>NC_081412.1:307451869-308651869 GCF_030272615.1 Cryptomeria japonica | reverse complement strand
GGAATCTATTGAAATAGTGTTACATCAATTGGCCTCATCAAATCTAGTGACCTTACCCAAAACATCTAATTATGAACCTCAGGTCAAACCTCCATGGTGGAGGGATAATGAACATTGTGAATTCCATCAAGGGAAAGGGCATAAAACAAGTAATTGTCATAGATTGAAAGATCTTGTTCAGGATCTTATTGAACGAGGAGAGATTGAAATTGAAGGACATGACCAAAACCATGAATAATGATCATCTTATGTTTAAAAATCCACTTCCATCACTAGATCAAAGGGGTCCTTCCACTTCAGGATGAAACACAGAGACCAATGATTATATGCGAGCCGCTTATAATTACATTGTGAATCACCTATATGATGTTGATGAACAAATTGCAACCATTACCATCAAAGATACAAAACATACTTGCAATTTTGCTATGTCTCGTAGGAAGATCACCATTAAAGCAGCTTCACAAGGCACCACCTCCATCCCAAAGCCATATAACCTTGTGGAACAATTAGATAAAACACCTGCACTTATATCCATTTTAGAGCTATTGCACCTATCCCCGTCTCATAAAACAATATTGGATCAATCTCTCCAAGAGGCATCAGTCCCTACCAATCTAAAAACAAATCAATTTCAAGCTATGGTTGGTAGTCTGAGGTCATCACCATGTCTCACTTTCTCTGATAGTGACAATACATCCTTCCAGCAACCTCATAACGCCTCACTCCATATTGAAGGATTTATCAACCAACATAGGATCAAGTGAGTCTTGATTGACAATGGAGTAGGCCTAAATATCTATACACTACAATTGGTCACAACATTGGGATATGCAATTGAATTAGTGGAAAGATAACAATAAAAGCCTATGATGATGTGGAGTGTTCATCAAAAGGAGCTATTGTGTTACCAATCCGAGTGGGTCCAATGGTGAAGCACATCATATGTCAAGTTCTGGACCTTCCTCTACCATATAATTTGTTGTTAGGAAGACCTTGGATACACACCATGCAAGTCGTTCCATCTACCTATCACCAGTGTATCAAGTTCCCTCATAACAGTGTAGAAATTACAATCTTGGGTGATGCAAACCCATTTGCATATTGTGATAATATCAACCATCAACTAGAGATAACCATTTTCAACAATAGAGAAGCTATCCCATCCACATCATATGTAAGTCTAGACTCTCTTTCTAGTTAAAACACCACTATACCCAAGCAAGAGAAGCTAAAAATGAAAATGGCAGAGGAAGGTCCTGGGGAGTACAATCTAAGCCAACTCTTTTGTGTTGGGAAACTACCCACTTCCCCTAGAACTCATGGTAAGCCTCAAAGGTTACTTCAAGGACCATTGGTCAAGCCAGCATGCACTTTGACACCTTTTATCCTTGGAAAAGTTCAAGAAGAAGAGACTAGAGATGAAGACTTAGGAGAATGGATCTATAAAGACTCTATCACCATGAAAACCCCATAGGCTAAGCTTCCCATGGATCAATATGGAAAAGGCCTTCTCATTATGCAAAGAATGGGCTATGATGGTCAGAGTGCTTTGGGACCTTGCAAGCAAGGCCGCCATGAACTGTTGCAGCCTGAATTAAAGTCTAAAAATAACACTGGATTAGGCTTTCAAAAGGAGACTCTTCCTAAGCTCCAATTCAAAGGGAAAGCTAGCAAACCTCTATATCAACCTAAAACTCTAAAGAGGCCACCTTTGATTATATTAGCAACACCAAGAACCATACCAACTGCCCCACTGAGGCTAAAGATCCCAATAATATCATCCATAGCACCACTCATCCCACCAATCACAACAACTCCATCAACAGCAGCAACCACATCAACAATACCATTAGCAGTATCAGAACCCCCAACAGTATCGACAACACTGACAATTCCATCAAAAGAAGTAGATCAAACAATCCCGATACTCCCAGTATCGGATTCACTGATTCCCATAATCCTTCCCACAATACCAACCATTCTATCTCAAAAGGTACATAAGTCGATTACACCAACAATGTTTAACTCAAAGGATATCCTGGTTTGGTATAGTTATTGGATATTGGAAAGCGACTCAGAGATTGACTCACTTGAGTGGGAATTTGATTCTGTCCAACTCAATACTTCAGATGAGGAAGATGCATCACCCCGTCCACCTCGCAAAGAAATCCCTATTTACGGTGAAGCACAGATTAAAACCTCTTGGGTTCCTGAACTGGAAACACCTTCCACAGATCCTACATCACATCCTACGCTCGATTCTGATAGGGAGAGTACCATCAACAACCTTCACCACAACATCTTGACCCTCACTAAAACATCTTATGAGCTTAACCTGATCAATGAGGTAATGCCCATTATCCATCCTGAACTCATTGAATGGAACTAGCCTATTCCCCCATGCCTTGACCTATTCCAAAATGATGAGGTGAACATTGACTTTTGGGAACTATGGGATAACATACCAAGTGGGGATCACAAATCTAGATTCACCATTGAGCTTAATAGCACAACATACTTTGGGGCGGATGCCAAACCTTTCAGCTGCAAAAATATTACAATAAAACATGGATATTCCAGTGAAAACCACACAGTGGCACTATTTGATCACAAAAAAGTAAAAATAAAGATCCTATCCAATGGTGAAAACCTCTTTGAGGTGCCTGAGGATGAGAGGTTTGACATCCTCTCTTCTAGTACACAGTAGGAACGATCCATGATCCTTATTGAGGAAACAAAAGAATTCAACGTAGGGACTCCTGAAACTCCTCACCACATACATCTAGCATCTCTTTTGACTCCAGGGGAACAATCTAAGTTTGTAGAGTTCTTCCAGAAGTGTTAGATCAACTTTGCATGGTCATATGCAAACATGCCTGGGCTCGATCCTGATTTGGTCATGCATCACCTTACCATAGCAGAAGGAGCTAAGCCTATTGAATAGAAGCTTCGCAAGATGCACCCTCAGATTGAGGTACTCATCAAAGTTGAACTCAAGAAACTCCTAGATGGTTTTATTAGACCAATTGATTATGTAGATTGGATATCCAATATTGTACCCATTGGCAAACCAAATGGGGGCATCTGTATCTGTACTGACTTCAGAGATCTAAACAAGGCATGTTCTAAAGATGACTTCCCCCTACCAAACATTGACATGATCGTAGACCTAACAACAAGACATGTCATGCTTTCTCTCATGGATGGCTTTTCAGGGTACAACCAGATAAAGATCACACCAGAGGATCAACATAATATTGTATTGACATGTCCATGGGGAACATAATGTTGGAATGTAATTCCTTTTGGTCTAAAAAATGCAGGGGTGACCTATCAAAGAGAAATGACCACCATATTTCATGATATGATGCATACCATAATGGAAGATTATGTCGATGACATTGGAAAAATCCTTAACATGAGAAGGTCATCTAGAAATATTAGATAAAATCTTTGATCGACTAGAACAATATCATGTTCAACTCAACCCAAAGAAATGTGTCTTTGGAGTAACCTCAGGGAAGCTTCTAGGATACATTGTCTCAAGCAAAGGAATTGAGGTTGACCCAGCAAAGGTTAAAGCAATCATGGACATGCCACCTCCAAAGAACATCAGTCAACTAAGGACATTACAAGGGCAGCTACAATCCATCCAAAGATTCATTGCACAATTGACAGATAAGTGTCACCCCTTTACACACCTGTTACACAAAAACATCCACTTTCAATGGGATGCTAGATGCCAGCAAGAATTCTAGATGCTTAAAGATTATCTCATGAATACACCATTGTTAATCTCACCAGATCTAAGTAGACCTCTATTGCTATATATTTCAGCAACAAATACGACATTGGGAGTACTACTGGCACAACATAATGCAGAAGGGAAAGAGTGTGTTGTTTACTACATCTCTCGCACACTGGTCAGCTATGAACTCAATTATACACCTATTGAGTGATCTTTCTTAGCATTAATCTTGGCAGCCATTAAACTGAGGCACTACCTATTAACACATAAAGTACAACTCATTTCTAAGATTGATCCACTAAAGTACTTACTCAGCAAAGCAATATTGATAGGTCGCTTGGCCAAATGGGTGATGATTCTAAGTGAATTTGACATCAAGTATGTGGACCATAAGGCTATCAAGGGCCAAGTTATTGCAGATCAGTTGGCCAATGCACCTCTCATAGGTGATCATCCTCTCATTTCCAATTTTCTAGATGAAGAGATATTCATGATCATAATAGCACAACCATGGAAACTATACTTTGATGGTTCATATACTCGACATGGCTCAGGGGTAGGCATTCTGTTTATCACACCTCAAGGTGACAACATCCTGATGTCTTATAGGATAAATTTTTCATGCACAAACAACATAGCTGAGTATGAAGCCTTGATCACAGGACCCCGACTAGCTGTACAATGGAAGTTAAAAGAGATACAAGTGTATGGCAACTCCCAACTAGTCATCCGACAAGTCACGAATGAATATCAGACCAAGGATGATAAACTCATGTCGTACAAGAAAATGGTGGGCAGTTTAAAAGCATCATTTACTACTATCACCTTTGAGAAGATACCTAGAGATCAGAATCAAGTTGCTGACATTGTGGCTATCATCGCATCTCTCCTAGATCTTCCACATAATTCAACATGCTATGAGTTCTTGGTAGAACAACTTTGGATTCCCGGTTATGATATCCCTGAATCCGAGATGATTTGTCACCTTGTCGGTTTTGAATCCCCATGGTATGGTGAGTTCTACACCTACCTATGCAATCACATACTTCCTCCTAACCAATCGAATAACCAACGCAAAACCTTCATTCGCCATACCACTCGATATACCATAATTGTTGAAACCCTATATTGATGCAGTCTTGATGGTACTCTCCTTTGATGTTTGGAACAGGATGAGACAACAAAGGCCTTGGAAGAGGTACATGAAGGAATTTTTGGGACTCACTCAAGTGGTCCTTCCTTAGCAAAGAAGATCATGTGTGCTAGATACTATTGGCCGTCCATGGAAAAAGACTCCTACTATTTTGTTATAAAATGCAAGAAATGCCAAGTTCATGGAGACCTGATACATGCACCAGCACATGAATTTCAACCCATCACAACACCATGGCCCTTTTGTCAATGGGGACTTGACCTTGTGGGTAAAATTCATCCATCTTCATCCAACGGCCACAAATTAATCATTACCGCCACTGAATACTTCACAAAGTGGATCGAAGCTGTTCCACTTACCCAAGTCACCGGCAAGAAGATTGCCTCATTCATCCTTAATTACATCATCTGTCGATATGGTGTACCCATGTCCATCATCATAGATAATAGACTTCCTTTCAAAAATTAGTATGTCTGTGAGCTTTGTGAGAAGTTTCACATCCAACACCGCTTTTCCACTCCTTATTACCCACAAGGCAATGGTCAGGTCGAAGCATCGAACAAGAACATATTGAGAATCCTCAAGAAGGTAGTCAATGATGTTGGTTGTGATGGCACGTTCAATTGAATCTAGCACTATGGGCTTATCTAACTATCATTTGAACCCCTACAGGCGCAACTCCCTACTCACTCGTCCATGGTACAGAAGCTATCTTACCTATTGAGGTTGAGATACCATCTCTACAGGTTTCCTTGCATAATCTCATAGATGATGAAGCATACAGAGTATCACGTCTTCAAGACTTGGAGCTACTTGATGAAAGACGACAAGCTGCATACAACCACCTCAAGGCCTATCAGCAGCGCATGAGCAGAATCTATAATCATCAAGTTAGACCTCATGCATTTGAGGTAGGTGATCTTGTTCTTACAGAGAATCCTCATAATCAACCAAACAGAGAACATCGGGGAAAGTTTGAATCTAACTAGTTGGGTCCATATGTTATCATTGCTATATTTGGGTCCGAGGCATATCAATTGGCTACTTTAGAAGGAGAATCGCTAGAAGATCTGATCAACAACATGCACCTCAAATGGTTTCATACATAGGCTGTGTAGAGCATCAAGCTCCATACATACCAGAAAAACACCAAAAACATTCAGATAACTATCTTGCAAAAAATACAAAAAATCAAAATAGTAAAGAAAAATCATGCATCCAAACGGTGAACAACCACTATGGTGTCACCTTGGGTAAGTGTGATGGTGAAAACCTGGCAAATAGGTGCCACTCGTAAAGGCTATGGCTCCATTGTCTTTCAGACTTGTTGCAATCACATTCATCGCATCCACTCATCCATCAGTACAAACCATGGCTTGTTATTTGATCTGCAATCAAGGATAGTACTTCCTGCATCTTGCATCCCACTTTTTTATAGTCATGTCTAAACTAGGGGCAATGCCCTTAACCTATTGATGGAAGTAGATTTCCACATTACTTATGATTCATTTAAATCTTCATTCAAAAACTATCTCGCAAAATCCAAAAACATTCGAAAATTGTCTCACAAAATACCAAAAACATCCAAAAACACTCACAAAATCCAAAAACATCATAAAAACATAAAAAATAAACCAAAAACATGGCAACACATTGTATGTACACATCAACACAGACATCAACCAAATATTTTAAGCTACTCACAACAAATGATCACTTATCAAATCAACCAAACACTCAACATTGACACACAAATTGTCTTAAGAAGGATGCATCCTTCCTTACCAAAACAAAGACATGATAACATTTTATTTGACAAGAAAATTTTGTTTAAGCTATCAAGTACTTGGTCAGTTTGATATGTTATTTATTCATTTATATCAGGTTCCTACGCTACTTTGAGATATCCACAAGTGATTAGAGTAACCAGGATGGTTCCTAAGCATTTTTTGTGTATCTTCTATGAATTATTCCAATGAAGTTCTAGGGCATGTACTAATGGTGTCTACGTGGGAAGTTCACTAAGCTACATGATCTTATGCAAAATACAGTCATGGATCACTATGGCTTGCTGACTATAGTGCATACCTTGACCATATGAGCATGAACCATTATGGAGGGTCCATATTCTTTATTATGCTGCTTGCTTGCAGGTACAACACTCCAAACTTGGTTCCTACTGCCTCGTCCAAGATTGATACTACCCTTGCTCAAAGATTGAAAAATAAAGCACTATGGATCGTCATTTTCATCTCATCTATTTTTATTGCATTCTGTTGCATATCACCAATCCATTTGATCATTCATTATTCATATTTATGGTTTTTTATGCAAGTATGAACAAGTTTGAATATGAGAAATTATTTTAAAATGAATTGGTCTTGGATACAATCATGACGGAGTTCTCTGATACATCATCAGTGCATCATGCACATTCTCACCAACCTTGCATTCATCTATCATGCACATATGGCATCATCATTTCATTACATTAGTTGCATTTTACATACAGTGCATTATCATTTACTTACATATAGGTTCATTACATTCATTTTCAATATTCATTAAAGTGCATTCTTTATTATGTACTTAGATTCGCATCATTAAAATCATTCATCATCATTTATAATCATTTAAGTTTGTCTACAATACATTCATATAGATTTCTTTAGTTGCACACATTTATTTATCTATCCATCACTTAAGTGCATTCATCTATCCATCTAGTATATTCTTATACTCATTCATTTTATCTTAAAAAGATTTCCTTTAGGATTCATTAAAATGCATTCATTATCCTTTTAATTGCATTAAGGTGCAATTATTCATTCCCCCTTAATTTCATTATCATTTCACTTAGTCATATTTTAAGTCATTTAGAATCATAACAACAAACATTTGTCTTGACATTTGTTTATACATTTTACACGTGCATTCATTTAGAAATCATCACATAAACATTTGTACTTTACATTTGTTTATCCATCTTGCATTCATTTTAACCATCTATACATATTTACATAAACCATTCAATTCATTGCATTTCAACATATCAAACACAACTGCATATATTATTGCATCAACATAAACACCAAGTGCTATCTATTTCATAGTTAGCATCATTTCATTTTGCATACATCATCATCATGGCATTCCATACATAAAGCATTACAACCAACGTATCATACATATATTAACCTGCATCCACATGTTTGCATCATATTTATAGACATCATAAAATCATCATCATAAACATGCATATAGAAATCATCTCATAAACATATACATCTAAGCAAGTAAAACATCCATCTAAGCTAAATCATAGATCATCATCTTGCGTAAATCCATACATATCATCCACAGGCATAGCATCATAAAATATGGGATCTCCTCATATATCACATCATATATCATCTCGTAACAAAATACATGTATCAGAGTACAAAGATGTCAAAAATATTGGCTACCAAGAGCCATCCAAGTCACAGTCCAAAATGACAATATAATAAAATACCTACAGCTCTCTCAAATGGCACTCTAGCTAGATGTTGCACCACCTGCACTACCTTGCCATAAAGGACCCATCACACCACCACTGCTCTGCATCCTCTGAGACCGCTCTGATCTCTCTTGATGCATCTGTGAATAGCTTAGTGCTCGTCGACTAGATGGCACTGCTTGCTCATATAGATCCTGCCAATAATCAACCTCTCCACCCGCCCTTCGTAACTCCCTTGACAATGAATCAGTCGATGAACCATGTCCCTATACTCCCTCCAAGGCCCAAACTCTCTCTTGCAGCTAGATCACCCTATCAACTACTCGATCTCTCTCCCGCAGCACTACAATCAACTCTGACTCCCATGCAAACAACTAAACATCTCTAGCTGCAACCTCTGCCTCCATATCCTCCAGCTGAGTCTACAAAAATAATATCATCTTATCCTGAAGATCTCCTCCTCCACCTGTAGCTCCCTCTCCTCCTCCAGTGGCTCCCTCTCCCATATCCATAGGTGCCTCTCCCTCCCCCACATCTCTGCCACCTAATCTGACTCCTCCCTGCATCAAAGGCCTCTATGACAGTCACAATGGCTGCCTGCCTCTCCCTCTCTATTGTAACTATCCACCTCCACCACCACCCCCACCTCCTCCTCCTCTATCACCTCCTCCTCCATCCCCTCCTCCTTCATCACCTCTCCCTCATCCACCTACTACAAATCCTCAACCCCCTCTCCTCGTCCATCTCTATCTCCTATCCTCCTCAAAAGCTGGAATCGGCTCTACCAAATCTGATATGTATGGAATAGGATGTTTCGTAATGTACTATGTATACTCATCTGACACCCCTACATCTACAAGCCCCAGCCTCATATGCCATGGTCTTTCCTGTAAAGTCCAAAACTCTGCTAAATCCTGATCATATGGTAACACTAGCCCCCACTGGAACCTCTCGCGTACCACTTGTGCATACTCTCCTATCCCATTTGGCAATCCCTGCCTCTGTCCAAATTGCCTCAGCACTCTGCCAGGTACCTATCTCTCCACATTGTATGTTGTCCTAGCAATTAAGTACCATGTCATAAATACATAAGGCAAGGCCTCTGCATCATCATCCTAGGGCTCACACTCAATATAGGGCCTCCAGATCACTGCATCCAAATAATCTAATGCCTGCTACCACCACTCTAGCTTCCCCAGGAGGGGCTGACTCATCATATCACCATACATGTACACATAGGGCTGATCCACTGCCCTAAATCTCAGACTAATAGGTTGGGTCACAAGTAGATGCTTCCATGCCCAGATATGCAGTAGAGTGATCCCAACTCCTAGTGAGCTCGTCTCTCGGTACACCACCTCATGTAGCTCCCGATATAGGTGCGATAGAACACACAGTCCCCATGCAAAGCGTGTCCCCTTAGTCATCATCTACTCTATAACCTAGCCCCAATCCATGGCCAGTCCATGTGATCATCGATCCGGGCATAGTAGGCCCCCAACAATCCCTAATAGTACAGCTAACAGTGGCTCATATAATGCAACTATATCCTCCCACGCTACTAAGCCATCGTGAATAAACACATCCTCATCAAAAAACTGTTGCACAGCTATTGTTCCCCATGCTCGGTTATATTTCATAAGATCCCCTCGGATAGGGATGTGTAAGATCTGCCACACATCCTCCAATGTCATAGTCATCTCCCCCATAGCTAGGTGAAATTTACAAGTCTCACTGTGCCACCACTCCGCCAATATTGTCATCAAGCCATGATTCATTTGAATCACTGGCATATACATCACATCATATAGGCTTGTCGCAGCAATGCAATCAATCTTAGCCTCTGTCAGCCGATCTCTCAACTGTTGTGTGGCTGGATGCCTCTCCTGCATCTATAAGATGAGAAGATCCTCCTACACACACACATCAACCATCCTCATCAGTTGTTTTGTTTCAAACTTTCTTAAGTTTAAACCTAGACTATCAATAGATACTTTGATCAAGTATCTTCGGGTCTCAACAGGTAAGCAATCATGGCACACCTAGACTACAACAAACATTTATCCTAATGACCTAGTCTCATCGAGGCTGCTATGGTTCAAAACAACTCATCTCTTCATCCATCCACCATCGACAGGAGGAGATTATTTTTCTAAAAACATTGGGGCATCTATTTTTCAAACAATAGCACTACTCTGCTAACAATCGCGCTACAACAACTACACACTAGCGCTAAAAAACCAATAGCGCTAGAACAACTATGCAATAGCGCCATTTCAAAGCACTAGTGCTACAAGAAGGACTCAATAGCGCTAAAATTGCATTAGCGCTAAAACAAATACTCAACTGTGCTACAACTTACAACAACACTAAAACCACTATGCGATAACGCTATAGTGGCACAATAGTGCTAATTAAATTGTCAACAACGCTAAAACACAGTTTTAGTGCTATTGTCCTGACTCAACTTGGACACTTGAAAAAAGACATAAAAAATGCAAAAAAAGCAAAATTTCAAATTTGTGTACCACTAGTCCGTAGTCATCTGGCCGCTAGAATCGACGAACCCACTCTTGCCGATGATCTGCTATTGGTCCTGGCATCTTGATTGTTGCTCGCTCTTTCAAAGAAGTCACTATCAGAGCTCTGAATCACTATGGAGATGAATGCAAATGACCCTGTTTTTACCCCTTCACCCCCATATATACCCTTCGCCCTAAACCTAATTTTACCCCACTCATCGTCATGGTCCCTGTGAACTTCTAGCGCCTCCCATTTCTTTATTTTATCTCCAAATTCTTCTATTCTTTCATTGTTATCACTAAATTATTCTCTTCTACCTCCCCGCCAATTCTTGTTCTTTTTCGAGAGATCGCCCGATTTTTCAAAAAAATTCGGCCCATCTCTCAAGGGGGGCATACCACCCATTAAATTAACATTTATGGGGTAGTTTTCTTCACACCTATTTTTCTTTCTTTTAAATGACGCAATAAACCACACCGTCTCAAAGAGGGGCAAATGTAGTCACATAAATTTGTCTATTTAATTAAATGAATATTTGCTATTTATTTGATTAAAAACCCACTAGCCATCAGTTAATTAAATTAACATTTAATTAATTCATCTTCAAACATTCTCCTATTAATTAAATAAATTATTCAATTTATTTTCATTAATTCATTAAACCAAATTTACAATCAATTAAATGAATAAATCCTATTTATTTAATTTAATCCCCTTTCTTCTTTTAAATAAATAAATTAAAAACATTTATTTAAATCATTTAACCCCCCCACTTGCATTCTCCTACAAATGCAAGTTGCAACCATAAGTTGAAATAAATTAATTCTATTTTAATTTAAATCCTATTTTCCCTCACCCACCAAATCCACTTGCACTCCTAAATCCCCTTCTAGACCCTTCTAACCACTTTCTAATCATTCTTAATTAGCCTAATCCATCCCTTAAATATTGTCACATTCCTAAACAACTTGGAGTCACTTCTAAAAGCATTCAAAGTCTTTGAAAATCATTTAATACTTTGTGTCCAACAAGCTAACCTCTAAAGTCTTCCAAACCACTAATGGCTCTTACATGACCATTAATGGCTCTTACATAACCATTTATGGTTAAATCCACTTGCTCCCATGGTTAGAGACTTTACCTCTAATGTCAACCCTCATGTAACCCATGTGACTTCTGAAGCATTTATTGCTTGGAACATGGTTATCCTCACTAACTCTTGCATATGATTTTATCCATTGGATAAAGACATTATTCATTGGATAATGGATTTATTCTTTCAAACTCAACATTAACCTTACCTCCCAAGTTAAACCTCAAGTCATGTCAAGCATTTAATTCTTATTCCCTCTCCTCTCAACCCATCTCTTGTTGACATTTGTCATTTAAGATTGGGTTGAAAGCTCTCACAAGGATCTAAAACCCTTCAATCCTAACCCTTGTTGAGATCACTCAATCTCAACCATCCATTGCTCCATTTTACCTATAAATAGAGCTCATTTTTTCATAATCCAGGTCTTGAAAACTTGTATGCATTTAACTTATAGTCAATTTTAGAGAGATAATTTTAGCATAATCACTTATATTGTCATTTTGGACTAAAATAAATCTTAGTTCATTTCATAGTACCTCATATTTAGCTTGTTTTTACACTTGCATAGAATAATTTAAAAGAATTTTCAATCTTGAATCTCTATAAGACATCCATAGTGCAAAAATCTCCTGAGAGCTACACTCATTTGGGAAGTTGGAGAGGAGAGGAACAAGGGAGGAGGAGCTACAAGCATGGTGGAAGGCATTTGGAGATGCCTTGTTGCATTTTTTTTTTTTTATCAAATGTGCTATTTTGCTTTTAGTATCTCTCTTGATATGCCAGTTTAGAATAATCTTTGGTTGTTAACACTAACTTTTGTTCCTTGTGCTCTTGCATGTGTTGCCATACCATAGGTTTTCTAAGTCCTTTTTAAAGAGCATCAAGAACAAATCTGGATAAGGACCACCCGGTTAAGGGATTGACTGCAATACCCTATTAAAGGCAATACCCTGTAAAAGGTAACCTCAGTGGAGGATTTTAAATCCAAACTTATCGATCACCTGGTTAGAGGATTTAGACATCACCGATCCTATTAAAGCTTACCCGATTAGGGGATTTAGCTATTGTAATTGTTAGAGAACAATAGGGTCTTACTGATTTGGTAATAGCACTTCTTTTCTTAATCAGATCCTTTTATGCTCCTATCTGCCTTCAAAACATTCTATAGATACTCCTTCTGGTTTGGCAACAGTCACACTACCACACTTAACCAAAATTGCCAACACAATTACAAAACAACTCATTGACCTTATAAGCAAATATGATAGGTCGATAACACATCACAAAACCTAAGATCTTCATAGAGATTACAAACATATTCAGTTCAAACATGACCATTGGATTACATAGAAATCAGCCACACATAGTTCTACACAACCTCTACCACTCCTGGATCACCACTCATCAAATCTTGTAACTCATCACGTGGTTTCCACTTTATGCTATGCACTTTCTCATTCCCAAGATAAATAGTTATCTTCATCCGCTAAAATCACTTTTAAACTTATCACATGCATCATGCATACATGGCATAATCATCTTCAATCACCATTTGATCATAGATCATCATAACCAATTCACCAAGCTGCATCGGTTAGGGTTTTGCTTATCAATTGGTTAGGGTTATTGGTTGATCACTCTTCTTGAAATACCAATACCGGTTTCCAACACTGCTTTACTATTGGTTGCATTACTGCATCACTAATACAACTCCACTACCAGTTACTATTGACATCAATGACAATACTATACATCATTAATGCAATCTGCATGCAATGCCAACAATCTCCCCCTTTGGCCTTGATGGCAATACAAATATCAATACCCTTTGATTGTGATGATTGAGAGTAATGCACATACCTAGGTATAGGAATCCTGGTTTACATTTTTCCATGTACTCTCCTTCATATATGTCTTCATGTCTTTAGCTGGTAACTGGCTATCAATCATATACAGTTATTCTCCCCTTTCAATCATTCAGTTCTTCTCCCCCTTTGACAAAAATGCCAAAGTGAAAGTAAAACATACAGTGTCATACTTCAATATTCTGTAACTAGCTGCTCCCCCTGTGGAGTAGCTCCACTCAACACCAATCCTTCTTCAATATTTCCAATAGGCTTCGGGACTGATGTCTTCCATATCTTCTCAATGAACTTCATGTAGGGGTACAACCCCTAGCTTACCTCTAAGATACTCAAATGTCACCTTAGGTAGAGGTTTAGTAAAGATATCTACAAGTTGTTGTTTAGAAGAAACATGCTCCAGTGATACATCTTTACTCTACACTTTCTCTCTCAAAAAATGATAATTCATCTCAATATGCTTGGTTCTTGCATGCAACACCGGGTTCTTTGAAATATTTATTGCATTGGTGTTATCACATAAAATCTTTACTGGTACTGAAATTTTCAACTGAAAACCTTCCAAAATGTGTTTCATCTAGATTGCTTGAGTACAATTCATGTATGCTGCAACATATTCAGCTTCAGCAGTTGATTGTGATATACAACTTTGTTTCTTGCTACTCCAAGACACAAGTCTACCTCCTAGAAAAAATGCTCCTCTAGTTGTACTCTTCCTATCATCAACATTGCCTTCCCAGTCTACATCTGTAAAGTCTTTTAAATCAAAATCTCCAGCATATGGATACCATAATCCATAATCAATTGTGCCTTTCAAATGTCTGAATATTCTTTTAGTTGCTACCATGTGTGTCTCCTTGGGACTTTTATAAAATCTGGCAACTAATCCTACTGCATGAGCAATGTCCAGTCTGTTGTGGACAACATAATGTAATTTACCTATCATTGACCTGTACTCCTTTTCATCCACTGATGCAGAATCATCCTCCTTAGATAATTTACAACTTGTAACCATTGGTGTCCCAACTAGTTTATAGTCTCCCATTCCAAAAGTCTTCAATACCTCTTTCACATATTTGGACTATGTGATAAAAATACCATTCTACGTTTGTTGAATTTGCAAACCTATAAATAATTTTATCTCTCCTACCAGAGACATCTCTATTAGACAGTTCAGATAACTAGTAGACAACTGAGAGGGGGGGTTGAATCAATTGTCACGGATTACAGGAACCATTAGCAATTTAAAATTTAATACTAGAACCCAAAACATTAATACTAGAATAGCAGATAAACCAATTAAGCATAAACAATAATCACAAAATAAAAGCCATCCACATAATACCAAGATTTGTACATGGAAAACCCAGTAAAGAGAAAAATCAGGGTCAGAAGGCTACCCACAATCAGATAATACTTCTACAGTAAGTATGTGAATTACAATTGAGGGGCCTGCACTTGCAGAAAGGCCAACAACCTAGAGCGCACTGCTCATCACAAAAGGAGCCTCACTAACTACATACAAATCCAGACTACAATCTAGAGAAGTGTTGAACTGCAAAAGATAGCATCACCTATGCCTGAGTATAGTTCCGGTTAAGCTCAATACCAAAGGACTAAATCCTCTTACATAAACCCAATTCAATCTCTAATGATCAACCAACTCCTATGCCTGAATGATATTACATTATTTGCACATTTCATTCCTTGACCATGACCTCTTTCATTAACCATGGTGATCTATAATGAGATCTTACATCTATTTATACAAACCCTCGACCATAAATAATCAGGTCAGCCACCAGATAATAAACTGATTACATAATTACAAACCATGTCGGCCTTAGACCAAACAAATAATATCAACACATAAGACATCCCAGAAATGCATCAATAGGTCCTATCCACATGTTACATTAAAGTTGGTCCATAACCTAGATCAACTGGGACCAAGTATAGGTCCATAAGCTTCAGCAATGATTTCCAACCACCAAGTCTCGAACACGGTCACCGACAACATCCTGAAACTCCACCAGAAGCTATACCAACACCACTTCTACAATTCATCAAAGATCTCCATCAAAAGCTCTACCGGTGAAACCCTTGTCGAAACTGGAAACCAATCTTCTAAGAAAAAAGGATAGCATCCGATCTCTAGACCAAAACCAACTAACCAAATATGAGTATAAGTATCATGAACAAGCCAATTCCGTCACCAAACTATATCAGAGCCTATTGAATTATGTCGGATCTAGGTTAACCAAAAACCATTCAGCCTACCAAGACTAGAAGGGTGCCAGTAAAGCATCCAAACAGCTAGTGTTGGCAACAATGACAAAATATCTATGCAACACATAATACATTCCACCAAATGGTCAACAATCTCCCCCTTTGGCATTGATGGCAACACTAGATGTGAAAAATATCTAAGTACCAAGAAATGGCAAACAAGTCTCCCCCTGTGGAAGACATCCAACAAACTCCCACATATAGCGTTGAATATCACTCCCCCTTACTTTTTCTTTTTCACATCTATATCACTCCCCCTTTGACATCAATGCCAGAAATTTGATAGAAACATCAAAGCAAAAACATAAGTCTTTGAATCAAAAAGCTAACTACTCCCCTTGAGCAGTAGCATCCCACATCAGTGCTGAAATGAATAGTATCTCTGATAATGCATGTTGGACTGATGCCAAACTACATCAATCAAGTCTCTATGAGGGGGCAAAAACTCCCAATTTGTCTCTCAAGTACTCAAATGATTCCTTGTATAAAGGTTTAGTGAAAATATTTGCAATCTTCTCTTTAGTGTTCACATAAACTAGTCTAACTTCATTTGCTTCCACCTTCTCCTTCAAAAAGTTATACTTGATAGATATGTGCTTTGTTTTAGAATGAAATACTAGATTCTTTGATATATCAATAGCAGTAGAGTTATCATAGTGAATAACTACTGGTGCATCGCAATCCACCTTTATATCCTTCAGCATTTGCTTCATCCATAAAACCTGTGTATAGTTAGTAGCAGCAACAACATACTCAGCTTTAGTAGTAGATAAAGAAACACATGACTGTTTCTTGCTAATCCATGAAACCAACTTCTTTCCAAGAAAGAAAGCCCAACCGAAAGTACTTTTCTGGTCATCAACATCTCCAGCCCAATCAACATCTGTATATGCACATAAAGTAAAGTTATCATCCTTAGGGTACCACAAGCCATATTCTAGTATACCTTGCAAGTATCTAAAACTCCTTTTCACCTCCATCTGATTATTTTCTCTAGGATCACTCTGAAATCTTGGAAAAATACAAACAACATTCATGATGTCAGGCCTAGTTTGAGTTAAATAAAGTAGACCTCCAATCATAGATTTGTATCTTGTAGGATTTACTGGTGCAGAAACATCTTTTCTTGTCAGTTTCTCACTTGTAACCATATGACTACTTACCTGGATTAGAATCTCCCATACCAAATTTATTCAACAATTCCTTAGAATATTTAGTTTGATAGATAAAAATACCTTTGTCAGTCTGAGTAATCTGCAAACCTAAGAAAAAAATCATTTCACCAATCATAGACTTCTCAAATTCTTTCTCCATATTCTTAGAAAATTCTATGCATAACTTATCTTCACCTCCAAAAATAATGCCATCAACAAATACTTCAACAATCATTATATCATCATCAATGATTTTATAATATAAATTACTGTCAGCATTGCCTTTAGTAAAACCAAGCTTCAAAAGATATTTATCCAACCTTGCATACCAAGCTCTAGGTGCTTGTTTTAGTCCATACAAAACTTTCCTTAACCTAAAAACAATATATGTATCACCTGATAGTTAAAAACCATCAGGTTTCTCAATATAAACTTCCTCATGAAGATCCCCATTCAGAAATGCACATTTTACATCCATTTGATAAACCTTGTAGTTTTTATAAGCAACATAGGCAAGAAATAATTATGTGATCTCAAACACTTAATCTTCAATCCTGTCTCAATTTCCACTTTAGCCTTAATGATTTTAAACTTTTCAAATGCTTCATATTTTTCTATCAGAAAAGTAACCCACATCATTCTAGAATAATCATCAATGATTAGCATGAAATATCTATCACCTTGAAAACTTTTAACTCTAGTAGGGCCACACAAATCAGTATGAATAAGATCAAGAACATCATTTGATTTATCTTGTATACTCCTAAAAGAGGTTCTGACCTGTTTACCCATTTGACATTTTTTACATACTGGATTATAGGGCTTCATAATCTTAGTTATATCCCTAACAACCTTAGTTGAATTGATCTTAACAATTCAATCAAAATTCACATGGCACGGCCTTTTATGTCATACCCAAATCTCATCAATCTATGTAATCAAACATGTCTTCTCACTAGAGTTTAAGTGAAATATATTACCTTTTGTCTGTGTATTGGTTGCAATCTCCAAGCCAGATTTGTTAATGATTTTATATTTTAAATCCTTGGACTGTAATTGAAATCTCTTATCTACCAATTGTCCTACACTCAAAAGATTATGCCTCAAACCTTCAACATAATAAACATTGTCAGTATTGTTCTTACCATCCAATGACATAGTTCCTTTTTCTTTGATCATACATGCCTTGTCATCTCCAAATTTAACTAGACCACCATCAAATGCAAAGATAGAAACTTCCCTTTATCTCTAGTCATATGATGTGAACAACCACTGTCAATTACCCATTCATCCTTACCTTCAATTTTAGCAGCAAGTGCCTTCTCTTCAGGTACATTCTCTTCGAGTGTCGAATCATCTTCCTTGATAGCCAAGAATACCCATTCCTTCACATTGCTAGATCCACTAGCAGAGTCTTATGTGGTTCATCATCTGAATCAGTAATGCCTTCCTCATCCGCTATGTAGCATGAATTGTCTATTTTTTTCTTGTATTTATATTTGTTCTAATATCCAGGGTTAGTCTTAAATGATCTTTTAACTCTTTCTTCAAATCTTGAATTCCTTTCAGGACATCTAGATGCAAAATGACCAATCTTATTACATGCAAAACATTTAAAAGGTTGTTTTCCTTCATACTTACTTCCTATCAGTCCTTTAGGTACTCTTCTAGCAAATAGTTCTTCAAGTTTCTCTAACTCATCATCTTCTCTCTTCATATCTTCCAATTCCTTTCCATATAAAGCTTTCCAGTCTTGCTTACCGATTGTAGATGTAGATGCATGAAAAGCAGGTTTAGTCTTCACAGCTCTAGAAGGTCCAAATTCCTCAAGCTCAAAAATAGATAGTTTCCCAATCAAAGAATCTCTGTTGACAGATGTATTAGCCATTTTTCTTAACTCATTAATAGCAGTAGCCTTCATTTTGTAAGTCGGTGGTAGGGCTCTCGGGACTTTAGAAACAATTTCATCTTCGCTCAAAGTTCCACCACAACATTTAATTCCCATAGAAATCTCATTTACCCTTTCCATGAATGCAGTAATCCTTTCATATTCTTCCATCTTTAGGTTTTCATATCTCCCCCGGTAACCATCAAGTTTAGAAATCTTCACTATAGGGTCACCTTCATTAAGAGTCTCCAACTTATCCCATATAGCCTTTCCGGATGATTTGTCGGTTAATCCCATTATTTGTTGATCAGAAAGTGCACACAAGAGGGCTTCTCTTGCTCTACAATCATTCTCAAGCTCCTTGTCTAGGTTTGTCGGAGGAGGATTGCCAGATCCTAGATTATAAGGTGTGACACCATTTTGTTTGATCTCCCAAATCTCCTTGCTAAGACATCTCAGGTGAGTCTCCATCCAAATCTTTCATACTGTGTAATTTATTCCATCAAGCCTTAGAATATCCCTTCGAAAGATAGCTCCAAAATAACTGGAAGAACTTGAATTGTTAGTCACCATAGGATCTTCCTCAAGCAGTTAAGCTTTCTATAGAGAGAACCAAAGCTCTAATACCAATTGTTAGACAGTTTAGATAACCAATAGACAACTAAGAGGGGGGGGTGAATCAGTTGTCATAGATTATAGGAACCATTAGCAATTTAAACTTTAATATTGAAACCCAAAACATTAATACCAAAATAGAAGATAAACCAATTAAGCATAAACAATAATCACATAATAAAAGCCATCCACATAACACCAAGATTTGTACGTGGAAAACCTAGTCAAGGGAAAAACCATGGTGGGAAGCCTACCCACAATCAGATAGTACTTTTGCAGTAAGTATGTGAATTAAAAATGAGGGGCCTGCACTTGCAGGAAGGCCAACAACCTAGAGCACACTTCTCATCACAAAAGGAGCCTCACTGACTACATACAAATCTAGACTACAATCTGGAGAAGTGTTGAACTGCAAAATATAACATCACCTATGCCCGTGTACAAATTTGGTTAAGCTCAATACCAAAGGACTAAATCCTCTTACATAAACCCAATTCGATCTCCAATGATTGACCAACTTCTCTACCTAAATAATATTACATTATTCGCACATTACATTCCTTGACCATGACCTCTTACACTAACCATGATGATCTACAATGAGATCTTACATCTATTTATACAAACCCTCGACCATAAACAATCAGGTCGGTCACCAGATAATAAACTGATTACATAATTATAAACCATGTCGGTCTTAGACCAAATAAATAATATCAACACATAAGACATCTTGGAAATACATCAATAGGTCATATCCACACATTACATTAAAGTCGGTCCATAACCTAGATCAACTGGGACCAAGTATAGGTCCATACGCTTCAACAATGATCTCCAACTACCAAGTCTTGAACACGATCACCAACAACATCTTGAAACTACACCAGAAGCTGCACCAAAACCACTTATGCAATTCATCAAAGATCTCCATCAAAAGCTTTGTTAGTGAAACCCTTGTCGAAACTAGAAACCAATCTTCTAAGCAAGAAGGATAGCATCCGATCTATAGACCAAAACCAACTGACCAAATATGAGTATAAGTATCATGAACAAGCCAATTCTATCACCAGACTATACTGAAGCCTACCGGATCATGCCGGATCCAAGTTAACCAAAAACCACTCAACCTACTGGGACCAGAAGGGTGTTGGCAAAGCATCCAAACAGCTAGTATCAACATCAATGACAAAACATCAATGCAACACATAATCAATTCCACCAAATGGATAACAATCTCAAATTCACTTTTCATCTCATTAGCAGATTCATCACACATGTCATCATTTCCTCCAAAAATGATATCATCCACAAATACCTCACTAACCAGTATCTTATCTCCTTCAGTCTTGAGATATATATTGTTGTCTTCAGTGGTTCTCTGAAAACCTATCTTCACCAAGTGAGAATGTAGTCTTTTATACCATGCTCTTGCTGCTTGCTTTAGTCCATATAGTGCCTTGTGTAGTTTGCACACCATATCCTTTGCTTCAGTCAAAGCATAACCATTTGGTTGTTAAATGTAGACTTCCTCATCTAATATTCCATTTAGAAATACTAACTTCACATCCATCTGATATACCTCGAATCCTCTATATGTTGCAAATGCAAGTAGATTCCTAACACCTTCCAATCTTGCAACTGGTGCAAATGTCTCACCATAGTCTTCAACTTCTTCTTGTGCATAACCTTTGCATAGCAATCTGGCTTTATTTTTTACCACTACTCCATCTTCATTCAGTTTATTTTTGAATATCTATTTAGTACCTATTACATTCTTGTTCTCCAATCTAGGTACTAGTCTCCATGTATTAGTTTTCTTAATTTGGTCAAGTTCTTCTTCCATCACCTTGATCCAGTGATCATCTCCAAAAGCTTCCTTTGTTGTTCTAGGCTCAATAGTGGAGATCATACAAGAATTCTCTCTTATTCTTCTTCTGGTTAACACACCAACATCTTTATCTTGAATAATTTGATCAGAATTATGATTGAGTCTAACATACCTTGGAATAACATGATCATGGTCTTCAGGTTCTTCTTCTTCTCCACTTTCTTCATCCTCTGCAAAATCTACCTGTTCTAGTTGAACTGGTGTTGCAAATTTCATTTCACCAACTTCTGGCTTCACTGGTTTTGGTTCCAAAACCAAAATGTAAGGTTCACCTTCCTCCTTCTCCTTACTGATTTCTCTTGAATCTTTAGGAAACTCATCCACTCAAACATTATCACTTTCAATGATCTTCTTTGTCCAGTTGTTGTAGCATTTTAAAGATTTTCTCTTGGTGGAGTAACCAAGAAATATGCCTTCATCACTCTTAGCATCAAACTTACCAACACAATCACCTCTTTTGATAAAACTTTTGCTGCCAAAAATCTTAAAGTAACTAGCATTAGGTGATCTACCATACCAGTATTCATAAGGATTTTTATCCTTACCTCTTTTAACCAATATTTGATTCATAGTGTAAACAGTTGTACTGATAGCTTCTCTCCAGAATGTCTTAGCTACACCTCCTTGTATTAGCATAGTCCTAGCAGCTTCAACAACTGAAATACCATTTCGCTGTGGCGTTCTAGGTGTAGAAAGTTGCCTCTTAATTTCATTGTCTTCATAGTATCTAGTGAACTCCTCTGAAGTAAATTCACCACCTTGATCAGTTCTTAAGCCCTTAAGCTTTCTTCTACTTTCTTTTTCAACTAAGGCTCTGAATGCCTTAAACTTGAAAAAATCTTATGTTTTGTCCTTCAAGAATGTGACCACAGAGGTTTGTATGAAGTCCTTATTGGTCCACAAAGGTTTGTATGAACCAAATCTAGCAAATGTTTGGCTAAGAAAGATTTTCTCTTGAAAGTTGAGGATGTCATCTTCCCTAACTAACATTCCTTGCACAAAGCATTAACCGGTTTGTCCACCTATGGAAAACCTCTTACCGATTTGGACTTACTGACTCTTACAATGTTATCAAAGTTTATATGACAAAATCTTTGATGCAAAATCCAACAATCATCTTCTTTTGCAATTAAGCAGCTACTGACTTTAGAATTTAAGTGAAATAAGTTACCTTTTGTCCATTTGCTGGTTGCAATCAGTTCACCTTTACTTCCATAGATTTTGCACTTCCCATTCTTGAATTCCAGTGGATAACCTATGTCATTGAGTTGAGAAACACTCAAAAGATTATGTTTCAATACCCAGTAGACATCATCTACAATGCTCTTTTCATTCAAAGAGATGGTTCCCTTTCCTTTTACCATGCATGGTGAATCATTTCTAAATCTCACAACACCTCCATCAAATTCCTTCAAAGTAAGAAACTTACTTTGATCACCAGTCATGTGGAGTGAACAACCACTATCTATAATCCAATCATCAGAACTATCCATGCGAGAGACTAATGCCTCCTAATATGATGTCTCTTCTTTAATAGCAACAAAGACAATGTCCTCATTTGCATCTTCTTCATACTCCTCATCTATAATTCCTCCATCAATTGCAATGAGACAATCTCTTTTACCTTTGCCTTTGTACTTCTTATACTTCTCTCATTTTTTCTCATTGTCTCCATTAGGATAGTTAGTTGCAATATATCCAATCCAGTTACATGAAAAACACTTCAATAGTAATTTACCTATGAAATTAATGGTACCTTTGGGTAACCGCTTGGCCAACTATGCTTCAAGCTCAATCAAACTATCTTCATCATCAACCTCTCTACTGGATCTAGACTCATGACTGTAACTAGCTTCTCTTCTTTTCCTTACCGATGGGGTTGAAATTGAAGCTCTAAATATAGATTTTGATCTTTGAACACTTCCATCAAAACCATTTAATTCAAATGCAGTTAATTTACCAATGATGGAATCAAGAGTTACCTTTGATTTATCAATAGACTTGAGTTCCTGAATGGCTGCAACTCAGATAGCGTAGACTAGTAGAAGGGTTCTCAACACCTTGCTAACCACTATGGTAGCCTCCACTATACCACCAGCACTTTTGATCTCACCGACTATCTCCTTGATTCTCTGACTATACTATTGAATGTTTTCACCTTCAGCCATCTGCATATCATCAAATTTACCTCTCAAGCTCTCTTCCTTGGCAATCTTAACATGCTCATCACCGCTATAGATATCCTCAAGTTTCTTCCATACTTCATAAGCAGTCTCCAATCCATGGACATCAACATACTCTGAATAGGATAAGGAACTGATAATGGCCTCCAATGCTTGATTGTTCTCCTGTCACTCCTTCTTTTGAGCATCTGACAAAATACCACTAGGCAGGTTATATTTAGTAATAACATGTTCCCAATATTGACTCCTTAAGCTTTTGATATAGATCTTCATCCTATCACTCCAAATTTTGTATTTTTCCCTATTGAATTTTGGACCTTCTTTCTTCATCATGTTCTCCTAGATATTTTCCTCAAGCTAGTAGGCTTAAACACAAGAGGACCTAGAATTCTCTGATACCAATTGATGATATGATGAATCAATAATGATCCAGTCAACTACTAAGAGGGGGAGGTGCTGAATCAGTAGATAGAAAACAAAATAAACTTTCACCAAACCATAAACAACTTGTTAGACTAATCGGTTTAGATATTGCACCATAAACTATAGCTGCACTATCAAGCTTTGCCGATTGACTAAAATACCAATATAACAATGTAACAGATCTGTAACTTACATACCATTTAACCAAAACATCAAACCACTTTACTAACATTACTAATAGCTCATTTTAGATCACTTCCAGTCATCTAAACATGTCTTAGTGGTTTTACCAATTAAACATATTAACCATATCAAAAACACACACAAAATCATTCACTACTTGACACAATGATTTTTGACGTGGAAACCCAAATAGGAAAAACCATGATGGGGATGAATACCCACAAGTATTATGAACTCTTCTGAAGTTCTCCCTATTAGGAGCCAAGCCTTGTTAGAAGCTTTACAAAAATGTCCTATTAAGAACAGATCCGGTTAAGGGATTGACTACAATACCTTGTTAAAGACAATACCCTGTAAAAGGTAATCTCAATGGAGGATTTCAAATCCAAACTAATGGATCACCTAGTTAGAGGATTTAGACATCACCAAGTATGTTAAAGCTTACTCAGTTAGGGGATTTAACTATTGTAATTGTTAGAGAAAAATAGGGTCTTGTTGATCTGGTAATAGCACTGCTTTACTTAATCAGATCCTTTTATGCTCCTATATGCCTTCAAAACATTCTATAGATACTCCATCTAGTTTGAGAACAATCACACTACTACACTTAACCAAAATTTTCAACATAATTACAAAACAACTCATCAACCTTATAAGAAAACATAATAGGTCAGTAACACATCATAAAACCTAAGATCTCATAGAGATTACAAACATATTCGGTTCAAACATGACCATTGGATTACATAGAAATCAGCTACACATAGTTCTAGACAACCTCGACCTCTCCTGGATCACTGCTCATCGAATCCTGTAACTCATCACGCGGTTTCCACTTCATGCTATGCACCTTCTCATTCCCAAGATATACAATTATCTTCCCATACTAAAATCACTTTTAAACTCATCATGTGCATCATGCCTATGTGGCATAATCATCTCCGATCACCATTCAATCATAGATCATCAGAACTGATTCACCAAGCTCCATCGGTTAGGGTTACCAATCCATCACTCTGCTTGAAATACCAATACCAGTTTCCAACACTGCTTTACTACCGGTTGCATTATTGCATCACTATCAGTTGTAATACAACTCCATTACCAACTTCTATTGACATCAATGACAACACTATACATCATTAATGCAATCTTTATGCAATGCCAACCGAATGATTTTCATCATTTCCCTCCATTAAAATGTTACATTGATGAGACATTATTTTCATATGATTGTTTCTAAAGTTATGAATTTTTCGTGCTGCCATGGATACTTCCCTTGTTCCATAATCAATGCCACAACTTTCACAACTGATCTTTATTTTAGGTTCTCCCTTTTCTGAATATACTTTGAGAATAAATTTCTCATTGACAAATTTTTCCATTAAACTATTCATTTTATGATTCCAAGATGCCATTACATCAAGATCAACAACTATGGTTTGTTCCACTGAATCAGACCCATCTCCAACTCTTGTGTGTTTATGCATACCTTCCTCCACACTCTCTCTATTGTGTTGAGCTTTTGGTTTACTTTCCACTATATTTGACTCAAGTGTACTGACATCCACTTTGGCATGTTTCCTCTTAATGCCTATAAGTGTTTTTGTTGCTTTCATTTTTTATTCATGCTTTATATTTAAAGGATGCCCAAGTTCACCGATAAATCAAAAGGGTATTTAATGAGTTCATCATCCACAATTTCATGACAAATGTTAGCAAGCGTACAACCTTTTCAACAAATAATTATGCCAACAAAAACAATTTCTTCACTGGTAACAATTACATATTCCATATCTATAATTGGATCCATATGCATTTCAATCCACATGTACCTATCAGTTGGTTAAGTAATGGATAAAATTATAATAAAAAATTCAAAGGTCTGGTTATAATATTGCTATGAAATGATGTGTATGTTCATCCTAGTGCATCCATAAGTAAATAAAAAAAGAAAGTCAAATTTACACATTAAGGGGTTAATTTGGAAATGGGGAAATTAAGAGTCAATAAAGGTGTTTATTTTCCTTGGCAGTTGCCTCAAGGAACTATCTTTTCCTTGCTATTCTAATTGGGGTTATTGAGAAATGATTTATGAGATCTTTTGGTTTGAGATAAGTGTAAATCAATATTGGTTACTTGGAAAGAATGACATGGCCTCACATGGAACCACAATTGTATTTCGTAAGATTGAAAATCTCCATTTTGGAAGAGTTTTCCATCTATGAGGCCACATAAAGGATAAAAAAAAATTACATTAGAGCTCAATGTGAGCTTGATGAGTTGATTTTCTGCCAGAATTGAAAAAGTAATTAATTGAATTCTCTAATCGTATCTATTTTTGCACTCAAAGGTACAAAATGCAGGTTTCAACATAACAGGTGGTAGATGGATGAAAAGGTCTTATCCTTTTGAAAAAAATGTTGATGACATACAACAAACTCAATATTTGGGTACACATTTTAGAAACAGATCCCAAAAAGCTATGTTTTGAGATTTGTTTCCATGGTTAGGATATGAAGGCTATAAAACCGTCTTTCCTTCATAAAGTCTATGTACAAAAATTGTAAAAATCCTTTGGTGTTAAGTTTTTATTTGTATGCACAAACAAACTTAGAGAATCCCCAGAGGAGCAAATTTCCCACCTATTCAACAAAGGCAACGAGGAGGAGAAGATGTTTGTGATAAAATATTTTATGGATGAATTTTTGGGCTAATAAGCATGTACATGATGGAATTTTTTATAAGAACCTTTTCTCCCCCATTGTCCAAATTTTTAGATATGCCATTAATGCCTATGGTATTGTGCATCACACAGTGAGGAGGAGAATGCCAAAGGTGTCAAGACTGCACTGGAGACCCTTGATATTGTTCCATAGTCAAAGATCATGCTTGGTTTTTATTTATCTTAATGTAGAAGGAAGAAATACCAAAATGGATAAAGTATGGAACTTATTCAAATTTGGGGTAGGCCAAAAATACAACTTGAATGAGTTTAAGGCCTTCATGAGTGATAATGGTGATCTATTCCTTGAAGAAATTATAAAAAGGATGAAAATGATTGCAAAGGGGATTGATTATTAGTATAAATTATCCACCCTATGTCCTTACTCTTATCACTAATCCCCCCTATGTCCCCCCTCTTATTATCTATGTACTTTTTTTTCTATTTTTTAATATATAGGAGTTTCCCTCTTATGCCAATACTTATGTAAAAAAAACCTTATAGTTTTCAAATATATTATATTGTTGTTGCAACTTATTTTCTCTATTTGAGGTCTCCATACTCACTCATGGATATTTTTTCTAGTGTTTTTTTATTGGTTGTTAGGAGTGCAAAAACAATATTTTGTTGTTTGTCCCTGCCTTTTGTCTCCTAGGTCCCTCCTTAGATTAGGGTTTTTGAAAATCTTGGTAGGGCTTAAGCTCTTTATGCCTTAGTGAAAATTCTCTATTCCCCTTCTAATTCTTCATTGACTAGTAGCAGTAGGTTGTAATCCCCTTAAGTCACGATCGACAGGTTTCTTCGTTGTCCTTTAACCGACCCCATGTGCTAGGGATTTTGTATCGATCTAGTTGCCTTTTAATATGGGGGGTGAGTTTAAACATTTTCATAAGTCTTATATTCTATTTTATTAGCACTCATGTTACTCACAACCCCTTTTACCCTTAGTCTAAAGTCCACATACTAAATATTTCACTAAACTGAAGGGCTTTTATTTTTCATGTAGGGTCATGACAGGCAGTTTAAAAATGTTGCCAGATGGCACGAGCTCAAGTTTTGTGCCTTTCCCCATCACCCCATAAGGTCCATTCAGTGCTTGAAGAATAATCATGGGATAGTGGGGTGTACACTAGAAAGAAGAAAATTTCACCACACACGACCTCTTTGTTGAGTAATTGTAACCTGCGGGGTAGCTAGACTAATGTATGGTGTAGTGAAAGGGGTTGCCTCGTGGACCCACAATAGTAAATCAAGGGCATAAAATATCCCATGGGTCGGCGGGATATCTTATAATGCAATGGTAAAATGGATGCCCCACCACCCCACACGATAAAGAAAGAAATGGTGTCACCATGGGGAAGTAGGATAATATAGTATTAAGGGGAGGTGTTGTCCCCGCTATCCCGCAACAGGAAAAACTTGAGAAGGATGACCTTGCAAGCTAGTGTGACAAAGGAAAGTAATGAAGGAGTCGGTAGCCCCCACTACCCCATAGCGAGGAGAATTGAAGAAAAATGACCCTTTGGGGTAGAAAGATGATGAAAATATAGAAGAAAAGGGATTCCTCGCCATCCCACAAGGAAAATAATGTAGAGAAAGGTGGCAAAAAATATTAAAGACAAAACTATAGAAAATCAAGAAAAATCAAAGGGTGCCAAAGAGAGAATTAGAGGTCCCCATGTCATTGGTCAAAGAGGTCAAGATGTGATCATATCCATCCATTCTTAGATTAATGGTGGAGTTTGAAATTTGAGGCCACCAACTCATAGAATCTACACAAAGGAATTAATGGCAACCCTTTTGCGATTATTAAAACCAATTTTTGTAACTCATTTGTGCACCCAACTTCCAAGTGAATGAGTGAAGAGTGATTTCAAGTGATTCAAAGGAGTTCTCAGAGCTTCAATTGTGCCCTAGAGTTGTCAAGAGATCAAGTAAGTAATTACAAAGCCTGTATCTCTGCATTA
Organism: Cryptomeria japonica; assembly: GCF_030272615.1. Taxonomy (NCBI): domain Eukaryota; kingdom Viridiplantae; phylum Streptophyta; class Pinopsida; order Cupressales; family Cupressaceae; genus Cryptomeria; species Cryptomeria japonica. The sequence continues at coordinate 308,622,670 of NC_081412.1, read as the reverse complement.
TTGTTGAAGGTTGTATAGGTTTTATACTTAGAACAAAAGTGTAACTTAGAACCCTAGAATGTAAAAATGGCCTCCAAAAGGAAAGAGACCACTACCTCGACCTTTGAGAAGACTCCTGAGAAAGGAGAGGCCTCAAAATCTAGGAAGAAAAAGGCCACCACCCCAAAAATCACCAATGTCATCCCAATTGCAGTAATTCATCCATCACCTGCAATTTCCAATGAGTCAACTATAGAGACAAACCCTCCTAGTGTAGAATTCAAACAACTTGCTCAAGAGGAATCCTCCAAGGCAAAGAGGAAAAGAGCACCTAAAAAAGACACAATCTCATCCTCTAAGAAAGAACCACCTATTGCTAAGATTAACCCTTCTACTGAAGCTGAAGCCCCAAAGCCAAAACAAAGGAGGGCGCCTAAGAAAACTTCTCATTCATCATCTGAGCAAGCTCCACCTACTACAAAAAACCATCTTTCTGCTAAAAACCCTCCACTTTCTCAACAAGAGCAACCTGTACAAGCCTCCACTGCATCGACTTCAACCAAAACTATTGAGGAATTGGTAGAGGGGGTTGAGAAGAAACTGGAAGAGATGGAAAATAATAAGAGGAGATATGCAAGGGGCTTGGATCAATATTTATTGGAGCTCTTCAAGGGGTCAATAATGTAGGAGACCTTGAAGAATGTTTTCTCATATAAAAGATTGAGGTGTAGAGATGCTATTACCACTTAAAGGAGGTGGGACATCTTCTACTATTTCTATGGCAACTAGGATAAGGCCACACCTATATCAAACTATAGGAATTTGGACTTGGCTAAGCTTGTTGTCCCCAATGTTTTTGTAGAGCTAATTTTGATTGGGAAGTTGTAGAAAAAATACTATCCTGCAAGTATGGCAGTCATAACAACAATTAGGCATATCTTGGTGATGTAGCTAGGGAGGCTATTATTTAGTATTTTGATTTAAACAAAAAGGTACTCTAGCCAATTGACTAGAAGAGGTTGGATGGAAAATATAGCATCAAGAAAGACTTCTTTGCAAAAGAAGAGATCCCCCATTACAAAAAAAGACATACTGTGCTCTCTACCAGATGTTTGGGATGGACTGTGGAAGGTAAAAAATGCCCATAGATTTCATGATGATGTCAATGAAAATTCAGCACCCGCAATCCAATGAATTATATGATTTTGCAACATACATTCAGGATAAGTTGCATGAAGGGATAATAAGTACAAAAGATGAAAAGGAGCCATTAGATTTAAAATATTAATATTTATTGTTCCATATGATTCTTTTTCCAAAATGGGACTAATTGGGATGTAAGTTTAAAGATAAATATGTGTAATCCTGACTCAGGTAAAACATGGCCAATGCAAAGGTGGACCCAAATATAGGATAAGGGGTTTAGGTGGTCAAATTATTCTACATTCTTTGATCATTTTGTGGTGAAGGTATTGTGAAAACATGGACATCAAATTTTGAGGATACCTAGGGATATTGTAAAGGTGTTGAGGGTTAGATATGTTAAGTTGGATCAAATGTACAATTTCGAGAGGGTGCATTCACCCACAATTTTGGAGATTTTTTCTTATATTCTGACTGCACTATTATTAGGGTGTATGGATGCCCTTAGCCACCTCATATTTTACCACTTGTTGTCTCTCCAAGGCTGGAATTTCTTGAATTCATGTGGAAAATATTGTGGATGGAGAAGAAATGGGTTCAAACAAAGAAAAAGGGGACTCACCTCCCTTGGCTTACTATGTATAAGGATTTCACTATTGGGAGTGAGACAGTAGAGAAGGTGCAAAATTTCTTGGTAGAAATATATCACCTTAAGGTTGGAAAAGATCAAGAATATGATCTAGAGGGATACCTAAATGAGCTTAGGACACATATTATGAAGGAAAATGTCTCTACTATGAATATGAAGATCTAATCAGAAATTGTCATCCTAGTGAGGCCATCTAGAGAAGAAAGAAGTGGGATATTCTAAAGAGGATGGAACAAGAAAGAAGACAAAGGGACCCCAATTTTCAAGGATTTTTCTCAAACATCCAAAATGATTTTTCAAAGATGTTGTGTAAATTAAGAAGATTTGAGGAAATTGTGAATAATGAATAGGAAAAGCAGCCATCAGATGGAGTTAAAGAAGAGAGGCCTGCTTATGAGCCCCCAAGAGATAGAATAGGGAAGGCAATTTTTAATAGAGAGTCTTCCCAAGCTACCCCCTCTCAGGAAATTCCAAAGGTTAGTTAGCCAGCTCCTGAAATTATTAGAAAAGTTGAAAAGGGGAAGGCAGTGTTGTCTGATTTCATTGAAGTTATTGACGATGATGAAGTGGATGCAACTATTCCTCCACCTTCCCCTCCTAGAGAAAATTTTCAAGATACTAATTTTTCTAATATGCCAAATGATGAGGATAGGGAAATTGTTCCTAATTTCATCCTTGAGGTGCAGACCAAAGATGAAAGAATTATTGTGGTAGCTCAATTTTTGTCTGATGATAACTTCATCAAAAGACCATAATTCAGGCCCTTTTGGTTGAAGGATAAATTGAAGAATATGTCAGATGAAGAGCTAGCAAATTTTAATAAGGACAACATAGATTTCACCCCAAAGGAAGCCATGAAAATGATTAAGGCTAGTGACATGATGTTAATCCCTAGGTAGGATTTAAAAAGAATTTTGTCTTAGATCAAGTAATGAGGCAAGAGAACCCCATATATGCCTAGGAATTTGGAAAACATGGCTCAAGATTTAACCCAAGCATCAAAGCATTTGCATATTGGTTAAGGGCCCCCAACACAAAAAAGCCAATTGTACTACATGAGATAGAGAAGAAGGTGGGTGATCCAATTATCAGAACCCTTGCTAACACCACAACTCTTGAGGCTCCCACATTGGCATTCCATGCCTCATATTTTGAAAAAATTGTTGAAAAGGAGGAGGAGAGGAGGCATGAGGAACTTAAGAAGAAGCATTTTTCTCTCTTTTCTATTCATAATTAATTGTACATTGAAAATGTCAGGCTGAAGAAGGAATTAGCAAAGAGGGATGACAATCCTACACTGGTAATTGAGCAAAAACCTCAAGTGCGATAGGAGCAAGTTAGGCCAAGTGAGCCAACAAGAGTCCCTTATTCTTTAATTCATGAAAACAAAATGCTAACTTTTTAAAATAAGGCACTAGACAACATCAATATGAATAGGGACAAGAGGTTTCTTAAGATGAAAGAGGAAACAAAGAGTAGATGCTTAGAGATCAAAAGAACTACAATTTTTCAAATTACAAATAAACTGATTGGTAAATTAGATGAGGTGCATGCCTCATATTATTCTATGTTCCAGGCATACATCCAATTAGGTGAAATTATTTCATTCTTCTAGCCATTAAGGGCTGCATGGTTTCCAAAAACCACAATATTAAAGAAAGTTTTCTTGGAAGTAAAAAATGTGTCTACTGCACCCCAAATTGTGGGGACAACCTGGAAGAGTTATGATTTAATGATAAAGGATCTCCCCATTTTAGAGGCTAAAGAAAAGCCATTAAGGGAGAGAATGACAACATTTAGGGGTCTTCAAAAGTGGGATATCCCTAAAATTTTGACTGTGAGCAATCAGATAAAAGGGTTGGAAGAGTAGAAATTTGAATTTGAAGAGACAATAAATGCAGTTTTGGATATGTTAGTGTGGAGAGACCCTACTCAAAATGACACCTATTATTTGATCATTAATAGGATTATTGAGATTGATTCTTTTTACCATGGGTTCATTTTTGAGGGTACTACTATCATGGATCATAGGACCCAAAAGGCTATGAACAAATTGGAAAATCTCAAAGTCTTTGCTTGGCCCACCTAAGCACAAATGGATAGCTAGCACAAGAAGTGTTTCTCACTTGAATAGGATCAACTAGAGGAGGAAGAGTAGCTTCCATTTTTGCCTTTTCTCTACCACATTCTTTTTAGGTCACCCTTTTTGCAGGTACATGACACATCCTTCTATGCCATAACCAACTCTCATTAATCTAAGCAATCAAACAACTTTCTCACCAACATTGAGATGAAAGATATTACCTTTAGTTTTAGTTCCTGATACAATTTCTATACCAGAGCTATTCAAGATCTTACATTTCCCATTCTTGAATTGTAAATCATATCCCTTATCAAACATCTATCCAACACTCAAAAGATTATGCTTCAAACCCTCAACATATAAAACATCATTAGTATTATGCTTATCATCAAGAGAAATAGAACCTCCACCACAGATTACACAAGCTTTGTTATCTCCAAATCTCACTACACTGCCATCATACTTCTCCATATTCATAAATTTACTTTTATCACCTATTAAATGATGTGAACAACCACTGTCAATCACCCATTCATCTTTCTCTTCAATATTGGCAATCGGGGCTTTCTCTTCAACAATACAGTTTGTAGAATCAACAGATACCAGGTCATATTCCTTGATAGAAATGAACATAAATTCATCTTCTGAATTTCCTTTCTCAGACTCATCATCTGTCACACCTTCATCAGCAGCATAATAACATTTCTTTTGATATCTATACTTTGATTAGGCTTGTCTTATCATACTTTAACACTCTTTCTACTCTTTCACAACACCTAGAAGAAAAATGACCAATCTTATTGCATGAAAAACATTTCAAAGGCAACTTCCCTTCATACTTACCAAATCCCTTAGGAAATCTTCTGGTAATAAGTGCTTCAAGTTCTTCCAATTCTCTTTCATGTTCTTCCATCTCTCTCATTTCCTTTTCATATCTAGAAACCCTAGTTGAACTCTCTCTCGGATTATACTTCTACTTCCCGTATACAGTAGCTTTAAATTTAGTCTTAGTTTTTCCATGTGATTCACCAAGTTCACTCAATTCAAAAGCAGAAAAGCTTACCAACCAACATATCTCTTGTCATAGTTGTCACAGTCTGGATCTCATCAATATCAACAACTTTATGTTTATAAGTAGGAGGCAAGGATCTCAACACTTTAGCCACAATCTCATCTTTTTCAAGGATTTTAGTAGCACATCTGATGTCTAGAACAAGATCATTCACTTTAGCAATAAAGGATGAAATATTCTCATCTCCCATTTTTAGCATCTCATACTTTCCTTTCAAGCTCTGCAATTTAGCAACTTTAATATGTTTATCTCCTTCATAAAAGGTTTCTAGCTTCTCCCAAATCTCTTGAGTAGTCTACAATCCCATCACATTAGTCATCTTTGTATCAGTCAGGGAACTCAACAATGCTTCTTTAGATCTTATTTTATATTTAGCATCTTTGATCTCAGTTGCAGTAACGAGGCCATTCAGAGGAACAATGTATGCATTATTTGTGATCTTCCAATAATCTTCTCCAAGACAATTCAAGTGAACTTCCATCTGGTTCTTCTATATAGAGTAATTAGTTCCATCAAATCTTAGATTCTCCTCTTGAAAAAAATATCTACCATCCCAGATCTCCTCAAGCGGTCAAGCTCCTTGGAGAGGATCTAGCTCTGATACCAATTGTTGGCAACAACAATGCAAGAAAACTAAGACGGGGGGTGGATCAATTTTCACCACACTCAAACAAATTAATCTCAACTCTAGATCTAATCAAGAATAGAAATAACAATATCAAAGATAAACACCACATCAACAACACACATAACACATGGATTTTTGACGTGGAAAAATTGGTCAAGGGAAAAACCATGGTGGGAACCTAACCACAATATGATGATACTTTGTAGTAGTATGTATAAATATTACAATGTGGAATGCACATACATTCATGCACACTATTTAGAGCTCACTTCTCAAAAAAAACAAAGGGCAACAACCCTAGGAAGACCCACTGCTTTACAAAGATTGACACCAATCTGGATTACATGAAGTGAAAGAATAACATCTCCAAATGCTTGATTATAGTTTCGGTTAAGCAAATTTGTCTGCCCCACAACACTTCACTTCTCTACTCTTCACTCTATTGAAAGATCAATTCACTTTTTCATACATACAATACTCATAGACACACAACATGCATCCAACTTACATGGATATGACACTCATTTATACAAATCATCAATCTTGACCTCAAGGTCGGTTCAACACATAAGACCTAATAACAAAATTACATCACATGATACATAAATCAATAGCCAAACTAATACAATGTTGGAAAGGGTATAACATAGACCCAAATTAAATCCTCGAACATACAAAACCATCGAATATTATGCTAATATCATCTTCAACGCACAAAAACCATTGGGTCGGCCAAAAGTCATATAACATGAAGTATACCGCCAGACCAATTAAATATTCAATAATGCACACCATGATCAACATGGACCACCAAAATGCATAGAACACGATCAAAGAACATCAAGAAGAAATGTGAATTCCACTACAATATTCGCAACAACTCGGATAACAAGAATCATCATTATTCCATCACTGGAGCTTAAGAACACCAACAAAAAACTAAAAGATATGCTTGTGAGGTTCCAAATCATGAACCAACCAAACAACAACACATTCCAACAACTCTAGTATCCATCAAGTCCCATGTTGCCTTCAACACCAAACTTGTTGAATTTTGATAGTGACAAGAGATTGCAGTTCATGAAGACACATCAACTCCACACTTCTCAGGCCTGTGGCTCCGATCCCAAAAAGTTGTTACTCCACCTGCCTTCTCTCATGCTTCCAAAAGGATTTTGTCCTATACTTTTAATAGATGCCTTATATCATATCCTATTGTATTAAGCAATTATTTTTTGATAGGTGTCCTATTCGGCCTGAACCTCTTTTTGCTCCCTTGTGCTATAAAAGGGAAATATGGGCCAATGGGAAAGGCTTTTGAGTTTTTGAAATGGAATTTTATTAGGCTTTGATAATAGAAAATGGAGTTTCAACTTGCAAGTGCACTTTGAAAAAATGCAATGAAATGTATTGAATATTTTGAAATGAATCAATGAAATCATCTTCAATTTGTCTCCATTTTGTGTGTGCATTGTATGAATTTTTGTATTAATGATGGAACTGTTCTTCTGCTTCAATGAGGAATAAGTAATCTGTGAATCAATTCTCTTTTCATGAAAGGGTTAAATTTTGTATCAAGTTACTACAATGTGCATGTTTAATGTGATCATAAGAATGACTTGGGTTTATTTCATGCAACATCTTGTGCAAGGTATTAAGTGTTGAGTCGATGATATTTACTATTAGACATTTTAAACTTATTTCTTGTTTACTTGTAACTAGATTCTATTTTATATTACATAGGCATTGGTCATTCATTCTCAACAAGTTTCAGAACCACAATATCTAAATATACCATTTATTTTCTTTTCTTTTTGTAGGAGTGGGAGTAGGGGTAATGTTAACATATAAATCAGTACCAATGGCTGAGTGAAGGTTAAAAACAAGGATTGTAGCCAAAGTATAGAGTTTATAAGCTTTCCTTGGAACATTATTATTGGGAAATTTTCTATAACAACAATGTCCACGTACTGATTGAAATAGTTTGTTTAGGCATTGCTGAGGTACACCTACCTTGGTCCTGCAGAGCCAAAAGTGTAGGAGATTTTAGTCCTGAGACTAAAACTTATTTGTTGGCCAAGTCCTATCTTAAACCTGTTGATGAGAAAGTGGGATCGTCTAGGGTTTAGGATCTATTGATTTGGGAACCAACAGATTGACAACTTTGTTGGTGAGTTAGTTGATATTGTTAGTATATTTCAACCTAGTAGCTTGTCCAAAAGGTCTAGTGTCATATCCAAAAAGTAGTAAAAGATTTGAAGAAATTTTAGTGTTGAATCAAGTGTTTCCAATATGTGGGTGGTTACTTTGAGAAGAAGATAAGCTCATTCATATCTTAGAAAGTTTAAATGAGTAGCGAAAAGGCTCCAAACACTGCAACATAAAGGAGTGAATGATTTGCTAGATAGGAAGCTTCAAAGGCTGAGCATAACCCATACAAAGAAGTTGAACACAAAGAATATGGAAGCCACTAGTTGAGAAAACCTACCATAAGCAAGAGGTGAACAATCAAACAAAAAGGTAAATCTTAAACTTTATCTACTACAAATTTGGTTAATGATAGTTTTGAGATTCCTCTAGATAGCTTAGAGGGTTCTTATTAGTTACAAAATTATTAGAAGGGAAAAGATTTCAAAAAATTATTTTAGTGACTCATATAAATCTGCACAAGGGGTAGAAAATACTAGTAGTGAAGATTCTTCACCCAGATAGGATCTCTTTTTCTATCACACCTTTCTAGTGACATATAGAAACATGTCTAACTCTTTTTATGAAGACCCCATTCAGGCAAAAGCAACTAAGGATAGGATTTATGCAAAATTTGTATAAGTTAGGGTACAAGCAAAATATGAAGCTAGATATGCTGAACAATTATCCAATTCCTTGAATAGGTCTAATCCTGAGGTGATTGTAGTTACCCTAATATCAATGAGTCATCCTCTTATGCATACCCCATGTTAAGCCCAATTTACTAATGCCAATGTGTGTTCTACCTCGGGTAATATGCCTAGTGAACCTTCAATACAAGAGTTACAACAAAAATTAGATAAAATGAAAGCTTAGAAGGATAGGTTGCAACTAATGAGAAACAGAGGGGGGGAAATGATGGCACAAGAGATACTGAATCTTGCTTCCCAATCAACCATGTCTATTCCCCCTTTATTTGGTGGATATAGTAGTAGTGGAATGAGTCAAATACCTATAACATAAAATGTAACAAGCCTCAATCCTTCAACATCCTCCTTTCCACCACCCTTTGCGTCAAATACTACTAATATACCTACTACTTCTACTACTAATGTTTGTATAAAATCCCCTATGGTAAGTACAATTACATCTCAGCCTATGAGTAATCTCCAAGGAAGCTCCCAAATGAATGTATCTTATGTTGCAGCAAGTAGTGTACCCATCTCATTTCCTCAAACCTCTAGGACAACAAATATATCTTATGTCTTTGCAAATTGGAATCCACCTCCTGTGAGTGTTCAATACATTGTTGTAGGCCAAGCAATGACTAGTCAGTAGAAAAATACCCATCAATAACAATATAATGTCCAAAATCAATTTAGTATACTAGGGTATGAGTATAATATTCCCCCACCATAGTACCCTCCCCCTCCACTGTACCCTCCAAATAATCCCATGGGAGGGAATAATGCTTATCAATAATACCTTCAAGACCTATAATATCAATAGTAGATGGCAAATCAGTATCAACAATATAATCAAGTTCCACAATACATTTTTAATTAGGGAAATGTGCATCAACAAAATCAGATCCCTAATCCACCCCATAACCCTTTTTCTAGGAGACCTATGCAGCTAGATAGATATAGACTAATTGGTTTCATAGGGATCCACGGTTACCCAAATGCAATTAGTAATGAGTGAAGAAATGTAGTGCCTAAGTTTTCAAGACATAATGTAGTCACTGGTGAAGATCATATTAGAGCATTCCAAAATGTGATGGACAATTTTGAGGTAGAACATGAAGATGTTCATGCAATCACTAACTGATGATGCCCATGAATTGTATAGAAGATTACCTAATTTTTCAATTAGATGCTTCAATGATTTCAAGAGGATGTTTAGATATCAGTATGGGGAGCAGTCAGAGCCTAAATTTTCTCTGCACGAATTAACTAATATAAAGAAGGGGCACAATGAAAAGGTGTCATATTTTAATAATAAGTTCATCAAATTGTACAATAAGATCCCACCTCTCTTGAAGCTAACTAATCCCATGTGTCTTATTTTCTATTATGATGCATTTGATCCCAAGATTGGATATGAACCGACATCTAGAAATCCTTTGAACCTAAGTGTTTCATTCAAGGAGGCTCTTACTATATAAAATAATAGAAAAACTTCTGGAAAGGTAGCAAGAAGGGATGATGTTAGGATCTTGCAAAATCCTAAGGGAAATCACAATAAACAATTTAAAGAAGAAGATAAAATTGACAAGGTCATGAGCGCAATAAAGGATTTGAATTACAAGATTGCTCTGAATGAGAAAGGTCTTTCCAATTATAAAACTAACCATCATAGACATGACAAACCAAGACTCCATGACATACCTTACAATACTAATTGGAAGGATGGAAGTTCACATGTCAGTAATTCTTGGTCTTCAAATAGTAAAGAGACCCTTGATCCATTAAAGAGGCCTACTACAAACATGGTAGAAGAAAATCCATGTTGTATTATTTTTAACTTACCCCATGTTCAGAACCAATGTTCTATTGGGAAGGCCATGGAGGATAAAAATTAACTACGTGCTAGATGCAAAGAGGATGGATATAAGTTTGATCATATGTTGAATATGCTATCAATAGGGGCTTTTAGTGAAGTTACAGGGTACATATCCTCTGAGGATGATGGAACAAAGTTGGATGTTGATAATCAGAGAGAATGGAATAATAAGAACCATTAGGAAGTCTTTTTAGATGATAAAAATATTAATGTTGTTAAAGTTAATGTAGCAAATTCATATCACAGTGACATAAGTCTAAGAAGGCTTATTGAGGATTAAATGAAAGAGCTCATAGTGGCTGCAATCACTCATGTTAAAAGTGATTACAACCTAAGATATAGAGGTGTATCACAAGGTCATGGGAGACTTGGATGGTTGTTTGTGAAGGAAAAATAGGTAGATCTAAAGTCACAACCTATGCAACATAAGGAGGGAGACAAGGATAAGGAACCCAGAACATGCAAAGTCACACAATACGTTCCAAAGGAATATAAAAAGGGAAAAAGGTATGTCAAGGATGTTACTATAGAGGTACCTATCAATCCAAAGATAGCACCAAAAAAGGAAAATCACCCCAAGGTGTCAGCACACAAGGATTTTGTTCTAGGTATTCCTAATTCACCTACTTTTGACATGGTCCAAACTTTATCGCTAATAAAGATATCTATCCCTTTATCAGAGATGATGAAAATATAAGAACATAGGAATAATGCTTTATCCTTGATCTCAAATGTGCCTCATAAAATGAAAGGAAATGAAAAGGGTGTTGAAAATAAAAGTGCACATGTAAATTATGTTGAGTCAAAAGTCATGAAGATCCCTGAGGTATACTTAGGAACTGCTATAACAAAAAATCCCTCTCAAGTTGAGTCATTTTACTTTACCCTACTAATAAATAATAAGCTTGTAAACAAATGTATGATAGACTCAGGTGCTTCTATAAATGTCATTCCTTTGGGGGTGATGAAAGAGTTAGGATTGTAGATTGATAGCAATTATGGGAAGTGTTATGATATGGACAATAGAGCAATTCCTGTTATAGGAATCCTGAAAGACTTAGAGGTGAAATTAGCTAACTTCCTTGAAGCCACCTACAAAGTTGATGTGAGTGTAGTTGATGTTCCCCCAAATTATGATATTTTATTTTCAGACAATGGACTTCTATTGTTGGTGGCAATGTGTAGATAGACTTATCTTATGCCACTATACCTATCAATGGTACCGAGGTTAAGTTAGAAAGCAATTCAAGATCTGATACTATAGTAGAATCAATGGATTCCAACAATATGGTATGCTTCTATGATATTGATATGGATAACTTTACAGTAGAACCATTACAACCACCTCTCCAAAAAATAGATCACATATGTAAGGAAACACAAGAAAATATGTAAGGAAACACAAGAAAATCAAGATAGTTTATGGAAGATGTATTTTGACGGGGCTTGTAGTAAGGAGGGCTCAGGAGCTGGGATAGTTTTTATTTCACCTAGTGGAAGGACATTCAAGTATTATTTCCAGCTCGTGTTTGAGTGTACTAACAATGTGGCCGAATATGAGGCCTTTCTTTTGGGTCTTAATGTTTCTTCTAGACATGGGATTAAAATGTTGTTAGTATGGGGTGATTCGGAACTAGTAGTGTCTCGGGTTAGGTCAAAATACTCCTCCAAAGATAGGATATTGAAGCAATATAGATGTGCAGTCTGGGATTCAATAGAAATTTTTGATCCCTTTTCTATAGATTGGATTGATAGGTCAAAAAAAATTATGATAGAATTCCCGGCCAATGTTTCTTTCAAAAGTAATGATATTACTTTGGCTGGGATATCAAGAGTTGAAGTAAAAACAAGACCATTTGTCCCAAATAATATATGTAGTTGGAAAGTCTTTAATGATGATGAGTATTTTCTTAAGTTTCTTCATTGTGTGGATGATTATGAGAAACAAGAGATAGATTTCAATTCTTTTGTTGAGGTTGTGGATGGTAATGATATAATATTTGGGAATGACATTTTTTAATTGAAAACTAACAAAATCCCTAAAGGTCTTGTAGCATTGGAAAGGGTGTTTTATGGAAATGATGGTCAAGTAATGAGAACCACCCCCACAAGCAAGGAGGATTTATAAGAAATAAACTTAGGCTCAAAATCATCACCTAAATAAGTATACATTGGCAAGAAAATTACCCCACATATTAGGACCATGTTGATAGCCTTGTTAAGCAAGCACAAGCATGTTTTTTCTCGGTCATACAATGATTTGAAGGTATACAAAGAGGATCTATTTCAACATGAAATCCCTCTAGATCCCAATGCAATTCGCTTCAAACAAAAACAAAGAACATTAAACTTGGTAATCAAACTGATATACAAGAAGAGCTCATGAAACTCAGAGATGGTGGAATTATCAAACCAATCAGATATTCCTCCCGGGTCTCTAATTTGGCCCCTATTAGAAAGAAAAATGGTGGCATAAGGTTATGTGTGGATTTTAGAAATTTAAACATGTTTTCACTCAAATACAACTACCCCCTCCCAAATGTGGACGCAATGTTGTAAAAGGTAACTAGATGTGAGTTGCTCTCTTTGATGGATGGATTCTTAGGGTAAAATCAAGTCAAAGTGAAATAATGTAAGCAATACAAGACCATGTTCACTACACCTTCAGGAACATATGTGTATGTCAGGATGCCCTTTGGATTAACCAATGTTGGAGCTAATTTCCAAAGAGCCATGGATGTGGAATTTTCATATTTGATTGACATTATTATGGTGGTATACCAAGATTACTTGACTTCCTTTTCAAATAAAATAGAGGACCACTATTTGTATCTTGAAATAATATTTACTAGAGCCCTTGAATATGGAATCTCATTGAATCCTAAGAAGTGCCACTTTGTTGTGACTGAAGGTAAGCTACTGGGCCACATATTTTCAAATGATGGAATGCGAATAGACCCAAACAGAGTGGAAGAAATTGATTTAATTCTTGTCCCAAAGACTGTAAAGACAATAAATCAATCTTTGGTTAAATAAAATTTTAGAAGATCCATCCCCAATTTTGCTGAAATTGTCAAGCCCATCTCAAGAATGCTTAAGAAAGGAGATAAAAGTGATTGGACTGGTGAAGCTTTGGATGCATTTGCAGCTATAAAGAGAGATATCAAGGAGGCCCTTGTTTGAAATCCTTGAATTTTGAAAAAAAATTCCAAATATTTTCTTTTTCTTCATTTCATAATGTTGCAGGTGTTATGCTCCAGAAGAATGATGAAGGGTATGAACAACCCATTTAATTTTATAGAAAATTACTTCAAGCTACTGAATTGAAATATGACACGGTGGAGAAGAAAACATATGCATTGGTCAAAGAAGTCAAGAACTTTAGGCCATATTTGGTAGGGGCTAAAGTCATAACATATGTACCAAACGCAATTGTAAAAGACATTTTTGTTCAAACAGAGCTAATTGGAAAAAGATGTAGATGGATAAATAAAAGACAAGATTTTAACATAGACATACAAATCACAAATTTGGTTAGGAGACAGATCCTAGTTCTTATGCCTGAAGAAAATTTGCAAGTTATACATGTAAACTATTTATCTACTTCAGATGATAATGTGTGAAGCTTACATCATACCCCATGGTATAAAAATATTTTATATTTTTTGAAGCATATTCAGTGCCTGGATAACTTAACAAACATTTAGATAAGAACTTTGAAGCTCCAAGCTCACAAATATGGCTTCATCAGTGGAGATTTGTACTATAAAGATAGAGATGGGATCTTGTTGTTGTGTTTAGATGAGCATCAAGCACACGTAGTATTAAGGGATATGAATTCAGGTGTGTGTGGCAGTCACTTCACAACAAAAACCACTGCTCATAAATTATTAAGAGTAAGGTACTATTGGCCTACACTATTCCAAGATGCCAATGCATATGTTAGAAAAGGTGACCCATGTCAAAAATTCTCTGGTAAGTTGAAATATTCAAGTGCATTACCCCTTAGGACTATCCAAGTTGAAGCCCCTTTCCATCAATGTGGTATAGATTTTACTGGTGAAATAAATGAGAGGTTAATTTGGGGACATAAATGGATCCTTGTGGTGACTGATTATTTCACTAAGTGGGTTGAGGCTATTCCAACCAGGCAAGCAACCAGCAATATTGTCATTGATTTCCTCACTAGCAACATCATTAGAAGATTTGGAGTACCTGTAAGGTGGATTATGGATAGCACCATATTTTTTAGGTCAGAGGAGTTCATTGAGTTTTACAAGTCATACGATATTAGCATCTCATATGCATCCCCATACCATCCACAAGGTAATGGACAAGCAGAATCTAGCAATAAGAGCTTGTTGAAGATCATCAAAAAGACACTTGAGAATAACAAGAAAGAATGGGATTCAAAATTGAAAATGGTAGTGTGGGTAGATAGGATAACTGTTAAGAAGGCCATGGGCAAGTCGCCATTTGAGTTGGTATATGGAACACAAGCTAGGTTGCCATTGAAAAACTTATTGCCAATGTATAAGTTTATTTATGAAGATAATTGGGATATACAAAAGCCAATGGATGAAACAATGGAATAATTAGTATATCTGGATGAAGTGAGAAGCAAGCCCCATAATAAAAACATGAAACTCCTATAGAAAAGTAAATATTTGTTCAACAAAAGGCATCAAACAGAAAATTCAACATTGAGGATTTGGTCCTAGTGTGGAACATAAGGTCGGGATAAGGGGAAACATGGGAAATTTGAAGCCCTATGGTTGGGTTCTTATTTAGTTGTAGACAAGAATGGTGAGGACTCATATCTTTTAAAAGACATGAATGGTGAAATGCAAGAACTGCCAATGCATGGACAGTTCCTCATGCACAGTAGAGTAGGTTTGTACATACATAAATATTTCCTTGTGTTTTTTGTTGGTTGGTTTATTCTATCAGATAATTTGGATTCTCGCTCTGATCTATTGGCAAGAGACATTGTTCTAGTGAATATTGGTGCATGATAGAAGTTTAGAGGTTGTCATTGATGACAAATTAGTTTGGAAATCACATCCGGTGTACATAAATCTAGTTTACCAAAATCCATATTGTTCATAAACATAAGTCTGGAAGGTGGAACTCAGTAAATAGTAGAGCATGAGATCATGGTGTACATCCTTATGTTGGTGATGTAATTTGGGTTGGAGTGATCAAGGTAGTTGATTCAAGGTTCAAGATAGATTATCTCATGATCCTGATATCCGGTGTTGAATTGTGTGCATGTTTAGAGCTCTAGTATTTGATAATTCAGTTAGATACGAGCTATATTTGTGTAATGTGTGTTGTGATTTTGGTGATCAGTTTCATGTTTGAGGTGATTAGGTTGACTTATGGGAAGCCTATTATCTTCTTATTTTGGTCCGCATTTGGATTTGTGATACACATTTCATGTTGCGTGTTATGTATTTTTTGGAAGCTGACTTAGTAAATGATTCTTTTTGTTGGTGCGGATCTATAAGATTGATTTGGTTTATCATTTTGAAATGAGTGGTGAGAGTGGAAGGTTTGTAAGAGTGATTTTGCTAGTTTTGTGAATGTGATTGAAGGTTGTGGTGCTTTGGTATTTGACAAAGTAGGATAAAGAGAAAAGAGATAGAATAGTTGTAGGAGTTGATTTGAGCCTAACCGTAACTTCATTTTGGCATAGTTATATGCTATACTTCAATTCATTCATCATTGCAATCATTTTGTAATAGCCTGTAAAGTAGTGAGCCTTCCTCTAGGTTGTAGCCCTTTTGTAATTGAGCAGTGAGCTCTAGGAAGTGTGCCTGAATGCAAGTCCATTCTCCTTATGTAATATTTGTAAGGATGTCAAGTAGTGGAACAAATTCCTACACGACAAGATAGATGAATGCGAGCAATTGGCTAGGGAGAATGCAGTCTTGAAGAATGAGATGCAATCCATTGTAATGAAGCCAACAAAGGAGATTGAAGACCAAAAGAAGAATGAAGAAACTCTAACCCAGTCATTGAAGGATAGTTCAGATGAATGTTGCGGATTGACATATGAGAATGATCGGTTGAAGCTTGAATTGGTGCAATCAAAGAGTGACAAACAAGAAATTGAAAGGTAGATCATAATTTTGAGAGATGAGTTGAATACTACAAATGAGTACAAAGAAAAATTCAAAGCCAGTTCAATCTAGTTGGATGAGATGCTGAAAAGTCGAAGACATGGGAAAGACATGCAAGGACTTGGATTTGAGAAAGGAGAATCCTTTAGTCAGAGAAATCATCAATAGAAGAACAAGAAACCTCTGGTAAGACAACCTAATGCTTACAAATTCAATGGTAAATGTTTTATTTAGAGTAAATTCAATCATATGGAAATTCAATGCAGAAGTAGGATGAATAATGGGATGATAAATAATATGATGAACAGTGGTCCTACCTTTACCAGTCAATGTTTCATATGCAACAACTTCTGTCATAAGTTAAATATGTGCAAAATTGTGATGAACAATTTTTAGAATAAGAGATGTTATGCTTATGGAATGTTTGGGCATATTTCTAACCAATACAGGATAAGACCAAATCAGATGAACTTCAAGCCTGTGCAGAGAAATGTTATTTGTCATGCATGCAACAAACCTAGTCATATTGCAAGATATTGCAAAAGAAAGAATGTAAGAAAGAATGCTTCAGTAGACAAGAACGAATCAGATGAAAAGGCAAAGCTAAGGTGGAAGAGATCAGAGATCAGCATAAGAAGATGTGGGTTAAAAATGAAGATTCAAATGTGTAGAATGGCTCCACATTTGATTTTGGTGTAGGAACCTCATTCGACAACTAAGGCCTAGTGCCTTAGGGGGAAGATTTTCATGCATATATTTAGAAATCCCCTTTTGAAGATCTATAACTAGTCGAGGATGGTTGCAGATGATGGAGATTAGTTGTGCAGATGATATTTGGAAGATTTCATGGCAGTTTAAGATTCCGGTGAGTGAATTCATGAAAAATAGAGTATCTAGAAGTCTTTACGGCTGCACATATATTACAACTTAAAATTAGATTTTCAATGGATAAAAAGGCATTCTACTATTCATTTATCACAATGTGAATGAGAGAAAAGAGAAGAGAAGTAGAGCAAAAAGAGATTTAGAAGTGAAATCTGAGCCTATAGCAATTAGTCAGCAATTCTGAGCATCCGGTTGTGATTGAAAAGGTATTTATTTATTCTCAAAGTTATCTATTCATACCCTAATTTTGAAATGGCACCTATTGGCATTATGTTGTCATTGATGTCAAACTATATAGGAATTGTAGTGTCATTGATGTCAGCTGATATTGGCATACTATTGTGGTAAGAAAGTTAGTATTTACCAGTATGCAAGTTAGTGTTGGGGGAGAAGGAATTGATGAGTAGTGAGTATGTAGGTTGGTGTTGAATAAGTATTGGAGATAGTTAGGTCAATTGGTAAGTGATGTATTGACATTGACCAGTGTGTAAGCATGGGAGAGAAGAGACCCGTGAATTATGTAGACATGTAATGTTTGCTACAGGGTGAAATAATGAAGAGACTATAGACAATCAATATGTAGTTTAATGTTGATCAACAGGACTCCCACTGGTTAATGATGCTATCATAGGATGAAGGGATGACTGACAACAAGAGTACTACCTCAAGATAAGTAAGGAAGATGAATCCACTCAATGATAGGGAATTCACACTATTGGCCAATAGGTGACATAGATCCTTTCCCACCAGTGATTGGTAGTTTGTGTGCAACTGCCTAACTATTCCCCCTGGTAAGAGCTAATACCTAGCTTATCTCTTTTATGCATACAATGTAGTATACCTCTTTGGGATAAGACAGTCAAGGAAGTTCAAGGCAGATGATTAAAGGCACATATCGGTTAGTTATGGTGAGATATCATGAGCTTCCAGTTGTTGAAATCAGAGATGAACACTGGATCAATAGGAGTTGACATGATGGGATACTAGGACAGAAAAGGAAAGAGTAAGGAGTGAGTTTGTCACTTTGACAAACCAATTAAATGGAGAACTGGTCAGATGAAGAAGAAGGTAAGTGTTTGTACTTGCAGACTTGAATTCCCTCTGGTTGCTGACATCAATAATGATGCATGTTGATGATTGAGGACTAAGTATGCCATACCATTGGTGTGCTTGTTGATGTACCTTGGAGTCTATTAACATGCCAATGTCACCAGTATGTAAAGAATAGTGTGTCAACTGGTAAGAGAATAGAGAAAAACTAAAGTGCTCCCAATCAGGTGAAGATGAGCATGATATATGCTATAGATTGATAAGGTTGATGACAGGGTTAATATGATCTACCGACAGAATAACAAGGTGATGGCATGAAAGTCAGCCAGTAAAGTATGATATACCAGTAGGGTTGTAGAACCGATAGGTTTAGTGAACCAACTGGTGAACACTTGTAGTACATGATGGTTGATGATCTTGTCTGAATTGACACAGAAGAATTAGCTATGCTGGATGCCGACAAAGATGCCACATGGAGTCAAGGTGGAAAACATGCATGAAGTGGTAGATGGAGTATGCACCGACAAGGTAGTTACAAAGTTGGTTGCATTAAATGAAGACCCCAAAAATCATGGGAGAATTGCAAAGGTTTGCGGTTTGAGATAAAACAAATAGAGGAGATCCAGAATGCACTGATCGAGCAGATCAGAGTAGGTGAAGGAAACCATATCATGCACGATAATTGGCAAAACACAAGGCCGACAAATCAGGATGCAGGTTGCCAAAAATAGAAGATGTGCACTGGAAGGTAGTACATTAGTGGTGATATGCAAACAATCATTTTTGAGACATGATCTGATTTGATTGGATATGATATGCCTCATGAGTTATGGAGTGAACCCTAGCATGCCAAATTTGTACTAACATCTTGGTGGTAAAGCACAAGGATAAATGTGCAGATCAAAGATCAAAGCAAGTGATGTTGATTGGAAAAGTGGAGTGATTATGAGAAAAATAAAGAGTTGATCAGACTAAGAAGAGTCATGAAACTTAGAATTTGAAGTGGTGAACTAGCAGGGGAGATACAACTGGAAACAAAGTTTAATAGAGGGTTCCCCGGTAAGAGAAAAGCAACTGGTAAGCTGCACAAGAAGGTGATTGCAGAAATAAACCAGTAGTATTAGAGCCAACAAGAGGGTAGCATAGAGTGAAGTGGTTTTGAGTGTGCAGGAGAAGAGATTCAGCAAGACCAAAATAAATAAGGAGAGGAGATAGAAAGAGCAAAGAACTAGTAACCAGTTGTAAAGTCTGACAACTAGTAGAGGCTATACCGGTAAAGTAGCAGCAACAACAATCAAAGGGGAGTAGAGAAAAAGGGTGAGAAGAGGTCAGATAAGGCAGAGACCAAGTAGGAGAAGAATCAAATAGAGGTGAGCAGAGAACTGACATAGATAAGAGGAGAGGTGAATCGGTAAGGCAAAGGAGGTGTCATATCGGTAGAGAGAAGTTATCTGCATGAGGTTACAAAACTCATTTGTAACTAGGTTTTAGCTTTTGTATGGTTAAAATTCATTGTAATCACTGAGTTGGTGCTCCTTTAGGTTGGTTCCCTAAATCTTTGTAAAACTATTTTTCATTGTGAGGCTAGATTGGAGCAGTAGACTCCAGTATCATTTCTCACTGAGTTTTTTCCCATCTTGGGTTTTCCTCATATATACTGGTGTTATGTGATGTGTCTTTGTGTGTTTGCATCTTGATATCTTTCCTTGACTCACTGGTAGGTTTACTTAGTGTTTGTATTGGTAACTGGTACACACTCTTAGGATTAAAAGGTTAAGAATTTGAAAGCCACATATTTAGCCCCCCTCCCTCAGTGATATCTTTTGTCCAACAAAATCTACATCTACATCCAGTGTTGCGACTCCATTGGTGGTCGATATTACTGAAAGATCTAGGCCTGTATTCAAAAGTCACCCATTCAAATCTATTGAAGATGATCTGGAAGGTGCATTTTCTTCTGTCCCGTATGGCATATTGCATAACGAAGATATTAGGGCATACATCCACTACAACATTGAAGAGCTTGCAAATGCATATATGCTCTCGCTTTATACCAAGCATACGATGGATGGTATGGGAAATTTGATGTCAGAATTCAAGTCATTGCATGAGAAGGGTTTCATCCAATTCATTCATTTTTCAATGTGTGATGAACCCGAATGGATCCGATACATTCTAAGTTGAATCCATGATGAGTTCATGTAGCTGGACCAACCTCCAATATCACCAAGCATGCCATTCAAGTAGTTACCTGTTTAAATGCAACCAATGAGATCCTCGGATTAAGGAAAGTTCATAATACAATGGTGACAAAGGTTACCAGATATCAACATGATGGTCAATTGATTACTATCAGTGATATCATAGAGAACGATGTTATATTTGCCTCAATTATGATTGGATATAAAGTGTATCAATCGATTAGTCATAACTTTGTATTTGGTATTGCTATATTTGCAACCTATTAGATGCTCAAGGAAGACAAGAGGTATGATCTTTGTGTAGTTATTCTCAGTGAGCTATTGAGCAATCTGAAGAAGATTAAGAAATAAAAGAAACATTTATTGAAATTCGATTTCTTGATTATTTTCTTAGCATTGTATTTCCTAAATGAAATCTCTGGTATTGGAAATCTTTAGTGGGCTTATGATAAATCGATGCCCGTTCAAATCAAGGAAGGTTTGCAAGGTCTAGTTGATACTGTTGTGTAGAAATCTGCTTTATGGGGATATTTTAAATCATTTCAAGCAACAATGCAAAGTAGGGAAAGGATCCCTAAGGAGATTGTTGAGAAATATGAGAAAACCATTTTCTTTATGGTTGATAAGGACCAATGCCACCACACTTGATGCATATGCTCAACATTTGTTGAGTCATCTAGTGGATGATAAGGAGGAAAGGTTTAGTACTTGCAAGGAAAAAGATCTTGATTTACACAAGAAGTTTACTCGACCTGGAAGAAAGAAGAAAGTGAGGAAAGAGGTTGAGGAGATAGTAGAAAAAATGGGCATATCTAAGGAGGTTGTGCAAAGGGATAGAGAACACAATATACTGAAGGAGGAGGACATGGAAAAGCCCAAGAAGTCTAAACCTATTCCTAATCCTTTGAAGCAGGCAAAGCCAAGACAATCTCAGTCTGCACCTACCTTTGGTGTGCAAAATCCCATTCCTCCATCCAAATCACAATCAACAACATCAACTGGTGGGGCAGAGAAGAGGAAGAAGGAGAAACCCCAAAGAGTGTATGTTGTTGCCATTGCCAAGGACATAGAGACATAATCTGATGAAGCAGTGAAAGAGGTGAAGAAGACAACAACCTATGCTAGAGTGGTGAAGAAACGTTAGCCCGATGCTACTCAGCAATCAAAGAAGCCTAGAATAGAATCTGAGTCATCTGAAAAAGCCAGAGCTAGCAAGAAATAGAAGTCAGAATTGGATGCAGCTCTCAAATCTAGTAAGATTGAAGGTACATTTGAAATTGTTCCCCCACTGACCTTGAAAGAGTTAATTGATGAGATTCTTAAGGATGGGGATTTGAAAAATGTACCTATATATTATGAAAATTTTGATGATAAAGATCAGAGGACAATTGAGAAAGCAGTTGTTGAATATATGGATGTTTATAGTAAGACATTGGTAGAACTTGCATCTATGATCCCTAAAAGCCTGTACGATATTTTGGATGCGAGAAGGAATACAATAAAGTTTTGAGGATGAGAGAATAAAGGAGTATGTAATAGTAAATTTATCCTAAATCATTTCTAATGATGAAGTTATTAGATTATTGAATATTTCCAAGGATAGATTCCAAAGCAAGAAGAGAGTTAATAAGCTTATGCTCGACAAGATAGATGAGGTTGCTAGAGAAACATAGACAATTTTGAAATAGTTTTTGATAGATCAAAAAATTAATATGAATCCATAAGAACCATCTCAGGACACATCTGTTCTGGAAGTACATGTCACTTTTCCTGACAAGAAAAATGATCAATCACCTAAGAAGGCCATTCTAGAAGGACAGTCAAATGATCAAACCACAGTTGATGATGGTGGTGTTAATGTTGATATCTTGGGTGGCATTGTACAAGAACCTCTAGTTATAGAAGTTGTGTCAGAGAAGGCAACTAAAGTAGATAAGGATAAGGATGATGGTGAGAAAGGTGAGAAAGATGAGAGTGCAAAGGTAGGTACAAAAGGAGATAAGGAGAAATATCAAGCTCCTGTAACAATGGCAAGAGACACTATACCTATCAAAGGGAAACAAGTTGCTATTAATTCAGATGATTTTGGCCAAGGGACTATAGATCTAAGCTCATTATCTCCTATTCAAGCACTAAAATTGGCAACTCTCACGCAAGCCAAAGCTAGTGAGGACTTACTTAAGTCCCATTCTACTGACAAAGAGTTGATATCATTGGCAGAATATATGTTGGAGAAAATCATGCCATCTTTCCAACCAAATACATCCAATCCCTCCAGTAAGCTCAAGGGTTTTCTAAATGTTGTTGGTTCTCATTTTGAGTCTTTGGAGAAGGCAATAGATATTAAAGTTTTTAATCAATTCAATGTCATGTGATTGAAACAATTGTTGAAGATGATAGAGTCAGTTTGGTTACTGCACTGAAAAGTATTCAGGATGCACTTGATGAAGGTGATAACATATACAAGTCATGTCTCTTTTTTCCTAAGTTTACTATAAACATTGACAAGAAAATAAGGGAATGTGAAGGCCAACTAGCAAGCATATCATAGTCATATGCTCCACAATCAACTCCAACTAGCAATTTTGAACCTCAAGTTTTGAGTGTATTGAATAAGATCAAGAGTGTTAGAAGTGAGGAGTCTTATTCAATAAGGCCTTTGAATTAGGTCGGTTGCCTTTTAATATGGAGGGTGGGTTTTAATTTTTGCTTGTCTTATGCTCTATTTTCCTAGTGCTCAAGTTTCTCATGACCTTTCCTATCCTCAGTCTAAAGTCCACATGCTGAATATATCACCTAAGTGAAGGCCTTTTATTTTTCCTGTAGGGTCATGATAGGTGGTTTAAAAATATTGTGGGATGGCCGGGGCTCAGGTTTTGTGTCTTTCCTCATCACCTCACAAGGTCCATTTGGTGCTTGAATAAGCATCACGGGATAACAGGATGCACATTAGCAAGAAGAAAATCTCACCCTACATGACCTCTTTGTTGAGTAATTATATCTCACGAGGTAGTGAGACTAATGTATGGTGCAATGAAAGGGGTTTCCCCACAAACCCACAATGGTAAATCAATGACAGGAAATATCTCATGGGTTGGTGGGATAATTTATAATGCAATAGTAAAATGGTTGCCCCACCACCCCACATGGTCAAGACAGAAATGAAGGTGTCACCAAGGGGTAGAGGGATAATGTAAAGTATTAAGGGTAATCCTTGTCCCCGCTACCCAACAATAGGGAAAGCTTGAGAAGGATGACCTTGCAGGCTAGCAAGATAAAGGAAAGTAATGAAGGATCTGATAGCCCTCGCTACCTCGCAATGAGGAGAATTGAAGAAAAATGACCCTGTGGGGAAATAAGATGATGAAAATATAGAAGAAAAGGGATTCCTTGCTATCCTATAGGAAAAACAACATAGAGAAAGGTGGCAAAAAATATTAAACATAAAACTATAGAAAATAAAGAAAAATCAAAGGGTGGCGAAGGGAGAATTAGAGGGTGCCATGTTAGCAGTCAAAGAGGTCAAGATGTTATAATAGCCATCCATTCTTAAATCAATGGTGGAGTTTGAAATTCAAGCCCACCAACTCCTAGAATTTGCACAAATGAATTTGTGGACTGATAAGGAGGAAGTGTGGAGAGATAAGGTGAGAATAGAATGATAAGGTGTTCAGAGTGATAAGGAGTGACGATGGATGAGATAGGTATGGCGGCATAGGTTTGATGTGGCAAAATTTCAAGGAGGTGTTCATACCTCATAAAAAAATTCACTTGGGGATGGGGTCCCCTTATGTGGCCCCATTGGTTCAAAGCTCCAGTCAAAAGCGATTACTGACCAAAAAAACATGTTGCTATAATTGTTCTATGATAATAAAAAATTGGTGTAGGAGAACCCAAAGACACAAATGAAGCCTAAAGAGTCTAATATCACCCATTAGGTGAAAATGTAATGACCTTTTCACATTGACATCATATGTAGTAGGTTGATAGGTTTGTGAGTTAATAAGACCTAATTGATGTAAGGCATTTTCATGGTTGCATTTTATAATACACCATGGACAAATCACCATGTGGGTCAGTAGGAGTCTAGGCATGAGTCAAGAAATAAATATTGGTCTTAGAAACATCAGACCAACCCTTGGAATAGGTCGAATGCACCTTGGAGTAGCCAAATTTGAAAAGTGCAAGTTGACAACTTTTGTTGTCATTACAAAATGTTGTAAAAAGGGATAACTAATCCTCCAACAGTTCCAAAGTTTGAAAAGTGGTTGGAAACCATTAGGGAGGATATTAGGCCCACTTGGATTGATTCTAGGGTTTTTTTTGTTGAATTTGTTGAAATTGGTGATGTTTTGGAGTTTTGGAGCAATACAATATACTTGGAGTTTCCTAAAATTCTACGTGTTTGATGTTCATTTTTGACTGGTATGGATTGGTGGATTCCTAAAACCAATTGGATGAGTTAGGTAAGTCTCTTACCTTTAATTTGAATCAAGTTTGAGGTCTTTTAACAATCGGGTTGTAGAGATCCATCAAAACCTATTTGGACTGGTCACAAAGCCTACCAACACCTAGTGTTTCACTGAAATGATGCCCTTAATCTGACGTTTTCACCAGAGGAAAAAAAAACTATGGGAAAATGTTAGAGGGGCCATTGCACCATAATATTTTGGTGTTGTTTTTCAGGGAGGCTCCAATTCCGAAGAGATTGAATTGACCCTAGGTGGTCATCTCTATGTGATTGCCTGAACTAAAGAAGTGAAAATCACTTGCAATAGACAAAGAAGATGGGATCAAGTCCTGAAACCTTGGATTTGGTGGTTTGACACCTTAACCCCACCTTGTAGAAGAGTTGGTTTAGTCAGGGGACTAATACAAGGGGTAGTTGCTTTGTAAATTAGGCCTAATTGGCTTAAATAGGTCTGGAAGGATAGTAAGGATATAGACCCTTTCAAACTTGGGGTTAGGGTCTAAGTTTTTGGGAATTGTGTAACTTGATAAAGGGTATCTGAATCTGCCCTTAGCTTGTCTTGTCCTTTGAAAATTTATTAAGTTGTACGTGGAGAACTCAACCGGTAGGGCTACTAGACAAATAGGATAGTTGTGAGATAAGTACCCCTAACACATTTGACAGTCAGATCTTATGGATTTTTTGTGTTGTTTGGACCACCAATTGACAAAATCCAATAGGCTTCCATCCCACCAGTACCAAAAGATTGTCTACCATTCACACAAGGGTAGATTGTTTTCATCCCATGGGTACCAAAAGATACCAATCCTTTATGGATCCGCTTGCACAAATTGTTGTGTGAGTTGAGAACTTGGTAGGTGCATTGTTTGACACCTTGAAAAAACAAAACAACTTGATTTGGACATAGTAGTTGTAGGTGAGAGAAGGTTATCACCTAGTTTGTTGTCTGGATCTACACCATATTGTTATTAGAATGAGTTGGATCACTTGGGGAAAGTGATTTTTGGTGTATGTCCGTAGAAGGAAGTGAGGGAGAGGCTAGCAACATGCCTCCTAAGAGTATGTATCAAGATACCATCAAGAAGTTGTTTGAGGAGATGTTTGAAAATATAGTGAGGAAGTTAGAGAAGGCCAAGGGAAAAGGAAAGGAGGGTGAATGTGACTTTTATGGAGAATAAGAAACCCCAAGGCAGGAAGTTGAGTTACCTGTAGATTAGAGAACATTTGTTGAGGTCCTAAAGTCCATTGACAGAGAATCCTCATCAAGTAAAGATGACATCCCTATGTTTAGTAGGAAAATGAATGCAAAAGAAGTGATGGATTGGATTGAGGCATTGAACATCTATTTTGAATGCAAGGAAACCCTTGATAATAAGAAGGTTATCTTTGCTAAGTCCAAGATGAAAGGAGCAATTCTCACTTGGTGGAATTACCTCCAAGGTGAGAGGGTGAAGGAAGGTAGAGGTATGATAACCTCATGGGATAGAATGTTGGCAAAAGTGAAGGTGCAATTTATCCCAGTAGACTATGAATTCCAAGTCTACAAGAAGTTACAAGGTTTGAGACAAAAAAGACCTTGAAATGAGTGCATATACCGAGGAGTTCCATAGGTTGTTTCTAAGGACCAAAAACCATGAGGAGGAATCGGATAACGTGCCAAGATATCTTAGTGGATTGAAATATAGTATTCAAGATGAGATCAACATACTAGCAGTTGAGATAGTAAACAAGTGCTTTCAACTAGCACTAAAGGCAGAGGAGAAGTTAAAGAGAAAGAATGATAAAAATAAAAAAGGTAGAGGGGGCAGGAACTTCAAAGGCAGAGGCCATATGAATGATAGAGGATAGAGTCCCAGGCCACAAGGAGAGGCTAATCAAGAAAGTCAACATGGAGATGGTAACACTATTGGCATATGATGAACCGACATGATGATATGATGATAATGTATGTTTTCATTGATGTCAATAAGTACAAGTGAACCAGTATGAAGATTGGAAGAAGTTGGTGAGCCGGTATGAAGAGATGTAGTAAACCGGTGTCAGGGTTTCACTAAGTGTGACTATCGGTTGGTAGTCTCACCTCTAGGGTTTCTGGTTTGGCAATCTAGCTTGTGCAATGCAACCAGTGACATTCTATGATGAGTTAGCTAAGAGATGAGGATGAGATCGAGATGCCACATCATTTTTGCACACGTGAAGGATTTCCTTGAGGATCTTGCATGTGAAGGTCTACCTCGGGAATGAACATTCTTCTTAGCGTCATGAGAAGAAAGCGTGATGGGTTATTGATTCCTATGTGTGGTGAAGAATGGATGATGTAAAATGACTTGTGATCTATTTGAGATTGTTTCATTCTATGAAAAGTGTTTGGATGGTTAGGATTGGACCACCTATAATTGTAAACCTAAATGCTTAGGGTTTAGGGTTTATGCAATTGACCTAACTATTGTCTATAAGGTTGATGATGTTTGCTACTGTAAATTATTGGTAAATGTTGTGTGTGTATCCAAGTGATGAGATACTTGCCAGAACAGTGAGTGGAAATTTGCAGAGTGTGATAGTAGAGTAGAGGAACTGAAAAGGATCTGCCTTAGCATGTAGTGTTGTTATCAAATCAGAGTTTTACCTATTGTCTTCTAACCATTTCAACAGAAGGAAAATCCCATTTCCGGGTAGCTTTAACAGGCTTATTGTAAATCCCCTAACCAGGTGACTCAAGTTCATTGAGTTCTTAAATCCTCTAGCAAGGTAACCTTTAACAGGGTATATAGCCATCCCTTAATTGGGTGATCTTTAATAGGATCGATTCCTAGCAGAACCTTATTGTAAAGTCTTTAACCAAAATAGGCTCCTAATAGAGAGAGATTCAAAAGAGTTCAAAAACAAGCTTGTGGGTGTTCATCCCCATCATGGTTTTTCCCATTTGGGTTTCCACGTGAAAAATCTATGTCATGAGTTGTGCATTTTTTTTTATGTTATGATTAAGTATTCGTTGTTAAAGTGGTTATGCATGAAGAGCTAATGGTTATGGTATTGTTGATATACAACATGCATATGTTTATGGGTGAAGTAGTTATCAAGTGTTGAATGTATTTGAAGTATTCAGCTTTACTAGTTTTGACTATCTGAAGTCTTAATGTGTTTAACTGATATTGCCATGGTTAAGTTCAGTAGCGAAGACAACCGGTTAGCATTGTTTTAACTTGATAAGTTGCGGAGAAGTTTTTGTATATACTGATTCACCCCCCCCCCTCTCAGTACCAGTTAGGGTATGTGTTGTTCATCATTATTCATCAATTGGTATTAGAGAAACTCCAGGCCCTCGATGATATAAGCTTAACCGCTTGAGGTAAAAGATCCAGTTGTAATGATGAAGAGGGAAGGTCCTAAGTTCAATAGAGATAACTTCAAAATATGGAAGGATAGAATGAAGTTTTTTGTCAAGAGTATGGGTGCTCAACACTGGAGCTATGTTGAGAATGACTATGTGATCCCCACTGGTACTCTAACCAATGATCAGAAAAGAGAGATTCAAGAAAATAAGCAAGTCATGGAAGCCCTTATCAGCAGTTTGTTCGATATTGAGTTCATTGATGTACAAGATAAGGACACTCCTAAGGATGTATGGGATGCACTAGAAACTATTTATGGTGGTGATGAGCATGTCAAGCAAGCTAAGGAAGAGAGTGTTAGAGGAAAATTTAAAGACATGAGGATGGTTGAAGGTGAAATCATTCAACAATATGGCATAAGGATCAAGACTGTTGTTGGAGATATCAAGAGCACTGGTGGAACAATTGATGATGCCACCATTGTCAGTAAATTTTTGAGATCATTGTTACCAGTCTACGCAATCAGAGTTGCTGCTATTCAGGAGCTAAGGTCTATTGACAAAACCAAGGTATCCTTAGACTCTATCATTGCAAAGTTAACTACATATGAGTTGAATAGCTATTATGGTAGTGTTCAGAAGACTGAGCCAGCCTTTAAAGCATCTACTGCACCATCCAGAAAAGGAAAAGAAGTAGGTACCAGTTATGAATCTAGGCAATGCAGAGATATGGATGATGAAGAGATTATGATGGATTTTGAAGCTCTTCTTGCTAAAAGACTTCCGAAAGGAACCGGTAAATATAGAGGTAAGCTTCCTTTAAAATGTTTTTCCTGCAATAAGATAGGACATATAGCTGTTAACTATATTAACAATGACAATAAGGATAAACCAGATAGGTTTAGAAAGTATAAAGGAGGAAATAGAAGAAATTGTCTTGTTGTAGTGGATGAAGGTGTTACTGATGAAGAATCTAAGGATGAAGAGAATGAAGACATAGTGTTTGTAGCTATAAAGGAAGAAGTGTCCGATGAGAAATCCCTTGTCTCTCGCATTGACAACTATAATGATTGGATTATTGATAGTGGTTGTTCTCACCACATGACTGGTGACTGGAGAAACTTTCTATCTCTGGAAGAATATGATGGAGGTGTTGTCTGATTTGGTAATGATGCACCATGCTTGGTAAAAGGAAAAGGATCCATCTCACTGAATGGAAAGAGCAGTGCGGATGATGTCTACTGGGTAGAAGGTCTTAAGCATTACATGTTGAGTGTTTCTCAGCTAAATGATAAAGGACTCGTTCTAGAATTCAAAAGTGGAGTTTGTAGAATAATTGGAAAGAGTGGTGAACTTATTGCCACCGGTAAGCAAACCAGAGGTAACTTGTTTCAATTGAATGCCAAGATAAGTCGGTGTCTGATGGCAAAGTTTGATGATAGTTGGATATGGCATAGGAGACTTTGTCATATGAACTTTGATAATATTGTAAAGGCAAGTAAGATCAAGGCAATAAGAGGATTGCCTTTGCTGAACAAACCAGAGAATTATTTGTGCAGAGAATGTCAACTTGGGAAGACGTCTTCCTCAACTTTCAAAGGTGTCTTTTTCAGCAGAGAACTTACTTGATCTTGTGCATATTGATTTGTGTGGTCCTATGAAAAATATAAGTATTTAGGAAGATAGGTATTTTATGATTCTCACTGATGACTGCTCAAGAATGATGTGGGTCACATTCTTGAAAGACAAGTTTGAGGCGTTTGGAAAGTTCAAAGCCTTTAGAGCATTAGTAGAGAAGGAAAGTGGTCATAAGATAAAATGCCTAAGAACTGATCAAGGAGGTGAATTCACTTCTGATGAATTCAACAAGTACTATGAAGATAATAGTATCAAGAGGCAGTTGTCTGCCCCAAGGAAACCACAACAAAATGGCATAGCAGAAAGGAATAACAGGATTGTAGTTGAAGTGGCTAGAACAATGCTAATCCAAGGAAAGGTTTCTCACACTTTTTAGAGAGAAGCGGTGAGCACTGCAGTCTATACTATGAACTGGGTACTCATCAAGAAAGGTAGAGTTAAAACCCATTATGAGTATTGGACCGGGAAGAATCCCACTATGATTTATTTCAAAGTATTTGGTAGTAAGTGTTATATCAAGAGAGGTGAGCATCTGAGCAAGTTTGATGCTAAATGTGATGAAGGAATATTTTTGGGATATTCCACTAAGAGAAAATCTCTCAAGTGCTACAACAATAGAACTTAGAAAATTGTTGAGAGCATAAATGTCAGGGTTGATGAATCCCCTGAGGAACCTAAGGAAACTAGCAATGAGTAAGCGGAAGGTGAACCGAGTATAGCTTTCTGGGAACCGGTTAAGAAAGAAACAAGTAAATATCTCAGTGTTCCTGTACCGGTAGAAGCTGCTATAGGTGAAGAAGAAGAAGTAAGTGAAGAAGAAGTGGAAAAGATAGAAGAACCAGCTAGAGTCATTCCTAGATATGTGAAACTACATCATGATCCAAAGTAGATCATAGGAGATAAAGATGTAGGGATACTCACAAGAAGAAAGGTGAAAGAGAACTCTTGCATGATTGTTGAATTGGAGCCTTAAACTACAAGAGAGGCACTTACCAATGAAGACTGGATTAAGGCAATGGAAGAGGAGCTAGACCAGATAGAAAAGAATGCAACATGCTCCTTGGTACCCAGACCAGAACACAAGAATGTCATAGGTACCAAATGGGTCTTCAAAAATAAGTTCAATGAAGAAGGCATAGTTATAAGGAACAAGGAAAGGCTTGTGTGCAAGGGATACACTCAGGAAGAAGGAGAAGACTATGGGGAAACCTTTGCCTCAGTGGCTAGACTAGAAGGTGTTCTAATGCTACTTGCATTTTTAAAAGTTAAGGGATTCAAGGTATATCAGATGGATGTGAAGTCTGCATTCTTGAATGGAATTCTTGAAGAGAAAGTGTATATAGAGAATTCGGACGGGTTTTCCCTATCAGAAGATAGTAACATGGTGTGTAGATTACACAAGGCCCTGTATGGATTAAAACAAGCACCAAGGGCATGGTATGAACAATTACTCTCTCATCTTGTGAATATAGGATTTCAGAGAACAAGTGAGGACAACAACATCTATCTAAAATCTAAAGGTGATTAGATTCTGATCTCTGAAGTATTTTTAGATGACATAATTTTTGGAGGAGATGATGAAATGAGTCATGCTTTTGCAAATGAAATGAAGGAAGAGTTTGAGATGTCTTTGATTGGAGAGATAAAGTTCTTCATTGGTTTATAGATTTAGCAAATGAAAGAGGGAATCTTCATTTCCCAGTCCAAGTATGTCAAAGAGGTATTGAAGACTTTTGGCATGGAGGAGAGAAAACCAGTTGGTACACCAATGGTGATTGGCTGCAAATTGACTAAGGAAGATGATTCAGTGTTGGT
This sequence comes from Cryptomeria japonica, assembly GCF_030272615.1. NCBI lineage: Eukaryota > Viridiplantae > Streptophyta > Pinopsida > Cupressales > Cupressaceae > Cryptomeria > Cryptomeria japonica. The sequence continues at coordinate 308,590,848 of NC_081412.1, read as the reverse complement.
GAATGAGAAGGAGTATCGGTCAATGATAGGTAAGTTGCACTATGTGGTGCACAACAGACCAGATATTGCTCATGCAGTGGGCATAGTAGCTCATTTTTAGAAAATTCCAAGAGAATCCCACTTGGTAGCTATCAAGAGGATTCTTAGATACTTGAAAGAGACTGTTGACACTTGATTGTGGTATCCATAATATAATGATTTTGATCTCAAGGTATTTACTGATGTAGATTGGGCAGGTAATGTGGACGATCGGAAGAGCACAACCAGTGGAGAGTTCTTTCTTGGTGGAAGACTAGTCTCATGGAAGAGTAAGAAGCAGAGTTGTATTTCCAAGTCTATAGTTGAAGCAGAATATGTGGCAGTATTTATGAACTGCACTCAAGCAATCTAGATGAAACATGTATTGGAAGGTTTCAAAGTACCTATATTTGAACCGATGAATATATTTTGTGACAACACAAGTGCAATAAATATTTCCAAGAATCCGATATTGCATGCTAGAACTAAGCACATTGAGCTCAAGTATCACTTATTGAGAGAGAAGGTTCAGAATAAGGAGGTTGTCTTAGAACATGTTTCCAGTAAGGAGCAGCTAGCAGACATATTCACTAATCCCTTATCAAAGACTACATTTACCTATTTGAGAGGTGAATTAGGGGTCTTGCTCCTTCATGAAGTCAACTAAAGTTGTGTGCTCCACATCAGTCAGGTACTACAATGTCAAATCTTTCAGGATTGATGTGTTGAAGGATGCTACTCCATAGAGGGAGTAGCATAATGGAGAATGGAAGCTTGAGCCTCCACTTTGGCATTGTTGTCAAAGGGGGAGAAGATATCTAATGTATGGGGAGAAGATATCTGATGATGAAGATACACTAGTCCATGATGTTTCTTGTTGCAATGCTACGCTAAGTAAGTATTGCCATCAATGCCAAAGGGGGAGATTGTTGGCATATGATGAACCAACATGATGATATGATGATAATGTATGTTGTCATTGATGTCAATAAGTACAAGTGAACCGGTATGAAGATTGGAAGAATTTGGTGAACTAGTATGAAGAGATGTAGTGAACCAGTGTCAGGGTTTCACTAAGTGTGACTATCGGTTGGTAGTCTCAGCTCTAGAGTTTCCGGTTTGGCAATCTAGCTTGTGCAATGCAACTTGTGAAATTCTATGATGTGTTAGCTAAGAGATGAGGATGAGATCGAGATGCCATGTTATTTTTGCACGTGTGAAGGATTTCCTTGAGGATCTTGCATGTGAAGGTCGACTGCATTAAATGTCTACCTCAAAAATGAACATTCTTCTTAGCGGCATGAGAAGAAAGCATGATGGGTTACTAATTCCAATGTATGGTGAAGGATGGACGATGCAGAATGACTTGTGATCTGTTTGAGATTGTTTAATTCTATAAAAAGTGTTTGGACGGTCAGGATTGGACTGCTTGTAATTGTAAACCTAAATGCTTAGGGTTTAGGGTTTATGCTACCGACCTAACTATTGTCTATAAGGTCGATGATGTTTGTTATTGTAAGTTGTTGGCAAATGTTGTGTGTGTATCTGAGTGATGAGATACTTTCTAGACCAGTGAGTGGAAAACTACAGAGTGTGATTGCAGAGTAGAGGAGCTAAAAAGGATCTGCCTTAGCATGTAGTGATGTTATCATATTAGAGTTTTTCCTATTGTCTTCTAACCATTTCAACAGAAGGAAAATCCTGTTGCTAGGTAGCTTTAACAGGCTTATTGTAAATACTCTAACTAGGTGACTTAAGTTCATTGAGTTCTTAAATCCTCTAGCAAGGTAACCTTTAATAGGGTTTCAACCTTTAATAGGGTATATAGCCATCCCTTAACTGAGTGATATTTAATAGGATCGGTTCCTAGTAGAACCTTATTGTAAAGTCTTTAACCGGACTAGGCTCCTGACAGAGAAAGCTTCAAAAGAGTTCAAAAGCAATCTTGTGGGTATTCATCCCCACCGTGGTTTATCCCATTTGGGTTTCCACGTGAAAAATTTGTGTGTCATGAGTTGTGCATTTTTTTTTTATGTGATGATTAAGTATTTGTTGTTTAAGTGGTTATGCATGCAGAGCTAATGGTTATGGTATTGTTGATATACCACATACATATGTTTATGGGTGAAGTAGTTATCAAGTGTTGAATGTATTTGAAGTATTCAACTTTACTAGTTTTTACTGTCTAAAGTCTTACTATGTTTAACTGATATTGCCATCGTTAAGTTCAGTAGTGAAGACAACCGGTTAGCATTGTTTAAACTTGATAAGTTGTGGAGAAGTTTTTTATGTACCGATTCACCCCCCCCTCAGAGTACCAGTTAGGGTATCTATTGTTCATCATTATTCATTAAACACAAGAGGGGGTTTCAGAGGAAGAAGAATCAATCATAGAGGTAGATTTGGTGGAAGAAGATTAGAGGCTTTCAGATGCTACAACTGCAATCAAGTAGGTCATACCACAACCAAGTGCCCTGAGAAGACCGGATCAAGCTCCAAAAGAGAGAGGAGAACACATTTAATTCAAGACACTGATTGTTAGAGAGTCAATTCACCTGATTCCTATATAATTATAGAGAGAGGAGAAGCCTTGATGATGAGGAGAACATTGTTGAAGGTACCAAGCAATACTAAACCTCCATAAAGGAAGTAACTCTTTCGGACCACATGCAAAGCAGGAGGTAAGGTGTTTAAGGTTATAATAGATTCAGGTTCAACTAAAAATTTGGTATCCTTAGAAATGGTAGAGAAAATAAAATTGAGAATAATTCCTCATCCATTTTCATATAAAGTTTCTTGGCTTACTAAAGGAAAACAAACCTTGGTAGAGGAGCAATCATGGGTTGAATTTCAGATAGGAGCATACAAAGACAAAATTATGTTTGATATTGTTGATATGGATGCCTATCATCTTCTTTTGGGAGGCCATGGTAATATGACCTCAAGGCCCATCATGATGGACACAATAATACCTACTCCATCACCAAAGATGAAAAGGTGATTGAATTGATACCCCTGCCTGATAACAGTGAGGATCAAAAGGAAAAGGAGGCCAAGATTATGATCATGGAAGGAAAAGAGTTCCTCAAGGCAATCAAGGAATAAGGAACACCTTGTTTTTCAATGATATTAGTACCAAGGCAAGAAGAAGAACCCACTGTAGATGGAAAGGTAGAAAAGAAAAGGGTGACAGTCCCTAAGGAGGTGAAGGAAATGTTGAGCAAATACAAGGACATAGTTGTAGAAGAGTTGCCAAGGACCCTACCACCAATAAGGGAGATAAGTCATTGCATTGAATTTATTCTCGGTGCCACCTTACCAAACAAGTCAGCCTACAAAATGACTCCCCAACAAAATGAGGAAGTTGCAAGGTAGATCCAAGAGCTTCTTGATAAAGGTTTGATAGGGAAGACCTTGAGCCCTTGTGCACAACCGGTTGTCTTAGCACCAAAGAAGGAGGGAACATAGAGATTATGCACTGATTCCCAGGCCATTAACAAGATAACAATTAGAGGAAATCTGAAAATGGATGCTGATAAAGTGAATGCCATTCTCACATGGCCAACTCCTAGAACAATTGGTAATGTAAGGATTTTTTCATGGCCTTGCTACCTTTTATAGGAATTTTATCAAGAATTGTAGCCAGATTTATGCTCCCATGTTAGAGACCATCAAAGGTGGACAAAAGTGAAAATTTTCATGGACTAAGGAGGCAGATGAAGTATTTGAAATGTTGAAGAAAAGGTATCCCAGCAACCAGTTTTTACCTTACTTGATTTTGATAAAATCTTTCAGATTGAATGTGATGCAAGTCATTTGGAAATAGGTGCAGTACTCAGCCACGAAGGTAGACCAATTTCATTTTTTAGTGAAAAGTTGAATGATGCTAAAAATAAATATTATTCCTAGATTTGGAGATGTATGCATTAGTTCAAGCACTAAAGAAGTGGAGGCACTATTTGCTTCCGAAAGAGTTTTTTGTGTATACAGATAATCAGGCACTAAGCTTCCTAAATAGTCTAGAGAAATTGAGTCATAAACTTATGAAGTGGGTTGAGTCCATTCAGGCCTACACCTTTACAATCAAACACAAGAAAGGTGTCTCAAACAAAGTTGCATATTATCTTAGTAGGAGGGCACTAACAGTTTTAGAAATCTAGTTGGAGAGTGTGGGAGTGTATGTATGCTACAAATGAAGGTTTCAAAGACATCTACAAGGTATGCACTGAGTTTGGTAGCAGGTATCATTTAGAGTATTCTGATTATTTGATTCAAGATGGTCTTCTTTTCAAAGGATGTCAGTTATGCATCCCAAAATGTTCAATGAGGGATAATATAATTAAGGAGAAACATAGTGGTTGCATGGGAGGACACTTTGGACTAGACAAAACTCTTAAGTTGGTGATAAGATTTATCACTGGCCTAAATTGCAGACAAATGTCAGAAAATTTGTGGATTCATGTGTGATTTGTCAAAAGGCCAAGGGGACAACAACAAATGCATGACTATACCAGCCATTGCCCATTCCTTCAAGACCTTGGGAAAGTGTGAGCATGGACTTTGTGATGGGTTTGCCAAGAACTCAAAAAGGTTTTGATAGTGTTTTTGTGGTTGTTGATAGGTTTAGCAAGATGGCACATTTATTGCCATGCAAGAGCACAAGTGATGCTACATATATTGCAAACCTTTTCTCTAATGAGGTTGTGAGAATAAATGGTTTACCCTTGAACATTGTCTCAAACAAAGATGTGAAATTTGTAGGGCATTTTTGGAGGACTTTATGGAGAAAGTTAGGCACAAACTTGTCCTTCAATTCAACTTATCATCCCCAAATGGATGACCAAACATAAGTGGTCAATAGGTCACTTGGAAACTTGTTAAGGTGCCTCACCAAGCAGCATGGTGAAAAATGGGATTCCATCATCTCCCAAGAAGAATATGTCTATAATGACTCCGTTAATAGGAGTACAGGAAGAAGCCCTTTCCAAATTGTCTATGGGTTGAATCCAATAGGTGTGCTGGAATTGAGAAACCTACCCTCAACTGAACATATCACTGCTTGTGGAGAAGAATTTTTTGAAGGGATAAAGGAGATTCATGACCAAGTCAAGATGGAATTGTAGAGAAGTACAAAGAAGTACAAGGAGCAGGCTGACAGAAGAAAGAGAGATGTGCAGTTTCAAGTTGTAGACATGGTATGGGCAAATCTGAAAAAGGAGAGATTGACAAAAGGGAAACACACAAAGCTCATGATGAGGAAGGTTGTAACTTGTCAAATACTCAAGAAGTTTGGGAACAATGCATATGAAATCTAATTACCTCCAGATGTAGGTATATCCCCAATCTTTAATGTTGTAGATCTAACACCATTCAAAGGTATATGGAAGGAATATGTTGCATTCCTAGTGGAAGATGCTGCAGACATGCTAAAAGACTTTCCAAGTCAAGGGCCACCCAAACTTGAGAGGATCTTGGACACCAAGGTTGTGAAGAAAACTAGGAACACAGTCTACAAACAATACCTTGTCAAGTGGCAAGGACTCCTTGAGGAAGATGCAGTATGGATGGAGGAAGACCAGATGAAGAAACATGTGACTACACTGTAGGAACTCATCTCAAGTGGACTTGAGATTCAACCACCAAGGGAGTATGGTGCAGGAGCACCCAAAGACACAAATGAAGCCTAAAGAGTCTAATATCACCCATGAGGTGAAAATGTAATGACCTTGTCACATTGACATCATATGTAGTATATTGATAGGTTTGTGAGTCAATAAGACCCAATTGATGTAAGGCATTATCATGGTTGGATTTTATAAGACACCATGGACAAATGACCATGTGGTTCAGTTGGAGTCTAAGCATGAGTCAGGAAATAAATATTGGTCTTAGAAACATCAGACCAATCCTTGGAATAGGCCAAATGCACCTTGGAGTCGCCAAATTTGAAAAGTACAAGTTGACAACTTTTGTTGTCATTGCAAAATGTTGTAAAAAAGGGTAACTAATCCTCTAACGGTTCCAAAGTTTGAAAAGTGGTTGGAAACCATTAGGGAGGCTATATTAGACCCACTTGGATCAATTTCAGGGTTGTTTCTATTGAAGTTGTTGAAATTGGTGATGTTTTGGAGTTTTGGAGCAATACAATATACTTGGAGTTTCCTGAAATTCTGTGTGTTTGATGTTCATTTCTTACCCGTACGGATTGGTGGATTCCTGAAACCAATTGGATGAGTTTTGACTATGTAAAAGAAGGTATTTGAAAGGTACCTGAACCTTGTACAAGCCATGAGAATAGAACTGCTAGAAAAAAGTGCATGATCACTTCAAAAAGACAAAATGATCCCACCAAAAGGGATCAACTAACATAACATATCATTAAAAACCAGAAACAGACAACGAAAGGAAAGCACAGAGACAACAAAAAGACAAAACCTAGGACACCAATAGAGACCTAAATACTATTCATAATTTCCTTAGCATGAACAACCATTTGTGTCATGTTGTTCGCTGAGGTCTTCAGTTCCTCCAGCTCACGACCTTTGATGTCACCCTTGATCTTTATGTTAGCTCTAGTCCTCCTTTCATGACCCTTCTTGTCTAGCTGCTCTTTATCACCATCCTTCTCAGCATTGTTCTCAAACCTGTTGATAAGGATGTTCATGTTGTCCACCGACGATTTGAGGATTTGGAAATTTTGGTTTACAATCTTCTTGATGTTGAGTTCCAACCTGTCAATTCTACTGCCGAAGTCATTCATTTTAGTTTCCATTTCCTTTCTATCTCCCATCTCATTGACCTTTTTTTCTGTAGCTATAATTTTTCCAACCATACATTCAATAGCTTCCGCATTATGCAGAACGACAACCAATTCTTTAACATGTTTAGCTAGGGGCTTATCACCAACCGTAACTCTTGCGATAGCCTGCGTATCTGTTTTCAAACTGTTGATATCCTTCACCATGGTAGCGATGGTCTCATAGAAGGCTTTAACAGTATCATTGTCACCACTACCACTTTTATCCCCTTTATCCTCCTTTTGTAGACTTGTGGTATTCATGACCTCAATATTGCCAATCATCGGGTTACCCTCCCCTTCTTTATCCTGACCCCTAACCTTCTTGTTTTCTTCAGCTTCCTCCTCAAAATCAACCAGAATGTGGTTGATGTTTGAATTGTTACCCTTTTTAGTATTCTTCCTCTGAGTCTGCTTTCCAGTAGCTTTCCCTTTCTTTTTTTTAACAAATTTTTTCTCGAAGGATTCGGTTTCAGAATCTGACATTTCTGATTCCACAATAATCCTTCTCTTCTTGGCCCTATTCCTCCCTTTTTTGCTAGTTTCTTCTGATTCTCCCTCGGTCTCTGATTCAAAGTTAAATCCGCTAGCTTCACTCTCCATTGTCTCATCTCTTGCATTTTTGCCTTTAATAGGCTTTTCAATGCACTTCCCCTTAAGCATTTTATAAACCAAGACCATAAGCCCCTGGTGGAGGGCATGGTCACCTTTAGGGTCCTTCTGAACCTCCTTTATAGTATGATCCATTGAGAATGATAGGTAATAGAGTAGGCTCACCTTTTCCCCATGACGGAAATGATTGAGCAAAATAAAGTGATGCCCGTAGGCTCTGGTAAACCTACCATCTAAGGTAATGTATGCAATAGAAGCGAATAAAACAAACCTCCATGGCTTGCAAATTATCTTCGGAGCATGGTAGGAGTTGTCGATTTTAATCATCTTTCTCCTCTCTTTGTGTATGATAGGAAACTTATCTGTTGCTTTATCTGATATACCTCGGTCCCTATAAAATTTCATTCCCTCAGTAGTCATCCCCATGGCCTTGACAATGACCTCTTCATCAACATTCATCATCTGGGATCTGATAAAGATTTTTCCATTTTTCTAGTTCTTGATGAAATAGCTAGTGATTGTGGGGTCTTTCCCACTTAGCTGCTCCATGAAAACATTTAGACCTCCCTGCTGAAGGATATCCCAGACTTCTTTGTTCTTTCTCCAGTTAGAGCAGGAAGTAGGTTCGAATCTTTTCTTGTTACCTCCCATTTTTCTAGCACCTTCCTTGCAATTCCTTCTCTCAACTTGATAACCTCTTCTTTGGTTTATGTGGGTACTCTGTAAGAATGCCCAAAATCCATGCCAGATAATAATGATAAGACACTTATATAAATGCTCATTATCTTTGATAAAACCTTGCATCGAAAAAGGTGGAAGGGGAATTAGAAATAATGATTAAAAGTACCACGTTGCCTTGTCTAGCTCCGGTCTTGATTAAGCAGGGATTTCATTTTACTTGCAATCTCCATTTCACCATAACTAGTAATGATGTCTCCTGAATGGCAAGCTAGGTTGGTTGCCCAATCAACGCAGGAGTTGACCTGAGTTAGAGAAGTCTATTACCTTTCAAACCAATTGGATGAGTTAGAGAAGTCTATTACCTTTAATTTGAATCAATTTTGAGGTCTTGTAATAATCGGGTTGTAGAGATCCATCAAAACCTATCTGTACTGGTTTGAAACCCTGCCAGCACCTAGGGTTTCACTGAAAAGATGCCCTTAATCTGACATTTTCACTAGAGGACCAACCAACCTATGGGAAAATTTTAGAGGGGAAATTGTACCATAATATATTGGTGTTGGTTTGTAGGGAGGCTCCAAGCCCAGAGAGATTAAATTGACCCTAGGTGGGCATCTCTATGTGACCGCCTGAACTGAAGAAGTGAAAATCACTTGCAGTAGAAAAAGAAGATGGGATCAAGTCCTAAAACCTTGGATTTAGTGGTTTGAAACCTTACCCCACCTTCAAAAAGAGTTGGTTTATTAGGGGGACTAATACAAGGGGTTCTTGCTTTGTAAATTAGGCCTAATTGGCTTAATTAGGTCTGGAAGGACAATAAGGATATAGACCTTTTCAAACTTTGGGTTAGGGTCTAATCTTTTGGGGAATTGTGTAACTTGATAAAGGGTATTTGAGTCTTACCTTAGCTTGTCTTGTCCTTTGAAATTTTATTAAGTTGTGTGTGAAGAACTGATCTTATGGATTTTTGGTGTTGGTTGGACCACCTATAGACAAAATCCAATAGATTTCTATCCCACTGGTACCAAAAGATTTTCTACCATTCATGCAAGAGTAGAGTGTTTTCATCTCACCAGTACCAGAAGATACTAATCCTTTATGGATCTAGTCACACAAATTGTTGTGTGAGTTGATAAATTGGTAGGTGCATTATTTGACACCTTGAACAAACAAAATAACTTTATTTGGACATAGTAGTTGTGGGCGAGAGAAGGTTGTCACCTAGTTTCTTGCCTGGCTCTGCATAAAAAATGCTATGCTATGATAACATGAGTAATTGCTAATGATAATGAGATTATGATCTAAAATTCTTCCAAAATTGTTGTGTGTGAGAGAGAATTGACTAATGAGAGAGACTTATGAGACCCCCGATAATAAAGGAATGAGTCCTATTTATAGAGGAAATGGGAAAATGAAGCGTTGTGTTTGAGTTGAATGAGGAAGGGTTAGGATTGCCTAAGGAAGGGGTGATCCTCAATCCATGTGCTCTCCTTCAAGATAATTACATGTTGACAAGTGTCAACATGGGAAGTTTTGAGAGGAGAGGGACAAAGCATCTAGAAGAGACATGATGGTTACCGTGGGTGGTTAGGTTAAGGTTAGGTTAATGGATACAACTTTTATACAAGGGGTAAAGGAATGTGCAAGGGTTAAAGCATTAGACTGGTCAAAGCCTTTAAGGCTTGAGGGGACTTGAGGGTTACCATGGATGGTTGGGTTAAGGGATAAGTCTCTAACCAAGGGTCAAAGATGGGTTAGTTTGGTCAAAGACCCATGTGGGTTAACGTGTGGAAGGAAACAGGATTTTAATGCTTTGTAAGAACCTTAAATGTTTTGAGAAGTGACTTATTCACTAATCCCTCAGTTAGGAATGTGCAAAAACTTAGAGGGTTATTAGGCTAATGATAGGGGTTTAGAAATGATTAGGAAAAGGGTTTAGTGCACAACTTGCCTTTTCTAGAAACTGTAAGTGGGTGATGGATTTAGGAATTTTAAATAAATATTTATTTATTTAAATGTGAGAGGGAGATTTAATTAAACAATATGATTTATTTATTTAATTAATGGTCTGAATATGATTAAGTGAATAAAATAAAATAAATTGAATAATTTATTTAATTAATAGGAGAAGGGGGTTGGGGTGAATTAATTAAATATTAATTTAATTAATAGTCGAAAAAGGAGAGAGGATTAATTAAATATGAATTTAATTAATAGTTGAATAAATGATAATTTAATAAATAAAAATTTATTTAATCAAGTGGACGGAAATAGATGTCTACATTTTGCCGCTCTTTGAAGTTATGTGTGGCGACGCATTGATTCAAAGAAAAATTTGATTGATGATTTTGGCTAAATTTTTTATTTGTCCAGATGCTGATTGTTGGATAATGATGTGAGTATGCCCCATCGAGAGATGAATTGAATAGATTTTTGAATTTTTAGGGTTTTTGGTGATTTTTGAAATGTTTTATTTTTTTTTGGAATTTTTAAGAATTTTTAAATTTGTATGATATTTATGATTTATACCTGATTCATCTCCCGAATTGAATGATTGGATGTTGTTTGATCAAATTACTTTAGCAAGTGGTAAGATACCTCCTACTTAATTAACCTCTCTTTACCCCTTTTAAAAAGTAAAAAGTAAAAAATAATGGTCATTTGAATTCATTTGTGCATTTGATTTGGAGAATAGAGGTTGGAGCCAAAATGGTTATCCCATACCATACTCATTGATTCAAGTGAGTTAGGCGATATCAGTGACCCACCGTGTATGGACCTCCAGTAAGTGCCTCAAAAATATTCTTTTTGTTGAAATTTTCAAAAACATTCACACGCTTTTCATGTTTTAAACACTTAATTTAGCGATTTAGCACATTTGAATTGTTCTTTAGCACTTAGGTTTTTTGTTTTAGTGCATGAAGATCTAGGGCAGTATTTTAGCGCATTGGCTATTTTTGTTAGCACTTAGGCTTATTTTTCTAGTGCAATGACCTTTTTAGTGCATAGATAGGATAGTTTGGCGCAATGATTGGATTTTTTAAGTGCATACATTGATTTAGTGTATAGGTTTAACTCCTTAGCGCATTGATAGACTCCTTTAGCACATCGGGCAAACTAGCGCATAGAAGTAATTTAGTAGCACATAGATTTATTTTTCTAACGCAATGATATTTTTGGTGCATAGAAACATTGTTATAGTGCATCTGCCCCAAAATGCATCAGGCAGTATACCGAGGAGCCACTACTATATCAGCTGGGGTCACACTTCTATAGATCTGGGTGTGGGAGCATATAGTCATCACCCGTCCACTAGTAGACAAGGACTGGCCAGTTGGTAGGCCCTATGTCTATGGATACACAAGTGTTATTGTACAACAAAACATGAGCAAATTGGAGTACTGACATCAAGTTCTTGATGACTTGGATACATTGATATGGAGGCCTTACTTAGATTGTTAGTCATGGTTGGAGGATGACATCGAGATGCCATATGTATTAACATCTAGATATTTGATCAGATGGACACGATTCATTATTGAGAGATTCGTACATTCTTGGGTGTTGCGATAGTTCAACCATGTATAGGGTATTCTACACAGAGAAACATTATATGCCAGACGATAGCAGGATGTACCAGAGTGGGGTCCTACCCTATCTTATGAGGCTTATTGTGTGGAGTGTTTTGGTTTAGTAGTGCAAACTTGGGATTATGCACCTAGTATTATTGATGGGGATATGACAACAGAGTTTTCACATTACTTTGTTTCTCACATAGTGCCACAAATATCTGATTTTCAGGAGCCAGTGCCCACTTTTGATGATGATGAGGACATGCCACAACTGAGGGGGGTTCGACGGAGGAGAGATGATGATGATGGTGATGGTGATGATAATGATGATGATGATGATGATAATGGGGATGATGGTGAGGGTGGAGGTGGGGAAAGTGCCAACAATTCTAGGTAGGGCTTGGATGTCATAATACCTTAGAGGATATCCAGGATCGCTCCTACATAGGGGACAAGCATTGGAGGAGCTGCTAGGCAGGATATAGGTACAACAGACACTGCCAGTTAGGCTCAAGCATAGGCATAGATAGGACAGAGGTAGGTGCAGATTAGAGTTCTCACCCATAAATAGTATTCTTAGATGGATTCTTTACAGACTATGGTATAGGGATTATAGGGACAACTCAAATAGGTACAAGGGTAGTTATCCCAAGCCCAGGGATAGATTGCCTACCTTATGCAGAGAGGTACATTTCTATTAGTATATATGAGTCGGTAGAGACTCAAACTGAGAGACTATAAATAGTGGCCATGGGGACCAGTGCAGGTGAGGCCATCAGGGCGATTCAACACTCGGTCCAAGAGACTGAGTATTATAAGTAGTTATATTATGCGAGCATTCTTGCGAATGAGCGAGCCGTGAGTTTCATACAAGATATGAGTACCAGGTCGGGACATAGTTGGCCACAGATCGAGAGTCGAGGGGTCACAAGTCCACTTTGTAGGGATCCATTTGGTGGATATCCGAATGTTGGGGGTGTAACAGCAGGAGGGTTGACTAGATTGATAGCATATGGAGGGAGTGTAGTTTAGCTCCTTGTGTCAAAATTTCCACATATTTATTTAGATATTATATGATTCCTTCCATTTTTTATGTATGTCTAATTACTGATGTGATATCCTTGTATAGTTTGCATTGATTATTTTTTAGATTATATGAGATGCAGTGGTAGCTATTGATCTATATGTTGTCTGCATGCTTTATGATGTGATGCTTATATGCTTCCTTGACTTTATTGATGTATACATGTGATTATTATATGCATGAGATGTCCTTATGATTTACTTCTATGATGGGTGAATGTATTTGACTCCTATATGCATGAGATGTCTAAGTGCTTTACCTTATTATGCATATGATATCTATTCTAGATATGTTAAATGTTTATATCATGTTAATGTATATGATAATTCAATGATGAAAGTTGTACATGATAATGATTATGCAATGTGGAATATGGATTATGATGATGTTTGTGATGTTATATTCTTTCATGATGATGCATGCTACTTACTTTTATATGATGCATGCAATAATGCATTGAGTTTATGTACTAATATTAATGTACTATTGTTACTTAAATGAATGCACTGATGTGAAAATGTATTTAAATGAGATGAATGAATGAATGAAAATGCTACTAAATGAAATGATATGTATGAATGTTTTTATTTGAAATGTAATTAGATGGAATGATAATGAATGCAACTAAACACAGTGATGTGAATGATGATTTTTTGTTTATGTCAAGTGTACTCAATCTTTTAATAAGAGAGATAAAATCATTTGTCAATTTTGTCACCCTCCTACAAGCCATGCCTAGAATTATTATGCAAGATCTAATATGAATGCAATCTATCTTTACCATGAAAGCCTATTTATGCAATGTTGTCATTCTGTCGATCAATTTGTTGTGCTTTGTTTATCATCATTGAGCTTTTAAAATGTTGGAAGTTAGTACAAACATCGATGGTATAATTGAACCGTGATGACCTGAGTACAACTTACATGGATTTTGATATTGCAAGATGACACAAGCATTGAGGTATAATAGAACCAAGATGACTTGAGTGTTGTTTGCATAAAACAAACAAGAGTTGACCCTTTTCTTATGCAAATCCAAAATTTCCTCATTGATATGTTACCAATCATGTCCTATGACAAATTTTCATAGTATTAATGATCCCCTCATAGACAGTAGATAAAGAAAAATATCATCCTCCTTCCTTGCTTCTCTAGTTAAAGACATCCTTGAGCCGCTTAGGAGATATGATAACAAAAATCAAGATACAAAAGTTGAACCTTCTTGTCAAAGTGATCAAATCATGATTCAAAATAGATCATCCATTGAGTTTTTGTTTTACCGATCCTAATGTTGAGTTTGATAGTTGCTTTTGAAAATTGTGATTATGTTCAACATTGAGTTTCTTTGTGATCTTTTTATTCAATGTGTTGTCTTACCATTGTTTGTCTGTTGTTTTAATCTCAAAGAGGATTGTCCCCACTGAGTTCAGTATTTTTCCCCCAATCTAGAAACAACCTTTTATTATGGATAGATACAATGATCACCAATCCATGGTGAGACTGTAATGTCGTAAATTGTACGCACTTGCTAAAGCAGTACAATTTCACACCTAGTTTAGCACCCGCCTTGGTGCATTTTGCATTTTTCATTACATTTCCCCTTTAGCACTTAATTAATCAAATTAATTAGGTCTAAGGTTCTATTTCATCATCTCCCACATCATAAAGTTGGGCCCTTTCATTAAAGTGTGCCCCTTTCATTTTATTCCTCCAATACATCATTTAATCAAAAACCCTAATTAGGTCCTATTTTGAACTTGGGGGCTTGATTTCGGGGGTCAAAACATCTCGAAATCACCTGTAACTTCGGGATTCTCTCTAAAATCATCATATCCAACGACCCTGAAAATTTGGTGAAAATTTGTAGGGACCATGGCGCCCAGAGTGCACATGGTCTCGGACATTTTTCTTGAAATTTTAGGAGCACAATCCAATCATAAAATAAAGCTTAACCCCAAGAAATTGGCGGGAGATTCAATCTCTAGGTCGGCCAAAAGTTGAAATTAAGACCTAGGGTTTCATATATAAGAGCTCTCTTTCTTCATTTGAAAGGATCTGAATTTTGGTTTCAGGGACCTTCTATGCAGCGAAAGAGCAGATCTTTGAAGACTTCAACAACATTCAACATCCATCCATCAAGCATACATCAATTTCATTCATCCATTTAGGGCTTTGAAGGCATTGAAGAGCAATAAGGGATCACCGATTGAAGATTGGCTTGTACCCCTCCCTTGGGGTTGGGTATGATTTCATGTTGTTTTCATGTCTTTGCATAAGCCTCATTATATCACTTGTATTCATTCTTTAGATCTCTTTGCATCTTGATTTGGAGCATTTACATTATCATTTACAAGCAATTAGGGTTTACTTTCTAGGTTGCTCTAGTTTGCTTACTTGCATTTTAGGATCTTGCACACACACAAGGTCTACACACACATTACTTTTACAATACAAATTGGCTATTCATGGAGGTGGAAATCACCAAAGCGGGGGTTTGACTAAGGCAAAACCCTATATAGCCACCCACCATACCTTTTCAGATATAAGTGCAGGTTTCGGGATTCAGACGACGCTGCAAGTTGTAGATCCGATGGAAGTAGACAGAGACTGAACTTCACACTCAATTTCAGAGAAAAAGACCAGGACAGGGGCGTGGGGCACCCTAGTCCTGCTAGGATAGGGGCGCTAGGTGCCCTGGTCCCTGGGACAGGGGCACTGGGTGCCCTGGTCCTTCTGTCAGATAGCATTTCCGACAGTTTTCCAGGTGGTAAAATAGCAAATTCAGGTGCAGTTTCAGGAGCAGAATCAGGACAGTGGCGCCCGCGCCCCCGTCCTGAACATTTTCAATCAGATTTTAACTCTGGGTATGCATCTGCATTCTTGTCTTGTCCTTGTGTTTGCAGCTTTCCATTGTTTAACTTCAATTCTGCAATTTTGTTATTAGTTCATACTTGCACTTTCGGACTAGGAATTGAACTTGTATCATTTTATCTTTCAATTACAACAAAGGAATAGAAATCCTAATAGGTAGCCCGTGGCTCTCTCTCTTCCACAAAAAGAAGTATCCAATTGTGTGATACCTCTAGGCTCTTTCATATTCCACAATGTGTGTCAAAAGGTAGGATTAGGACATGTTAGCCTAGTCTTGCTTTTTCCCCTACACAGAGACGTTACTACAATGTCTGAGGTCTATACGAGGCTTTTTATTATGGATATGGATAATGATAGCAAAAAGTGGATGCATGACATATGCACCAACAAATGGAAGAGTCTATCTATCATAATTAGCGCCTATTGTCCAGTTTTCACTACTTACTCTTATTGCAACTTTTTTATTTTTATGATTTTTTTTGTTTTTTTTAATTTATTTTATTGTTTTTTCTCACTTTTTCCATGCATTGGATGACTTAGGTGTAGAACTTTTTGATATGGATATTTTTTATAGGCTTGTCAAATAGGTCCCCTTCTAGTGTAGATAGTTGATATGCCCCAAATCCATATGTTGGTATGATGATAGACAGACCTAGCTAGTTTGATTCAAATTTTCCCTTCTTTTCTCGATCATGTTGATTACAGGGATTCTCTTTTAGTACCAAGTCACCAACCTAAAAAATTATTGGTCTCACTTTATGGTTGTAGCTTCTGGACATCCATTGTTCATATAATTTTAGATGATCAAAAGCATGTTGATGGTGTTCATCTAGTAACTCTAGCTCTTGTAGTTTGGATACACGGTATTCCTCATCTAGGATGATTCCTTTCAATGATACTCTGAGTGGAGGTAGCTCAACCTCAATGGGTAAAATGGCTTCTAATCCATACATAAGTGCATAGGGTGTGGCTCTAGTAGGGGTGTGGATGCTAGTTCAATATGCCCACAAGGCAAGGTTTAGTTGGACATGCCAATCATGAACAACATCATTCATAGTTGTCTTTAGGATTTTCAAAATGGGTTTGTTTGAAGCTTCTACTTGGTCATTCCCTTAAGGATAATAAGGTGTGGAAAAGCAATGCTGGATGTGAAATATTTCACAAAGTTCTTGCACACCTTTTTTCTTGAAGGTTCTATCATTGCCAATGAAAATAGAACTAAGAATGTCATATAGACAGATAATGTAGTTCAAAATGAAGGAGAATATTTGCTTGTAGGTGATGGTGGTTAATAAAACAACTTTGATCCATTTTGTGAAATACTCAATGGATATGATTATGAATTTGTATCCATTTGAGGAAGAGGGATGGATCTTACCCCTGAGGTCGAGTCCCCATTGATAGAATGGCCATGATGTTGTGAATGGTTGCAGCTCCTGTGCTAGTGCATGTATGATATTTTCATGGATTTGATATTTCTAGCACTTTCTAGTAAATTTATAGGATTATTTTTCATGTTTATCCAATAGTATCCCATTCTTAGAATTTTCTTGGCTAGAGTAGGACTACTTGAATGTGTACCACAAATACCTTTATGAACTTCTCGCAAGGTGCTTTCATATTTGTAACTTTCCAAACACCTAAGGAGAGTACCATCAAGACCTTGTTGGTAAATCGTATCAGCTATAAGGGTGTAACAGACTACTTGAAAAATAAAGTTTCATTTTTTAGTTTTGGAATAAATCAGGTGGAAGGGTATTATATTTTAGATAGGTATAGATCTTCCCATAGGTTGAAGATTTAGAACCAACCAGGTGGCGTATGACTTGGGAATCGAGATTGTCATAGGAAAGGGAAAATAATTGTTCCACCAGAACTCATAACGATTTTTCTTGTCCGGTATTTGTAGAAGAGAGGCGATGGTTTCCATGTCATCTACATATTTGTTGTCCAATCTTGGAATTTGCTCAAATTTGATCTCAACAAAGTATTTCTTAAAATCATCCATCATTCTTTTGTATGACATCATCTTGTCATCCTTTGTTTTATAGTCATTATTGACCTGATTAATTACCAATTTAGAGTCTTCGTAAACTTGTAACTCTATAATCTTCCACTCCACTACTACTTTGATGCCAGTGACCAACACTTCATATTCAACTATATTGTTTGTGCAACGGAACATTAACCTGTAAGACCTAGGGATTGTGTGTCCCTGAGGAGTGACAAATAGGATTCTAGAGCCCAATCCATGTTGGGCGTAAGATCCATCATAGTACCCATCGCTATGTTGTAACTGCTAGGACATTTGTATCCAGGAATTCAATATGCATCGGATGATTATCTTGCAATGGTGCTTCAGCTAATTGATCTACTATTTATTGGCCATTGATGGCTCTTTTGTCCATATATTGAATTTCAAACTTACTTAATGTCATTATCCACTTTGTTAGTCTTCCTATTAGAGTGGCCATGTTGAGTAGATATTTTAATGGATCTATCTTTGCTATAAGCTTTATTGTGTGGGTTAACATATAGTGTTGCAACTTTTGAGATGCAAACAGCACAGCCAAACAAGACTTTTTAATAAATGTATAGTTAAGTTCATAACCACTCAATGTTTTTCTGATGTAGTAAACAACCCTTTATTTGTGTGTTGAATCTTACTATGCTGGCAAAGCTCCCAAGGATACCTTAGTTGCTGAGATGTATAAAAAAAGTAGTTTTTTATATTGTTGGTGGCACCAATATAGGTGGACTCATTAGATATTGCTTTAAATAATCAAAGGCTTCTTCACATTTTTTCTCCCATATGAAAAGATCATTCTTGTGTAGTAAATAAGTGAAAGGTAGACATTTGTCGGCCAACTATGTGATGAATCTTCTAATGGATTGTAGCCTTCCTTGTAGCGATCTTAATCAGCTGATGTTTTTAGGAGGTGGTATCTCCATGATTGCTTGTACTTTTGTTGGATCTACCTCAATTCCTTTTGCTATCACTATGTACCCTAGGAGTTTGTCGGATGTAACTCTATATACACACTTCTTCGGATTTAGCCATACATTGATTTTTTCCAATCACTGAAAGATATTATCCAGGATCTCTAAATGTCCTTCCCTTGTGAATGATTTGGCTAGTAAGTCATATACATAGTCCTCCATGAACGTGTGCATCATGCCATGGAATATTATAGTCATGGTATGTTGATAGGTCACTCCTACATTATTCAATCCAAAAGGTATGACATTCCAAAAATAGGTACCCCACAGACATGTAAAATCTATTTTGTCCTAGTCTTTAGGTGCTATTTTGATTTGATCATAACCTGAGAAACCATTCATGAGTGATAACATGGTGTGTCCTATTGTTGTGTCCATAATTCTATCTATACTGGGTAAAGGAAAGTTGTCCTTTGGACAATATTATTAACATCTCTGAAATCCATGCATATCTAAATGCTCTTGTCTGGATTTAATACATGTATGATGTTGGAAATCCATTATGTATAGTTGATCGGCCGAATGAATCCTACATCTAGGAGTTTTTTCAATTCTGCTTTGACTAGAAGTGCTACATGTGGATGCATCTTTCTCTTCTCCTTCTTTATTGGCTTAGCTCTAGGAGCTATGGATAGGTGGTGCATGATTAAATCCAAATCTATCCATGGCATATCAGCATATGACCAAGAAAAATTGATTTGTTTTTCTTCAAAGAACTTTGTGAAGTTTGGTCTCTTCTGATCTATTAATGATGTAGCTAGATGTACATTCTTTGTTGTTTCTATAGTGTTGATATTTATTGATTGTGTTGGCTCAATCAATATTGATGATATTTCCTAATAATGTTTAGGAAGAGTGTCTAGTAGTTCATCCACCAGTGCCTCATAGAGGTTTTCATGGTTTGATACACCCTTTCTTTTTACTTTTTAATGATCTAACACTGCCATTGCATGGTTTTCACTATTAGATCAATTTTTTTGATTGATTTGTTTTGTGGCTAAAAGACTTGGCACTCCCTTGGTTAAAAGATTCATTATAAGATCCATCGGTGGAAGATGCTTTTGGATCCATTGAATAGAGGTGATGGACAATAGCATCATCACCTTGGAATATGGGTATATTAAACAATTTTGTTTGTTCCTAATAAATGAGTTCGGGATGTACCAATAGTAAGGAATCATTTTGTGGGTTAAGGTCTAAGGAAAAAAGGGTCATGATGGAAATATTGTCAAGGTTTGTGATAGCAAAGATGAGGTCTATGCTATTACTCTCCTCAAAATCATCTATCTTAATCTGTATCTAATCATCCTCACTAGAGTCATCAATATATTGTGATCCAAATTAAAATGGTCAAGACCCTGAGATTTTTCCTTCATAGAGCATAGGTGTATATGTTTGTATCACATCAATATCTTTATCCTCACATGACCATTCAGAAGGTGAAAGTGAATCCCACTCCCATTCATTTGAGTTTATTTCAGAATTAGCTTGCAATCTATGGATTTGTTCATAGATATTTTGGGTAGCTTCCTCTCCCTTGATGGCAAGTTATTCTTGTTTTTTATTATTCTCTTCCTCTTGTTGCTTGCAGGCTACTTCTTGTTGTTGTTGTTGTTGAACTACTTCTTCTTCTTGTTATTTAGATGTTATTTTTCTTTCTTGTTCATGAGTCGATTTGTCCTGTCCAAAACCTAGTCTTGTCTCGTCTTTGGCATTTTGAGAAGGAATCCGTATAGGTTCGAGAATACCTTATTTTGTTTTTCCTATAGGACCACTAACACCATATCCTATTTTCTGCAAAATATGAAATCCTTTTCCATATTGTTCTATTGGTATGCTTTCATTGTATATTCCTTGTTGGGATTTATCTTCATCTTTGTACAACCACTGTAAGATATCTTTGCCATCACTTTCATCATCTAAAGTACCTTCTCTTACAAATGCACCATAAAAAATCTTGACTAGTTGTGAAGATTCTTGTTTGGATGTTGATGGCCGCCCATATGATTTTGGGAAAATTGGTAACTTTGAGAGATATAAAGAATGTTCAAAAGAATATTCTCCCATACTCTTATCTTTTAACTGAATCTTTTTCTCAAAATCTATTGTTAAATAATTGAGTTGGGTTTCACTGCTTGATGAAGTAGAAGCAAGAGCTTCCCTATTGTGTGGTACAAAGACATCTTGAACTGCCTTGAGATTATCGCAGTACTAAAAGGGATTAAAATCTATTGAGATTGAAATTTATTGTCCATTGTAGGGGAATTTCAAACATTGGTGGTAGGTAGATGGCACCACCTGCATTTCATGGATCCAAAGTCAACCCAAGAGTATGTTATAGGACAAGTTTATGTCCAAGACTTGGTAGATTGTATCTATCTGAATTGGTCCTTCTCTGATGGGCACTACCACTAATCCTTTCAAAGATCTATCTTCATCATCATAAGATTTGATGGTTATCTTTCTCTAAGGATCTATATTATTTTCTGAGAAATCCAATGCATGGATAAGCATTAAAGTATATATATTTAAACCAAATCTTCCATCTATTAATACATATTTGACATGACGTTTATCAATTAAAACCTCAATATAGAGGGGAGAGTTATGTGTATGACTCAACGAGATGTCATCATTCTCAAAAAATGATAGATTATGAGGCATGGTTAAATTCCCCACCATTGCTTGGAATTGATCGACATCCACATTGTTTGGTATCGTGGTGTCCACTAGAGCTCTTTCTAGAATATCCTTATGTGCAGGTGAGATTTTAAGAGGTTATAGTATGAATATTTGTGCTGGCATCTTTTGTAATTGGTCTACTAGGCTGTATTGATTTGGAGGAATAGTAGATGTTTTAGAAGTGTTTCCTTTCAATGCAAACTTAGACTGCCCTCTTGTGGTTACATTTATTGATCTATATTCTTGTTTATCCATGATTTTGATGACATTTACTTGGTTGTTAGATGTCAAAATTTGATTGATGATATTGTCATATATGTAATTCACTTTTCTTCCTTTGTTGTTTGATGAAGATGGTTCTCCCTTTTCATAATTAGGAAGAGAATCATTGAATGCTCCATGATCATCATTTGTTTTGTGTCCTTCCACAATTATGGCATCTCTATCTATCAAGTCTTGAACTAAATATTTTTAATCTCTGGCAATCATTAGTTCTATGACCTTTTCTTCTATGAAACTCACAATTATACACGTCATTCCACCATGTTGGTTTGACTTTTGGTTCAAAATATCGTGTATCTGGCAATGTTATCAGTTTGTTTGCAAGGAGCTCTTTGAATGCCGATTCGAGTGACTGCTCCAAAGGTGTAAATTTTCTTCGATATGGTGCAAGTGTTGGTTTAGATCTAGTGTTTTCTAGATTGTTTGAGGGTGTAGTACCAAATAATTTTAAGATTGGTTGCTTTGGTTTTATGTTATGTGCATTGACTACACCATCATTAACAATGTTCTTGTTTCTTGTCCAAAATTTCAATTTTCCGTTGTTATTGGTGTTGTTGTAATTATTAGAAAATTTTGTTCCATCTTTAGAGAATTTCAATACTCCTCTTTTAACCAAGGCTTCCTCAATTTTGAGACCATTTTCAATCAGTTTTTTGAAACTTGGTGGACATTGTAGTTCGAGTCTATAAGTCATCTAGTTGTTTAGATTGTCAATAAAGATATCCATCTTCTCTCTCTCAAAAACCAGATGAGAATATCTAGAAAATAGTCATCTCCACCTTTGTAAGAATGTAAGGAATGATTCACCATTTTTCTATTTCATGTTACATAAGTCGAGCATAGTTATCTCATGTTGGATGTTGTATGAATATTGAGATACAAATTTGTTTACCAACTCTTTGAATGTTCTAATACCTGGTGTAAGTTCTGATAACCTTTTCATGGTTTGTCCACCCAAACTTCTGGGAAACAACCTCATTAAATAGGTATTGTGTGGAAATTCCAAACTCATGGTGCAAAATTCCCTCACATGGTCTTGTGGGTTAGTTTTGCCATTATATTTATCCTATTTTGGAATTTCACAATTTGGTGGAAATGGTATCATGTTCAAATTCTGATCAAATGGATAGGGGAAAATGTCTCCCAATTAATATCTCCCCGTTGTTCCCCTTTGCATGTCTTGCATTTGTTATTGAAGAGCCTAAATTTGTTGGGTTAAAGCGCTTAATGAATTATTATCATTAGTTATTGCCTCAAATTTTGCTTTCTTGGGATCTTCTTTTAGTTAGTTTATGTCGAAATTAGCAGTTAGTTTAGCACCTTGACTCGCTAACATCATAAAGTATTTTTCTTGGCTAGTTTCTATAACCTTTTCCATAAATTTATAGAATTTGAGGTATTTTTGAGCCTCTTGAATTAGCTCATTAGTTATCTCCTCTATTTCGGTATCTTGATACTTGTGAAAATGATTTTCCTCTCTTTCTGCCATAATAGGTGGAGTTTCTACCTCCTTTCCTTTAAGTTTCAGTTTATGATATCTTGTCAAAATGGGCATGCAAGTGATTGAAATTGTTTTAAACTTTTGATATTTGTTGTAAGTGCCAATTTAATATGAGATACCTGAGTCAAGTAGGAAAGATCCTTCCTATTGATAAGACTAGGGTAATCTGACTTCCTGCCTTGTTTCATGATAAAGGATGACACATCTTGATAAATGAAACTTTGCTGAACATCAAAATGATAATTGTACTTAAGTTGTTTGATCTAAGTTAATATGAAATAATTGTACTTGCAATAACCTGATTTTTTGAAGTTTAAACTGAAGTTTTGATGACATATAAGCTCAACTCTGAAAAGGGTGTCTGAAAATGATTTTGGTTTTCTGAGAAAATTTTAAATCTACTCTCTATCTGAGATGTTTTATAGTTAATAGGTTGATGCACTAAAAGAGGCAGTGAATGCACTAAAATATGTGATCAAAGTGCTTCTTTATTCTACTTATGCATTATAATATCCCCTGAATGTGCCAAATTGTCCTTCAGATGCGTTAAGCTAGGACTAAAATTGACTATTCTGACCATGTTGAAGGTTGAAAATTCTTCTTGTTTGATAAGCTATTAGACTATCTGTATGCACTAATGTTTTATGTCAATGCACTAAACTGCTCTTGTGACTGGAAATTTTGACAATTTGACTGTGTTTTGAGTGAAAAATGTGAGTGTTTCATGGATGATCTTCAAAAAAATGACTGAAAATACAACAGAAAGTAATAAGACAACAATTTTGATTTGTTTCATCCTATGATCTAAACAATAAGTGTATGTTTCAAGGATCTTTTCAAATCCCCTTTGTTTTCATTGGTTGAACAACAAAGCCACATTAGTCCAACTCTTCCATTCTCAAGAGTCATTAATAATACCACAACCCACATCTCGATACTCCTTTACCTCATACAACCTTGTCACACCAAGGGTTGTGCCCATTTGTTTGCCTTTTGCCAGAAGTTGAACCAAAGAGAATTGCTTCTCAATTGGATCATTTTCTTGGGAGTCATATGGTGAGTGTCTTGGGGGTGGATTCTTCCCCACCCTTGCAAAATGATATTACAATATTTGGATAACTGACTCAGCTTGGCTTCTACACTTAAAGTTTGTAGTAAGGGTTATGTTTGGTGCATCAATGATAAAATCACTTAAGAGGCTTCCCAATGTTTAGAACAAAGGCTTTATGTATCTCAAGGATACTCGTAAAAGGCTATCAATGAACACTATCATTGGATGTGATTTCCATCATAATCCACATTTAATTATAGAGGGTTGGAATGCTTCACATAAGCAATTCCCACTTAGGTTGTTCCCCTCTCACCTAACCTTATAGGCTACTCAAGAGGGCAAGCCTGCTAAAAGGTGTTATCCTAATGCAAAAATTGAAAATGAGTTTGGAATTTTGGTCACCCAATTGAGTGGAGAGCATGATGAACTTATAAGGCACCGATTATCAATTTCACCAACTTAAAACTTAATAGGCATATAAGAAATAACACCAAGTATATAATCACCACATAAAGCATAAACCACATGACACAAGAGATTACACGTGGAAAAACCAAATGGGAAAAACCATGGCGGGAGTTAGTACCCACAAAGATCCACTATCTGTAGTATAGAGATCTGACTGGTTAAGGTCTACAACACCTGGTTAGGGGAACACCCTCTTAGGAGTGTCTAAGCCCGGTTTAGAGCTATACAATAAGGGCTATGAAGACCAACCCTATCAGGAGCTACCCAAGTTACTGGGATTTGCAAACACAAATTAATGTGTCACCTAGTTAGAGGATTTAATGATCAAACATATTAGGATCCGACTGCACCCTATTAGGAGTGACCTTGTGAGAGGATTTTCTTGTTGTAATTGTTATGGAGACAATGAGTACAAATGATCTCAGTATAACACCTTTAGTGTCTGATACGATCCGCTTCAAAACATTACAATATCAAATATACTTCATCTCAGAACTCCTCTGATCACTGCACTATCAAAAATATGAAATTCGTTAATGATATCTCACACATTCAATCTCATACTCATATATGCCTTCATACCCCATCACACATTGTAAAACATTATTAGATTAGCTAGAATCTTGTAACAATTCCCTAGGTTCAATGTATCTAGACAATCTTGCATTACACGCCTTAGTTATGTTGGCCAACGAAATAACAAATCTAATTCTGTGTCATTTTACCGATCTGAGTGATTTTCATCACTATCGTTTAAGTCTCAGTCAGAATACCTGCTTTGTCAATCAAATCTTGTTCAGCTGATTGAATCTGCACATGTGGTCATAAACATAACTTTATCTACCAGTCTTCACTGCTTCTATAAAACTCCATCATCTCATTCTTCATAAATTTCTTGTACCAGTTGTCGGAATATTATTCTATCTATCTTTTACTAGTTAAATTCCTAATTACTAGTTCTAATAAAAATTGTCTTTGCTTACTGGTTAAGCCTTGCCAATTAACCTGTAGGAATCAGATGACTATAGAAACATACTTGCCATCAATGAAAACATACAACATAGTTATCAATGAAAACATACAACATAGTCATCAAACAACAATATAATCTCTTTACAAAACAAACATGTACCGGTTGCATCAAGCAAACAAACAACTACTGGTTAAGATCAAATGATCAAATGCAAACAATCTCCCCCTTTGGCATTGATGGCAACACTTAGGAAAAAAAAATTCAACTAAGTGTGCAATACAAAAATTGACTATATGACATGTACTCCCCCTTAGCAATTGCTCCTATTACTCCCCCTTTACTTTACATACAAAATGTTGACTAACTCTTAACTATTACTCCCCCTTTGACAACAATGCCAAATAACAAAGTAAAATACACGAAAGATATATAATTTTTACAACAAAATTTGCATTAGAGAATATATAGATATAAGATTCATAAAGTCTTTACAAAGAAATCTTAGAAAAAGTGTCACTAAAATGAATCTTCAACTATTTTAGATCATTATCCCATATATCTAACAGTGTGCCGATAATCTCAACATGTGTCTTTATCTGCCCTGCTAATTCCTCCATTGCATCAACTGTTCTCATCTCAGGTGTAGCCAAAGTAGCCTCTGACTCCTTGTATGCTTGCTGTAAAATTTCCACTTTAGGAATTAGTTGAGTCTGGAGCTCCTCCAATGATTTTACCCATTTGATCTGCTCATGTTCATACACCTCACGTTTCTGGTGTAAGTGTACAACTGATCTACCAAAATGAATAGCTAAGTCATTCAGTGGTCTAAATGTTTCACTCAAGATTTCAAGTTCTTTTTCAGCATCTTCCCTTTTCTCCTTCAAGTCAGCACAAAATAGTGAAAACTTTGAAACAGTAGCCAAAATATTTCCTTTGGTTTCTAGTGCATTATTCAACAAGTCTTTATTAATCGTGAGTGCTACCTTACCTTTATCTATCTCAAACATCAGGAGTTCTTTCCTTTTCTTCTTGTAGTCCTTTTCAACTAATATATATGTTTCATCTTCAAAAGTCTTGAATTAATCTCCGACATTGGTAACCAACTGTCCACGTTTGTCAATAACAAATCTTTTAGTATTAGTCTTTGGTAGGAGTCTAGATAAAATATCAACTTCTATCTTGATCGTCTCTACCTCTCTCTGTTGTTCCTTCATTATCTTCTTTTGAGCTCTAGATTGCATTGTTGTTGTAATCTCCATCAATTGAGAAGAATTCAGATTGTCCATATCAATAGGTCCTTTAATTCTCACCGAGTTGTCATCATCATCAATTATTTTCTTCTCCTTTGTCTCCTTTTTCTCTACTTTTTCTTTCTCTATTTTCTCCATCTCAGTCTTATCTTCTTCTATCTTCTCTTTCTCAGTGGTATCCTTGACCGGTGGTGGTTGAGTTTCCACATTTTGTTCATTCGCTGGTACTTCCTCATCAGTCTTTTCCTTTTAACTATCATCAACATTTACACTTACCAATGGGGTTTGAGTATCATTAGGTTGTGTGTTCACCAATGGCTCATCAGAGCTCTTTTCTTTAGTTTTCTTCTCCACCTGTTCCTCTTGTTGCTCATGTTGTTCAAACATTTAAACATCAATATAAAACACATCTATATTACCAATAGTATTATCATCCTTATCTCTCATGTTATCATCATAAATAATCTTTAGTTCAGTATTAATAGGATCATCTTGCATATACTTGTTATTCGATTCAAAATATGTGATCTTAACACCTTTAGGAAGTTCTTTTGACTTGAACTTTTTAGAACTACCTTCCTCAACTTATTTTTTCTCTTCATTCGGGATGAGACCTAAATCCTTCTTGATCAACATCTTAGTATCCTTCTGCATTGATTCGGTCTCTCCTATTAACATTCTTGTTAATCTCTTTTTGGATCTGAATGGTGCTTTTGCATTAACCTTTATTGCTTCAATCTCCTCTTCACTTGCTTCCGGTTGCAGGTGTTTGAAGATATAATCAATGAATTCTTTGTCTTGGCTAATGGCAGCCTACCACCTTGCATCAATAAGATTATACAAAGAATTTGGAATCTGCCCTTGTAGCTCAATGAGGGCTCTGCTAAATTTATTCACATTGAAGATGATTGCATCTTCAATCTCCATTTGTTGACTTTCAAATAAATGAATAAACAATATGTTCAAACCTTTGTATATCCCATAATCCTTAATTATTTGAACCATCCTATTGAAAGAGTCTTCTAATGTAAATGGTTTCTTAGGTGATTTTCCCTTACTAATTTTCTTAGGCTTCTTAACACTTTCTCTAAGTTCTCTTTTCTCCTCATCTGATTTAGTAGCCTCTTCATCATTTGTCGGTTTGTGGGCTTGTTGATTCTTCCTCTTTCTGGTTTGTACTAGTGTAGTAGGTGGATCAATGGTTTTCTACTTTCTCTGAAACTGAATTTTAAATGGTTTCCCTCTTTGTGATTCAGCCGATTTGTCTTCTTCCATCTTATTTTCTGTTGCTTTGTCTTTTGCAGCTCTAGTCTTACCGGTATGGGTACTGGTAGGGGTACCAATAGGTACACTAGATGCTTCACCTTGGTCTATTGCATGCTTTTCCCTAGCTGCTACTATCTGCTCTTTTGTAAATTATGTCTTCTTAGCAAATGCTTCTACCTCCTTCCTTATCTTCTTTTTAATCATTGGTCTCTGCAACTCAGAGTAGACTTGTAGTGATTTTTTTTGTAAGTCCCAAATCTCTCTGCAGTGGTATTCATCGGTTGCTCTAATAGATGATTAGCATAAGAAATGAGTATATCCTTGTCTACCTCATATCCCATAGGTAATACCCATGTGGTTCTAGGGATAACTGCTTCCATCATACAGGTATCTGTATCCACCATATAACAGATTGTCTTCTCATACTAGTTGACTACTTCTCCTTGTATATGCTCTCTAGCATGCATTTTCTTTTGAAATTCCTTGAAGTATCCCCATGAAATATTATCAAACTTATCCTTTAGCATCCTAATGTTGTTCTTCATCTATAGTAGTGCAGGGGTACCTTCAATCCATTGAACATATCCAATATCGGGGAAATGGTTTTGGAAATAGAAAAACAATCCTAAAATCAATTGTCCAAATTTGAATCTCAGCTTCTTGTCTTTCTTTACAGCTTCTAGATTCACCATCAATTGGCTTTTTAGTGCCTCTGCTAAATCATAGTCGACATTCTCTTTTATTATTTGGTAGGTAGTATGAATAGCTGTTGCCGGTATGTTGTTCATTCTACTTGAATAGTAATTCCTATACCTGATCACCATAGAGGCATATTTCATAGTTGGATCATTGATGTTGTTTATTGTCATGGCTCTACCATCCCATCTTGATCCTATCAACTTCTCAACATCATTCTTGGGTATAGATCTGAGTAAGGGTACTTCACCAGTTGAGAAAACTCTGGTTACTGCATGGATGACTACCTTGGTTATTTTATGTGATCGATCCAACCACATAAATTAATCATGAATGCGACTCAAAACAAATCTATCTAACTCATTATAAAAATCATTAATGAAGTTGACTGCATTATGGAACCCTTTCTCGGTGACACTCTTAAACTATTCTTTCAGTATGCCCTTGTTATCACACAATGATCTATATTGATCATGAATAATTGATACACCCATGTCCTCTAGTTTGCAATGATAAAATGATCTGACATCTTCGACATGCAAAACTCCATATGGTACACTAGATAGGGCACCGACAAGTTTTGTTTCTTCTGATTAAAAAGGATGATGTTTGAACTCACATAAACAAGACGTGGAGTATCCATACTAAAATAAGCAAAATATCAAAGCAAAGAGTAAGATTTACTGATAAATACCTTTCTGCTTCTGAACTAAGGATTCACACCATCAAAATGTGATTTCAGTTCTTTTACAGGTTCAAAATTGAGATTAATTTACTTTTGTATTTTTTCACTGAGATGTCAAGTTTCAACTGTTGGTAATTTATTTCTAGTAATCAGCATTAGATTTGAAGTTGAATGTTATTGTTAGGAGATGTGATACTTAGTTTTACAATGTTGTTTGGATAGTGTAATTGTTGTAGATTAAATTGGTAATAACATGGTTGATGAGATGGTTAGTTTCATGGTGAAAATGGAAGCAAAATTATTGTTAAGTCAAATGATAGATTTAGGTGTTATATTTAATTTCTGCAAGCGTAATCAGATTTACTTTCAAGCACTTAATCTAGATTCAAATTCCTAGACTTAGAAGTAGTTTCAAGATTTTTAGGAAACTCCATGATTCTAGCTTGATTTGGTTTTGTTACATTTATGTTGTCAAACTTGAATCCTCTTAGAAATAAGTAGTTTAGAAATATAGATTTTAGTTTGATTGACAAACAATACTAAGAAATCTTGATAGCTCCTGACTGACTCCTTTCAGAGTTTGAACCAACCATTAGTCACTGTTGTACACCGCAAAACCCCCAAAAATTTTACCACAGAGAACTCTTATCACAAACAACTTTAGACACACCCCAGTTCGATATTGAGATAAATTAAATGGTGTGAGTTGACAAAGAAATGACATTTCCTAGCACTTAGGTGCTTGAGGAATATTTGGTTGAGAAGGTGGTAAAGAAGTATTTGATTGATCAACATTTTGTTTATTTCTATGAGTGTTATAATTGTGGGCTACCATTTCTCAATTTTGAACCTGTAAAAGAACTAAAATCATAACAAATATCACCTTTGTTTGGTCGAGTGGGCCATGCTCTTCCTTTGGTGGGATCTTGAAACACAAGAACTAAGATGCAATTTCTACTTTCATTGATATGTACTTACGAAAGGAAGTAAAACAAGTTCTGAGTATTACAAAGAAGATTTGGCTCAACTGAAACTAAGTACTGACTAAATTTTGACTAGGTAACTACTCAACTAAGAACAAAGGGATATATAAATACCCTTATTAAAATTTTAAACTAAGGTTACCCGCCTAAGGTGATAGTAATGACTACCAAAACAACAGGAGAAAAATACTAAAAGAAATAAATCAACTCTGAGAAGTTGAGTTCTAAATAATGTCACCGAAACACGCCAACGAAATAGGAACAAAAAGACAGATCAAGGAAGATATTCATTTTGAAATAACTTGACGTTATCATCTTTCATGCAGCAACTATCATGAATCTTGTTGAATTCTTCTTGTTTTCTCACAATGTATTTAAAAACACATAAATGTAGATAAAATAGAACTTGAAGATATAATTCTGATTACCACCATATTTTCATCATGTCAACAAGAAAAAAGATAAACATTGCATCAAAACTATCACTTCTAATATTACTTATAATTAGCAGAGTATTATAGTAAAAAGTAAACAAACTTGTATGCAATAAGGTATGGCACGAGGCATATTAGTCTACAGATTCATAAAAGTGTAAAATATAAACTATAATAAAAAGTGTAATGTTTTCTCCTCATCATTCCCCCATGCCTTATCTCAACCATGTCCTCATGGTTGATCTGAGACATTCTTGTTCATATATTATACCCAGACTGCCAAATTGAGCTTATTAAAATTATATTCTTGATATTTTTTTGGAGGAACAAATCCATTAAACAACTCCACTCTTTCCTTCCATTGTTCTTTAGCATCCCTTTCAATGTTCTCCAGTGCATTTAATAGAGGTACTAACATAAGAATCGGAGGAGGTATAAATCTCATGCCCACCCAATCAATTCTTTGTCTTTATATTACCTATATGACTGATCTGACCCTTTCAAGACCCCAGAGAATACTTGTTGGAAAGACTGGTTCTCTTCTTCTTAGAAGGGCTAGAATAGTGTTATATCTATGTCTTGTTGCCTGGAAAGACCTGAATGGTAGACCCTTATTCTGAACAATTCTCAATGCATTAATACTAGCTTCCAAGTTGTCCTGATAAATTGGTTAAATATTGTACATTTTTTAAATGGAAGTGTATTTGTTCTAAATGCAGAAGATTTGGGCGTTTCATCTCTCATAGGAAGACCTAGAGAATTTCGTGCTTCTCTATAGTGATTCAACTAGTTTTACCAATCTACCTGATTTTGCAATAAAGACACAAAAGCTCTAACTTGAACTTATCCAACATAAATATTGAGAAATGACTAATAATGATGGCCCAATAAGAAGTCATACAAGTAATATTCACATATTTGGTTTTGATAAGTGGGATGACTTCTAAAGAGATCTTCCAAAAAGTCATTGTCATTTTCGTAATCAGTCTTTCTATTCAAAACCAATTGATTAATCTTCCATTGCAGAAATTGTTCCCTGAGGAATAAGGAATACAAAATCAAAGGTTTACTCATGGCAAGTAAAGCTACAGACAAGTTTGTCATCTGTTCAATTCTTTTTTATGCCTTTTTCTTTTGTTCTTTTTCTTCATTCAACTATTTTTCTAAATCAGCATTCTCCTTTCTATGTTTCTCAATAATCAAAGAAAGTTCCCAAGGGATTCTAAAAGAAGTAGAAGTACCTTGGGGAAAAATTTGTGGATCCTCTTCTATAGGTTTCTTCCCTTGTTTTACTAGTTCCTTTTTTAACCTTTCAATTTCCTCATTTCCTTTAAGAGCTTCAGTTGTTGTCTGTTGCAACACTTCTTGAGTTTTCTCTATTTTCCTTTTCATGGTTTCTTCATTGTTCTACAACTATTTTATTCTATCCTACAATTGAGTTTTGTAAATAGCATCTTTCCTCATTTCACTTTTTAGAAATTGAATCTTTTTCTTGGCCTTGGCTAACTCAGCTTCTAGTTTAGACATTATTAAAACTTTTTGCAATTCAACATCCTCCTCCTCTCTCCCTCTATCACTTTTTGGAGGAATCTCTTCTATCAAAATTTATTTCCCTTCCCTTCTAATAAATGTTGAGGACAGAAGTGACTCTGTTTCTGCAACATGAAGAGGTGGAGATGGAGGTTCAAGCTCAAATGGGACTTCCTGCATTTCAGCATCCTCATCTGAGAAGGAATCAAACTATGGAGAGTTTTGCTCGGGTTCTTCATCAGAAGAATCTTCAATATCAATAATTTTTTGCCACTCTCATCTAGTATCAACTTCATCCTGGGGTATTTTAGAAGCAACGTTTTGTGAAGGCTCTTGGCCTGCCTGTTCTAACATAGGCATTTGATTAGTAGGATTCGGTGAGGTTGTTTGCATAAAAGAAGGGGATACATTCTCTTCAACATGAGGGGTAGAAGGGATTTCAACTATCGTAGAAGGTATTAACTCATTAAGTTGAGAAACAATAGGGTCATGAGTGTTGGAATCCAAGAACATTGAGAGGGGGGAATGAATCAGTGTTCTCCCAGAATGATTAATTTTAACCTTATTAGCACAACAACTTAGCAACTGGCATACATAAAAGTAGATAAAAATAAGTAATAATGTAACCACAAAGATGAACACCATAACACCACATATTTATACGTGGAAGACCTCAATGAGGAAAAACCATGGTGGGATTGGAGACCCACAATATCTATCCACTGATCAGATGAATAAATATTACAATAAGGGGCTTGCACATGCAGGAAGGCCAACAACCTAGAGTGCACTGCTCATCACAAAAGGAGTCTCATTGACTACAAAAGATCTTATGACTACAATCTGGAAAGAAGATTGAATTGCTAGAATAGCATCTCCTATGCCTGAGTACAGGTCTAGTTAAGCTCAATGCCAGAGGTCTTAAACCTCTTACACAAACCCAATTTGATCACCTATGATTGACCAAATCCTATGCATATGATTAAAACTTTATTCGTACATAGATAATCGCATAACCATCCTTTATCATGATCTACAAAGAGATCTTACATCATATTTATACCAACCTGGGACCTAAACAATTAGGTCAGCCACCTAAAAGATAATGAAATAAATCCATTACATAAACCCACAAACCAATGATAATCCAAGTTGGCCTAAGACCGAAACAACATTAATCAAACAATAAATCCAACCGGTAACACATCAGGAGCATCCACCAACATGTTACATAAACTAGTCCATAACCTAATAGAATAGCATTAGGTCCGGTGCAAAATGCAACACCACCGATCAACTGGAACACGAACAAGATAACCTTCAACATCCTAAAAAACCTTCTAGAAGCCACACCAACACCACTTATCGAATCCATCAAAATATCTTCAACGAAGCTCTGTCAGTAAAACCCTTACCGATAACCAAAAGGCTTACTAGAACATATGAAATATTTTAGATCACCAAATCCCAAACCAATTGAATGTGACATGCATCTGAATAACATGAATGACCAAACCAAACCAAACCAATTCCACCAATCAGAACATATCCCTGGTATGATCATCACGATCCAACCACTCTACTGGAACCCGATAGACAACCAAATAAGCTAGTGTTGACATCAATGACAAACATCAGTGAAACACAATCAATTCCTCTAAATTGTCAGTAGTTAGGAGCTATATGGGTATGAGAAGGATAAGATGGTTCACCCACCTCCTTTTCAACTTTTCTTCTTAAAGAACTACAGGTAGCTCTAGTAACCCTAGGTGTATCTATTTCTACTTTTTGCTTTTTATCTTTTGCGCCCTCCTCTAGCATTTTTGTTTCTTTCTGCCTTCTTTTTGTTCATTTCTTAGAAGATTCCCCTTTTTTCCATTAAATGTTTCATGATGGGTACCTTATTTCCCTTTTTAACAGGAGAGGACAAAATTCTAACCATTTCTCCTTTTCAGATTATTTCTTAAGGAAATGATTTTTAACAATTAAATGCATCAACCCAGGATATTTTACATGACCTTCTAAGAGTTTAGCCCTAGATATCATTGCTAATAATTAAGAAAATAGAAATGGAGGAAAATTTACTCGAGCTTGGGGGTGAGTATTGGCATACCTCAAATGAATAAGAAGTTGCATTACAAGTCCTAGTATAGTTTCATACTGCCCTTCACATGTGAAAAATTTCATCCACCATAATACAACCATTTTCCATGGCTCTTCCAAACTATTTATGTTTATTCCCTTTGTTAGGTCCCAAAGGCAACTGAGAGGGGGGGGTGAATCAGTTGCCCAAAAAATACAAACCAAAACTAGCTTAACCAAACTTAATGCTTAATGCCAGTAAACCAAACTTTAATGCTGGTAGACAGTTTAATAGTTAATTGCAGTACCAGTAAAGTTTAATGGATGAAACAGAAAGACAAATAACATACACAACACATAACATAGTTATTTGTACGTGGAAACCTTGTAAGGGGAAAAACCATGGTGGGAAACCTTACCCACAATCAGATGATACTACTATAGATAGTATGTGTGTACAATATGGAGTCTACACATGCAGAAAGGCCAATTGCCTAGAACTCACTGTTCAATCACAAAATGGGAGTCACATTGACTACAATTGGATGGTTAAATCCAATGATAATGTACTTCTTAAAATAGCATCTTTATATGCTGGATTTAGTACCGGTTAAGCTTTGATTTGCCTTCTTCAAACCTTCCTTCAATCTTGAATGATGTCTACATGTATAGCTCTACTTATAATCACATATACCTTATTACAATCCTTTTTCCAATCCTATAACAATCTCATAAATGAGATCTTACATTTATACCATAACCTAAGACCAAATGAGTAGGTCGGCTCACTAAGATATTACAATAAAATTAATTACAAATGAATCAATATGCGATGCATGATGTCGGCTCAAATGCATTTACAATAACAATAAATCATCTTCATGATGTGTCATGCTGATTTGGAATAGTTATGCTTGCCGGTCCATAACTTAGACCTATTTGTCTATAACAACAAATATGCAAACCCGATTAAACCAATGAACAAATCAACAAAACCAAGTGTCCAAAAGATGTCGACATAACCAAGTAATCTCCAAGTCATTCCAAGTGCCGATGAACAATATAACCTACCAGTGAACCAGATACCGGTGATTGTGCATGTCACTGAACATGCCAGTGAACATAACCAAAGATCTCCAAGTGTTTCCAAAGTGTTGACAAGTGTTGAAAAGTGTTGACATCAATGACAAAACCATATCAACATATCCAAAATACCAACTGCAATACCCTAAAATTGGTCATCTAAACCATGGGCCCCTAATCTCGACAACATCACCAAGGTCCTAACCAAAGGCAATTAAATCAATCTTGAGCACATTATTAATTCTTTAATTATCAAATATCACATGGCAAATCAATTACTCAATATTAATTAAATATTTATTTAATTAATTGAATCATTTCCAATAATATCATTGATCAATTATCCCATTTTAATTTATTAAATATCCTTCCATATTTAATTAATTAATAAATTTGCCATTCAATCATGCAAAAAGGATTAATTTATTACAAAAGATGGATTAATTTATTACAAAGAGTTGAATTGAAAATAAAACAAAAAAAAGAATTGAATTGAGAGAGAAATCAAACTTGAGATATTATTTCTTCTTCTAAATTTAGAACTTGAAATCAGAAAAGCAAATTTAATTGAATTATTGAATTATTCTCTAAAATTGGAACTCAAAGCTTTTCAAAAAAAGAAGTTCAGTTGCATTGAAAAGACCTTTTTCTTGAATAAATCAAATATGTGCATGGAATTATCTATTTTCATCATATATGCATGGAATTAATTTATTATTATTTTCCAATGCAACTTGGACTTCTAATTTGAATGTGTTTCAATTAAACTATAATTGGAATCTATCTCAAGGTTAACTAAACATGATTTCTCAATTATTTCAGTTAATCCTAATTTGAGATTTTTCTCTTGCAATTCTCTATAAATTCAGTCTTTAGCTCTCATTCAAATTCACCCCAGAGATTTTTGAGAACACGCTTGGAGATTATTATCATGCTAATTTCGCTCTGGAGTCATTAAAGATTATTGTGCTTTTTAGATTGTTTGCATCCATTTTACATCCATTATTGCTTGCATCCATTGTTACTTGAATTGATTATTATTGCTTGAATTATTCATACATCTTGCATCCATATAGTTAATATCATATAGATTAAATCCTTCGTCTTGGTGTAGTGTAGTCACTGGTATTGCTTATAAAAATCTGAGAGCAATCTTATACTCGCATCTTTTAGAAGGCAATTGGTCACTTTTCTATGGTTTATTTCTTATTGATTATTGATTACTAACCATGCATATAATGACTTAATTGAAGTGTTGTGCTTGCAGCTACAGGTTCACTTTTTCACACACACACCAACACCCTTCACATTGCCTTTATTCATTTGCAGTTTGAACTTTGGACCATACCCTTCATGGAATAGATTCACCACTTCTTCAAAATTGGTGTGGCCTTTGTTTATAGACTCTCCTTCTAAAGGGATTCCAGCAATCTCACTTATAACCTACATATTTACTTCAATTATTTCTATGCCTATCCTTGTAACATTAACATGGAAATTCAAAATGAACCTCGCAGTTATCCTAGGGTCAATTCCCTCATACTTCTTGATGAATTCCAACCATCCCACTCAATCAAAAATTTCCTCTATTTCTGGGTTAAGCTTAAAATTCTCTGGCTCTGTTGTTTTCTTGTTTCCCATTAGTCCTCAAATCCTCTACACCTTATACTCAACCTTAGTTGCTAAAATGATAAACTCTTCAACAAACTTCTGCACTCTATACAACTTTCAGCTTCTAAAACACGAAATGCAAATAGAACAATCTAGCATTTCAAAAATAGGAATTAATTACACAAACTGATCATTAATGCGCACACATCCCTTCATTCATTACCAAATTAAATCACATGATCGCATGCCATCATTTCATAACAATTTCATGATTTGATGACTTATTAGAGATCTTTAAGAGTGTACTTGAAATCACTTGAATCATTACCTTTTCATTTCGATTTGACAAATGACGTCAATCGAATTTATCCCTTATTTCTCCAGTTAATATTTTAACTTTTAATTAAATTAAAAAATAATAGCTAGTGAATACTTAATGCAACATACTTAATTAACCCTACTTTAACATTTCTGAAATTAATAGGAAAATATTTGAAAACAATATTTACAATGAATTTTATCTTCAAATGACTTAATGTTTGCAGGTCAGGAGCAATAATGTATAACTAATCACATGCTACAAAAACAAAGCAGCACAACGATCAGGAGTCGTCTAGAGTAATGATATAACTTCATCAGTATGAATCTATGATCAAATCAAGAGTTACTTTAGGCTCACTCTGTACTAACCATAAAAACATTAAATGAAGTGACAAGACCCATCATCAGGAACGATCAGAAGGAAGGAAGGAACTGCTTCAACAAAAGACTTATTCTAGAATTCTGAGAGCCATAATGAGTTGTCAAGAGCTGTCAGGAGCAAATTGTATCTAATTAGGAAAAAGATGCCATTTATGGTTTTCAACTTTTTTCATAGGTATGAACTATCATTTATGGTTTTCAATTCACCCCTGAGGTAGACCACCATTTTTGGTTTTCATTCTTCTTTTTTTTTCTAGAAGATAAATTGCACTTTCAGATTTTTAATTTATCTTCTTTATTAAGCCTTTGCCGGAATTGTGCATTATTGGATCCCATCACAGAAGTGATATCTTCCATGATTAAATGTTCAACTTTTTACTATAATTCCTCACTGAATTCCTCTCTTGATGCTGGTTTATGATATAACTTAAGATAGTGACCATTAACTAGCACCAACTTCTAATGCAAGAGCATCCTTGATTCATAGCAATCTTACATCAATCAAAAATATTTTCTTTATGGTTTTGCTTTGTATTTGTAGTTTCAACATTTATTTATGTGTGTCTCAGTTTTGACTCACCGGATCTTATGGAGTTGGACTCTACTTGAAGACTTAATCATCTTTCTTATATCTAGACCGCATCGCATTTGGATCATTTTTCGGCAAGTTATCGCTATCAATTTCCATGATAGTTTCTTGTTACCTATTGCCTGGACCTATTTTGGTGATCTACCAGAACCCCTTATGAAGCTTGCAGAGCCTTGGGCATTGATTTCTATGTTCCTTGGCATGTGGCCAAGCTTTTCCCACAATCTACACTTCATCCTTTGGATTTTCTGGAGCAATCTCCTGGTGGAGGCCAACCTTGTTGATTTTACATGTTAGGTGATGTTCTTCAAGCTTTAATCTCTTTTTTGACTGACCGGATCCCCTTGGATAGTAAATATAATTATAATTGCACATTAGAATGTAATGATCAATCAACAAAGTATCTAGACTGAGCATAGAAGATATATCTTAAGATTTAAGGTCTCAGTTGTGACCTATTCTATACTTTGAGCATGTTTTAGCAGGCCTGTGAGTCAGTTTTTGTAGCCTGGTTGTTATCAGTTGGTTGTAATTAGTTTTCATGAAATAAAATAATATTTTTTGCATTTCCTCCACCATATCTTTGTGTTTTTGTTGTGTTTACTCTTGTTGACCAGTCTGGATTGATCTCTTTGAGGTCCCTCCTAACCAGTGACTACTTCAAGTGGCATCAAAGCGATTTTTCATTCTGGAGGTTGCATGTCTTGATATTTTTGTTGTAGGGTGGTGGACTGTGGATCTAACCTATATCTATAGAGGAATGGCATAAACAATGATGCGAAGAGGAAATAGGAATGGTGGAGTGCATGGGAATGCAGACCCTGCAGTGATGGACATGTTGCAAGAGATAGCAGCTCATTTGGAAGTCGTGGAGACAACCCAAAGAAGAGGTCAACACATTGAAGATGTAAGTGAAGATGAAGGAGAAGAAGCCCTAATAGAATAAGTAAACCCATAGGTGGTTGATCCGGATGAGGAAAGGTTTTTGAGGGTTTTGATTAGGGAGAATACTAAACCTCATTTTAGCCAATCGAAATATGATGGGAATTTGGATTCAGATGAATTGATGGATTGGATCTCGGAGATGGAGAAATATGTTGATTTTGAAAACACTACAGAAGAAAGGAAGGTGAAATATGCATGTACCGAGTTGAAAGGTAAGGCATCTCTTTGGTGGGAGCATTTGCAAGTTGATAGACAAAGAAGAGGTAAAGAGAAGATTAAGACATGGGCTCGGATGATTGCTAAGTTGAAATCAAAATTTATGCCAGTTTATTATCAAGTGAATCTGTTCCAGAAGTTGCAGATTTTGAGACAAAAGGAATCTAGTGTGAAGGAATACACCAAAGCATTTTACAAGTTGAATATCAGATCCAAACATGTTGATGATGAAGCTGAACAAGTTGCAAGATATTTGAATGGATTGTGAGTGTCTATATGAGATGAACTTAGTTTGATCAAATTAGAAAGTGTTGAAGAGGCTTACCAATATGCCCTAAAGGCATAAGAGAAACTAAACAAAAGACATGAGCAGAGGCAAAGAGGCAAAGGTGGAAGGTTTACCGGAGGAAGATTTACAAATCAGAACAAGGACAAGGAAGTGAACAAAGAAGGTAATTCATACTGGAAAGATGATAGAAATTTCTACCGGAGGAGAGAACCGGATGGCTACCGAAATGAGAATTTTGGAAGACCAAATAAGAGAACATTTATAGTAACTTTCTATAAGTGTGGAGGAGAAGGACAACGTGCTTTTGAGTGTAAGAAGACTGAGAATACCGGAAGACTAGCGGTGGTGGAAGAAAACCCTATTGGATCAGACAATAAACTAGAAGATGTAGAACTATTGATGATGAGGAGAGATTTGTGTCATACCAGAAGAGATAAAGAGCCCTTGCAGAGGAAGAATTTGTTCAAGACCATATATAAAGTATCTGGTAAGTGTTGTAAAGTTGTTATTGATAGTGGTAGTTCAGATCATCTTATTTCAGAAGAGATGGTGAATAAGTTGTGTTTATGGTGAAAATGGATAACAATAATAACAATATTGAAAGGCTAAATGAATTCAACCACAAAATCCTAGCCTAACAATGAACAAAGATCCACCATAACATATGAAGATAACCTAAGACAATGCAAATAACTCAAAATCACAAAGATTATACCATCACATGTCCAATAGGGTTTTGATCTCCATTCTTCCTATCTCCATTGATCTTGCTTGATATATTTGCTCTCAGATTTTTATATGCACAAGAGCTCAACAAAGAATGGAATGTGGTTGTAAGTGGAATTGTAGTGTAGCCAAGTACTCCAAAATCAGTCATTAGTCATTAGGGTTTGACAATGAAGAAAGCATCTCCTTAAATAGAAGACACAATAAGAAATGGAGGGTTAAGATTGAGAGGTGTAAAAGGAGGTCGGCTATGATTAGAGGGTAGGTAAAAGAAATAATAAAATAATGAAAGGGGTAGGTAGTGTAGGAATTAAGAGATGAATGACATGTGTCATGTGTAGAAAAAGATAATGAATTAATTAAATAAATAAAGATTTATTTAATTAATAGAAGAAATAGGATAATTAAATAAATAAAAATATTTATTTAATTTAGGAAAAGGATAATTTAAATAAATAAATGTATTTATTTAAATGAGAAATAAGGCTAGAAGAGGATAAATGAATTAATTAAATAAATAAAAATTTATTTAATTAATAGAAGAATTAGGCTTAGATAATTAAATAAATAAAATATTTATTTAATTAGACATGACAATTTTGAGTGTCTACATTTTGCCCCTCTTTGAGACAATGCGGCTTGTCGCGTTGTTTCAAAGAAGATAAGATGAACTAATATAGAGTTGCCCCAGTATAGGAATAATATGCCCCCTCAAGAGATTGGATGAAAATGTCTGAAAAGATTGCAGACAATCTCTTGATAAGAAAGAAAGGCTAGAAGGGATTGGTCGGATAAAGTGACAAAGTCACGGGATAATGAAGACTGACTCGGGAAATGAAGGCGAGGGCTAGGGTAGGCTATAAGATAGACCACGGAGGAAAATACATCCTCATTGTCATCCACGCATCCACGAGATCAAAGTGCAGAGCGAGAATAGAGCAGGAGGAGTCAGCAGCGATGGCTTTCGTTCATAGATTCGACCACGTTCGCCGATTCCAGAGGCCAGTAGATGCAGGAGAGCCGGTAAGTACCAAAAAACCTCCTTGTACTTTCACGCATTTCAAGTTTTGTCATTAATGCATGCTAGGTAGCAATAAATGCGCTAGGAATAGGATAGTTAAAAAATGCAAAAACGCGCAACCGCGTCTGTGTCAATGCCAGGCGCATCTGTGTCCAACAGGCGCGTTTGTGTCGGGTCCAGGCGCGTCTATGCCTGGGACCGCGTTTGTGTTGAATGCGGACGCGTTTGTGAAATGTAGGGGCGTTTATGTCATGTAGGGACGTCTGTGTTCCCTGGCCGCGTTTGTGCATGGTATAGGCACGTATGTGTTCAGGAAGCGCGTCTGTGTTGCAGAAGCGCGTTTGTGCAGTCTATAAGCGCGTTTGTGAGCTTAAAGCGCGTTTGTGTGTCAAAATGCATAGTTTGAGTCTTTTTAGGTCAAATCGACAGTTCTATGATGAACATACGCTGTCGATTGGATAAGCTGCTGAGAGGATACAC
Organism: Cryptomeria japonica; assembly: GCF_030272615.1. Lineage (NCBI taxonomy): Eukaryota > Viridiplantae > Streptophyta > Pinopsida > Cupressales > Cupressaceae > Cryptomeria > Cryptomeria japonica. The sequence goes on along the minus strand of NC_081412.1, from coordinate 308,548,669 downwards.
TCAAGCAGGTCCTCTAGGAAGACTAGGATAGATCAAGGCACTTTGTGATGAACAGGGAGCACCAAGATAGGCAGCACTTTGTGATGAACAGGGAGTGCGAATGTGAGTAACACTTTGTGATGAACAGGGAGCACTACTAGGATAGATAGCAACACTTTGTGATGAACAGTGAGTGTCACTAGGATAGGTAAGCGTATGCATTTAGGTAGCAAGTAGCATTTTGTGATAAACAGTGAATGCCACGATAACTGACATGATTGATTGGTTGACTGCAGGAGTATCTGCCTATGTTGGAGTCATGGGAGAGATTCCCATTGACTCAGAGGTTGCGACCAGAGTTGTCGATTCAGGACATGATTTCTATTGAGGAGATGGGTCTCACACATGTGCTATATGTGCCCGAGTTTCGGGCAAACATGGGTTTGGTGACTGCACTGGCGGAGAGATGGCACTCCGAGACTTGCACGTTCCATTTGCCTATGGGGGAGATGACAGTGACGTTGGAGGATGTCTACAGGATTTTGCATATTCCGATCGATGGAGAGTTGATTCCATACGATCGAGATGGAGATAGAGAGGCACTGAGACAGGTATTTCAGGATCCCAGGTTGGAGATGAGAGCAGGTCACGTGGCATGGGATACCATGACCGCGACAGGGCTAGCGTTGCCGGCTGTTATTGGAGGATCCATCAGTGGTTTCTTATGTCCAGACAGGGCTACACGGGGGTTGGCAATGGGCTGGGGAGGAGCATTGGAGACACTGATGACAGAGCACACCAGATATGCATGGGGGCCATGTGTCCTGGCACATTTATACTATGAGCTGCATCAGTTTGTTTACCACGGATCAGTGGGACTGGGCTGCGGAGTGACTCTCCTACAGGTGTGGGCATATGAGCACCTGCCTATCACATGACCTATCCACTTCAGAGGCAGAGGGCATGGACGAAGTTTTGTGCATTTATACGATATGATTACATCACAGCCTCGGATTGGTCGATTGGAGCATTGGAGACGCGTCATAGATGACATTGATATGGTTATCTGGAGGCCGTACCTGGGGTGCAAGGAGTGGGATGATGACGCAATGGAGCTACCCTATGCATTCAGGAGTAGGTATCTTATTGGGTGGATGCCCTATATTCTGGAGAGGCAGCTTGTTGATAGGGTATGCAGACAGTTCGGCCGGATCCAGAGGATGCCGCGAGGCTCGGGCATGTATGCCCGTACAGTCAGAGATCAAGTACAGTTCAGGCCACTTCTATCATATGATCAGGTCGTGACACAGATGGCCGAGATGATGCCATTATCGTGGGACATGTGGCCAGAGGTAGAGGATGCAGGGATGGATGCAGAGTATTCTGCATATTGGGCAGAGCATCCATTTCCGAGGTTGACAGATCCGGGAGAGCTGCTGGAGGGAGAGGTGGGAGGGGATGATGATGATGATGGTGGAGGAGATGGAGGTAGGGGTCGGCGGAGGTAGAGGGGAGTAGTGGGGGAGAGGCGAGTGGCACCTCGGAGGGAGGGAGGACAGGAGAGAGCAGCCCAGGTGGTGAGGGGTCGAGGTGGATTGCCCCTACAGGTACCAGCAGCACAGGGTCCTAGAGCACAGGGACCTAGACAGGTGCAGGGACAGGAGCAGGTGCAGAGACAGGTACCTATTCAGGCACCTAGATAGGTACAGGGAGAGGCACAGGTACAGGCACCTGCAGAGGAGGAGCCACAGGTAGAGGCTGAGGGTGGAGATCCTGAGGAGGATGAGTTGCTAGAGCTGAAAGAGATCTGCCAGGGCCAGGCAGACGAGATTGCAGATTTGGTGCAGGAGAGGGATCGCCTCAGGATCAGGCTCAAGGACATAGAGCGGGAGAGAGACCAGGCCATCCAGCGATATACTGAGGCCGAGACAGCTCTAAGGGCAGGGAGGCAGGCAGTAGAGGATGCAGGGGCAGGCTACGCATATGTGCTACGAGCCGGAGAGGAGATCGCCTACTGGAGGGATCTGTACTATGGTGTCGTGCCAGCGGATCAGCGGGCGAGGAGCTTCCATAGATCGTCGCGCACAGCGACGGCTACGGGAGGGAGTCGTAGGAGGTAGGCATCCAGCGGTGGGGTCATGGGTCCTCCACCACCACCACCAGACAGGCAGGGGGATCCTAGAGCAGGACCATCTAGAGCTCAGACTCCGTCGAGGCCAGGCGGCTCTGAGGGAGGGAGTTCATCATAGCCATAGAGGGCTCCCCTTTGCATCAGTATATGTACCATATTTGTATTGTAGACACCTGCGGGTGATTTTGTAGCCATATGATTCTTTTGACATCATTGTATCATGACACTTTTGATTATATATGAGATATGATCCATTTTTGCGGCAGCTATATGCATGTGTACCTTATGTGATGAGATGTTCTTATGTGATGCATGTTTTATGATACGGATGCTTATATGATGCAATGCAATATATTTTTGTTCTTTTATGTTGTATATGTGATGCATGATGCAAATGTGAATGTATGTAATGAATATGATAATGCCAATGATTATTTACATAATGAAAATGTGAGATGTGCTAACATGTGTTGTATGCAAGATGTGATGCAATTGTGATATCTATATGTATGTATGAAATGCTTATATGTGGTGATGCAGGTGTAACTATATGAAATGCAAATGTTTTTGGTGTGTCATTATACTCAGTCATGTGATAGCGGGCTACGCAGACTCGAGAAGGACAATGGAAGTCAATCAAGAAAGGGGGATGGAAGACAGAAGATATGAACGTGAAAGAGCTTCTTGTGCGTTATCATCATTGAGCTTATTATGGCAAGTAGGTTATGACAATCGAGGCATCTGTTCGGCCCAGAAAGTCATTGTACCTGTTTGCATGGAGATAAGACAGTCACAAACAAGGAATGCCCTAGTTTACACTAGACTCACAGTGTCCTCATATCCTTGGACAAGTCATAGCCTTACTAAAAGACAATCCACAGACAGCAAACAGAAATAGGTGACGATACCCCATCCTCACCTTTCTAGTCAAAGACATCCTGGAGATAGAATCTCTAGTCAAAGACATCCTGGAAAAGCTAAAAGACATGTCACCAAAAGATAAAATCAAAAGAAAACCAAGACTCGACATCAACATCCACTGTAGTCCTCAAGTTTAGTGTCTCTTGTCACTTGTTTAAGTCTTATTTGATTGTGGTCACAATGTTCACTTTCACAAAAAGGATAGATAGCACTGAACCATATGTTGTCTGAGTCTGTTGAAAGATTTGATTTTGTTGAAGCTCATTGTTGCTGCTGTGTCTCATTTAAAACTGACTGAATCCATGAAACTGATACTTTATTGTGGAGAAGATGGAACTTTATTGTGGACTGGCGATGCAGATGCTTCTTTATTGCGGATTGTGCACGGATAGACTTGAAGGAAGCTGGAAGAAACTGTACTCCTCGAAACATGTGATGTTCTCAGTTCCACACCCATTACTAGACGTAGGATTTGCCTTAGCCATAGATAGGATCTGATTTATTATCGATGGAAAGGGATGTGAAAAGGGAGATTTATTATGAATGGCTAACCAATCTTAGGTAGATCAATAAAAAGCCATGATGGGAATGGGTAAGTTTATTGTGAACGAATAGGTTGTGAGTGTGTGCAAAGTGAAAGATGAAAGAGAATCCTGAAGGAGAGAGGAGCAAAGTCTCTACGCATGGCGCTGGTGACCCAGTTTTCACCATGGTACTTGCCCAGGGCGCCACCGAAGTGGTTTTCACCGTTGGACGAAATTATTTCTCTTTACTTTTTTCAATTTTTCAATTTTTTTTTTTTTGTTGTCACAAGGCGCCTGTTTGCCAGGTTTTCACCATGTAACGATTTTTTTGTTTTATAATTTTTTTGTATTTTTGAATTAGGATGTTCCGAAGAGCTTATGTGTAGAACCTGCGAAGGTGCATGCTGTTGATAGGATCCTCCAAAGGTTCACCTTCTGTAGTTGAGAGCTGATATGCCCCAGATCCATATACTGCTGTAATGATGTAAGGACCAAGCCAGTTTGGTTCGAACTTGCCCTTCTTATCTCTGTCTTGTTGATTCTTGGGGTTCTCTCTGAGTACTAAGTCACCTACCTCAAATGTGTGAGGCTTAACTTTGTGATTATAACTGCGACTCATTCATTGTTGGTAAGCCTTGAGATGATTAAAAGCAGTGTGCCTTCGTTCCTCCAGCAGTTCTAGTTCTTGTAAGTGAGAGACCCTGTAGTCTTCATCGTTGATTATGTTTCTCAAGGAGACCCGTAAAGAAGGTAGCTCGACCTCAATAGGCAAGATGGCCTCAGAGCTGTAGACAAGTGAGTAGGGTGTAGCTCCTGTAGGTGTGCGGACACTTGTGCGATAGGCCCAGAGTGCAGGATTGAGTTGGATATGCCAGTTACGGCCAGCGTCGTCGACTGTCTTTTTAAGGATTTTGAGAATTATTTTATTAGATGCCTCAGCTTGGCCATTACCTTGGGGGTAATATGGTGTGGAGAAATGATGGGAGATATGGAAGCGCTCACAGAGTTCACGAACATCTTGATTTTTGAAGGGACGCCCGTTATCAGTAATAATGGAAGTAGGAATCCCGTATCGGCAAATGATGTAGTTCAGGATGAAGGTAGCGATTTGTTTCCTAGTAACTTGTGTGAGAGGCACGGCTTCAATCCACTTTGTAAAATACTCTGTGGCTGTGATAATGAATTTATGTCCATTGGAAGAAGGAGGGTGAATCTTGCCTATGAGATCGAGTCCCCACTGACAAAAGGGCCAAGGAGATGCAAGTGGTTGTAGTTCCTGTGCTGGTGCATGTATGAGGTCTCCATGAATTTGACACTGCTTACACTTCTTGACAAACTGATATGCATCTTTTTCCATAGTAGGCCAGTAGTATCCAGTCCTGATGAGTTTCTTGGCCAAGGTAGGACCACTAGTATGCAGACCACATATCCCTTCATGCACTTCTCGTAACACAATCTGAGCTTCGTCACTCTCTAAACATCTAAGAAGGGTGCCATCTAGACCTCGTCGGTATAGGATATCTGCTAAAATGACGTATCGAGAGGATTGGCGAATGAAAGTGTGGCGTTGATTGTTCGATAGATCGGGAGGTAAGATATTGTCGCGAAGGTATGTGAATATGGAACCATATAATTGGGATTCAGGACCAACAACACATATCATTTCCGTAGGGGTGATCTCATATGACGGAATCAGCAGGTTGTCTACCAGGAACTCATAGCAGGTCTCATTTTGCGGTAGATCAATGAGCGAAGCCATTGTAGCCATGGCATCAACAGCGCGATTCTGTTCTCTTGGTATCTGCTCAAACTCTATCTTTGCAAAGTGCTGTTTCAGATCATCTACCAGTTGTTTGTAAGGAATTAGCTTTTCATCTTTTGTTTGATAATCATCAGTTGCTTGATGGATGACAAGTTGAGAATCCCCAAAAACACGAAGTTCTTGGATCTTCCATTGAACTGCAATTCTTAACCCAGTTGTTAATGCCTCGTATTCCGCTATATTGTTAGTGCAAGGAAATGATAAGCGGTATGACTTTGGTATAGAATCGCCTTGGGGAGTTATAAAGAGTATACCCGCTCCTGCCCCGTGCTGTGTGTATGAGCCATCAAAATATAATTGCCATGGCTTTGCAGGTGATATTGTTAGAATGGACTCATCTGGAAATTCTGACTGTAGAGGAGCATCATCTATCATGGGAGCATCTGCCAGTTGATCTGCAATTGCTTGTCCTTTTATAGCTTTTCTGTCCACGTATTCAATGTCGAATTCACTCAAAATCATTACCCACTTGGCTAGCCGCCCAGTAAGTGTAGCTTTGTTGAGAAGATATTTTAGTGGATCAATTCTGGCAATCAACTTAGTCTTGTGAGTGAGCATATAATGTCGTAACTTCTGTGAAGCAAAGACCACAGCAAGACATGCATGCTCGATTGGTGTGTAGTTTAGCTCATATCCCACCAATGTGCGACTGATATAGTAGACTGCTTTTTCCTTGCCGTCAGGTATTTTTTGTGCTAGGAGTGCCCCCAGTGCCGTTGGAGTAGCTGATATGTAGAGTAACAAAGGTTGATCTGGAATTGGTGGCATCAAGACTGGTGGGTTCAAAAGATAATCTTTGAGCGTCTGAAAAGCTTGTTGACAGTTCTCATCCCATTTGAACTTGATGTTTTTGTGTAGCAGGTGCTGGAAAGGGTTACACTTATCTACAAGTTGTGCTATGAATCTTCGATGGACTGGAGTCTCCCTTGTAAAGATCGAAGTTGACTGATATTTTTGGGTGGCGGCATGTCCAAGATAGCCTTGACTTTTGTTGGATCAGCTTCTATTCCTCTTTTAGACACAATGAATCCTAGGAGCTTCCCGAAGGTTACTCCAAAGACACATTTCTTAGGATTTAATCTTACCTTGTATTTTTCCAGCCTATCAAAGACAACTGAAAGGATGTCCAAGTGTGTGTCTCTGTCTATTGATTTTCCCAAAAGATCGTCAACATAATCTTCCACGGTTATGTGCATGAGATCATGAAAAATAGTGGTCATCGCTCTTTGATAAGTGGCGCCTGCATTTTTCAGCCCAAAGGGCATGACATTCCAACAGAAGGTTCCCCATGGACAAGTGAATGATGTTTTATGTTGATCTTCAGGTGCAATCCTGATTTGATTATATCCAGAAAATCCGTCCATTAAAGATAACATTTCATGGCCTGCTGTGAGATCAACGATCAAGTCAATGTTTGGTAATGGGAAATCGTCCTTTGGACAAGCCTTGTTGATATCTCTGAAGTCTGTACATATTCGGATGCTGCGATCCGGTTTGCTGACAGGTACTAAATTGGAAATCCATTCAGGATAATCAATTGGGCGTATGAATCCGACATCCAATAATTTCTCTAGCTCTGCCTTGACTAGCAATGCCACTTGTGGATGCATTTTCCTTAATTTCTGCTTTACCGGTTTTGCCCCCGGTTTGACTGTTAAATGATGCATCACCAAATCCGGTTCTAGCCCTGGCATATCTGTGTAAGACCATGCGAAGTTGATTTGTCGTCCCTTAAGGAAGCTTATGAATTTTTCTCTCTCGGCCTCTGTCAATGATTGAGCCAAAAATATGTTGTGTGGAACCTCTGCCGTACCAATGTTTGTCTTTATAGTCTCCTCTACCAACATGGATGATTTTTCCTCGTATGATGCTAGGAGAATGTCGAGCCTTCCATCTTCGGGCACCTCAGAGAGGTTTTCACCCTCAGATACGTCCTTTCTTTTTACTTTTTTGGGGTCAGATAGCGCCACAGTGTGGTTTTCGCCATAAGACCCTTGTTTTGTTTTTATTTTCACATTTTTGTGACTAGAAGGCCCGACACCCTCACCAAAGTATGCTATGTTGTTGAGCTCTATGGCGTATCCTGCTTTGTGGTCTCCAGGGGGAAGATCATCTCGAATGCCAAGGTAGTCGATAATAGCTTCATCATTTTGAAATGTATCAAATTGTGCTGGTCCTTCATGATCCCAGTCAATGAGTTGAGGATGAACAAGGGGAAGGTCTTTAGTGCTTTCAGGGTTTGTAGGACTAATAGTGAAGATGTGGTTATATTCAGGTATGTCAAGGCAATCGTCGAGGTCATCGATGGCACTCTCCTCATCAGTTTCGATCGTGAGCGAATCCAAATTGTCATCACTAGTAGCGCCTTCTGGGACAGGTGTCCTCATCCTATGTGATTTTGACCTAGGACCTTGAAATGAAGCTTGTGCGGGATCCTTATGGGTTGGTTCTTGACCAACTCTAAACTTTTTGTAAAATTCCACCTCCTCTGTGGGTTCATCTGGCTCTCTGAATGTTTCAGTGAGCTCATAGTCACTGGAGGATTTGTCTGAACCCCATTCCCATTCGTTGGAATCTGTGGAATAGTAATCTTCTTGTTGAACTTCGGCAACTTTGATTTGCCATGCCTCTTTTGTTCTTTTATTTTGTAGTCTAGGATTCAGAAAACCAAGCCCCTTGGAGCGTTCTCTTCTTGTAGTTAGCTCAGGTTGTAAGGGCTCCATGACACCTTCTTTGCGTAGTCCGAGAGGGCTTTTTCCATCATACCCGAATCTTTGCAAAATTTTGAAGCCTTTGCCATAGTTCTCACAGGGTATAATAATCTGATCATGTGTGTCCTCTTCAACGTCCTTATAGAGCATTTTATATAAATTTTCTTCTTCTAGTTCACCCCATCTTTGAAAGATGGTAGGATCCCATTTGAGTATCATGATGGAGATTTTCTTGTTAGGATGTGGCCTCCCATATTCCTTGGGAGAGGTCATGACTTGTCGTAAAAACATTGTTTGATTCAAAGTGTATTCTCCCATGCCTTTGTCTTGAAACTTGGCTCTAAGTTCACCTTGTTTGGATGTCGAGGGCTTTAATGACTCAGGATCAATATATGTTGAAGAAGGAGTAGCCTCACGATTGCTGGGGATGATAGTCTCAGTATGTGATCTCAAGTTATTACAATATATGAATGGATTTGGATCACCATTGACCGTTACCTCGACTCCATTGTGAGGAAACTTAATGCACTGATGGTATGTTGATGGGACTGCCCTCATTTCATGAATCCATGGACGTCCTAGCAATATGTTATACGTGAGATCTAGATCTAGGACTTGACAAACCACATCCTTTGTGATTGGCCCTATTCTTAATGGTAAGGTGACCGTGCCCTTGGACGAGTGCTCTTCATCGTCATAAGCCTTAATGGTGATTTGGTTTGTAGAATTCACAGCTTTGTCAGAATATCCCAATTGTTTGATGGTACTCAAGGTACAAATATTAAGACCTGCTCCTCCATCTATCAGGACTCGCTTTATTCGGTGTTTATGTATGAAGGCTTCAACATGTAGAGGTGCATTATGTGGCTGACTTATGGAGGCGTCATCGACTTCTGTGAATGTGAGGGAGTGTGGAACGGATAGGTATCCCACCATGGCTTGAAACTGGTCCACGTTCAGATCAGTAGGGATGGCAGTATCTCTCAAGATTTTGTCAAGGATAGCTTTATGTGCAGGAGATATACGTAAGAGCTCAAGAATAGAGATGAGTGCAGGTGTCTTCCCTAGTTGTTCTACAAGGTCGTACTCAGGCTTGGTTGATGAAAGATTGGTATTCTTAGTGGAGGCACATGGCAACATGATCTTACCTCGACGGGTTGTAACATGACATTCAGAGGTAGATTCGGACGAAGATCCCACACCTTTTAGGACAATTTTGGGTCTCTGAGAAGGATTCTCAGGATTTTTGTTTTTGATAGTAATGGTAGAGTTATGATTGTCCATTGAGATGTGATTGATAGTAGAATCATAATTGTAAGGTGCTCTAGTATAATTGGCTTGATCATCTGTGACTTTGCCTTTTCCTTTGTCATGTTTTGGGAATGGTTCCTTAAACACCTCATGCTCTTGATTAGATGAATGTCCCTCAATCTCTATATCTCCTCTGTCAATGAGATCTTGCACAATGTTTTTCAATCGATGGCAATTACCTGTCTTGTGACCCTTGCTCTTATGAAACTCACAATACTCATCATCATTCCACCAATTTGGTTTTACCTTTGGTTCATAATGAGGAAAATCTGGAACTGTAATTACTTTGTTTGCTACAAGCTTTTTGAATACTGATTCAAGTGGTTCTCCCAACGGAGTGTACTTCCTTCGTGGTCTAGAAGTTGTTTGAGTGTTCACCTGATTGTTGGTAGAACTTGATCCAGAAAAGACTAACTTGGGTCTCACTGTGTTGGCATCAACAACACCATCATTAACTGTGTTCTTGTTCTTATTCCAAAATTTTGGTTTGTCCTTTCCTTTGAAGTCCTCTTTGTTTTCTTTGAATAGTTTGATAACTCCTTGTTCAATTAAGACCTTTTCTGTTGCTAGGCCCTTTTCAATGACATCCTTGAATGTAGACAAACAAGCTTTTCTGAGATCATAGCCAATAGCTTTATTAACATTTTGAGTGAACATTTCTACCATTTGTTTCTGTGGGATTTCGCAAGAGCATCTGCTAGCTAAATTTCTCCATCTTTGTAAAAATGTTGCGAAAGATTCTCCTTCCTTTTGTTTAGTATTGCACAAGGTAGTAACTGAGACATCTGTTTCAATGTTGTAGGAGAAATGCTGAATGAATGCCTCTGCTAAGTCGCCCCATGACTTAATACCAGGAGGTAATTGAGAAAACCATTCCATAGCTTGATCGCCTAAGCTCTGTGGGAATAACCTCATCAAGTATGTTTCTTCTGCCACTACCTCAATGCAAGCTATGAAGAATTGTCTTATGTGTGCCTTGGGGTCTCCTCTCCCTCTATATTTGTCAAATTTTGGCGTTACAAAGTGTGGAGGAAATGGAGGCATTGGAATGCTCTTATCAAAGGGATAAGGACATATATCTCTCATAGTGTATGTAGGTTTTGGTGTACTCATGTCCTCCATTTTCTTTTGTAGATCTCTAATTTGTTGCTCCAAATTATTCTTGGGAGGAGATGGATTTCTTGTAGCATACCCCATGTTTGAAACACCCATTTGAGGAGGAGCTTGTTGCATGTATGGATGATACTGATCGTAGACATGTCCAAACACCCATTTGAGGAGGAGCTTGTTGCATGTATGGATGATACTGATCGTAGACATGTCCATATGGAGGTCTATATTGTTGCGACATGTATGGAGCACTTGGCATAACTTCTTGTTGGGGAACCCCATATCTATTTTGTGTGTATAAACCATATTCAATAGGCCTTTCATTTTCCATTGTGTTGCCCCCAATTTTGACATGAGGTCTCCTTGTGTCAAAATTTTGAGGATGTCCTTGAGTATCCACTTGTTTTGATTGATTCATACCTTGAGCATGTGATTGAGCATAAGGCCTCCATGATGGTCCTTGAGTGTAAGTATCATATGTTTGAGCTTGTGTATGTGGGATTGTTGGCTTTTGAAGCAAAGCTGATGGTGACTCCGGCATCATATTATTCGGTCCTCTATTTCCTCCACTATTTGGTCTCCTTTGATCCATGTTGGGTTGAGTTTGTTGTGAGGGTCGACTTTCCATAAGTTGAGATAAGTCAAAATCATGTGGTATTTTAGCTCCACTATGTGCCATCATGTTTAGAAAGTATTGTCGATCTCTCCTCATTATCTCTTCAACCAATCTATTGAATTGAGGATTCATTATGGATTCTTCTATGTCTACTGATAATATTGAAGAGTTGTCCACTGTGTCATTGTGTCTAGCATTGTTGTTTATAGTGTTTGCGCTTTCCACATTTGGATTGTGTCTATAAACAATCATGTCTGGTAATGTAGTGTGCTCAGGATTGTAGAATAGATCATTGTCATACTCATAAGAACTCATGTTTACGGATTCTTGAGCTTCTTTAGCTATTCTCCTAGATTTTTGAAGGCGGGTTTCAACCATGAACTAGGTGTTAGACCAAGATGTGAGAGACTAGATGAAAAATGAAAAGAGTATGGAAGACCAAGAGTTGTATGAAGTGTAAATGAATCTTGGGGTGTACTTGCAATGTCCAAAGTGTAAGACCAAGTATGTAAGTAGTAGAGTAGCTGTGACTTCCAAAGAGAGGATAGTTTCTCTTGATGAGGTAAGCTGACCTTGACTCTAAGTAAGACCAAATGAGACCCAAAGGTAAGAAACCTTGATGAGGGACCACTTAGCAAAGTGTAGTTGTATGTAGTGTGTTGAAAGAGTATAGTGAGGACAAGCAAGTGACCTTTTTGACTCAAGTTTAGACAAGTATGAATGTAAAATGAGATGTGAAGCAATGATGGACTGTGTGAAACCTTAGAACAGGCTGAATGCTAGATGAAACCTGAAGAGACAACCTAAGAAGCTCAAGTATGCCGAAACTGATTTTCTTTGTTTGCTTGACTGTTAAAGTTTTCAAATCCTGACACAGACGCCTCTGTATACTTCACAGACGCGATTCCCAGACACAGACGCCTCTCTGTTTGACGCAGACGCTGATAAAAACACAGACGCTATTCTGTACTTCACAGACGCGCTTATCTGACGCAGACGCGGTTTGAACAGACACAGACGCGTTTCTGTAACCTTAGTGCAATTTTTCCTATCTGTGAAGTTGTTTTGTTGTGACCAAATCTGATTTTTCGACTGTTTTTCGTGACAAGAGGACACAATGTTGATGACTCAATGTTTGCAAATTGTTTAGACTCCAAAAGTGTGTTGTTTGATGTAAAAAGTTTTTGCATACACTTGAAGACACAAAAGACACAATGTTTTGTTGTTTTGTCTTGAATGTTTGAGTGTTTAGCATAAGACAAGCACAAATGTTAGGGCTGGCCAAGACAATAGTTGTTGATCCCACATAGGGTTTTACCCCCGAGGCTACGCTATTCAGAGTGGATACTTAGATGCTTGACCTCACTGGCTCCACCCTCGGCACTCACTTCTCGGGTCAGCCAAGCATCAGTCCCCATGAAAACTCCCCATGGCGAACTTTGTATCTCTACTAAGAACCGTATGTGTGTGAGCCGCTACCAGAGGTCCGACCTCCTGCCTCAACAACTAGAAGGATTTGGGCATCTAAAACAAAGAGGTGCTAGTAAGGGCATCCGCTCGTGTGGCCATACATGCGGCACTTTCAGCTCTGTAAATACAGAAGGCTCCCAGCCGGTAGGGGTTACGCCCTACAAATGATCAAATAAATTTGATCAAACGGGTTTATGGGGAGACATAGTGTCGGTATGAACTAATCAGCACACGTTATTCATAGTTTTCACCATGAATACATTTGATTATAGTGGTTTGGATGAGGTGGGTTTTCCTCGCTACCACTTGGGTCGTTCTCTTCTCACTAGTAGTCCTAATGACCACACGGGAAGACAGGCCCTCTAAAGATCAAACAAAAAGAGCCTATTGCTCAAGACACAAAAGGCAATGATTCAATTTTAGTGCACCAATGGAAGTGTTTGCTAAGCTATGAAAAACAAGGCACACAATCAAAACTACAAAACCCTAGCTAAGGCCCTGCAACAAAATTGTTAGTAGTTTGGGTTGTTTCAAATGATCACCCCTTCCTGCAAGCACACAAGTTAGGTAAATTTTAGATCCAAAAGACTTTGTGAAAAGGGGCCTTCAACAAAAACGTTTTTGCCTCCAAAGCAAGCTGCACAAACTTGGTTAGCTAGATCTGCAAGGGTTAGCCGAAAATAAACCAGATCTGAAACCCTAAGTACAAAATCCGAAAACTCGAATCAAAGAAAATTGACAAACTTGCAAAACAGAAAACACAGATGCAATTATACCAGACACAGACGCGTCTGTACAATACAGACGTGGTTCTGTAATTCGCAGACGCGCTTGGACACCGCAGATGCTATTCCCGAACACAGACGCGATAAGATTAATCACAGACGCGGTTTGAATTCACAGACGCGGTTACAGAAACCTGCAAAAATAAAATATGGCAAAAGACACAGACGCGATTCAAGATATTGCAGACGCTTCTGAAACACAAAAACGCGATCCGAACGCTCGCAGACGCGGAAAAACCTAAAATGTCGTCGAAAATTGTCCGATCTGCAACTTCAAAAATGCGAAATCTGCAACAAAAATGTTAAATGCAAAGGGACAAGAGTCCCACCGGGCGTGCCAAAATGTTTATGGTGAAAATGGATAACAATAATAACAATATTGAAAGGCTAAATGAATTCAACCACAAAATCCTAGCCTAACAATGAACAAAGATCCACCATAACATATGAAGATAACCTAAGACAATGCAAATAACTCAAAATCACAAAGATTATACCATCACATGTCCAATAGGGTTTTGATCTCCATTCTTCCTATCTCCATTGATCTTGCTTGATATATTTGCTCTCAGATTTTTATATGCACAAGAGCTCAACAAAGAACGGAATGTGGTTGTAAGTGGAATTGTAGTGTAGCCAAGTACTCCAAAATTAGTCATTAGTCATTAGGGTTTGACAATGAAGAAAGCATCTCCTTAAATAGAAGACACAATAAGAAATGGAGGGTTAAGATTGAGAGGTGTAAAAGGAGGTCAGCTATGATTAGAGGGTAGGTAAAAGAAATAATAAAATAATGAAAGGGGTAGGTAGTGTAGGAATTAAGAGATGAATGACATGTGTCATGTGTAGAAAAAGATAATGAATTAATTAAATAAATAAAGATTTATTTAATTAATAGAAGAAATAGGATAATTAAATAAATAAAAATATTTATTTAATTTAGGAAAAGGATAATTTAAATAAATAAACGTATTTATTTAAATGAGAAATAAGGCTAGAAGAGGATAAATGAATTAATTAAATAAATAAAAATTTATTTAATTAATAGAAGAATTAGGCTTAGATAATTAAATAAATAAAATATTTATTTAATTAGACATGACAATTTTGAGTGTCTACAAGTTGAATTTGGAGAGAGTCAAACACCCTAAACCTTATCAGATAGCATGGATTCAGGATGAACATAAGTTGTTAGTAAGTGAGCAATGTTTGGTGAAATTGAAAATTGAGAATTATCATGATGAAGTCTTGTGTGACATTATGCCTATGGAAATTTGCCATCTTTTGTTGGGTAGACCTTGGCAGTTTGATAGATAGGAAATATATGATGGGAGGTAGAATACATACAATATTGTAGCCAATGGGATGAAGCAAACCTTGTTGCCCTTGGAAGAACCTTTGAAGAATGAAGTCTGTACGAATGCTAGGATCTATTTGGTAGATGGAAGGAAATTTCAGGATGGATTGAGACATGAGAATTTGTGTTTTTCCTTAATTGTTAAGAAGACTGAGAATCCAGAGCATGAGGAGGAACAACTGGAAGAGATAAAAGATTTGCTGACAAAATATGAAGACATAATTTTAGATAATGTGCCTAATGGATTGCCACATGTGAGAAGTATCAGTCATTGCATGGACCTGGTTCTCGAAGCTAGTTTGCCTAACAAATTTGCACAACGGATGACACCGACAAAGAATGAAGAACTGAATAGACAAGTGCAGGAGTTGTTGAAGAAAGGTTTGATCTGGGAAATTTTGAGCCCTTGTGTAGTTCCAGTAGTATTAGCACCTAAGAAGAATGGAGAGTGGAGAATGTGTATTGATTCCATAGAAATAAATAAGATCATAGTGAAATACTGGTTTCCTTTGCCTAGGATGGATGACATAATAGATTGTTTGAGTGGAGCCAAATACTTTACAAAGATAGATTTGAAGAGTGTGTTGGCATTACAATAAGTTTGTTGGTATGATGATATTGAGAAGGTTGTTGGAGATTGATGATATAATTGATAAAGGATAATTACTGTCTTAATAATATTATTTTGTCATTGATGTCAAGCAATTGATTTTCTGATTTAGTATGAAGTTGCCATATCTTAAAGAGTATGTTTTGATGAGTATAAAGATGTCGGTAAGTGACATAGAAAGAATGTGAAAATGAAGGGGAGTAATAAGTTATTCAATGGGCAACTATTACCGAGTTAGACAGTGATGAGATTATGTTATTTTGATTGTTTTAATATCCTATATATGTGTATTCGAAGACTGAATAAGAAGGAGAAAATATTTCATGCAACAAAATGAGTAAAGGTTTGATACTGTTCCATTTTACCGAGCAAGGAGCTAGTCGGTAAACACCAAGGTTATCAGTGTCGGTTAAAGAAGAAAGAAGTTATTGAGTAAAGTTCAGTATTTACCGACTATCAACTGAGTAGTAACAAAATGCATTGGATGAATAAATATATTATTAAATGAAGGATGCCAATGAGCTAGAGATTTATAGAAGATTGGAATGTCATGCAAGAAGTTTGTTAAGGATCAACGGAAATGAAAATTCAAGAGTTGGATCTACAACATAGATTGAACGGTCATAACTGAGCACAAGTACCAAGGAAAGAATACAAGTTTCAAGGCAAGATAAAACATTTTTCAATTTGAAGGATTCAATGAACCTAGTCAAGTTTGAAGATCTGATGGCTAATATTAATCATGGGAAATGTGATTAAGGAGATTAAGCGGTTATGAATTGCTTATAAATAAGGAAAAGTTGATGAACAAAGTATGCGGGTAAATAGAAGAGAAATGATACTGCAGAGGTGATTACCGAGTACAGAAGATTGAAGATCTGATTGAAGAACAAATTGAGAAGCCCAACAAGGAGGAAGATAAGTCTTTTGACAAGATTATTTTGAGCACATAGAGTCTGCTTTAACATTTCAGATGTGAAGTTGCAGATATATTTTATTACTGTTATTTATTTTTGTAAGTGACAGGAAATCTCTTAATCGAGTGGACCTAATAGTCTTATTTGTAAATCCTCTAGCAAGGTAACATTCTAATTGAGCGTTTGAAATCCTTTGACAAGGTCACTTCTAACAAAGTGCAAGATTCTGATAGATCTGAGGGAAATCCCTTGACCGGTTCACATCTAGCAATGTGTTTATGTAATCTTTAACAGGATTGGCTTTTAACCGAGCATACTCTAGAAGAGTATATTTTCTTTGTGGGTCCAAAATCCCATAGTGGTTTTTCCCTATTTGGGTTTCCACATTAAATCTGGTGTTAAATGTGTTTTGATGTTTCAAGTTTATCAGTTTATGAGTTTGAATGATTTATAGTCATAGTTGCATGTTAAGTAAGTTCTACCGAGGTTGAATCTGATGAGTAATTTTGAATTGTGAGTTTATATGATTCACCCCCCCCCCCCCCTCTCATTTAACTAACAATTGGTATCAGAGCTAGAACTTCGAAAGAAAATTTTAAAGGAACTTGAGGCAAGATCTGAAGATGTATAAAAGGGATGCACCAAAGTTGAACAAGTCAAGTTTCACCACATGGCAGAAAAGGATGAAGTTGCACTTATCAGGAATTGGAGAATATGCAACATATTATCTAGAGAATGATTACTCTACACCTAGCACCTACCCTATGACAATGGAAGAAATAAAGGCAAAGAAAGAACATATTCAAGCAATGATTGAAATAACATTAGCATTGACCAACTCAGAGTTTAATGATCTAGAAGGTTGTAATGATGCCAAAGCTATGTGGACTAAGCTTATATATATGTATGGTGGTGATGAACATGTTCAAAGAGCAAAAGTAGACAGTCTAAGAGGACAACTTGAATCCATGAGAATGAATGAAGGTGAGAACATAATCCAATACAGTACAAGGCTAAAGGAAACTGTCAATCAAATCAAAGGAGTAGGAGGAACTATTGAACAAAAGGATGTAACAAGTAAGTTGTTGAGAACACTTCTACCTGCTTATGCCATTCGATTCTCTACAATTAATGAATTAAGGTCTATACCAAACATGCCAGTCTCTTTGGATGCTACTATCAGTAAGCTACATGATTTTGAGTTGAGTAATTTTGATAACAGTGGGTCTTCAGTTAACAAAGTTGAATCTGCATTCAATTTTTTTCATCTTGGTGATTCTAATGATTATAATGATAGAATATATAAGTATGCTGAAGGAAATCATAGTGGAGCAAGTAAGAGATTTCGCAAAAACATGGAAGAAGTACACAAACTATATGAGGAAATCAGAAATTAAGAAGAGTTTGAAGCATTATTGGCCAAAAGGTTACCAAGAGGCAAAGGTAAGTATAAAGGAAAGTTACCTTTGAAATGTTTTAACTGTGATAAAATTGGAGATATGGCTTCAAACTATCTTGACAAAGAATCTAATGAAAAGAGAGAATACCGAGATGATAGATAGAAAGACAACCAATACAAAGGGCACCAAGACTTTAGAAGGAGAGATAGAAAGACATGCCTAGTAGCTGATGAGGAATCCAATGATTATAAATATGATGGGACTGAGACAAAGGAAGTTGTATATGTGGCTATCAAAGATGGATCAAATGAAGAAAGGTATGAAGAAAAAGCCTTAATATCACACATAAATAATAATGATTCTTGGATCATAGATAGTGGATGCTCACATCACATGACAAGTGATAAACACAAGTTTGTTAAATTATAAAATTATGATGGAGGTTATGTAAGATTTGGTAATGATGCACCATGTCCTATAAAAGGTAAAGGATCTATCACACTTCTTGACAATGCTAAATGTGATGATGTATATTGGGTTGAAGGTCTGAAATATAATTTGTTGAGTGTAGCACAACTAAACAATAAAGGATACTGAATAGAATTTTAGAAAGGAATTTTCAAAGTTCATGACAAACATGGAAAGTTGGCTGCTACCGGGACTCAAACAAGAGGTAATACATTTCATCTTGACTCAACTTGGAACAATTGTCTGTATGCAAAAATAGAAGATACCTGGTTATGGCATAAAAGGTTTTGTCATGTAAATTTTGATAACCTAATCAAAATAAGTAAGAAGCACCAAGTAAGAGGTCTACCGAGCTTGGAAAAACCTGAGAATGCAATATGTCGAGGATGCCAGATGGGTAAGATGACAAAATCAAGCTTTACAAGTAAGTCTTCCACTTTTAAAGGAATTTTAGATCTTGTGTACACTGATCTTTGAGATCCTATGAAAGTTCAAAGTTATTATGGTGATAAATACTTCATATTAGTTGTGGATGATTACTCAAGGATGATGTCAGTTATGTTTTTAAAAGAGAAATTAGAAGCCTTTCAAATGTTCAAATGGTATAAGGCTAGAGTTGAAAATGAAATAGGAAGATAGTAGAAATGTCTAGGATCTGATAGAGAAGGAGAGTTCATTTCAGATGAATTTATCTTATTTTGCAATGATCATGGTATAAAGAGACAAGTATCTACACCGAGAACACCACAACAAAATGGGATAGCTGAAAGAAGAAATGAATCAATTGTAGATTGTGCCAGAACTTTGATGATAGAGAAGAGAGTACCTCAAATATTTTGGAGAGAAACAATAAGCACTGTAGTTTACACCTTGAACCGAGTACAACTGAAGAAAGGAACTATGAAGACATCGTATGAAATCTGGTATGACAAGAAACCAAATGTAAGATATTTTAAAATATTTGGAAGTAGATATTATGTTCACAAAGATGACAGAAATGGAAAATTTGATCAGAAAAGAGAGGAAGGAACATTTCTTGGTTATTCCTCTAGGAGTAAAGCATTTAATTCTCTGATCAAATCATCTAACAAAATAGTGGAAAGTGCAAATGTGAAAATTGATGAATTTTGCAGAAAGGAATGATGAAGGAAACTCCAAAGAACCAGAAGATTATGAAGAGTTTGTATATGTACAACCGAGAAGTTTTACTGAGAAATTTGATGAAGAAAATACTTAGTTACCAAGTGATGAAGAAGATCATATAGAGCCTACCGAGCCTATATTAGCAATATATGTCAAAAGAAATCATGCATCAAGTCAGATTATAGGAGATAAGGATGATCCAGTGATGACAAGGAGCAAACTGAGATAGAACACATGTCTGATATCCGAGTTTGAACTGAGGATAGTAAAAGAGGCATTAAGAAATGAAGATTGGGTGAATGCTATGATAGAAGAGATTAAACAAATCAAGAAAAATATAACATGGACACTGGTACCAAGACCAAAAGAGAAAAATATAATCGGTACAAAGTGGATTTTCAGAAATAAGCTAAATGAAAAAGGTGAGGTCATTCAGAATAAAGCAAGGCTAGTTTGCAAAGGTTATTCTCAAGAAGAAGGAAAAGACTATAGTGAGACTTTTGCACCTTTGGAAAGACTTGAGGGAGTGAGAACATTGTTGGCATATGCTACTTACAAAAATTTTAAGGTATATCAAATGGATGTTAAATCTGCATTTTTGAATGGTGTACTAGAAGAAGAAGTCTATATTGAATAGCCTGAAGGATTTATTGAAGAGAAGAATAAAGATCAGGTATGTAAGTTGAACAAAACTTTATATGGCCTAAAGCAAGCACCTAGAGCATGGTATGAAAGGTTGCACTCTTACTTAGGACTAGTGAAAACAACAACATGTATATGAAGAATGATGAGGATAATGGAATACTGATTTCAGCCATATTTGTTGATGATATTATTTTTTGTGGAAATGATTCTCTATGTAAGAACTTTGGAAATGAAATGTGCAAAGAATTTGAGATGTCATTAATTGGTGAAATAAAGTATTTATAGGTTTATAGATACTGCAAATGAAAAATGGGATTTTCATTACTCAATCCAAGTATATAAAGGAAATCTTGAAGAAATTTGGAATGGAGGATTCTAAACCTATAAGTACTCCTATGACTACTAATTGTAAACTATCAAAGAATGATGAATCTGCATCTGTTGATGAAACACTTTACCGATCTATGATTGGAAAGTTGCAATATGTAGTTCATAGCAGGCTTGATATAGCACATGCAGTAGGTATAGCTACAAGATTTTATGCAGATCCCAAAGAAACCCATATGACAACAATCAAGAGAATTTTCAAATACTTGAGAGGCACTAAAGATTATGGTTTACTATATAAAAAAAGGAATGATTTTGACTTAAAAGTATATACTGATGCTGATTGGGTAGGAAATATTGATGATAGGAAAAGCACAAGCGGTGGAACCTTGTTTTTGGGAGAAAGACTAGTGAGCTGGCTTAGCAAGAAATAAGAATGCATTTCATAGTCAACAGCTGAAGTTGAATATGTCGCTGCAGCATTGAATTGTACCAATATAGCATGGATCAAACAATTCTTGGAAGGTATGAATGAGATAGTTACCGAGCCAGTAACTATATTTTGTGATAATACAAGTGCTATTAACATTTCAAAGAATCTAGTAATGCACTCTAAGACAAAGCATATCTCTATAAAGTATCATTATCTAAGAGAAGAAGTTCAAGAAAAGAAAGTTGTGCTGGAGTATGTTAGCACAAAGGAACAAATAGCAAACATCTTCACAAAGCCACTGCCAAGGGACACTTTTGAGTATCTTAGAAGTAAGTTAGGGGTCCTACCCCTATCTAGTACTCACTGACAGAGTTCGGTGAAAGCATCAATTCTATGAGTCTACATAATACTATTTATGAGTTGATGCTAATTTACAAACTTTAGGAGGTTGTCTAAAGTTGTGTAGGAAACAGTGAATGAAGACAAGATGCCCTGACCGAGACTAAGATGATACATTTGTATATGTTTTAACAAGCAAGGAAATTACTTCATAGGGGAAGTAATCATGGATTAGTTTTACTTTTGGCATTGTTGTCAAAGGGGGAGAAGACTAATGACAAGGGGAGAAGATTACAGGAGAACTTTACAGCTCAAGGATAACATGAGAAGAATAACAGCAGTCTGAATCAATTGGAATAAATCAAGTTGGTATTGCCATCAATGCCAAAGGGGGAGATTTTTGGCATTACAATAAGTTTGTTCGTATGATGATATTGAGAAGGTTGTTGGAGATTGATGATATAATTGATAAAGGATGACTACTGTCTTAATAATATTATTTTGTCATTGATGTCAAGCAATTGATTTTCTGATTCAGTATGATGTTGCCATATCTTAAAGAGTATGTTTTGATGAGTATAAAGATGTCAGTAAGTGACATAGAAAGAATGTGAAAATGAAGGGGAGTAATAAGTTATTCAATGGGAAACTATTACCAAGTTAGATAGTGATGAGATTATGTTATTTTGATTGTTTTAATATCCTATATATGTGTATTCGAAGACTAAATAAGAAGGAGAAAAGATTTCATGCAACATAATGAGTAAAGGTTTGATATTGTTCTATTTTATCAAGCAAGGAGCTAGTCGATAAACACCAAGGTTATTAGTGTTAGTTAAAGAAGAAAGAAGTTACCGAGTAAAGTTCAGTATTTACTGAGTATCAACTGAGCAGTAACAGAATGCATTGTATGAATAATACATTATTAAATGAAGGATGCCAATGAGCTGGAGATTTATAAAAGATTGGAATGTCGTGCAAGAAGTTTGTTAAGGATCAACGGCAATGAAAATTCAAGAGTTGGATCTATAGCACAGATTGAATGGTCATAACCGAGCACAAGTACCAAGGAAGGAATACAAGTTTCACGGCAAGATAAAATGTTTTTCAGTTCGAAGGATTCAATGAACCTAGTCAAGTTTGAAGATCATGGCTAATATTAATCATGGGAAATGTGATTAAGGAGATTAAGCGGTTAGGAATTGTTTATAAATAAGGAAAAGTTGATGAACAAAGCATGCGAGCAAATAGAAGAGCAGTGATACTGCAGAGGTGATTACCGAGTATAGAAGATTGAAGATCTCATTGAAGAACAGATTGAGAAGCCTGGCAAGGAGGAAGATAAGTCTTTTGACAAGATTATTTTGAGCAAATAGAGTCTTCTTTAACATTTTATATGTGAAGTTGCAGATATATTTTATTACTGTTATTTATTTTTGTAAGTCACATGAAATCTCTTAACCGAGTGGACCTAACAGTCTTATTTGTAAATCCTCTAGCAAGGTAACATTCTAATTGAGTCTTTGAAATCCTTTGACAAGGTCATTTCTAACAAAGTGCAAGATTCTGATAGATCTGAGGGAAATCCCTTGACCGGGTCACATCTAGCAATGTGTTTATGTAATCTTTAACAAGATTGGCTTTTAACAGAGCATACTCTAGAAGAGTATATTTTCTTTGTGGGTCTAAAATCCCACAGTGGTTTTTCCCTATTTGGGTTTCCACGTTAAATCTGGTGTTAAATGTGTTTTGATGTTTCAAGTTTATCAGTTTATGAGTTTGAATGATTTACAGTCATAGTTGCATGTCAAGTAAGTTCTATCGAGGTTGAATCTGATGAGTAATTTTGAATTGTGAGTTTATCTGATTCACCCCCCCCTCTCATCTAGCTAATAGAGTGGATATCATCAGATTAGGATCAGAGAAGGAGATGAGTGGAAGACAACAATCAAGACAAATGAAGGACTATATGAATGGTTGGTGATGCCTTTTGGGTTAACTAATGCACCGAGTACTTTCATGAGGCTGATGAATGAGGTATTGAAGAAATTATTGGGTAAGCTTTGTGTATGGGAAAAGTGGGGGGATGAAACATAAAATGTGATTTCAAACTAGTCTACACACCAATGGGACTCTTGGTGCAAGTTATGGAGTTATATTGAATAACTCAACTTCCCAAGGGATGTTCCTGTAGTGCCCCTACCCTAGTCAGCTTAGTAAAATCGGTTTGACCTTAGTTGAATTTTTATGTGGCATTCTTGAATGGTTGATTTACCGTGATGTAATGTTGTAGTCAGATATTAAAATTATTGTGTGTACCTATTAATGTGCTTTCACATCAATTCTTATTTAAGTTTAATTGTTTCCCTGATTGTTGTTATTGATCTCGAGCTAACACCTTCATTATATATATATATATATATATATGCTTGTGTGACTCTTGGTTGCAGGAGATTGCAGGTACAGTACTGTCATGGTGCGAGGTTCGTCTTCACCTGGATTCGAAGGGTTGAGTATACCTCTTTCACCCTTATAATTTGGGTTAGGTGGTCATAAAATCCTCATTTTACCCTAGTCATGCTCAAGTGACCGTCACCTGTGGTTCGTCAATTTCCCTTTTTATTTGGGTTTGCGGGTCGTGTATTTGGTTGGCTTTCTTGGGTTGTGTGCCTTGCGTGTGGTAAAAATTGAGTATTTTATCCTAAGTATTTAATTCGATTTAATGTGTTCATTTACGCATTAGTAATTGAGGAATTAAAATAAATAGGTTTCTTTTATGTGATTAATCATTAATTAAAAAGATTGCTCTATTTATGTTTGTAGCAAGTTTAAGTATTTAATTCGATTTAATGTGTTTATTTACGCATTAGTAATTGAGGAATTAAAATAAATAGGTTTCTTTTATGTGATTAATCATTAATTAAAAAGATCGCTCTATTTATGTTGTAGCAAGTTTAATTTAATGGTTAATTTAAAATGGTGAATTTATTTAGTTTATGCATTTTGAAAATGGAAGATTTAATATTATTCGAAATAGAAATAATTTAATCCCTTTTTGCTTTTTGAAATAGAAAGGTTAATTTTAATTATTTAAGAAAATCAATTTTTATTAGAAAGTCTAATTTATATATATATTTGATAGTGTGAAAGATTGATTTTGGGAATTTAATTTAATTAAAATATTTTACCCTCATCAATATTGCAAAATATAAATGTTAGCTTTGTTAATATTGAGAAAATTAAAATTAAATGAGAGAGAAGCATTTTAATTTTAATTAGAAAAGCAAGTTAGATTATTTGAATAGTTGAAAAGAATGATTTTTTTTCATTTTTTATTTAAAAAGTGTTTAAATTCGAAATTAGGAGATTAGGTCAAATTTTATTCCATTTAACCTAGGTTGGAAAATATTTTTAGGGTTGTTGATCTTTTGGGGGGAAAAATATTTTTGGATGGAGAAAATTGGGGATTTTGGGAAGGAAGAATTTCTATAGCTGCAGGTTGGGCTCTTCTTCAAAATCTTGCTAGGAATGCTAAAAGAGGTAGGATTCTTGTTTACCTTTTTTATTTCATTGTTAAATCAAAAAAATTGTGTCTGGTTGTTCTTCATGAAATGCTGGTTTAAAAATCCATGAATGTTCTCAAATTTGAGTTTTAGCTTTGGAAAAATTGGTTTGCATTCTTTTGTATTGTGGAAAGATTGTTAAAATAGTTGGAGTTTATGCTTGTAGATTAAGAAGATTCACTAATTCTACCCTGAGAGGGGGTTATGCTGGCAAAATTTTGCCAAAATGGGTTGCCTGGGAATGAAAATGTTTGTTTAAGATTGGCTGAATACATTCTTTGTTTGTCTCAGAAAATTTCCGAGTCTATTTTTTCGGGGGGTTTTGTTCTGGATTAACGGAATGCATTCATATGTCTAAGGGCTTGTTAATGAGATTTATTTTTCAGAGATTTCCGAGTCTGAGACTGCAGATTGGGGTTTTTAGTTAATTTTATTTTATGGGTTTGTTGATTTAGTTTTAAAATCAATTTTGGTATTCTTGATCTTTCTAGAAAAAGAATAATTTTCTTAGTCTCTGTGAGACTGGTTTTCTTCTTGGCTGTGTATGTCATAGTAAATAAAATTTAAAAAATTAAAATCAAAAAATATAATATAAAATAAATTGCGGGGGGGGGGGGGGGGGGGGATGGTAGCAAGTACTACCATGCAGTAGCAGTGCTACTGTAGGGTAGCAGAGCTACCATGTGGTAGCAATGCTACCATACAGGTAGCAGTGCTATCGTACGACAACATGCTATCCTATGGTAGCAAAGCTGCCAGGCAGTATTATTTTTTTCTTCTTTTTACATGCCTCCAGCTTGTGGTGAATTGTATTATTTTTTTTTTTATGAAAATAAAAATAAAAACAAAAATAAAATATATATATATATATATATATATATATATAGTTTGTTATTTATTTCATTATGTGGAAAAATGTTAAAGTAATAATTTATTTGGGAGATTTTGGAAATAAAATATATTTATTGCTTAGTAAGTTTTAAATAATATATTATTATCTGAGAAATTAGACGATAATAGATTATCCGGAGATTTTAGAAATGAAATAATATAGTGTATTTGGGTAATTGGAAAATAGGAATATTATATCATTGGGTATTTTGGAAACTTAAATAATATACTATTGGAAATATTGGGAATTAAATAAAGTGTCATTAGGAAAATTTGGCAAGTAAATGAAATTTTCATTTAGTAGAATAAATTGTTAATTTATATTTTTCTCTGAATTGGGGAATGGGCAAGATTGTACTAGTGCAATTGTGGTATTGAATTTACCTTGTAATGGTGTTTTGTGTTTTGTGTTATTGTATTTTGAGAACTTAGATCATTTAGAAATTTTGATCGACATTTAGTGATTAAATCAATATGGGAAAAGATTGCCTCTACTGGTTAATGCCTATGCAATTTTAATTTCTATACTCACTTTTGCTTAAGTAACGACAAGACTTGATATGTTTTTTTGGACCCTATCATTTGGTTGATTTGGGGTACCTGTTTATATCAACGGTCTCTAGTTCAGTTGTTGCCTTGTGATGATGTTATAATTGGTATTGTCCTTTAATGTGGGAGTAGTGTGTTGATTTGTGGTTGACCATAGTTGGTCAGGTCTCTAGTTAGAGTACCGTCAGACAGTGGACCTTTGAATTTGCTTTTAATATGTCCAATTGGATCCGTTTCTATATAGGGATCGTCTATGTATTTATTGACCGATGTGGTCGTTTGTATATTGGTTATGTTTGCCTTGATGGCAGGATTGTAAATAATGTGAACCTTATGTATCCTTAACTTATTTAAATGATTAGAGGGGTCTTGTAGTTGAGCAGACCCAAAGATGTAGCCCGTTAGGGGTGAACTCCAATATCAATTTGGTGTTATGTGATGATTTTGTTCTTATGTTTCATATTTAGTGTTAGCATGTATGGATGGCATTTTGATGGAATGTATAAGTGGATTAGATGAAATTAATTGTAAATGCATGTATGCAATTGTCTTAATTAAATACAAGAATGTGGATCATGAAAGGATGTAGATTTGAATAATAGAAGGTAATCAATTTCAGTTATTGATAATACAATTAAGTATGCATGGAAAGAACTCTCTGGGTTATGATGAAATTAAAGCATGTAATTAAATTAGATGCATGGTATATGGTTGAGGGAAAGTTTGAACGAAATGATTGGATAACCATGATTGGATGAACTCGTCATATTACCTAAATCGTAATTCAAATGGACGAACTCATTTAGTTATTTACATTTTAATCTTAATAAATGAACTTCATCATATTAGTTTTTTAAAACTATAATGGATGTACTCATCAAGTTATCTATATTTTAACCCTAATGGATGAACTTCAATATGTTATTTACATTTTAACCTTGATATGTGAACTTCATCTTATTAGCTATATTTTAACTGTAATGGATGAACTCATATGGTTATTTACATTTTAACCTTAATAAATGAACTTTATCTTATTAGCTATATTTTAATTGTAATGGATGAAGTCATGTGGTTATTTACATTTTAACCTTAATAAATGAACTACATCTTATTAGCTATATTTTAACTATAATGGATAAACTCATTAGGTTATTTACATCTTAACCTTAATAAATGAACTTCATCTTATTAGCTATATTTTAACTAAATTGGATGAACTCATCTAGATATCTATATTTTAACCCTAATGTATGAATTCATATGTTATCTATGTTTTAACTTCTATGGGTTAATTTCCTCATGTTAGACTCATCTCAACCCATAACGGATGAGCGCGTCCTATTATCTAAAAATTTAAATTACTGAACAATTTATATCCATGTTTTTAGTAATAACATGTAATTAAGTTAACCTGCTTAATTGGATCAAATGTCATGAGTTGAGTTAGATGCTAAGTTACGTAATCACGTTGGGAAACTCCTTAGGTTTTGTTTTGTCTTCCGTTGTGTTATCTGAACTTCTGATAACTCATTGCATAATCATGTTGTGTCAAAAAAAAATATTTGCACTCCATTTGTGTATTTTAGCTTTATCCCTTCAGGGTTTCCTGGCAGGGCATTACATTTGGTATCAGAGCCCATGTTGCAACACTGGGATCTCTAGTTTCGCTTGTGCCCTGAGTTGGTGTGAGGTGTATCTACCTTATGTTGTATACTTGTCCTCCTTGTTGTATGAGTGTGATTGAGCATACCTTAACTTGTGTGTAACGTGTGTGTTCACACCCTATTTTCACCTTCTTGATGTGGATGCTTTGGAGTGATTATATGTGCTTTATTTGCTTATTGATGTCTTGGTCTACGATTACTCATATTCTGAAACAGAGTCGCATGTACCTTCCTTTTTGATTCTTTGTACTCTTTTGACTAATCCATTTGGGTTGGTTAGTGTTGTCTTGAATCTAAAAGTACGAAATGTGCTTGTTATGGTTATGATCTAGCTTAGTGTTGTTCTCATGAAGGACTAGTGTGGTAGATATTGAATGCTTTTTATTTAGCGAATTGAATGATTATCTCCCTCCCTCCTCTCTCTCTCTCTCTCTAGAAATTTAAAATGTTTTTGATATGTGTAATTGTCTTTTATTTGAGTTTTCTTTTGCGAGAGAAGGTTGCGACTTCTTGAGCTCTTGTGTGAGCTTATAATGCTTATGTGTTTTTAGATTATAAAAGGGCTTCAGATGAAAGTTCATATTGGTTATTGAGAAAAATTGTATGTTTACATTAAAGAATTCTCCATGTGTCTCGTAGGAGTAACATAATTAAATTCTATCTTAAGTAATGTGCATTAATATGTGAATTGTTGTTATGTGAAATTACCTTGTTTGTAAAAGAAGTATCAAAAGGGAACATGTTATAGTAGCTTCGAGAGTGTATTAATGTATTCCACAAAAGATTGTTTTATGTGCTTCTTTAAACCAGTTTGATTAAGGACCTATTTTAGCAATGCTCCATTGAAGTTGCTTTTCAATATATATAATTACCTTATTATGATTAGAAAGTGCAAATGAAAGGCTTGTTTGATGTGCATGCATGATATGTATTATTTGATTGATAGCTCATCATTTACCTTCTTATCGTATTTTCATTTTCAAGGATAGGTTGCAGATTATGATATGTTTTTGTATTGAATTAAGAATAGTGAGTGTTCTCAAGAGGTCTTGTATTATCAAAGATTGTCTATCTTAATTTCTTGTTCGGAAAACTAGAATATTTTGTTGCAACCATAATGATTGGAAATGTCATGGCATCCTCCTAAAACAGTGGCGAAATGAAAACCGTGCAATTAAAATTATAAGACTTATAGTGAGAAATTTTAGCTTGTAGTGTGATCTTGTTGATCTTGTGTCCTTGTAGGAAATCGTTTGATTATCAAACTCTCTTTTCCTTCTCTTTGCCTAAATCATAAGATTTTTTTGAAATTCTACTAAGAATACATTGATTTAAGAGGATTTATATATATATATATATATCGCATGTGAAATTGTATGTTTGCTTTTGGGCTTCTTATGTAAAATTGAAAGTATTAAGCTTCAGAAAGGAAATTGCATAGTTAGTAATGTGAATTTGAATGCTTAGTGGAATTAGAAAAAGATATAGGAATGATGTTATTTCCTTATGTAATGGTGAATTGTTAAGAATTTCAGTACTTGTACCTAGAATAAACTTTATTTAGTGATTCATGTGGAAAGAATAGGTAAAACCTTTCTTGAGTAGATGATAGCGTATTGAAAAGTACCCCCCGTAAATGTGACTAAACCAGTAATGGTGCCTATTCCTTGTGTATTGTAAGAAACCCATGCTTTCTATGTGTACCCATGGGATGGTGAAGTAATCAACCATGGAGGATATGTTTACTTATGAGTATGGGAAACAATACTGTTTATG
Source organism: Cryptomeria japonica (assembly GCF_030272615.1). Classification (NCBI taxonomy): domain Eukaryota; kingdom Viridiplantae; phylum Streptophyta; class Pinopsida; order Cupressales; family Cupressaceae; genus Cryptomeria; species Cryptomeria japonica. The sequence continues at coordinate 308,519,204 of NC_081412.1, read as the reverse complement.
TGATGTTGCTTATTTGTTTCCTTACTAAGTGCCAACCCACGGGTTGTTGATAAGTCAGTATGTGAAGGGGTAGTATTAGAAGTCACCATTCCTTGAATAGTATGGAACAACATACGAGTAATATCAATGCGAAGTGACTTTAGCTTCTCTATTTCAAGGAAAAATATAGTTATATAATGAAACTGTATTATAGGTGTACTCAATACTTTCCCTTATGATGAACCGATTCATAAGGTTCATGTGTGCCAGCCTATTCCTATCCTTTATTTGAGCATATTGATGTTAGTTCTTGAGCAGAATGATGGGTTTTATTGGAGGATCTTTGCCTTGTCTTCATGAAAGGTATGTTATTTTTCACATGAGCTACCAATTGACTAGCATTGGTAGAGTTGTGGGTAGACCTTAGCCATGTATACCTTTGGCTTACAGCGAGTATCCTGAGAGGTACCTCGCTATCAGGGGTGTGACCTACGCGTGCCCTTTTCTGCGAGGTACACTACCATGTGGGATATGTCCATTATGTTCCCTTTCCACTTGGAGTATTGCCATGTCGTGTTGAGACATGATGCAGGATGTAGTAGACATTTCCATGCGGCCTACCGACAGGTTTAGGGTAGAGCCATGCCGCGTGATGACATGATGCGGGGTGATGTCGAGGTGCACACTGCCATGCCATGCGGATGTGTGACTAGGCCACACCACATGATGAGCTACTGTGATAGCTAGATGATTGTTCCTTCCTTCCTCGTTGGTGGCTAGATGCTAGTCACATAGTGATGTTATGTGCACTTATGATATTTTTTATTTTTATTTATTTATTCCTTGTGGGCCAGCAATTTATTTTATTTTGACCTTGAAGGTTTAGCCACGATCTTGTGATCTTTTTCTTACTTGATTTGATGTTGCAATTCTGGAACTATTTTCTTTCCTTATTGTTGGAATTGACAATTATTATCTTTATTCTTCTGTACTTTGGTGGCTAAACTGGTTTATCCTTGTTGTTTTCGTATGCTGGTCTTGTGTTAAAATGTGAATTCCTCTCCAAGAATGTAGGAGATGGTCTTGGTTGAGTGTATACAAGGAAGTAGATGTAGGGAACCTTGAGGATGGGGGTATGTGAGGCTGTGAGACAACTAGGATCCACTACCTACCTATGTGTGGTGACTATCTCTTGGAGGCTAAACACCTTACGCAATAAGGGATGTTCATGAGGGTCTTGCATGGAAAGTAGCACCACTATGGTGTGCCCTGGCACCATCAAGCCCTTAAGTGAGATGTTGGATATTTATGATCATGTTATTTGTTCTGAGATCATGCATAGAGATGCTGATTGTGCATGTTATCTATGACCGAGCATTAGACATGCTCATGTGTGGCCTTTTGTGTTGTGCATTCCAGTTATATGGATGGTTATTATGTGTAATCATGGATTAAATGGTGTTAACTTGTCACTATGTTATGGGACATAGTCATCTAGAAAGTTCTTATATGCCTAGAAAGTGTAAACAATTGAGTTATTTACATTGCTCTTATTTATTGAAAGTTAACTTGGTTGTAGAAATTGATATTTGAAGCTAGTTCTATGCGATAAAGTTTTGTAAAAAGATGTATTGGTAAAAGAAATTGATCATGATGGCATGTTTTCTTGTCATGTTTGATAGATGAGTATGGTAATTGTTGCATATCTCTTTCAATGCTTTAATTTGGTGTGATGAAAGGAAGAAAATTTTTGTATCTCTACTATGATTATTGATAAATCCCTAGAATGTTATAAGAAATGTAGGGATTTAGATGTATCTTGTCAATGGATAATGAAAATTCATAGAGGATTCAACAATAATATTTCAATTGTTTGTGAAAAGATTCATATGTGCAAATTGATAATTGTTAATTGAGTTTCAGGACTAATACGTGTTGCATGAGTTCCGCTTAGCCTTACGCCTTCTAGGAGTAAGTCCAAGCCTAGGGGGGAGAATGTAGTGCCCCTACCCTAGTCAGCTTAGTAAAACCAGTTTGACCTTAGTTGAATTTTTATGTGGCATTCTTGAATGGTTGATTTTGTTGGAAGTGGATTGACTCTGAGAGGGGGGGGTGAATCAGAGTCAATAATCAATTTAACTCTCTTTAATTTTTTCTTACTTTGGAAAACTCTTTTAACACACATATGACACCCTAACTTGTATCAAAGCATGCATTTCTGATTAAACAATATATATAATTGAGTAATCTTGATATGCTTCTTATTGAACTTGTCAAAGCATCAAATTATGACTGGTAGAATTAATTAAAAAAACAAAGTGACCAGCATAAAGAATTAAAATTTTGTAGAACAACAATGAAGCATAAATAAATGTATCAGAGCATTCATCTAATGGAACACATAAAGTGGATTAGCACACAACACAGATTTTCATGAGTGGAAAACCCTCTTGGGGTAGAAAAACCACTCGATAAAAGAATATTTTATTATCTCAAGAAGCACCCACTCCTTACACTGTATTTAGAAGTCTCAAACTTCAAGGAGCACTGACCCCTATGTCACAAATGATATCAAGAAAATATCTCCAATTACGAGCACTGATAAATTCAGAAGTGCATCATATTATGCAACTCTCAACTTGTCAATCACTGAACAAGATTAATACAAAAGATGGTCTATCACCGCCATATCTATTTTTTTTTGTTACATCCTGTTATATTCAAGAGATCTATCCTTCATCAAGCAAAACCAACTAACAAAACTTCTTCCTTGACCACGCTCCAAAATCAGGTTCCCAAACTATAATACGGGTTTTATAGAACTGAATCACAACTGGAATAAAACTGTTTTGTGTGTTCATCCTTGAGTAGGGTTACCAAACCCTAACTTAGGTTGGAGTTAATAAAAATTTATCACCAAAATAAATGTACTGCATAGGATCTCTTTAGAAATACTTCTTTCCTTTTCCCAATTTTTGTTTCAAAAAAAAATTACTTGTGATTATTTCTTTGGAAGAATATAGTAGCAAGAAAGATATTTTTAATCTTTGCATTTTTGATAACTAGAAAAATACTCGGGACCATCTTTTTCATTTTTTTAAAAAATAGAAGAGTAAACACTTTTATCTTTCTATTTTTTTTGCTTCTTTCACTTCCATTTTAATTTTTACCCTTCATGGTTTGACAAGAGAAAACACTTTTATCTTTCTTTCTTTTTTCTTTCACTTCCTTTTTTACTTTTTACCCCTCACGGTTTCACAAAACATACTGCAAAAATAACAATTTGACAATTTGATGCTAAAACAATTGCGAGAAATCCCCACAAAATTAGCCATAAAATATTACCATCTGAAGCATTCATACCTGTAGATTATTAAATCAAAAAATACCACAATGCGAATTTGAAGAACCACTGGTCACTGAACCTACCTTCTTCTCTTCCACAAAAAGTTTCACTATCAATGAATACCAAAAATTAATCTGCTTACACCTGTCCACTATTCATAGAGATAAAGCTATATAGTCACCAAAACCTTTTTGTCATCAAGGACAATGCAGCATAACAAAGGTAACAAACTCCCCCTTTGTCCTTGATGGCAAAAACTGAACCATCATAAAACTGAACCATCATTAACTGCTAGAAACAACATCATGATACCATAAATACCACCTGAGCAAACTACCAATTAATTTGTGAAACCTTAGAACAACCTGTAATTCCAACTATCTGTGAAACTCAGAATAACCTGTAATTCCAACTGTGAAACTTTAGAATAACCTGTAAGAACAACTGTCTTCTCCCCCTTTTTGTCTCAAGGACAAAGGGAAAAACTTGGGGAGAGTGATGCTCCCCCTCATAGAATGCAAGATATTAAGCAAGAATAGATTGAGAGATAACTCCCAACCTGTCTCTGAAATGTTCAAATACTTCTTTAGATAGAGCCTTTGTGAAAATGTCAGCCACTTGTGCCTGGGAAGGCACATATAAAAGTTGAAATTCATTAGCTAACACCTGTTCACGTAGAAAATGTAACTTTATTGCAACATGTTTAGTGCGTGAGTGCATAATAGGATTTTTAGAAAGATTTATGGCACTAGTGTTATCACAAAAAATAGAGATTGGCTTGTTTACTGTAATACCCATATCAGCAAGTTGATAAGACATCCAGATTAATTGGGTACAACAAGCTGTTGCGGCAATATACTCAGATTCTGCAGTTGATAAAGTGACACATTCTTGCTTTTTGCTATGCCAGGCAACAAGACGATCTCCTAGGAAGAAAGCTGCACCACTGGTGCTTTTTCTATCATCTACACAGCCAGCCCAGTCAGCATCCGTAAAACCAACAAGAGTAAAATCATTATTTCATGGATACCATAAACCATAGTCTAAAGTACCTTGAATGTACTTTAAAATTCTTTTCACAGCTATCAAATGAGATTGTTTAGGGGCAGATTGAAATCGTGAAACCAAACAGACTGCATGCATTAAATCAGGCCTAGATGCAGTTAAATAAAGTAAGCTGCCTATCATTGATCTGTACTCAGATTGATTGACTTCAGGTGAGTCATCTGCCTTGGTTAATTTACAGCTAGTCTCCATTGGAGTACTAACAGGTTTGCAATCTATCATATTAAACTTCTTTAGCATTTCTTTTGCATATTTGGTTTGTGATAAAAAAATGCCTTGTTCAAGCTGCATTACTTGAAGACCAAGAAAGAAGGTTAATTCACCCAACATGGACATTTCAAATTCAGATTCCATGAGTTTTGAAATTTTTTTGGATAAAGAATCATTATTGCAGCCAAAAATGATATCATCCACATAGACCTCAACAAGTAAAATATCATTACCTTCAACTTTGACATATAAGTTACTGTCAACTCCACCTCTAGTAAATCCATTTGCTGTAAGGTGAGCATCTAACCTGGAGTACCAAGCTCTTGGAGCTTGTTTAAGACCATATAGAGCCTTTTTCAACTTGTATACATAATCAGGTTTATCTGCAGAGACAAACCCTTCTGGTTGTTCCATATATATCTCTTCATCAAGATAACCATTTAGGAATGCTGTTTTAACATCCATTTGATAAATTTTAAAATTTTTATAACAGGAGTATGCCAGAAATATTCGTATTGACTCTAGCCTAGCAACAGGTGCAAATGTTTCACCAAAATCTACACCTTCTTGCTGTGCATAGCCTTTACACACAAAGCGTGCTTTATTCCTAACAACTTTACCAGATTCATCAAGTTTATTTCTGAAAATCCATTTACCCCCTATAACATTTTTATCATCTGGTCTAGGCACTAGTTCCTAGGTTTTATTCTTTTCTATTTGATTGATTTCATCTTGCATTGCATTCAGCCAACAATCATTAATAAGAGCTTCAGAAACAGACTTAGGTTCAAAATCAGTTACCAGACAGTAATGCTCAACCATTTGAGCTTGTTCACCAATTCTTGCTCTTCTCCTAGTCAAGATTCCTGCATCTATTTCACCAATAATTTGACTTTGAGGATGTCTTTTAGTAATGATTCTAGAGGGTGTATGTAAAAGATTTTCTGCTTTAGGACTTGATGGAGGACTCTTCTCATTTGTAATTTCTGCTTCAGTAGATTTAGAAACTTGTTCCAGTCTTATTGGTATATCCTCTTCAACATCCTGCATACCATCACTTAGAAAGAATTGCTCATTAAATCTTATATTAACAGTTTCAACAATTTTGTTCAATCTATTATTGAAACACCTATAAGCTTTGCTATGAGTAGAATATCCAAGAAATATACCCTCATCAGTCTTAGCATCAAAGCTTCCTAGATTCTCTTCATCTCTTTTTATATAACACTTGCACCCAAAAATCTTGAAATACTTAATTGAAGCAGCTTTACCATACCAGAGTTCATAAGGAGTAAAAGTAGATTTTACCCTAATTTGCACATGATTCAGAATATAAACAGCTGTGTGAACAGCTTCTTTCCAATATCTGTCTGGCAGATTTGCCTCATTAAGCATTGTGCGAGCCATCTCTTTGACTATTCTATTTTTCCTCTCAACCACCCCATTTTGTTGAGGTGTTCGAGCAGCAACATACTGTCTTTTCATGCCATGTTTTTCACAATAATCAACAAATTCCTGTGATGTAAATTCACCACCCTTGTCTGATCTTAAACATTTAAGTTTTAAATCAGTTTCACGTTCAACCATTTTCCTAAAAATTTTAAATCTGTCAAATGCTTCAGATTTATGTTTGAGAAAAGTGACCCATACCATTCTTGTATAATCATCCACAAAGAGCATGAAGTATTTTTCACCATTGATGGATTGTGTCCTTGTTGGACCACATAAATCTGTATGAACAAGTTGTAAAGGACTAGTAGAAGAGTGTTCTTTAGATTTAAAAGATACTTTTGTCTGTTTACCTTTCAAACACTCTTTGCACACAATATTTAATGGTTTGCTCAAGATGGGTAAACCTCTGACATTCTGGTTCTTGCTGATTCGAACTAGATTATCAAAGTTTACATGTCCCAAGCGCTTGTGCCATAACCAGTTTTCTTCTACTTGACCCATAAGACACATACCTACATTATTTTCATAATCTGTGGAGTCAAGTAAATTGTAAACATTCCCAATAGTCCTCAAACCAGTAGCAACAATTTTACCAGATTTATTTTTGATAGCACAACCTTGAGAACTAAAAGATACATTATAACCACTGTCACAAATTTGACTGACACTCAACAAATTGTGTTTTAATCCTTCAACAAAATAAACATCATGAATAGGAGTGTCATCATTTAGCAGTAATGTGCCTTTACCTCTGACAAAGGCTCCTGAATTATCACCAAATCTTACAAAACCTCCATCAAAGTTTTCAAAATGAAGGAATTTATTTCTGTCTCCTGTCATATGGTGTGAACAGCCACTGTCCAACACCCACAATGACTTTTTACTTGAAAGAAATGCAGTTTGCACTATCATAGACTGTTCAGAACTAGGGACAAACTTTGGTTTCCACACCTTATGAATTTTTTCCTTTGACTTGCATTGAGAAGAAGTATGTCCAAAGAAGTTACACTTTATGCACTTCACAGTATTTGGAAAACCAGAGGCTTGATTATGTCCAAACATAGAAGTTCTATGTTGCAAAAATCTGCAAGTGTTAACCTTATGGCCAAACTTGTTGCAGTAAAAACAGTAACCATGAAAGAACCCAAACCTAAAAGGAGTCATTCTGTTGTAGGCCTGAAATTGTTTTTTGTTTGCAAGTTTAGTAATTTGTTTTGATGATTCAGCACTATCAAAACCTATACCTGTCAAATTCTTGCATTGTTTTTGTTTGCTTAAGATTTCATTCAAATGCAAGGTACTTTCATACTGCTCAATCTGCTTATGTAAAGAACTACTTTGCTGTTCCAAAATGTTAACTTTCAATTCACTATTAGCAAGTAAGACTTTCAAATCCTCAACTGTTTGCTTTGAATCTTTTAATTCAATTTGTAAAATCTGTTTTTCACTTTCATGAGAAGTTACAAGTTTCTTAAACCTTTTGATTTCTTTGAGAGCACATAGTAACTCTCCTTCAAGATCAATTTCACCTTGATCTAAATCATCAGATTGATCTACTGATATGTTATTTAAATCTTTCTTTGAGGAAGTTTCTATTGCAGCCATAAACAAGGTTTCATCACCTTCACAAGGTGAGTCATCTGAATCATTTTCAGAATCTTCTTTAATAAAAAGACTCTTCTTTTTCTGAAAAGGATTGAATTTCTTTTTAGAGTTCCATTTTTTCATTTTGAATACTTTTTCTAGTTTTTCTTCTTCATTATTTTGATCACTCAGGGGACATTGAGCAGCAAAGTGCCCAGCTTTGCCGCAATTAAAACATTTGAAGGGTAATTTTCCCTTATACTTCTTTTTTAACTTTCTAACTAGCAAAGCTTCTATAGCATCTGAAAGTTCAGACTCACTATCTAGTTCCTCCTTCTTTTCTACTTTAAATGCAGTTTCTTTAGAACTAGAAGGATTACTACCTATCCTCATTTCATAGGCTGTGAGTATGCTTTGTAGGCTGTCAAGAGACATAGTTGAAAAGCTTTTCTTTTCTTCTAAAGTTGACACCTTAGTTTCAAATTTAGGAAGTAAAGTTCTAATAACCTTTCTGACAACATCTTTTTCATCAACATTTTCACCAAGACCCCTTCTTGAATTCACCACTTCATCAATTCTAAGAAAATAATTTGCAATAGTCTCATCTTCTTTCATTCTCAATGACTCAAACTGATTCTTGAGTGTGAGAATTTTAGATTCTTTGACCTTTGCATCACCTTGATAAATAGTTTCAAGCTTGCTCCATATTTCATGAGCAGATGCACAATGCATAACTTTAACAAACACATCCTTGGTAAGACCACACAAGAGAGCATGTTTTGCTCTAGCATTTAACTCATACTGAGATTTAGCATCAGGATCTGAAGGAATAGCATTAGGAACAACATATTTTGTGATAACAATGTTCCACACATTTACATCAACAGAGATCAAGTACGTTCCCATTCTGATCTTCCAAAACACATAATTTGTGCCATCAAAGAGGGGAGCTCTTGAAAGAGAGGCACCTTCTTGTGAATAAGCCATGACAAGACTTCCAAAAGACCAGGAACAATCCCTAGGATAGACCTAAAAGATGGGACCCTACGCTTTGATACCACTTGTTGGAAGTGGATTGACTCTAAGAGGAGGGGGTGAATCAGAGTCAATAATCAATTTAACTCTCTTTAATTTTTTCTTACTTTAAAAAACTCTTTTAACACACATATGACACCCTAACTTGTATCGAAGCATTCATTTCTGATTAAACAATATATATAATTGAGTAATCTTGATATGCTTCTTATTGAACTTGTCAAAGCATCAAATTATGACTGGTAGAATTAATTAAAAAATAAAGTGACCAGCATAAAGAATTAAAATTTTGTAGAACAACAATGAAGCATAAATAAATGTATCAGAGCATTCATCTAATGGAACACATAAAGTGGATTAGCACACAACACAGATTTTCATGAGTGGAAAACCCTCTTGGGGTAGAAAAACCACTCGATAAAAGAATATTTTATTATCTCAAGAAGCACCCACTCCTTACACTATATTTAGAAGTCTCAAACTTCAAGGAGCACCGACCCCTATGTCACAAATGATATCAAGAAAATATCTCCAATTACGAGCACTGATAAATTCAGAAGTGCATCATATTATGCAACTCTCAACTTGTCAATCACTGAACAAGATTAATACAAAAGATGGTCTATCACCGCCATATCTATTTTTTTTTGTTACACCCTGTTATATTCAAGAGATCTATCCTTCATCAAGCAAAACCAACTAACAAAACTTCTTCCTTGACCACGCTCCAAAATCAGGTTCCCAAACTGTAATACAGGTTTTATAGAACTGAATCACAACTGGAATAAAATTGTTTTGTGTGTTCATCCTTGAGTAGGGTTACCAAACCCTAACTTAGGTTGGAGTTAATAAAAATTTATCACCAAAATAAATGTACTGCATAGGATCTCTTTAGAAATACTTCTTTCCTTTTCCCAATTTTTGTTTCAAAAAAAAATTACTTGTGATTATTTCTTTGGAAGAATATAGTAGCAAGAAAGATATTTTTAATCTTTGCATTTTTGATAACTGGAAAAATACTCGGGACCATCTTTTTCATTTTTTTTAAAAATAGAAGAGTAAACACTTTTATCTTTCTATTTTTTTTGCTTCTTTCACTTCCATTTTACTTTTTACCCTTCATGGTTTGACAAGAGAAAACACTTTTATCTTTCTTTCTTTTTTCTTTCACTTCCTTTTTTACTTTTTACCCCTCACGGTTTCACAAAACATACTGCAAAAATAACAATTTGACAATTTGATGCTAAAACAATTGCGAGAAATCCCCACAAAATTAGCCATAAAATATTACCATCTGAAGCATTCATACCTGAAGATTATTAAATCAAAAAATACCACAATGCGAATTTGAAGAACCACTGGTCACTGAACCTACCTTCTTCTCTTCCACAAAAAGTTTCACTATCAATGAATACCAAAAATTAATCTGCTTACACCTGTCCACTATTCATAGAGATAAAGCTATATAGTCACCAAAACCTTTTTGTCATCAAGGACAATGCAGCATAACAAAGGTAACAGATTTACCGTGATGTAATGTTGTAGTCAGATATTATGATTATTGTGTGTACCTATTAATGTGCTTTCGCATCGATTCTTATGTAAGTTTAATTATTTTCCTAATTGTTGTTATTGATCTCGAGCTAACACCTTCAATATATATATATATACATATATATATATGTATATATATATGTATATATATATATATATGTATATATATATGTATATATATATATATTTATGCTTGTGTGACTCTTGGTTGCAGGTACAGTACCGCCGTGGTGCAAGGTTCATCTTCCCCTGGATTTGTAGGGTTGAGTATACCTCTTTCGCCCATAGAATTTGGGTTAGGTGGTCGTAAAACTCTCATTTTACCTTAGTCATGCTCAAGTGACCGTCACCTGTGGTCTGTCAGTTTCTCTTTTCATTTGGGTTTGCGGGTCATATATTTGGTTGGCTTTCTTGGGTTGCATGCCTTGCGTGTGGTAAAATTGAGTATTTTATCCTAAATATTTAATTCGATTTAATGTGTTCAGTTACGCATTAGTAATTGAGGAATTAAAATAAATAGGTTTCTTTTATGTGATTAATCATTAATTAAAAAGATCACTCTATTTATGTTTGTAGCAAGTGTAAGTATTTAATTCGAGTTAATGTGTTCATTTACGCATTAGTAATTGAGGAATTAAAATAAATAGGTTTCTTTTATGTGATTAATCATTCATTAAACAGATCTCTCTATTTATGTTGTAGCAAGTTTAATTTAATGGTTAATTTAAAATCATGAATTTATTTAGTTTATGCATTTTGAAAAGGGAAGATTTAAAGTTATTCAAAATAGAAATAATTTAATCCTTTTTTACTTTTTGAAATAGAAAGGTTAATTTTAATTATTTAAGAAAGTATATTTTTATTAGAAAAGCAAGTTTAATTTATATATATATTTGATATAGTGTGAAAGATTGATTTTGGGAATTTAATTTAATTAAAATATTTTACCCTCATCAATATTGCGAAATATAAATGTTAGCTTTGTTAATATTGAGAAAATTAAAATTAAATGAGAGAGAAGCATTTTGATTTTAATTAGAAAAGCAAGTTAGATTATTTGAATAGTTGAAAATAATGATTTTTTTTTATTTTATTTAAAAAGTGTTTAAATTCGAAATCAGGAGATTAGGTCAAATTTTATTCCATTTAACCTAGGTTGGAAAATATTTTTAGGGTTGTTGATTTTTTTTTGGGGAAAAATATTTTTGGATGGAGAAAATTGGGGATTTTGGGAAGGAAGAATTTCTACAGCTGCAGGTTGGGCTCTTCTTCAAAATCTTGCCAGGAATGCTAAAAGAGGTAGGATTCTTGTTTACCTTTTTTATTTCATTGTTAAATCAAAAAAATTGTGTTTGGTTGTTCTTCATGAAATGCTGGTTTAAAAATCCATGAATGTTCTCAGATTTGAGTTTTAGCTTTGGAAAAATTGGTTTGCATTCTTTTGTATTATGGAAAAATTGTTAAAATAGTTGGAGTTCATGCTTGTAGATTAAGAAGATTCACTAATTCTACCCTGAGAGGGGGTTATGCTGGCGAAATTTCGCCAGAATGGGTTGCCTGGGAATGAAAATGTTTGTTTAAGATTGGCTGAATCCATTCTCTGTTTGTCGCAGAAAATTTCTGAGTCTATTTTTTCGGGGGGTTTTGTTCCAGATTAACGAAATGCACTCATATGTCTGAGGGCTTGATAATGAGATTTATTTCTCAGAGATTTCCGAGTCTGAGACTACAGATTGGAGTTTTTAGTTAATTTTATTTTATGGGTTTGTTAATTTAGTTTTAAAAACAATTTTGGTATTCTTGATCTTTCTGGAAAAAGAATAATTTTCTTAGTCTCTGTGAGACTGGTTTTCTTCTTGGCTGTGTATGTCATAGTAAATAAAATTTATATAATATATATATATATATATAATAAATGGGGGGGGGATGGTAGCTTGCTACCAACGGTAGTAAGTACTACCGTGCGGTAGCTATCGTAGGGTAGTAGAGCTATCGTGCAGTAGTAATGCTACCGTAGGGTAGCAATGCTACCATACGGGTAGCAGTGCTACCGTACGGCAACATGCTATCCTATGGTAGCAAAGCTGGCAAGCAATATTAAATTTGCCTTAACTTTTTACATGCCTCTAGCTTGTGGTGAATTGTATTTACTTTATTTTATTTTATGAAATATATATATATAGTTTGTTATTTATTTCATTATGTGGAAAAAGGTTAAAGTAATATTTTATTTGGGAGATTATGGAAATAAAATATATGTATTGCATAGTAAGTTTTAAATAATATATTATTATCTGAGAAATTAGACAATAATAGGTTATTCGGAGATTTTAGAAATGAAATATATAGTGTATTTGGGTAATTGTCAAATAGGAATATTATATCATTAGGTATCTTGGAAACTTAAATAATATACTATTGGAAATATTGGGAATTAAATAAAGTATCATTACGAAAATTTGGCAAGTAAATGAAATTTTCATTTAGTAGAATAAATTGTTAATTTATATTTTTCTCTGAATTGGGGAATAGGCAAGATTGTACTAGTGCAATTGTGGTATTGAATTTACCTTGTCATGGTGTTTTGTGTTTTGTGTTATTGTATTTTGAGAACTTAGATCATTTAGAAATATTGATCGACATTTAGTGATTAAATCAATACGGGAAAAGATTGCCTCTACCGGTTAATGCCTATGCAAGTTTAATTTCTATACTTGCTTTTGCTTAAGTAACAACAAGACTTGATATGTTTTTTTTGGACCTTGTCGTTTGGTTGATTTGGGGTACCTGTTTATATCAACGGTCTCTAGTTCAACTATTGCCTTGTGATGATGTTATAATTGGTCTTGTCCTTTAATGCGGGAATAGTGTGTTGATTTGTGGTTGACCATAGTTGGTCAGGTGTCTAGTTAGAGTACCGTCAGACAGTGGACCTTTGAATTTTCTTTTAATATGTCTAGTTGGATCCGTTTCTATGTAGGGATCATCTATGTATTTATTGACCGATGTGGTTATTTGTATATTGGTTATGTTCGCCTTGATGGCATGATTGTAAATAATGTGAACCTTATGTATCCTTAACTTATTTAAATGATCAGAGGGGTCTTGCAGTTGAGCAGACCCAGAGATGTAGCCCGTTAGGGGTGAACTCCGATATCAATTTGGTGTTATGTGATGATTTTGTTCTTATGTTTCATGTTTAGTGTTAGCATGTATGGATGGCATTTTGATAGAATGTATAAGTGGATTATATGAAATTAATTATAAATGCATGTATGCAGTTGTCTTAATTAAATACAAGAATGTGGATCATGAAAGGATGTAGATTTGAATAATAGAAGGTAATCAATTTCAGTTATTGATAATACAATTAAGTATGCATGGAAAGAACTCTCTAGGTTATGATAAAATTAAAGCATGCAATGAAATTAGATGCATGGTATATGGTTAAGGGAAAGTTTGAATGAAATGATTGGATAACCATGATTGGATGAACTCATCATATTACCTAAATCGTAATTCAAATGGATGAACTCATTTAGTTATTTACATTTTAATCTTAATAAATGAACTTCATCATATTAGTTTTTTTAACTATAATGGATGTAATCATCAAGTTATCTATATTTTAACCCTAATGGATGAACTTCACTATGTTATTTACATTTTAACTTTGATATGTGAACTTCATCTTATTAGCTATATTTTAACTGTAATGGATGAGCTCGTATGGTTATTTACATTTTAACCTTAATAAATGAACTTCATCTTATTAGGTATATTTTAACTGTAATGGATGAACTCATGTGGTTATTTACATTTTAACCTTAATAAATGAACTTCATCTTATTAGCTATATTTTAACTATAATGGATAAACTCATTAGGTTATTTACATCTTTACCTTAATAAATGAACTTCATCTTATTAGCTATATTTTAACTAAATTGGATGAACTCATCTAGATATCTATATTTTAACCCTAATGGATGAATTCATATGTTATCTATGTTTTAACTTCTATGGGTTAATTTCCTCATGTTAGACTCATCTCCAACCACAACGGATGAGCCTGTCCTATTATCTACAAATTTAAATTACCAAACAATTTATATCCATGTTTTCAGTAATAACATGTAATTAAGTTAACCTGCTTAATTGGATCAAATGTCATGAGTTGAGTTAGATGTTAAGTTACATAATCACGTTGGGAAACTCCTTAGGTTTTGTTTAGTCTTCCTCTATGTTATCTAAACTTCTGATAACTCATTGCATCATCATGTTGTGTCAAAAAAAAATATATTTGCACTCCATTTGTGCATTTTAGCTTTATCCCTTTGGGGTTTCCTGGCGGGGCATTACAGTTCCATTGTTCTCTATCTCACAAGACCCGTCAAGCCAATGCCTTTTCTCTCAGATCACTGAGAAAAGTGAATTAGAGATGACAATCATGAAAATGAGGGATATTGATCAATCTAGCATGGATACATTCCTATTTATGCATGATATTAAGTCTAACATGATTTAAACTAGCATGGATATAATAAAAAAAATGAAAGAATTAGTAAAAAAACTGTCCTAGCATGCTATACTAGTCTACCATGATTATTATGTGATAATGAAAATGCCTATTTAAGATGTCATGAAGATTATTTCTATCAAAGAGAGGCTAAATGCTTGATTAAAATTATTTAGATTAGCTGCTTAGTAAAATGTCTATAAGTTTGATACTAAAGACGTGGATATGAAAATGGAGGAATGAGAGCTCTATTTATAGGAAAAATAGAACAATGAATGGTCAGGATTGGATGATCTTATCAAGGGCCAGGATTGAAAGTTATCAATCCATGTTTTCAATTCTCACCAATGAAATGGTGACAATTGTCAACATAAGACTACTTGAGAGGATATATAAGAAGAATTAAACTCTTGAGAAGACCTCATGGTTACCTTAGGGGGTAAGGGTTAAGGTTAGGTTAGGGTCATCCATTGGATAAATATTTTGCCCAAAGGATAAACTCTTGTGCAAGGGTTAAAGGAATAACCATGGTCAAAGCAATGTATGCTTGATGAGACCCTTGGGTTAGATGAGGGTTGAGTTAGAGAGAAAGTCTCTAATCATGCAAGAGGGTTGAGTTAACCATTAATGGTTTAGAAGACTTTCATGGTTAACTTGTTGAAGACATAAAGCCTTTAATGGTTTTCAAAGACTTTGAAGGTTTCAGAAGTGACTTCCCTTTGTTTAGGGATGTGACAATATTTAGGAGATGGGTTAGGCTAAATTAGAATTGATTAGAAGAATCGAGAAGGGGGTTTAGAGAGGCAAGTGGGAGATGTAGGAGAATGCAAGTGGATGGGGGGTAATTTTAATTAAAATAAATCTTTATTTCAACAAAAATAGAAGCAACTTGCATAAATACAAGTGAGGGATTTAAATAAATAATTAGCAATCTAATTAAATGGAAATTTAATTAAAAAGGGAAGAAAGGGGAATTAATTAAATAAAGTGATTTATTTAATTAAAGGGGTAGAAAAGACTTAAGTGAATTTAATTAAATAAATTGAGTAATTCATTTAATTAAATAGATGAATGTGAATGATTTAATTTGAGGAATAAGGTTTAAATGAATATTAAATATTCACTTAAGAAAGTGGTCATTTTTATATGTGTGTGTGAAAAGTGGGATAAGGAGCTGTATCTGCAATACACAACACTTCAATTTAGTCATTATATGCATGGTTAGTCAAATATAAGCATTAATAAGAAAACCATGACAAATCGACCAATTGCCTTCTAAAAGATGAGAGTATAAGATTGCTCTCAGATTGTTATAAGCAATACCAGTGACTAGACTACACCAAGATGAAGGATTTAATCTATATGATATTTAAACTAGATGGATGCAAGATGGATGAATGATTCAAGCAATAATGAATGGAAAAATGATGCAAATAATCTAAAAAAAGCACAATATATCAATGACTCCAGAGCAAAATCAGCGTGATAATAATCTCCTAGCATGTTCTCAAAAATCTCTGGGGTAAATTGGAAAGAGAGTCGGAGACTAAATTTATAGAGAATCACAAGAGAAAAAGCTCAATTTAGAATTAATTGAAAATAATTGAGAAATCAAGTTGAGTTAACCTTGAGATAGATTCCAATTATAGTTTAATTGAAATGCATTCAAATTAGAAGTCCAAGTTGCACTGGAAAATAATAATAAATTAATTTCATGCATATCTGATAAAAATAGATAATTCCATGCATATATTTGATTTATTCAAGAAAAAGGTCTTTTTAATGCAACTGAACTTCTTTTTCTGAAAAGCTTTGAGTTCCAAATTAAGAGAATAATTAATAATTCAATTAATTGCTTTTCTGATTTCAAGTTCTAAATTTAGAAAAAGAAATAATATCTCAAGTTTGATTTCTCTCAAATCAATTATTTTATTTAATTTTCAATTCAACTCTTTGTTTTGTAATAAATTCTTCTTTTTGTCGTAAATTAATTCTTTTCGCATGATTGAATGGCAAATTTATTAATTAATTAAATATGCAAAGATATTTAATAAATTAAAATAGGATAATTGATCAAAATGAATATTCTTGGAATGATTCAATTAATTAAATAAATATTTAATTAATATTGGATAATTGATTTTGCCATGTGATATTTGATAATTAAAGAATTAATAATGTGCTCAAGATTGATTTAATTTCCTTTTGGTTAAGACCTTGGTGATGTTGTCGAGATTAGGGACCCATGGTTTAGATGACCAATTTTAGGGTATTACATTTGCCCCTCTTTGAATTAATGTGCAAGCAGCGCGTTGGTTCAAAGAATGTGTGATGTCTAGGAGATACCAGTTCTGAACTTGATTGATCATGAGCTAGATGAAAAGCAAGGTGTTAGCTTGATTCGAAGCGACAAAGCTGAATGAAGCCTGATTTAAAGCGATACCGATCCCAAACTTGATTTAACTGAGGAATGATAGAAAACAAAGATACCAAACTTGAACTTGATTGATCAAGAGGTGGATCTTACTGATCTAGAACTTGATTGAACTTAGATACAGTGAGTGATGATTAAAAAAAATCAATCTTGAACTTGATGGATCAAGATACGATAAGCGAAGATAAATTGTCCAACTTGATCAAGAAACGAATACTGAACACCTGCTTAGATTGAGTGTGATCAAAGATACTCTTTAAAATTTTGATTGAGTTTAAACAAATAATCAGCTTGATGTAAAGCGATGAAACTGATTAACATTAAGAGATTAATTCAGATGAAGGACAAATATCAACTTGATGTGAAGCGATGAAACTGATATGCCCCTAGCGATTGATTATACTCGGATGATCGAGAGATCTCAACTTGATGTGAAGCGATGAAGTTGAGATGCCCCTCAGCAATAAGAATTGATTTTCTTTAGTTGGAAATATTTTTCTCGACTTTTGATGAAGATTTGAAAATTTTATCGACTTTGAGATATGAGGTCATAAGGTCGTGAGTATGCCCCCTCGGGAGCAAAATCGAAATGATAGTGAGGGTAGTTGATTTTAGGCAATTTTGAGCAATGATTAGTTATTTGAGCACGAAGTGATTTTGAATAATTTTGAAGATTAAATTGATCGCAAAATTGATTCATAAATTTGAAATTGATATTTAGCGTTGATTGTTGAGAAATTGAGCGCAAATCGAAGAAAGACTGAGAATTTGATGAACAGAGTGATAAGTGGTCCAAATTGTGAAATTGTCTAGCAAGATGATCTTGGATTTTGATTTTGATCTCGAAAATAGAATCAGAGTAGGCACATTAGCTAAGAGTACAATTTTCGTGTCCATCAGAGCAAGTTGAAAAATTAGGTTTTTGGCTATATATGGGACAAAAGTGTCATTTTCAATTCATTTTAACCCTCCAAGTTTGAAAATTTGAAAAACCCTTCTATGAAGAAAATGGTGGTCCCTACTCGTCAGCATCGATTCGAGCACCAGAGAAGACATAATCGACCCCAAAACTATGAGCCAACAGTAAGTGATCGATCTTAAGCCTATTTATGTTTCCAATTTTGAATTTTTTTATGCATTTTTCATGTTTTTCATGGGTTTTGGGTCGGGTGTCACGTTTCATCATGCGAGACAGGATCCTGTCTCGTACGAGAAACTGGCAATTTTTCTTTTATCTTTTGAAGCCATTAGATTTGTCGTACTAGATCCACCCTTGTGTCGTACGACAGGTCGGTTAGGAGACCATTTTGTCGTGCGGAGTCCAATAAAGTGCCGTTTGAGGTTGTTTTCTCATACGAGAGCCATTCCTGACTTGTACGAGATTTTGCTTAACTGTGTTTTGTCATTCAAAAGACAGTGACCATTTTTGAAAGTGTAAACATGAAATTTTGGTTTTGCATTTGACTTAGTTGGATTTGCATGATGTTTAACTTCTCTTGTAGGCTCATTTGGAATGTTTTCTGATGCTTCATTATTGGATTAGATGCATATATCCTCCTACTATGGCTTTAGTTCATGATTTGTCTGAGGTCGAGCAGGCTCATATTGATATGTGTGGCTTTACTCACCTGATGAGGTTACCTGATATCCATGTGAACCACGGGATGCTCACAGTGTTGGTAGAGAGATTTCATTCAGAGCATAATACCTTTCATTTGCCAGTTGGGGAGTTGACTATCACTCCCGAGGATGTTTATAGGATCCTTCGTATCCCTTTTGCTGGGGATAAGGTTGATTATGGTACTGCATTATTACCTAGACTACAGGCTCTTAGGAACGTATTCAGGGATCTTGATATCTTGACTCATTCTATGAGTTGGGATATATTGATGGGCAGGTATAGTGAGGAGTATCTGCTGGCATGTGTCCTATCAGGTTTCATTGGTTGCTTCTTGATTCCGGACAGAGGGCAACAGGGTTTTCAGAGTGGATGGGGCCATATGCTGGAGAGGTTGATAGAGACCCCTCAAAGACTTGGCTGGGGCTCTTTCTTATTGGCCCACATGTATCAGGAGATGCTTGAGATTGTTTATAGAGATGGGCGGAGCATGGCTGCAGGGGTGTATATTTTACAGGTGTGGGCTTGGGAGCACCTTCCCGTTTGTCGGTCGATAGTCAATGATAGCAGAGAGCCCGGGCAGCCGATTATCTATAGGTATGTCGGATATATTATGCAGCCCCATCTGGGCAAGATAAAATTCTAGCGACGATAGCTCGATGATCTGATAGCTGTCATATGGAGACCGTACAGGGGGTTGGAGTCATGGGATGATTGGTGGGCAGTTCAGAGAGATCTTTTTGTTACATGCCCATTGATTGGGAGGTCGTAGACTGTTGTGGAGCGATTCGTCATTTCACAAGTGATGAGGCAGTATGACCAGTTGTAGGGGATCTCTCAGGAGTATACGACGTATGCTCGATACGCTGATGAGGAGAGGCAGGGATGGTCACCTATGCTATCCTATGCTTTAGCAATGCGAGAGCTGACAGGTTTACACTATCTGCTCAGGTGGGATTACCTGGATGATATAGCAGATGCGGGGGTATTGCCCCAATACAAGGATTACTTTCAGCAGCATCCATTCCCTCAGTTTACAGATCCAGGAGAGCATGCTCCTCATATTGAGGATGTGGAGGATGATGCCCCTACACCGACACAAGGATAGGGCTAGAGGCAGGGCCATAGGCAGGGACAGGCACAAAGACTAGATGCTCCATGACGGACTGGTGGTGATCCTAGTGCTAGCAGCAGTGGAGTGCGAGTTGATGTTGGACAATAGAGGGGTGAGGGTGGATCTCTTGGGAGAGTAGGCATGAGGTTGGGTGGCAGAGAGGAGGAGTGAGCAGCTCTTAGGTAAGTACGATAGTGGCGGGATGAGCAGGGTGAAGATGGTGGTGGAGATGGTGACAGAGAGCCTACGAGAGAGCAGGGGGTCAACACGAGATGGTCGATGAGAGCATGCCTTGCAGAGCTGCAGTCATAGTTGACAGTGGCTCAGACCTAGCTGGTGGAGCAAGACCGGTAGCTGGTTGAGGTTAGGGCCGAGCATGATAGCCAGATCACAGCATTGAGAGCCGAGTCAAGAGCAGAGATAGAGTCTCTTCAACAGGAGGTGCTTCTTCAGAGCAGTAGGGCTATGTATTATGTAACAACTTATAGTGTTGCAGTTCTTGTTGCACAACAAGTGCAACCCTATTCAGAGTATATGGCTAGATCAGAGGGAGCACGAGCACCTCGATAGGATCCCGAGCATTAGGCTCCTCCTCCTCCACCAGGTGATGAAGGAGAGGGTGCCAGCTAGATGATTCTTTTTTTGTAGTTGGGATATTTTTTTGTAGACACACCCATTTTTTTGTAGCCGATATGATTCTTGCTCCAATGGGAGTTTGTACATGTCATTGGACATCATTTTGTACTCTTAGACTTGAGATGATATATATATACGAGATCCGATTTGACTTCATTATACTTGTGTCAATTCGATTATGAGATGTTTCTATATGCTTTATTCTACATGTATGCATTTCTTTCAGCATGAATGTATGTATTGCAAATGATAATGAATGTCTATGTTTTTGTTTCTTTTCATATGCAAATAAATGAATGAAAATGAGTAGTGCAATTTTTTCATTTTTTCTATGCAATAAGATGAATGCAAATGATTAATAATAAAATGAATGAATGAATCTATATAAGATGTTTATGTATGCAGCTAACATCTCAAAACACAAGTACTCGATCGAAGAAATGGTGAAGAGGAGACCACTTAGCGAAGAAATGGTGAAGCTTCCAGCTCTCATTCAGCAAATGAAGAGATCATTATTATCACACCAAAATCACTCTAAAGTCATAAAATGTAGAATCAAATGCAAAATGAGATGCGAAATGCAACCTAAACCTAGTCACTGGATTTAAAATACTTAAGATTCATCATTGAGCATAACGAACACAACATGCAGGTTAGAGCTCCTTTCTTTTTCAATGTGCAATATGTATTATCTTATCCGCAATGACCCTTTTTTCATTCATATCCTTGGACAGATTTTGTAGGGACCCGAATTGCATCATAAAGAAATTCCCTCAAAACAAACAAAGAAATGATATGGACCTCCCTGTAGCGTTCAAATAAGCGGAGTCGAGGTATGTGAGGTGATTTCACCTTGATGTGAAGGCTCTTATCATAGACACCCAGCTAATTTAAATGTTTCCAGATCATCGGGATCATTCCTACAAGCAGAAAACAAGAAAATATTATGCCCCCAATCCTTGCATCTCTTAGTCAATACAAACTTCCTCGAGTTACTCAAGGGGATAATAATCGAAAACCAATATAAAAGACAACATACAAAGAAAATTTTCATGCATAGCTCAAACTGTTCAGTGATTGTTTTCCGTTATGTTTTTTTGCTTGTTAACTTAGTGATAGAAACTCTATAGTAGTCAGGAGATAGATGACTGACTCGGAGTGGACGACCGGTTTTCACTGATGGGAAAATGACTTGTTTGATACTGCTTAGGACATGGGATGTGCTCTGTCAATTTTCCTAAGACTAGGGCATTGATCAGTTTCAAGTCATGTGGGTTCCAATGAACCAGGATGTCACAAAAGTGACTGAAAATATGTACAAGCGAAAGCAAAAAATGCTTGAAAGCAAGAAATGCCAACGTTGCATTGATAGATGGAGCGCTTGAGTACAAGAGGCACCTATTTACCAGGTTTTCACCTGCTTGGCAGAGATTCATTTTTTTTTTTTACCAAGGTGTCTATTTACCAGGTTTTCACCAGGGCAATTTCTCTCTTTTTAAAATTTTTTTTTTGTTCTTTTCTATTTTTTTTTATTTTTTTTTGGATTTCTTCAGGACTTTTTCTGATTTTTAGGATTTTTTAAGGACTTTTTCCAACTGTACAAGTTTGCTGGAGTAGAGAGTGCTAAGCGAAGAATCTCTTCAAGTGGATGGTGTTAATTGGTTCACGGAGTTGTTTTCCTTCCGAGTTTGAGAGTTGATAGGCACTAGAATCGAATACTGCAGTAATGATATAGGGACCCAGCCAGTTGGGTTCAAATTTCCCTTTATTGTCGTGAAATTGTTGATTTTTTGGATTTTCTCTTAGTACTAGGTCTCCAACCTAAAATTATCTTTGTCAAACCTTCTTGTTATATCCTCTGGACATTCTCTTTTGATACACTCTTAGATGATCAAACGCCACTTGCCGACGCTCATCTAGCAATTTGAGTTCTTACAATCTAGATATTCTATGATCTTCATCAGTAACGAGACCTTGCAACGAAACTCTTAGAGATGGTATTTCTACTTCGATAGGTAATACTGCTTCGAACCCATACACCAAAGAAAAAGGTGTAGCCCTAGTAGGTATTCTGATACTTGTTCTGTAAGCCCATAATGCAGGATTGATCTACAGATGCCAATCCTTCCCTGATTTGTTCACTGTTCTATGCAAGATAGTTAATAGGTTCTTATTAGATGCCTCGGCTTGTCCATTACCTTGAGGGTAATATACTGATGACCAGTGTTGTTTGATTTTGAATTTCTTGCAAAGTTCATCCAGGTCTTTATTCTTGAATTGTCCTCCATTATCAGTCACAATGGAGGAAGGTATTCCATACCTATAGATGATATAGTTTAAGATGAACAATGCGACTTTCTTACCAATTGCTTTGATGAGTGGAACTGCTTCTACCCACTTGGTGAAATATTCAGTTGCAGTTATGATGAATTTATGTCCATTAGATGAAGCATGGTAAATCTAGCCAATGAGATCAAAGGCCCATTGCTGAAAAGGCCAGTGTGTAGTAAATGGTATGAGATCCCGAGCTGGAGCATGTATGAGGTTCCCATGTAGCTAACATTTCTCACAAGTCTTAGTAAATTTTATGGCGTCTTTTTCCATATCTGGCCAGTAGTAGCTAGTCCGTAATAGTTTTCGAGCTAAAGTAAAATCGTTTGAATGAGATCCACAAATACCTTCATGGACTTCCGATAATGCACGTTTAGACTCATCAGTTTCTAGACATCTAAGCAATGTACCATCCAAACCTCGTCTAAATAAATCGTTAGCTATGATAACATACCGCGAAGCATTTTGAGCTAAGTTTCTTTTCTCATTTCGGGTAAGATTTTCAGGAATAACTTGGTCATGTAGATAGGAGTAGATGTGGCTATATCTGGATGAGTCATGTCCAATAATAGAACAAACTATTTGGGTTTCAGGGGAATCATAAGCTAGGTAATGTAGCTCTTCCACTAGGAATTCAAAGTGAGCATTGGACTCTTGTAACTCAGGTATGGATGCCAGGGTGGCCATAGCATCTGCTGCTCTATTAGCAGACCTTGGAATCTGCTGGAATGACACAAAAGAAAAGTACTTCTTGAGATCATCCACCATTCTCTTGTAAGGCATCAACTTCTCATCTTGAGTCTGATATGTATCATTGATTTGATTGACTACTAGCTGAGAATCTCGATAAATATGTAATTCAACAACCTTCCATTCAATGGCTAGCTTTATCCCATTTACCAAGGCTTCATATTCTGCAATATTGTTTGTGCAGGGAAATAAAATCTTGTAAGATTTTGGGATGGAGTACTTTTGAGGAGTAATGAATAATATGCCAACACCTGAACCATTTTGAGTAAAGGACCCATCAAAGAACATTTTCTAGGGTTGTTGTGTAAGATGCATTATTGATTCGTCTAGAAACTCTATGTGCAGTGGTTGAGAGTCTTCAATTAGAGCTTCAGCAAGTTGATCAACAATTACCTGTCCCTTTATGGCTTTTCATTCCACATATTCAATGTCAAATTCTATACGGATCTTGACCCATTTCTCCAATCTTCCTGTGAGTGTTGCCTTGCTAAGAAGATACTTGAGTGGATCAATTTTAGCCACTAACTTGACTGAGTGTGCTAGCATGTAGTGTCTTAGTTTTTGTGATGCAAAGACCAATGCTAAGCATGCTTTTTCTATTATAGTATAATTCATTTCATAAGACACTAATGTCCTGCTGATGTAATAGATAGCTCATTCCTTTTTGTTGTCATCATGTTGTGCCAAAAGTGCCCCCAGTGATGAATTTGTTGCTGATATATATAAGATTAGTGGTTTACCTTGAATAGGTGGCATTAAGATCGGTGGATTTGACAGGTACTCTTTGATTTGCTGAAGATGTTGCTCACATTCTTGATCCCAATTGTATAATACACCTTTCCTTAGTACCTTTGTGAAAGGTTGAGCCTTGTCTGCTAGCTGAGAAATGAACCTTCTGATAGGCTGGAGATGTCCTTGTAGACTTCTCATTTGACTGATATTCTTTGGAGGTGGCATTTCCATTATGGCTTGGACTTTCTCAGGATCAACTTTGATTCCTTTTTTTGAAATAATGTATCCAAGTAGTTTACCAAATGTCACTCTGAATGCACACTTCTTTAGATTTAACCAGAGTTTGAACTTTTCCATTCTGTCGAGGATAGGACCTAACTCTTGAATATGTGTTGATCTTTTCATAGTTTTCACTAAAATATCATCAACATAGTCTTCCATATTCTTGTGCATCATATCATGAAAAATTGTAGTGACTTCTCTTTGATCGGTTTCTCCTGCGTTCTTTAGCCCAAATGGCATGACATTCTAGCAAAAGGTTCCCCATGCACAAGTGAAAGCCGTCTTTTCTTGATCTCCATGAGCGATTTTAATCTGATTGTAGCCAGAAAATCCATCCATTAGCGAGTACATCTCATATCCAGCTATCATGTCGACTATCATATCAATATTCGGTAATGGAAAGTCATCTTTTGGACATGCTTTGTTGAGATCTCTAAAGTCTTTGCAAACTCTGATAGATTTATCTACCTTCGACACAGGTACTATGTTGGAAATCCATTCAGCATAATCTATTGCCCTGATAAATCCAGCTTTAAGTAGCTTCTCTAATTCAACTTTGACTAATAGTGCCACATGTGGGTGCATCTTACAAAGTTTTTGCTTGACTGGTTTTACTCCTGGTGTGATTGAGAGATGGTGCATAATGAGATCAAGATCCAAGCTTGGCATATCAGAGTATGTCCATGCAAAGTTTATTTTCTTTTCTGAGAATAGCTAAGTGAAATCCTTCAATTCCTCTTCTGATAATGATTGAGCTAAGTGAATGATTTGTGGTGTCTCTTGACTCCCAATATTCACTGGCTGAGTTGGCTCGATCAATATGGAAGACCGCTCCTGGAAATGACTAGGCAGTATACCAAGTACCTCACCTTCAGGCACCTCAAAGAGGTTTTCACCTTTAGGTACATCCTTTATTTTCTCTTTTTTAGATTCTGACACCGCCACAATGTGGTTTTCGCCATCAGATCTTTTATTTTTACCTTTTCTATTTTTGCGACTAAGATACTTGATATCTGCTTCAATCATATTTTCACTTTGTTCACTGGTGGAAGAGTCCATAGGTTCGACTGCATTGAGATAATAGGCTAATGAATAATCATTGGCAAAACTAGGTACATCCATTGGCTGGTTTTGTAACGTCCAGTCGATCAATTCAGGGTGTACTAAGGATAAATTTGGGGTAGGTTCGAGAGCGTTCACGGTATTGTTATCACAGTTGTGAATCGCGAAGTCGAGTTTTAGAAGTATACCTTGCGCCAATGTCTCGAGACTAGGAAAAGTTAGATCGTGATTATTAGAGTTCACATTAATATTTAATCAATCTAATCCAATAGGCATACTTGTAACATCGTTTACTACGCCAGACTGGACGTCATATCGTGGTTTAACAACAATAAAATTAGTAGGCAACTTTTCATTGTTTGTATCTAATGATTCCGATTTTGAAGCTGAGTGGATATCATCATGAATAGGATTGTCGTCAGAGTCATCAGATGAAGTTTCCAAACCTCTTTCAGGTGATTTAGTAAGCATATGTATGGTATCAATGCCAACATCTTTAATGCTACAAGTTCCTTCATGTTGTGGTTCATCTATCATTTGTACCTGACACACCTGTTGACATGATCTCATTGTTTCTATAATTTGTTGTCACCTACTCCATTTAGCTTCTTCTGGACTAATGAATGGTTCATTTTGTGTAGCTTCTAAATCTTCTTGTGTAGTGTTGTACTTGATTTGTTCTAGTTTAGTATGGGGGTACATGGATGAAAAGTTCTCTGGTATTGTTCCTTCTGTCAATGCTTGTTCATAGTTGGCTTGTCTCTTTCATCTGATCTCCTGTATTTCTTTGTCTAGTTTCATATGCATCAACTCTTGAGTATCATCTATGACACCACTAGATTCTTCTAGAGTTTCTGTAGTGGATGTGTCTGAAAGGTAGTTAGGACCCCATTCATACTCATTTGAATCAGTCTCTGAATCATCTACTTGTTGCCTGCCAGTATATGTGACTGGAACTTTTAATGGTGCAAACAATTCTCTGATTCTTACCACTTCATCTCTTATATCCTTAGGAACCTCAACTTCTTGTATTATCGTAGCTAATACCATCGAAGCCTGAGCACTGACTATTTCTTCTTTCTTGACTGTCGATTCCTCTTTCTCTTCTCTACACTCTACTTTTGTTTGTTTAGTGTTTACTTCATGTAATGTTAAAGGCGATATCTTTTTCAAGCACTTAGACTTAGAAACATGTATTTGGTCTGATGTCTTTTTCGGATTATATCCTAGTCCATCCTTATCATTTGTGGATTTGGTTTGTAGCTGAATTGGTTCAGTAATACCTTCCTTTTGTTTGCCTAGAGGACCTGTACCGGAATACCCCTTGTGCTAAATCATTTTGTAACTAGGACCATACTGAGTAGGAGAAATCTCACAATGTCATACCTCTTTATTTTGACTATCTTCCTTAAAGAGCCAGTTAAGCACAACATCCTCTTCTATTTCATTGGACAAGGAGGTAGAAGATTGTACAAAAAGATCATCATATATGATATTAGGAGTTGAATTCTATGTTCTCATGTTCTCTGATGGTTTGCCCAACTATTTTGGTGATGGAGGAAGAGAAACTAATGATAGTACCGGTTCTATCTTGTATCCATCCATGCCGGTATCTGTAATCTTCAATCTCATTTCTAAGTCTTTCATCAATGTTTCTAGATCTTCATTTGGAGATGCTGCCCTATTATGAGGCACAAAAGTATCTGCACCTTTTGTCAATGCATTACAGAAGACATTTGTATCAGTAGGAATACTGACTTTAGCTCTGTTATAAGGAAACTTTAATCATTGGTGATACGTTGATGGTATTGCCTTCATTTCATGAATCCATGGCCTGCCCAGTAAAATATTGTATGACAATGGAATATCAAGAACTTGGAAAAGGACTTCTCTCTCTACCGGTCCCACTCTGATTGGTAATGATACTAGACCTTTGGAGGTCCTCTCTTCTTCATCATAGGCTTTAATTGTTATTTTCTTGCCTGGATCAATAACATTTTCAGAGAATCCTAG
This sequence comes from Cryptomeria japonica, assembly GCF_030272615.1. Lineage (NCBI taxonomy): Eukaryota > Viridiplantae > Streptophyta > Pinopsida > Cupressales > Cupressaceae > Cryptomeria > Cryptomeria japonica. Next base: position 308,491,489 of record NC_081412.1, on the reverse strand, counting down.
TTGTGTAAGCAGATGGTAAGTACAGATATTCAACCCCGCACCTCCATCTATCAAAACACGTTTGACTCTATGTTTGTGGATCATGGCCTCAATATGAAATGGCTGGTTATGTGGATGATTTAATGAATTGTCATCTTCTTCAGAGAAGGTCAAATAGTGAGGTGAAGTCAGATGACCCACCATAGACTAAAACCGATCAATGTCTAAATCTTTTGGAACATTGGTAGTGAGCAATGTTTTGTCTAGGATTTCCTTGTGAGCCAATGAGAGTTGTAGCAATTCAAAAATTGAAATTTGAGCATTTGTCCTTTTTAACTGTTCAACTACACTGTATCCAGAGGATGATGACAAAGTTAACCTTTTAAATTTGTCTAAGGTTGATTCCTTTTGTTTATTTGGTAAGGCTGTTGGGTTTGATGTTTCTTGAGCCAGAGTAGAAGAACTAGCTCCTTGGAGAGTGACTTTCTTTTGAGATCGGGTCAGAGCTCTTGCATATCGTGATTCATTTGGTTTATCTTGAACTATAATCACATTGCAATGTTTCAAGTGTGAAGACTCAATCATGTTGATAACGTTGTCCTGGCTGGCATAAGTATAATTTACCTTAGCACCTCCTTTGGTCTTTGATGAATCACCTTGTTTGTAAATAGGTAAAGGATCTTTCAATGCTTTGTGATCAGTGTTGGTCGGATGATTTTTGACAATGATTTTACTAGTGTCTATAAGATCTTTAATCTCATGTTTTAGTTTCATGCAATTGTTTATGTTATGACCCTTGTTTTGATGAAAATCACAGTATTCAGCTTCTCTCCACCATCTTGGTTTGACTTCTGGATAGTATGGTCTGGAGTTATCTGGTAGCGTTATTAGGTTGTTTTCCAATAGAGTCTTGAAAGTGGATTCATATGATTCTTTGAGAGGAGTGAAATCAAGCCCAAGGTTTCTCTTTGAACCATTCTTTTTTCTTAGGAGTATTCTTTGCTGCAGTTTCAGCAGCTTTGAGTGCTTGTGTACCACTAGCCAAGTTGAATATTGCGGGCTGTGAGGCGGTTTTAACAGTATCTACTACTCCATCATTAACAACATTCTTGTTGTTGTCCTTTCCAAATTTCCAATACTTGTTCTTCTCTTTAGAGCTGGATCCTGGTTGTGTTTCCTTCCAAGGTGAAATATCCCCTTTTTTGATGAGCACATTTTCCATTCGAATGGCATTGTCTACCATCCTATTAAATGATGGGTGTACTTGCATTTGGATACTATATTTCAATTCTAGGACCAAGTTATTGACAAATATATCCATTTTCTCAGAGTCTGGGATAGGTAGTGGGTACCTAGAGAACATCCTTCTCCAACGCTAGAGGAAAGTGAGAAAAGGTTCTCCCGTCTTCTGTTTAGTATTGTAAAGATTGATCATAGTCACAGGATGTCGAATATTGTATGAGTATTGTTGCAAGAATAGTTGGAATAGTTCTTCAAATGATTTTATTCCTTGAGGTAGACTTGAGAACCATTCCATGGCTTATCCTCCTAGACTCCTCGAGAAAAGACGCATGAGATAGGTGTGATCGTGTATGAATTCCATATAGGCAGCACAAAACTCTCTGACATGATCTTAGGGATCTGAGATACCATCATATTTATCAAATTTTGGGATTTCAACTCGTGAAGGAAATGGAGGCATGTATAGACTCTTGTCAAATGGAAATGGGAATATTGTCTCCAGGGAATATTGCTTCGAGGATTTATCCTTATTCTTCAATTCTGTGATCTCAGTTTTCAAAGCCAGTAGTTGCTTGTGTACTGCAAGGATAGGTGAATCTTCCTTTTTGGTGACAAGTGTCTGAACATCATATCCAATAGGAAGTCTTGCACCTTGTCTTGCTAATTCTAAGATATAGTCTTCCTTCTCTCTAGCTAGGATAACATTCATCACTTTTCTAAAGTCTTTATCCTTTTGCAAGTCAAGAATTTGTTTTTCGGAAGGTTCAACATCTTGATCAACGTCGCTGGAGGAGGAATCATCACACTTGCGTGAACATTACTATTGTCCTTGTTTTTGTTGTCGTATACTGTCTCATATATAGGAGGAGGTCGAGGTTCATCAAAAGTCGGTATTCTTGATGACAAAGGTATGTCAGTGAGTGGGTCTTCCTGATAAAATGGATTATGCTGGTATGTGAAGACTGGTTCCTTGCATTTGGCTTCTTTCTTACTGGAACTCCTGGTTTGCATAGGCATCTTTATGGATTAGTGTGATCCAAAGCTTGTTTTTGATGCAGAGGTCAAGATCAATTTCAGTGCTAGTTTGTTCAGTTAAAGTATTGTTTGAGAGAAACAACTGAGATTTAGTCTGGTTTCAGGAAAGATCTATCCCATATAAGACGTTTACCTGGGTTGATTCTAAAATAGCAACTAAGATTCAGTCTGATTCAGGAACGATATATCCTATGTAAGACATTATCTAAGTGACTTGAGTTTGATAGGTAGTTTGATTTGAACTAGTTGAAGGGTGATCGACAAAATTGTGCAACAACAAAAAAATGGCAGAGGTACACTATTTTGATCTATTTTATGCTCAGGAAAATGATAACCAGTATTATGTTCACTGTAGACTGTGTTTTTGGCAATTTTGACTGTTATGTTTGACAAAACCAGAGACTCGTATGACTGGGTCTTCTAAACCAAATGAAAATTTAGCAGTTATAGGGCAACAAAAGTTTATGTTTTGTACAAGTTGCTGCCTTATACCGTACAACTGATGGGCATGTGTAGGATGACAAAAGACTGAGGTCAATTCTATCTCGTACGAGACAGGACACAGTGTAGGAGGATAAATGATGTAGACTCGTACGACTGAGAATCTGCTATGGAACAATAAATCAATAAACTCGTACAACACAGGACTAGTGCAACATGATAAAGTAGCAGACTCGTACGACTTTTCACAGGGCAGAGACTAAAAATTCTAAGTTTTCTAACTGCTAAGTATGACAACTGAGTATAACAAGTTCTAAGATGGACTGATTTTTTACCAAGCCAGACTAGTTTCTGACACAGACAGAGTTTTGACTTAAGATGGACTAGTTTTTGACACAGATAGAGTTTCGACTTAAGATGGACTAGTTTCTGACACAGACAGAGTTTTGACTTAAGATGGACTAGTTTCTGACATGGATAGAGTTTTGACTTAAGATGGACTAGTTTCTAACACGGGCAGAGTTTCGACTTAAGATGGACTAGTTTCTGACATGGACAGAGTTTTGACTTAAGATGGACTAGTTTCTGACACGGACAGAGTTTTGACTTAAGATGGACTAGTTTCTGACACAGATAGAGTTTTGACTTAAGATGGACTAGTTTCTGACATGGTGACTCACTGAGTTGTTTCTTGTCTTCTCTAATTTTGGTATTCCAATTTTTGTTTCAGGGATGAAAACACAGAAAATAGGTAGTATGTATAGTAACTCCAATCACAACATGCAAACCCTAAGGAATTTGGTGAGGCAAGAAAACCTTTTCTTGTAGATTCAGGTACACACCCAATAGCTAATCAGAATACGGCCGCTGAGTCTCACGCAATGGATTCTCAATGCCGTATTATCCGACTCCAAATGCTAATGGGGGCAGGAAATGACAAGTATCTTGGGAGAGTTACTATCTCTCTTGCACAAAGATTATCTCCCTTTTGGAGGTGAACCTGGTAGCTTCTAATTTTAATTGGATTTAGTAAGGGGTCTATTTAGCGTGTTGAGGTATATACTTAATTAAGATGTCTCCCAGCCTTGAAAACCAAGGTTTAATATATCCAAAGGTACAGAGGAGAGCTATTCCCAAGCACTATCGTTGACTTGATTTTCATCAAATCACGTTTATTTTATAGTGGGTTGGAGTACTTGGCATCTAGCCATTCCCACTTAGGTTGCTCCCCTCTCACCAGCCCTAGAGGCTATAGAGTTATTAGCTCCTCGGGAGGGCAGACCTGCTAAAGATGTTGCAATCAATCTTAAGAAAGCACTTCAAGGGTCTAGATTTCTGATTGTCTAAAAGAAGACAAGAGCATACTCTCCTACCTCTCAGATTTTTCTAAAACATGAAAGATAGATTTTGTTCATTAACCATATAGCAATTTAGGTGCCTAAAAATGAATTTAAAGAATACACGATGTTTAGTCCATTCTCCTCAGGCAACCTGCAAGACAACGAATCAATAGTCATATTGTCTTTGTGCGACAAGCATATTCTTCGACAAGCATTCTACAAAAACTAGTTAGGCTGTGAAATTTTTTGAGACAGACAGATAAATAGTCAAGGTCAGTCGTCAGAATAATAAAAAAAATGATAAAATCATGAAATTTTCCTTTTTACCAGAAAATATAGAATCGTATGACAGACTCTCAACTCGTACGAGACAGGATTTAGTATCGCATGAAATAGGATTGTTGATGATGTTTTCTCGTACGACAGAGGATCTCTGCTTGTATGATAGAAGATCTCTGCTCGTACGACAGAAGATCTACTCGTATGATAAAATATTGCCTTTCGTACAACACCTAAAGTTTGTCATTTCAGCCTGTAAAAATTGTCGTATGAGGTGACACAGAGGCTATATGGTCGAAAATCCGAAAAGTCGAAAAACCTGAAAAATAACAAATAAAAAAAAATCAAACTTGGAGGCTAAAAAATGTAGTCTCGTGCCCCACGGTGGGTGCCAGAAATGTGTGTGTGAAAAGTGGGATAAGGAACTATATCTGCAATACACAACACTTCAATTTAGTCATTATATGCATGGTTAGTCAGATATAAGCATTAATAAGAAAACCATGACAAATCGACCAATTGCCTTCTAAAAGATGCGAGTATAAGATTGCTCTCAGATTGTTATAAGCAATACCAGTGACTAGACTACACCAAGATGAAGGATTTAATCTATATGATATTTAAACTAGATGGATGCAAGATGGATGAATAATTCAAGCAATAATGAATGGAAAAACGATGCAAATAATCTAAAAAAAGAACAATTTATCAATGACTCCAGAGCAAAATCAGTGAGATAATAATCTCCAAGCGTGTTCTCAAAAATCTCTAGGGTAAATTGGAATGAGAGTCGAAGACTGAATTTATAGAGAATCACAAGAGAAAAAGCTCAATTTAGAATTAATTGAAAATAATTGAGAAATCAAGTTGAGTTAACCTTAAGATAGATTCCAGTTATAGTTTAATTGAAATGCATTCAAATTAGAAGTCCAAGTTGCATTGGAAAATAATAATAAATTAATTCCATGCATATCTGATAAAAATAGATAATTCCATGCACATATTTGATTTATTAAAAAAAAAGGTCTTTTTAATGCAACTGAACTTCTTTTTCTGAAAAGCTTTGAGTTCCAATTTAAGAGAATAATTAATAATTCAATTAATTGCTTTTCTGATTTCAAGTTCTAAATTTAGAAAAAGAAATAATATCTCAAGTTTGATTTCTCTCAATTCAATTATTTTATTTTATTTTCAATTCAACTCTTTGTTTTGTAATAAATTCTTCTTTTTGTAGTAAATTAATTCTTTTCGCAGGATTGAATGACAAATTTATTAATTAATTAAATATGCAAAGATATTTAATAAATTAAAATAGGATAATTGATCAAAATGAATATTCTTGGAATGATTCAATTAATTAAATAAATATATAATTAATATTGGGTAATTGATTTTGCCATGTGATATTTGATAATTAAAGAATTAATAATGTGCTCAAGATTGATTTAATTGCCTTTTGGTTAGCACCTTGGTGATGTTGTCGAGATTAGGGACCCATGGTTTAGATGACCAATTTTAGGGTATTACATTATATGTTTACATTTTGCCCCTCTTTGAAGTGACATGTGTGCACATGTTGATTCAAAGAAAATTTTGTCGGATATGATGTTTGTGTCGAGATGTCGATATGATGATGTCGTGCCCCAGTTTTGACAAACGATATTGATGATTCCCCCTCGTGAGATGAATCAAGTATTTTGAAAAATTTGTTGATTTGATAATCATTTTTGAATTGATTGCATTTTTAAATTTTGACTGTGTTGAATGCAGTTTGATTGATTCATCTCCCAAAAATGACGTTTGATAGGGTTAAAAGTGAGAAAATGAGCAAAATACATGCCCCACTTACTAACCCTATTTGAATTTAACCCTATAAAAGGTAAAAAGTGATTTCATTTGGATTATTTGCACCTTTTGACTTCTTGCTAGAGTGACACGTGGAGAGTGACAAAATGTTGATTCCTTATGCTTCTCACCGTTTCAAGCATGTTTGCCGATACCAGAGGCCTATCGCGTATGGTCCACCTGTAATTCATCTTAATTTTGCCATGTTTGCTTTTTTTTTTGTTGATTTTAGTCACGTTTTTAATTTTTTGCTTCCCATTTTCGCGGTTTAGCGTGTAGGGTTTCTTTCCTAGCACATACGATACAAACTTTAGCACATAGGGTTGTTTAGCTAGGCTAGCGTCTAGGAGTCATCTTGCAACGTGTCATAGGTTTAGGGTAGTGCATAGAGAGATCTAGCACATAGGGCTAATAGGTTTGCGCATGCAGTGCATAGGGTAGCACGTAGGGTTAACCTAGCGCATAGGGTTCTTAGGTTAGCGTGATAGAGGATTTGGTTAGCGCATAGGGTAAAGGTCTTAGCGCGTAGCCAAGTTTATCTAGTGCATGGGTGGCAACTTAGCATGTGGGAAGGGTACTTTGACACGTCAGCAGGAAAAATAGCTAGAGAGGATTGGGAAGATTGCGTTGCAGGGGAAAAATAGATGAGGGAGATAGTTTAGCAATGAATAATTACCTATTGAGCTGCTTCAAGGTCGTGCTTGCTGTCTTAATGTCAGATTTTGCCACTTTGAATTTTATGTTTGATATGGATTGCCAGATTGAGTGTTTGTTTTTTTATGAGGATCTTGATTTTCTTTTGATATGGATCTTTGATTTTTTCCTTGCAATTTAATTTGATGTCCGAGTCTTGGTATGATGATTTGAGAGTCTGTTGGAATTACTTATTTTTATGAAGTGTCAAGCTAATTGATTGTTTGAATGAGGATCCTGATTTTCTTTTGATATGGATCTTTTATTTTTGCCTTGCAATTGAATTTGATGTCCGATATGAGTTCCGATTTGTGATTTCCGATATGGTTCCTGATATGATTTTTTGAGTTGCTTGTGTTATAAGTCTTTGATTTGATTTCTCGATATGGTGCTTGTGATATGGGTCATTGATTTGATTTATTGATATGGTGCTTGTGTTATGGGTCTTTGATTTGATTTCTCGATATGGTGCTTGATTGATTTTGATATGGGATTTGATCTTTGATATGAGTTTTTGATTGATTTCGATATGGAACTTGATTTAATGCTTCGTTGTTTCAAGTCGATTTTGTGATTGGATACATTTGATAGATATGGGAACTGATGTTGGACATTTGTTGTTTTGCAGGCACAACTTGGTGTATTCCAGTCATGAGAGCTATTTCTAAGACCATGCTCCTTGATTCCGCATTTGACATAGGTGGATAGAGATGTTATTGAGGGGTGTGGTTTATCCTCTTTGTTGGACATGCCTCGATATATCATTAACTGGGGTTTGCTGACAACTTTGGCAGAGAGGTGGCACAGTGACGTGAACACTTTCATTTGGCTACTAGCGAGGTAATAGTCACTCCAGAGGACTGTTATCGGATTCAGCGGATTCCAATGATTGGGGCATTATTGCCATATGAGAAGACGAAGGGGGATGAGACATAGGCTCTTCGTCGAATATTCCATGATGATCAGATTTGCAGATATTAGATCCCTTGGTAGGATTTTATATATTTTGATTATGCTCCACTACCCTCTATATTGGTAGGCTTTGTAGGTGGATTCTTGTGTCCCGACCGTAGGTCAAAAGGACTGGCAGTGGGCTAGGGATTAGTGTTGGAGTACTTGGTGACATAGGGAGGTAGGTTCACTTGGGGATCCTTTATGTTAGCACATTTATACAGGGAGCTGCACCAGGTAGTGTATCTGGGATACACGAGTTTATCAATCGGGGTTACATTATTATAGGTGTGGGCTTGGGAGCACATTCCTGCAGCGAGGCCACTTGCAAATAGGGATAGGTCAATTAATTGAGCCTATGTATATGGGTATACAGGTATAGTTGTCCAACATAAGCAGGGCAAGCTAGAACATTAGAGGAGGGTGCTGGATGATATTGATACAGTCATCTAGAGACCATATATGGACTATGAGGTATGGGTTGAGGATGGGCTAGAGATGCCCTATGTTTATATGTTGAGATACCTGATTGGGTGGATGCCTTTTATCATTGAGAGATTCTTACATAGCCATGTTCAGTGGCAGTATGGTTGACATTAGGGTATACCGTAGGGAGCATGCTTATACTCGTCAGAGACAAGATGTGCCAGAGTGGGGTCCGACTATTGATAGTGCAGCGGCTGTGGAGGAGTATATGCATTTGGCCAGATAGATTTGGGATTATGGGTTTGGAGTCGTTGATGCTGGAATGACAGAGGAGTTTGCAGCATAATTCATGGCACATGTCGTGGCATGGATATCAGATCCAACAGAGATGATTCCTGCCTTTGATGATGGTGAGGATGAGTAGCCAGAGAGGCTAGTGAGATAGAGAGAGGAGGGAGAGGAGATGGAGGAGGGATATAGGGATGATGGAGGAGATGATGGGGGAGATGGAAGAGGAGGTGGTAGAGGGAGATGGGGAGATAGAGGAGGGGATGGAGGAGGGGATGGAGGGAGGAGAGGAGATGGAGGGAGAGATGGGAGAGGAGATGGAGAAGATAGATGGAGGATTGGATTAGTCAGATGATCAGGTGGTGATGGAGGTAGGGGAGGTTTGGTTCTTGGAGATGGCGGGGTTGGTAGAGCAAGCGAGGTGCTAGCAGCTATGGGTGGCTTAGAGAAGTTTAGGCAGCTGACCCAGGGGAGGAGATGAGATGTATTACCTCCATCAGGGTGTAGGATAGGGATAGGTAGTGTTACCACCTAGGTACTAGTTCAAATCAGGGTATTATCGCATCGACAGGATTTGTAGATTTGAGCATTGCATGTTATAGCGCAGGAGTTGCAGGCACAAGTGCTAGCTCAGTAGCATCAGATTACACAAATTACTGCAAAGCAGCATATGACGATAGAGCACCTAGGCTGAGCAGAGGAGCTTGCAGAGAGACTGCAGAGAGTGACAATTGATGCCCCTATGAGAGACACACTAAGGGAGATACAATACATGACCATGGCGGTTGAGCAATACATGTAGCTATATGAGGATCTAGTCCCTAGAGAGAAGAGGGCTCCTAGTTTTACTACTAGTCGATTAGCTCAGAGTCAGTTGGGGACAAAGAGAAGAGGTGTTACAGGGCCTTCTCGATGTGATCCACCTGAAGATCCAGGAGCTAGGACATCTACTACGAGACCATCAACCTTAGGAGATAGTCATACCTGAGAGACTCATCTCTATTTTTTATTAAGGTAAAAATGGGTTTTGAAGGGGCCCCAAAACCCTTTACAAATGGAACTTAACAGATATAGAAAAAAGAGTCAAAAAGGAACAAACCAATGAAAAGCCAACAAAAAAAAAGAGAACTGACTAAAGCCCCACAAAGCCAGCAAAACCAACTAGACCCAAGAGAAGAAACTAATTGATTTTTTTTAGGGCATTAGCCAAGGTGTTGCTAATCCCATACAGTTCTTTGATATTTTCCCTAAGATTAGGGATATCCTTAGTAGAAGTAGCCACAACTTTCTTGACACTAGCCTTAGTCCTCTTAGCAGCACCAGCTGGAGTAGCTTCACCACTGCCAATCTGGATAGTATCTTCATCCATGTCAAGGTCCACCACTGGTTTAGGAGAACTAGAATTATCAAACACCTTAGCAATATCCTCCAAGTTTTTAGTGATAGCTGACAGGATATTCGGGATAATGTCTAACAAATTTTTTATCACCACACTCCCTTCTAGTGATTTAACCTTCTCCTCCATATCCTGCTTCCTTTTTATCTGATCCCTGTCGTCATCCTTCCTCTTCTTGTTCATCTGTTTCCCATTTTTTTCCAGCTTCTTCAAGAGTTCATAGGTCCATCTACCATAATCCAGTCTCGCCTCAGTGAGTTTTTTAAGGTTATCCAGGAATAACCCTTTACCCACACTTTCCTTATCCTCACTTAAACTGTCCTTAGTCATATCCTTCTTAGGTTCCTTGTTCTCCTCCCTCTTAGAATTCACATCTTTTTCCTCATTATCCTTGTATTCCACATCCTCCATAGGGTGGTTGTTGTCCTTGCCAGGGCAATCACTGTGGATAGGGCTTTCATTGTCAAACTCATTATCACCACCTTCTTCCTCAATACCCACCTCCTCATCTTTCTAGTTGTCTTCACCATCAGAATCATCTGTATCCATTTCGCTGCCTTCTTTTCCAATTTCCTCTGTTTCAATCTTTTCTTCATGGGTTTGCATCCTAGAGGCACTCTTACTTTTTTTTTCTAGAGGATGCCTTCTCCTTGTTGGAATCGCCTCCCTCTAGCTTTCTCTTCCTTAGAGAGGCAGATAACCTCGTGTTTTCTAGCATGGTGAGGGTTTTATAGTGCTTATAAATGAGCAGCAAAAGCCCACAATGGAGAATTGGATTTGAGGGATTCTTACTGTGTTTATTGAGGGACCTTGAAAGGGACCTGAAAAGGTAGTAGGGCAGGGAGACCCTTTTGTCATGTCTGAAATGGTTTAAAAGAACAAAGTGGTAAGTGTGGGCCCTGGAAAATCAGCCCTCAACAGTGATATATTCCATTATGGCATTCAAAACCCAGCCCCAAATTTTCTTGATATTAGAGGCTTCATAGTAACCCCCTTGTGGCTTTACCAATTCTAGCCCTCTCTTTTTCCTTACGCAAGAACAGATTAACCACGTTATTGGAGACTTTAAGGCCTCTAAAAAAATTAAGCCCAGAATGGGGCATACCAATCATAGTAGCTATGAGTCTCGCATCCAATTTGAACTTAACCCCATAGATTTTAAAGGACCCATTACACCAATTTTCTGAAATTTTTGAAATGGCGAGATTTACCCTACCTTTGTCATAATCCACCAACTTCTCCATAAAGCTTGTGAGGGACCCTTTTTCCAGCTTCACCCACACTTTTGGCATCGCCTTCCATCTTGATGTATTTTCTGGTTCCTCCCTCCTTAAATCTCTTCCCATATTCAAATTCGGATTCTCAACTTTGTTCCTCTGCAAACTCAACACTTTTTTCTCGTAGTTACTCGAGATTTTGAAAAGGATGACCCACAAAGTGTGCGATGTAATATTAAAAATGGTTGGGGTTCTACCGCTTTGCTAGGTAATCATTACCTTTCCATCAAAGCATAAATTATTCATATACCCTATCATGATTATGCGGTCCTTCCCTCCCCGTAAATCTGTCCTTTCTAAGGAGCTCTTTAATGTTCATATTAATATCTTCCCCATGCCAAATCATTTGAGAATCAGGATTAACTCCTAGGTTTGCCAGACAGTCCGCCACCATATTTTTCTCTCTAAAGGCATGTTGAATAATTATTTCTTTAAAACTAGCAATGATTTCCCTAGCTTTCAGGATAATGTTTTCAATTGACCATGATGGCTCCGACTCCCCCTTCAAACACTTAATAATATTAGGTGAATCTCCCTCGAGCCATAATTTATCATGATTAATATTCTTAGCTATAATTAGGGTATTCAGGGTAGCTAAGGCTTCGGCAAAATGACTAGTTTGACTCCCCAAAGGACCAGCCATCGCCACTAAGCAACTTCCAACAAAATTCCTGACAATGCCCCCATATCCAGCTTTACCCGAATTCCCCTTAGAGGCCCCATCAAAGTTACCCTTAATCCACCCCTGAGGAGGAAAACACCAAACTAGACCTTCTCTTCCCTTCTCCTTACTAGTTGTAGTAGTAGAGAGGTTCCACTTGTCATTGAAGTCTTCTTTAGCAGCTGCTCCATTATTAGTACCATAGATATACTCAAATATGCTCCTGTAAATTTTATCCACCACAACTTCAGGAATAGCACTTTTATCCCTAAAAATCCCATTGTTGCGCTCTTTCCATATATTCCAAATAACATTTAGGAGAGTAAGTTTCCAAGTCTCCACAATCTTTGGATTAGAATTAGGGCAGTGCCATTGCTACCAAGATTCCCCTAGGGAGTTCAAAAAAACCCAGCTCAAATTCCACCTGCTTAAGATGATTTTCCTGATTTCTTGACTAAAAGTACATTGATTAAGAATATGTCAAGCAGTCTCTTCTTCCCTGCAACAAAGAGAACACCTATTAGGAAAAACAAAACCTCTCTTTTGAAGGTTGTCCAAAGTCAAAACCTTGTTTTGGATGAATATCCAAAAAAAGATATTAACCTTAGGAACTAACTTCTTGTTCCAGACTTTAGCCCAAATAGGAATTTCTTCCACAAATTCATTATGGATAGCCATAGCTGAGGACACAAAATATTTCCCATCTGGGGTTTCCCTCCATATCAATCTGTCATCTTTGTTGTCTCTAGGAACTTTAGCAGAGAGAGCAATCTGAAGGAACTTAAGCCCTGGACACTGCTGGCTAAAATCAATCCATTTCCCATTTCTCTAGTAGTCTCTAACTTGCTCCCCAAACCTACTTTTGAACCAGTCTTTCCATTCATTAAGGATTGGAACTTCCTCTAGAGTTTTATCCAATATCTACCTATCTTCCCAAAATCTTATTCTCCTACCATCCCCAAGGTTCCAAATTCAACCAACAACAACCCAACTTTTAGCTGATTGGACTACATTCCATATAGCAGAACCTTCAACAATAAAAGAATCATCTAAAAATTCATCCTCAAAAGGTTGCATATAAAGATATTTGTTTTTCCAAATTAAATTTCATTCTCTTTCCTCCCCTTTCATTCTCCAAATTTGTTTAGCTAATAAAGCCTTATTCATAGAACTAATATTCCTTAAACCCAACCCCCTTGAGGCCTTAGGAGAACAAATTTTATTCCAGGCAATAAGGGGAATTCTGTTTTTGACTTCCACCCCTAACCAAAGAAACGTTTTTGGATTCTTTCAATTGCTTCCGCAAACTTTCTGGGGATTTTGAACAAACTAAGAGCATAAACAGGCAAGTTTTGGAGAGTGGCTTTGAGCAAAGTAACTTTGCCCACTTGACTAAGGACTAACCCTTTCCAACCAACTAGTTTTGAGTTAAATCTATCCACCAACTTATTCCATAAAATATCCCCAAGCTTAATATATAGAGGAAGCCCCAAATAAGAAGAGGGAAGCTCAGTTATTTTGTAGCCAAAAATTCTTTCAATCCTTAATTGCCTTTGAATAGGGGTATTGATGAAGAACAAAGAACTCTTATCCCAATTAATTTTTTGACCAGAGGCAGATTCATAAATATTCAGCACATTCTTCATATTTTTAGCTTCCGTGATGGTATCTTCCCCCATAGTGATAGAATCATCAACAAATTGTTCATGAGTACAAGTGAAATTGGATGAAGATGGTTTTAGACCTCTAAGATTGCCTTCTTCCACATTTTTAAAATTAAATCTACCCAGACTTTCAGCTAAAATAGTAAACAAGATAGGGGATATGGGGTCCCCCTGTCTAAGACCTCTAGAGATTTTGAAGAAACTTGACGGGGATCCATTGACAATAACACCAGAAGAGGGAGTTTCCATAAGTTGAGAGCAAAGTTGAATAAATTTTTCACCAAAACCAAATGTTCTCATAATCCTTAGGAGAAACTGCCAGTTCACTCTATCATAAGCTTTAGCCATATCTAACTTCAGAAAGAAACCCTGATTATTAGCCACTTTCAGAGAATGGATATTTTCATGAATAGATATAATGGAGTCCAGAATCTGTCTACCAGGGACAAAACCATTCTGTTGGACAAAGATAATTCTTGGAAGAATTTCCAGTAGCCTAGAAGTCATAACCTTGGATAAAATCTTGTAAACAGAGTTACAGAGACTAATGGGTCTAAACTTATTGAGAGAATCAGCTCCTGGGATCTTCAGAATTAGGACAATGAAGGTAGCATTAAGTTCTTTTAGAAGCCTTCTAGAGCCAAAGAATTCTTTAACACCTTTATAGATGTCAGTCTCCACAATATGCCAAAAACATTGGAAAATCATCCAGTCCAGGAGATTTATCTCCCTGAAAAGAAAACACCACCTTTTTGATTTCCTAGTTAGAGGGAATATAGGATAGATAGTTATTGTCTTCCATAGTCAGGGTAGATGGAATATCTTGCAATAGGATGTTTTGATTACTGATATCCAGGTTATCAACTTCTCCCAATAGGGTGCCAAAATAATCCATAGCTTCCTTTCTAATATCATTATCCTCCGTTAAAATACCTTTATTACAAGATAATCTGGATATCCTGTTAGCCGCCCTGTGCTTAAGAGTAGTTAAGTGAAAAAACTGGGTATTTTTATCACCTTCCTTCAAGAACAAGGCTCTAGATCTTTGTCTCCAGAATGTCTCTTCATTAGAAATAATGGTGTGGTATTTAGATAAAAGAAAATTTTCCACCACCCTCAGTTCATCAGACAGCCCATTCTCTTGGATTCTATCCTGAACTTCTTTTATTTCAGTTTTAATTTGAATTTTACTCTTCAAGATGTCCCCAAAAATCTCTTTATTCCAGATTTTAATTTTAGCCTTTATAATATTGAGCTTTTTAGCTATTCTAAAGAGAGTCGTACCCTCAACCTTATAATTCGACCAATCAGCAACATAAGCTTCCAAGGAAGGATGGGATAACCACACTTTTTCAAAGCTAAAAGGGAAGTTTCTCTTAGCTGAAAAAGAGTTGGCAGTAAAAGAGATAGGATAATGGTATAACCCAATTTTGATAATAGAAGCAAGAGAGAAGCTATACTTGGCTAACCACTCAGGAGAAATTAAAGTTCTATCTAACTTCACTTGAATCAGGTCAGCTCTGGTTCTTCTATTAGTCTAGGTATAGTTAATCCCTTGAAGATCCACATCCATAAGAGCTTGATCATTAATGAACTCCATAAGGTCTTGTTTCCCATCAAGCTACAAGGGGAGACCTCCCATCTTCTCTTCCTCTTTTAGTGGAGTATTCAAATCTCCCATTATTATCCAGCTTTGATCAGCAAACTTAAGTTTGTCATCAGCAAGGCTTCTCCAATATTTAACTCTCCCAGTTTTGGTATTAGGCGCATAGACATTAGTTAACACCCATACAAATTTATCCTTGATATGCTCAAGGTGCACATAGTTTCTTTTAGTTGCACATAGTTCCTATTAAAAGAAGAGATGATTTCCTTACCTTTAATGGTTTTTTGGTTCCAAAAAATCGCAGTTCCTCCAGAAGCTCCCTCCGAGCAAGATCCTATGACACCATTGTTTTTAAAATTTTTAATCTTTTCCACTTTATCCTTAGACATCTTGGTTTCCTGAACAAGGACCACATCCGGTTTATGATCTCTTATGATGTTTCATAACACATCCTTCTTATGAGGGGCATTCAACCCTTTGATATTCGAGGAGGTTATCTTCATACTTTAATCAGAGATAGGGCTGACTCAATGGAACACTGTGTTCCATCATCAAGGTTCTTCCAGCTTTCTTGTTCCCTTTGATGTTTTAGAGATGGCCTCCCCTACTTTTTGTTTTGGCTTCCAACATCTGCCTTTTTATTATTCCTGCTTCTAGTTGAGATACCTCCATTGAGTTCCTCCTTATTCAATTTTCCCTCTTTCGAACCAAGAATCCTGAGATTTCCTTCCAGGATATCCATTACCACACTATGTGATGGGGTTTTACATTGCGGAGGCTTTGGGCTTCCATTAGTTAAAAACAATAAGGGCTCAATATCAAAAGGGTTAAACTCTTGAGCTTCATTAAAGTTTTCCTCAATTGATTTTGAGAAAGAACAAATAGGCACAACTTCATTGGGACTTACCTCTTCCTTCTCCTTACTGACAGATCCAACCTCCTGGTCCTCTAGGTTATTTTTGAAGTTCAACTCTCTACCTTGCTCCCCCTCTTTAGTACTCTTTGTTTGGTTATTAGAGCAAACACAATCCTATTTTTCATTATTACTGTTCTCACCCTTCTTAACCTCATTTACTAGTTCCATAACTTCCTTATTTTGATCACACTCAGCTGATGAGTCTCCTTTTTTATCAATCATTTGCCAAATCTTTTTATACTTCACATTGCTATCAGTCTTGATTTCCTTACTCTTCTTAAGCGGACATGATTTTGCCCAATTCCTCGATTTCTTGCAATGGAAACAAGCAAACAAGAGTGATTCATATTCAATAGCTTGGGTCCATTTCCCTAGTTTAGAAATAATCTCTATAGATTGGGGCATATTCATCATTTGATTAACATTTACACAGATGCAAGCAAAGACTAACCTTGATTTAGTCGCCATCATTGGATCAATCGAAAGAAGTTCTCCAAAAGAATTCACAATACCCTTAAAGACTTCCTCATTCCAGAATTCCAGTGGGAGACCCGGGAGGCATGTCCAGACTAGCACCGAAACAAAGAAGGATTCATCAAGGGTGAGGTTTGAGACCCATTTCTGAAGAGCCAAAGTTGACTTGCCAAACATCCATGGACCTTATAGAACCTTATTCATATCTCCTTCACGGTTAAAAGAAAAGGAAAAAACCCCCTAGGCAGCGCTGCCACATCCACTTGACCTTTTAAAACCCATTTCCTCCTTATGAAATTCTTGACAACATCAATGTTAGGCCTAAAACCAATAAATCATCCAACTAAAGTCATGGTTAAACCAGCGATAGTCAGATCTACCAGTTTATCTGGAACAGAAACATCAACCAACCTTGAAATTGGATCAGAGATATTTGTAACTTCCAGGAGCCCTGATTTAGCCAGTGGCTTCACTCCAAAGAGCAAAGACTATTTTATCCTCCACCGATTTGACTGTTTCCTTGTCCTCTTCTATACCTTGAGATGCCTGTACTCTTGCCTGATTTCCAATTCGGACCCCAGAAAAACTGCCTTCCCCAGGAAGTCCACCATTCCCAGATTTGAAATTTGGGATTCCCGCTCCTTGTCGCTCTGCACCCATAGGAAAATTTATAAATTTTAGATCTACCTCATTCCTATTGTATTTTGATCATTGTTGTATTTTGACACACATGACATCCCTTGTATATTTTGACCATTTTTGATATATATATATATATATATATGACACTGATTTTCTGATCCACATGTGATGTGTTTATGGATGATGATTTATGTATTGATATGATGTTTCTATGATGATGATGTGATACTTAGATAAATGTTTTTGATTTGATAGTGATTGATATGATTGATGTAATGATATAATGATATAATGATAGGTTGTTGTGATGAATTTGATTTGTGAGATGTATCTTGAAAATGAGATGTATGATAATGCAACTAATGCAAGATTTAAAATGATATGCAACTAATTGATCACCCTCTTTTTCTTGTTGTCATTCCTATATAGTCACATGTTTTTTCTTTGTTTTTGTTTATCATCATTGAGATTTTGATACGTTGAAATTTGATACAAGCATGATGGTATAATTGAACCATAATGACCTAAGAAAAACTTACATGAATTATGATATTGCAAGATGGCACAAGCATCGAGGTATAATTGAACCAAGATGACTAGAGTGTTGCTTGCATATAAACAAACAAGATTAAACCATTTGTATGTGGAAAGTGGAACAATGTCTTCAGTGATATGTTTTGAATCACGTCTCGAGACAAAATTTTCACAGTACAAGTGATTGCCACGCAGACAGAAAACCAAAAAAATATCAAACTCTCCGACTGCTTCATCTAGTTCGATGCATCGTTGAGAAAATTTAGGAGATCCAATGATTCAAAAAGTTCAAGTGCAAAATAGTCAAAACTTCATGCGAGATGTAAAAAAATTATATTTTAGAAAATCATCCATCATGTGTGTTGAAGTTGTTAATAGGATCAGTGTTTTGTTTTCTCGGCTAATGAGCTGTTGTTGACAGGATTTTCTTGGCATGTTGTGATTCTTGTTTGATTGTTGTTGGAATGCTTGAAGTCAGAGGAATGTTTCCCCTAGCTATATATACCAATCAATGTGGATATTTATAGTGATGACCAAGCCATGGTGGGATATAATGAATTGATCTTCAGATAAGCAAGGACAATGACTACGCTAAGTATATCTGGGATAATGCTGCGTATAAAGTGTTTGGAGATGGCCATTCACTTTGACTTTGAATGCAAAAGATATGAGTAATGATAGATAGAGGAGTTGTTCCCTCACAAATAGCTCCTGTTGCTAGGTTTTTACCACTTGTTTTTATTGCACCCTTTTTTTGTTTTTTTTGTATTTTTCACTTTTTTCGTGCATTAGACCACTCAAGTATAGAATTTCTTTAGATGGATGTTGTTGGTTGGTTCATCACGTACATTTCCCTCTGAATTTGTAAGTTGATAGGTGCCTAATCCATAGGCTAATATTATGACATAGGGACCCAACCAGTTAGGTTCAAATTTCCCCTTCTTTTCTCGATCCTATTGATTTCTAGGATTTTATTTGAGTATGAGATCACCGACTTTGAAAATCCTAGGGATAACTCTGTGGTTGTAGCTTATGCACATGTGCTGCTGGTATGCTTTGAGGTGATTATAGGCATGTTGTCATTTTTCATCCAGAAGCTCTAGTTCTTGTAATCTGTTGACCCAATAATCCTCATCTGGAATGAGGCCTTTTAAAGATATGAAATTTCTACCTCAAGAGGTAAAATTTCTTCTAATCTATACACCAATGAATATGGTGTAGCTCCTGTAGGTTTCCGGATGCTAGTCCTGTATGCCCAGAGTGCCAGATTGAGTTGCACATGCCAATCCTTTCCTACATCATTTACTGTCTTCTTTAGGATTTTCAATATTGTTTTATTTGATGCCTCTACTTGACCATTCCCCTGTGGGTAGTAAGGTGTAGAAAAACAATGTTGGATTTTGAATCCTTCACATAATTCTAGTACATCCTGATTTTTGAAGGGATTCTCGTTGTCTATGATGATAGAACTAGGGATGCCATATCTATAAATTAGATAATTGAGAATAAAAGAAGCAATTTGCTTTCCAGTTACTGTGGTCATTGGGACTGCTTCAATCCATTTTGTGAAATACTTTGTTGTAGTGATAATGAAGTTGTGTCCATTTGAAGAGGAATGATGGATTCTCCCTACTAAATCAAGTCCTCACTGACAGAAAGGCCAAGATGTTGTAAATGGATGCAATTCCTGTGCTGGTGCATGGATAAGATTGCCATGGATTTGGCACTTAGGATATTTCTTTACAAATTGATAAGAATATTTCTCCATTGTCGGCCAATAATATCCCATTCTCAAAAGTTTTTTAGCTAGAGTAGGACCACTTGAATGTGTGCCACATATACCCTCATGAAGCTCGTGTAAAGAAGAGTCAGATTCATTATGATCAAGGCAATGAAGAAGAGGACCATCTATACCTCAATGGTAAAGGGTATCAACAGTTAAGGTATAATGGGCGGCTTGTCAGATAAAGTTGCATTTTTTATATCAAGACAGGTCAATGGGTAGGGTATTGGTTTTAAGATATTCATAGATTGCCCCATACAAAGGAGAGTCTGAACTGATTAAGGCATAGATAACATGGGATGTAGAATTGTCATAGGTTGGGGAAAATAGTTGCTCTACCAAAAACTCATAACAACTCTATTGCTCTGGAATTTGTAGTAGTGAAGTGATAGTAGCCATTGCATTGGCTACTTTGTTGTCCAACCTTGGTATTTGCTCGAAGGTGATGTGTACAAAATATTGTTTGAAGTCATCCACCATTCTTTTGTATGGTAGTAGCTTGTCATCCTTTGTCTGATATTTATTGTTGATCTGATTTATAACGAATTGGGAATCTTCATAGACCTTCAATTCTGTGATTCTCCATTCTACGACCATTTTGATTCCTGTGACCAGTGCTTCATACTCAGTGATGTTATTTGTGCATGGAAACATGAGTCTATATGATCTTGGTATGGTGTGTCCTTCAGGGGTGACAAACAAGATGCCAACACCTCAGCCATGTTGAGTTTAGGAACCATCAAAGTACAGGGTCCATTGCTTGGGTGTAACAGTAAGGACATCCCTATCTAGAAATTCAACCTTCATTGGTTTCTTATCTGGTAGTGGTGCTTTAGCTAATTGATCTGTAATTACTTGTCCCTTGATAGCACAATGCTCTATGTATTGGATATCAAACTCATTGAGAATCATGACCCATTTAGCCAGTTGGCCTGTAAGAGCTACTTTGTTGAGTAAATACTTGAGAGGATCAATTTTTGCTACTAGCTTGATTATGTGAGCTAGCATGTAATGTCAGAACTTTTGAGAGGTGAATACCATAGCTAAACAAGCCTTCTTAATGAATGTGTAATTCAGCTCATATCCATTTAATGTTCTACTGGTGTAATATATAGCTCATTCCTTGCCTTCTTGATCTTCTTGTGCTAACAGTGCCCCCAATGATGTGTCTGTTATTGATATGTAGAGAATAAGTGGCTTCCCCACTATTGGTGGTACCAGAACTAGTGGGTTCGTTAGATATTGCTTGATTTGATAGAACAATTTTGCACACTTGGCTTCTCATTTGAATGGTATGTTTTTATGTAGCAAATGATTGAATGGTAGAATTTTATCTGCTAATTGGGCTATGAATCACCTGATAGACTATAGTCATCTTTGTAGAGATTTGAGTTGGCTAATGTTCTTGGGAGGTGGCATCTCCATGATAGCTTGTACCTTCATTGGATCTACTTCAATGCCCTTTGCTGACACAATGTAGCCTAATAATTTGCCTGATGTCACCTTGAAGACACACTTCTTAGGGTTTAGCCTGACTTGGAATTTATCCAATCTTTGAAACATTTTATCTAATATGCCCAAATGTTTTGCTTGGGTAAATGACTTAGCCAGTAAATCATCCACATAGTCCTCCATGAAGGTATGCATCATATCATGAAATATTGTCGTCATTTCTCTTTGATAAGTTGCCCCAACATTCTTCAAGCCAAAAGGCATAACATTCCAACAATACATTCCCCAAGGATAGGTGAATGTTATTTTATCTTTATCCTCTAGAGCTATCTTGATTTGATTATAGCTAGAGAAACCGTCCATTAATGATAGCATTGCATGGCTTGCTGTGAGGTCCACAATTATGTCTATGTTGGGCAAAGGAAAGTCATCCTTTGGACAGGCTTTATTAACATCTCTAAAATCTGTGCATATCTTGATGCCTCCATCTGGTTTTGAAACTGGCACAATGTTTGAAATCCATTCAGCATAGTCTATAGGTCAAATAAATTCGACATCTAATAACTTCTTTAGTTCAGCTTTGACCATTAATGCTACATGCGGATTCATCTTTCTTAGCTTTTGCTTGACTGGCTTAGCTCCTGGAGCAATAGATAAATGATGCATGATTAAGTTTGGATCTATTCTGGGCATATCTGCATAGGACCAAGCAAAATTTATTTTCTTTTCTTTGAAGAATCTGATAAACTCTAGTTTTTCTTCTTCTATCAGAGATTCTTCTAGGTGTATGTTTTTAGTTGCTTCTTCTATACCAATGTTGATTGATTGAGCAGGCTCAATCAATATGGGTGATCGCTCCTGATAGTGTTCAGGAAGAGTGTCAAGTCTCCCATCCTTAGATGCCTTAAAAAGGTTTTCACCCTCAGATGTATCCTTTATTTTTACTTGTTTGTGATCTAATGTTGCCATTGACTAGTTTTTAGCATTAGATCCTTAATTTCTTTCATTTTTATGACTGAGAGACTTGGCACCCTCCTGATTGTAGATATCGTTATTTTGTTTGCTAGTAGAGCCTATTTTCAGGTTGACAATACATAGGTAATGGACAATGGGTTCATCATTTGAGAAAATAGGTATGCCATGGTGTTTAGGTTCATCCAAGTCTATGAGATCAGGAAATATGAGCGGTAAAGAGTCATTTGGTGGGTCAAGGTCGGCTATGGTAAGTGTCATGATAGAGGTATTGTTAAGGTTGTCTGGGATATTGGGTAAGTTAATGATATTGTCAAGGTCTTCAATAGTATCATCTTCCATGTAGACTTGCTCGTAGTGTCGTTTCTCATTTTTCTTAGCTTTGTAGATATGTTGTGGACCAAATTCAAGTAATCTAGACTTTGTGCCTTGTCCTTCCTGAGAAAGGGGTGTATGAATAGCACCTTCAAGGATATCTTCAGTAACATTTGAACAACTACCCCATTCATAGTCATTAGAATCAATTTCAGAAGTATTGTCCCAAAGTCTTTCAGTGCTGTTGACAGGTATGTTGTAAGGTGAAAAGAGATCCCTGATAATTGATACCAGTTTGGTAGTTTTCTCTGATTCCAAGTCAGAACCTACTTGTACTCTTTGCATCTATTCATATATTTTTTCTCCTTAGGGAGTGGTGGTTTCTTCAAGAGGTGATTCTGCCTTGTTTTGAATAGGTTCTTGAACATGGTGTACTTCCTCATAAGATGCTTCTTCTCTTTGAATGACCAACTCCTCTTGTTGTTTCTCTTTTTCTTGGTGTTCTCGCTCTTTCCTTATTGTGTCTGCTGCTTGGTGTATTGCCTCTTTCCATGAGTCCTCGTTGTACTTATTCTTTACTTTCCACTGAGGTTTTTGATATTTATTTTTCTTTTGCCTTGGGGGTAGACTGTGTCCATATCCCAATCCTTTTTTATCTTGAGAAAACTATGAAGGAGGGTCTAATGGTTTTGTAATGCCTTCTTGATGCTTGCCTATAGGTCCTTTGCCATTGTATCCCATTCGTTGCATGATAAAGAATCATTTTCCATATTGTTGTGTTGGTATGGCTACTTCCATAGTAGCAGCTTTGACTTCTTCCCCATCCTTGTATAGCCAACTAAGGATGTCTTTCTCTCCTGATTCATGTGCTAGTGTACCCAATTGAATGAACTTGCCATCAAATTTGGTGATGGGTTGTGTTGCTTGATGTGTTGACACAGAAGCTTGTCCATGAGATTTTGGTGATGCTAGCAATTTGGATAGACACATGGGTTCGAAAGAGTATTCTCTCATTCCTTGCTCTTTTTTTTTCATCTTTTGTTTAAAATCTAGTGGTAAAGATTTGAGCTTTTCTTGATGATGATCTAATACTGAGGAAATTTGAGCTTCCCTGTTATGTGGAACCAAGCTATCTTGGGCTGCCCCCATAGCATTGCAATTTTGAAAGGGATTATTGTTAGCCAATATGGAAATCTCTTGCCCATTATATGGGAATTTGATACACTGATGGTAAGTTGATGGTACTGCTTTCATTTCATGTATCCAAGGACGACCCAATAAAATATTGTATGTTTAGTCTATGTCTAAGACTTGGCACATAGTGTCCCTTTGTATCGGTCCTACCTGAATAGGTAGTATCAGTGTTCCCTTGGATGAGCTTTCTTCATCATCATATGCCTTGATGGTGATCTTTTTGTTTGGATCAATAGACTGGTCAGAGAAGCCCAATGCACGGATAAGTTTTAAGGTACAGATATTGAGACCAAATCCTCCATCTATTAAGATTCTTTTAACTCGATGTTTTTAGACTAAGACTTCAATATGAAGGGGAGTATTATGTGGATGACTCAAAGAGATATTATCATGTTCAGAAAAGGTGAGATTATGAGGCCCTATCATGTGAGCCACCATGGCTTGAAATTTGTCAATATCTAGATCTTGAGGTACATTTGTTTCAACAAGCACTTTTTCCAATATGTCCTTATGTTTTGGCGAGAGTTTGAGAAACTCGAGTATGGATATGTGAGCAAGAGTTCTCTGTAGTTGACTTACCAAATCATATTGAGTCTTGGGGATAGTGGTTGATGTTGAGGTATGTCCTTTTAAGACATATTTTTGAGCTCAAGTTATCACATTGAGGGATGTATGGTCTTATTTGTCTTTGATCCTTATGACGTTTATCTAATTATCCTCTGTTGATATGTGATCGATGGTGTTGTTGTATAGATGATTTATGCGAGCTCCCCATGTATCATTTGATGATGAAGCTCCTTCTTTGTTGTAATTTGGAAGAGGATTTTTAAAGGCATCATGATCACCATTTGTTTTAGACCATCAACCATTAAATCACATCTATTGATCGTATCTTGAATAATGTTTTTAAGCCTCATGCAATCATTTGTGTGATGTCCTTTCTTTCAATGAAAATCACTAAAATGTGAGTCATTCCACCAAGGTGGTTTGATCTGGGGTTCGAAATTATTTATGGCTAGAAATGTGATAATTTTGTTTGCCAGGAGTTCGCAGAATGCTGATTCTAAGGATTGCCCCAAGGTTGTGTAAATGCGTCTATTTGGGAAATTGTTGGTGTTACCCCTGGGATTCGGATTAGTTCCTCAATTTGTGTTGTTGCCTTAGGTATTGTTGTTGGTGTTTGCATTTGAAGGTCCCTAATTGGTATTTGGCGGATCAATGTTAGTGCCTTGGCTAACACCCTTTTGATTCTTGGGAGCCTGAGGATTACCTGATAAAGCCAATACTGGTTGTTTGGACTTCATATCATTAGCATCAGTTCCTCCCTCATTAAGAACATTTTTGTTACTAGTCCAGAATCTAGATTTGCCTAAATTGTTGTTGTTGTTTTGATTGTTAAAGTGAGAGTTGGATGAATTAGTTCCTTCTTTGAAGAAATTTAATGTCCCTTTATTGATGCATGCTTCCTCTACTTGGATTTCGTTTTCGATTAACTTGGCAAAAGATGGTATGCACTAGAGCTTGAGTATATGACTCATCTCACTATTTAGATTGTTGATGAAAATTTCCATCTTTTCCTTTTCAGGCACATCTCAAGGATATCTTGAAACCATACGTCTCCAACATTGAAGAAACACCATGAATGTTTCATTGTTTTTTTGTTTGGTATTACATATATCTAGCATGGTGATTGCGTGTTGAATATTGTAGGAGTATTGTGTGATAAATTTATTGACCAACTCATCAAAGGATTCGACGGGAGGTGTAAGTTTAGACAACCACTCCATTGTTTTACCTCCCAAAATTCTTGGGAATAGCCTCATCAAATAAGTGTCATCGTGATAAAATTCAAGGCTCATGGTACAAAACTCCCGAACATAATCGTGGGGATCACTCTTACCATCATGCTTATCATATTTGGGTATATCTGAATTCAGGGGAAAAGGTATCATGTTTAATCTCATGTAAAAGGGGTAAGGACAAATTTCATTTAATGAATATCATACTGTGGTCCCTGTTGCATGTCCTACTTTTGTCTTTGCAACATTTGCATTTGTTGTGTAAGAGCAACCATGGGCGCATTTGTTTACCAAGGAAAAGGTTCTTCTCTTTTGTTATCCCTAGTTCGGGTATGGGTGTGTTCTAGTATGTTATGTTGTTTAGGTATGTTTTGTTGTTCAGGTATGTTTTCAAGGTCGTGTGTTTCCTATTCTCTCTGTTGTTCTTGATAAGTGTAATTTTGAGACCTTGTCCTGAAGATTTTAGTGTTGAAGTCTTTGGGAAGTCTAACTCATTCGCTTGTTAGCATGAGCATGTATTTTTCTTTGTCAGCTTCTATGAATCTTTCCATAAGTTTTTGGAATGAGGGGTTTTCGTGACATTCTTGAATAAGCTCCTCAGTGATCTTTGTTTCCCCTAGATCAGTATAATCGAACGAGTTTGATAATCTTCAACCCATACTAGACTCTGGTTGTGGTTTTCTTTTCTTGTTTTGTTGAGAGTGAGTGACAACGGGCATCTAGTAGAAAATTTTTGTTACAAAGGGGACAAACTTCTCTTCTTCTTGTTGTTCGAGGGTTGGTGGTTCAAATTGACCTATGTTATAAGTGATGCAGACTTCTGGGAAGAAAGCGGGGTTGATCTTTCCTCCACGATTCAAGCATTGACTGAATGCTGATTTTTGGCAAAAGGCTCTACTTTTCAATGGTTCTTCATCAAATTCTTTTGACTTGTCTTGAAGATACAACCACATATTATGGAGAAAGGTGCGATGTATTTGAAGAGTTGACAATTTATGTAGAGAGATTTGTTTCATTTGGCAAGTGTTTTGGAACTAGGTTGTCGTTTCTTCAACTTAGTGTTGTGATGAAGAATTTTTCTTCTCAAAATATGAGGAGTGGTCATACATAAGTGATCAATTGTTTCCTTTGATTTGTTTGGATTAAGATACTTCATTTGAAAACTTAAGCCTACTTTTATCGAGTAGAGGTTTAGATTCGCCTCCATGACAAAGTGCGTCAAATGATATGGATAAGAGTTTCCCAATATGGAGACTTGATTTGACAACTTAAGTTTAAACTAGGTATGTTTGGATGATGGAATCCACTTAGTTGGCAAACCTTTTGATCAATGTGATGATGTTACCTAATTTCGAATGGAGAAAGTTTTATCTCTAGCTAGTTTTAGTTTCGACAATTTTGTTCTATGGATGCTTGCTGGATTGTGTGAATATTTTCTCTGATGTTCTGGTTCAAATGTTGATTGGTGAGTTTGACTAAGGATCCAAAAGGGTATTCAAGAGTGACAATGAAATTTTTCAAAACTACCCAGTTAACCCTCTATTTTTCTAGGTTTTACCTATGCGCTAAGACAGAGACCCGATGCGCTACTGTGTGATCTAGATGTGCTATTCAAAGCCACCTATGCGCTAAGCTACCTGTGCTAAGTGCTAACTCAAAGTTTAAAAAAAAAATTTGACAGGAATGATCAAGTGCTATTATGTCTAGACTATGCGCTAAATTTTTTACTCAAAGCGCTAAGGTTTGCCCCCAATGCGCTACACTGATACTTGAAAGCGCTAATATGGTCTCCTGAAGCATTAGTGAAATGCTTATCAGTAAAATAGGTGTTATGCACTAACTTAATGGATAAAAGCGCTAAAGTTGGGTTGGTACGCACTAGACAATGCTTCCAATGCGCTAAGAGGTTGCTCTTATGCACTAAACTGTCCCCATTGTTCTGTTTTTGGTATTTTGGTAATTTTTAACACTTGTTTAATTTTTGATGGATGATTTTCTGAAAATATAAACCGAAAACACAACTTGAAAAGACAACCAATTTTGCCTATATTAAACAGATAGTGTATGTTCTGCAAGGATGTGTTCAAATCCCCAATGTTTTCACAGGTTTAGATACAAAGAATACAAATCAGATAGACTTTTTCTTCAAGGGTCATGAACAATATCATATTCCACTAGTCTCGATACTCCATCAGCTCAAACAGTCATGTCACCCTCTAGGAGGCACCCATTTTTTTGCCTTTTGCCAAAAATTAACCCAAAATGAATTGCTTCACAATTGGGTAGTTATCTTGGGAGAGATATGGTGAGTAATCTTAGGGGCGGATTCTTCCCCACCCTTGTACTATGATATTGAGGATGTTTGGAAACTCATTCGGCTCAAGGTTTCTATTGCTAAAGTTCATAATCAAGCTTCTTGTTCAGTCTTCAGTGATAAAATCCCTTGGGAAGCTTTCCAACCTTTAGAACAAAGATACTAGGGGAAGGCTAATCGCTGAGAAAAACCGTTGAAGGGAATTTTGTCATCCTCCACTTTTGATTATAGTGCGTTGGAACACTTGGCGATAAAGTCATTTCCCACTTAGGTCGTTCCCCTCTCACTGACCATTTAAATGGCGCTCTAAGAGCAACTCGGCAAGGCAGGCTTGCTAAAGGTTTTAAGTACTTGAAATACAAAAAATATAAGAGTGGTCTGACTTTTTGGTCACCCAATTAAGGGGAGAGCATATACTTTTCACTTTCGAGACAAAGCAATCAAGTTCTTTTTATGCTTTCAATTCAGTGATTTGCTAAAGTCTATTTGGAGATGTTTCTCCAAAAAAGCATGGTTTTCCTTTTAACCTCCAAATCAATGATTTTTTATCTAAGTAAAGAAGTCCTGGTCGACAAAGAAAATTTGCGATATTGGGTCAAGAAAATTTAAATTCAAAAGGGGAAAGATTTCCCTCTTTTTGCTTAAACTTTTGAAAGTGAGGTTCTTTTACTTGCACAAAGAAAAATGGATCCTTTTAAACACCAAAGGATGGTGAGGTTCATTTTAAACTTTGCAAAAAATAAATGTTGCCTTGTTCTTTTTAGAGCTTCCTAAAATGAAATATTTTCTCCCTAAGAAAGCAAGAAAATGGTATTTTGTTTTTCTTTTTACCTTGCAAATATTTGATTAATTTTTAAGCCCAAAGGAAGATTTAATTAATTTTAAGCCAAAAAGAAAGACGTGTTCTTTTTATCCAACTTTTTTAAAAATATTAAAAAATAATTAAAATTTCTAATTCTAACTCCTTCAACCTGCAAGAAATGATTAAAACCTGCAACAAAAAGAAGTTAGTGAAAATTTGAAATCTAAGGTGGGCTTCTACAAGCCTAAAATGATATTTCTCTATTACAAAATCTTTCTTTTGTTCTGTCAACACTATGCACAAAAGTTCGGCCTGAGTGCGCTATAGAAAGGAATGGATGCGCTGACAAATGAACCAGATGCGCTAAGTTGTTTCTTGGATTCACTGAACTAATGATTTAATGTGCCAAGGCTTATCAAGAATCAACAGAAATGTTATGCGCTAAGGTGACTATGGAATGTGCTAAGTTTTGGGTCTGACGCGCTAAACAGTAAGCAGGATGCGCTGACAGACAACCCAGATGTGCTAGAGGAAGGTACCGACGTGCTAACTCAGCTTTTTTGCATACCTGCAATGTTAGTCCTACATTAAAAATGATGTTATAAATGGGGTTATGCCCCACGGTGGGTGCCAAAAATGTGTGCAGGAAAAGTGGGGGGATGAAATAGAAAATGTGATTTCAAACTAGTCCACACACCAATGAGACTCTTGGTGCAAGTTATGGAGTTATATTGAATAACTCAACTTCCCAAGGGATGTTCCATTGTTCTCTATCTCACAAGACCCCTCAATCCAATGCCTTTTCTCTCAGATCATTGAGAAAAATGACTTAGGGATGATAATCATGAAAATGAGGGATATTGATCAATCTAGCATGGATACATTTCTAGTTATGCATGATATTAAGTCTAACATGATTTAAACTAGCATGGATATGATAACAAAATGAAAGGATTAGTAACAAAATTATCCTAGCATGCTATACTAGTCTACCATGATTATTATGTGATAATGCAAATGCCTATTTAAGATGTTATGAAGATTATTTCTATCAAAGAGAGGCTAGATGCTTGATTAAAATGATTTAGATTAGCTGCTTAGTAAAATCTCTATAAGTTTGATACTAAAGCCTTGGATATGAAAATGGAGGAATGAGAGCTCTATTTATAGGAAAAATAGGGCAATGAATGGCCAGGATTGGATGATCTCATCAAGGGCCAAGATTTAAAGATCAATCCAAGTTTATAGTTCTCACCAATGAAATGGTGACAATTGTCAACATAAGACTTCTTGAGAGGAGATATAAGAAGTATTAAATGCTTGAGAAGACCTCAAGGTTACCTTAGGGGGTAAGGGTTAAGGTTAGGTTAGGGTCATCGATTGGATAAAGCTTTTATCCAAAGGATAAACTCTTGTGCAAGGGTTAAAGGAATAACCATGATCAAAGCAATGAATGCTTTATGAGACCCTTGGGTTAGATGAGGGTTGAGTTAGAGAGAAACTCTCTAATCATGCAAGAGGGTTGAGTTAACCATTAATGGTTTAGAATAATTTCAAGGTTAACTTGTTGAAGACATAAAGCCTTTAATGGTTTTCAAAGACTTTGAAGGTTTGAGAAGTGACTTCCCTTTGTTTAGGGATGTGACAATATTTAGGAGATGGGTTAGGTTAAATTAGAATTGATTAGAAGAATCTAGAAGGGGGTTTAGAGAGGAAAGTGGGAGATTTAGGAGAATGCGAGTGGATGGGGGGTAATTTTAATTAAAATAAATTACTTTATTTCAACAAAAATAGAAGCGAATTGCATAAATACAAGTGGGGGATTTAATTAAATAAATTAGATTTATTTATTTGCAATGAACAATCTAATTAAATGTAAATTTAATTAAAAAGGGAAGAAACAGGAATTAATTAAATAAAGTGATTTATTTAATTAAAGGGGTAGAAAAGACTTAGGTGAATTTAATTAAATAAATTGAGTAATTCATTTAATTAAATAGATGAATGTGAATGATTCAATTAAATACAATTTAATTAAATGGAGGAATAAAGTTAAAATGAATATTAAATATTCACTTAAGAAAGTGGTCATTTGTATACGTCTACAAGTTTGTTATTGTGTATTTGGATGACACTCTGATTTTCAGTTAGACAAAAGAGGAGCATTTGTTGCATTTGAGACAAGTTTTGTAGAGGTTGAGAGAAGAAAAGTTGCTAATAAATATTAAGATGTGTAATTTCGTGAAGGATGAGTTAGTCTATTAGGGATTTGTGATATCTGAGGATGGTTTGAGGATGGACCCTGAGAAAGTAAAAGCAATTGTTGAGTGGCCTACACCAGAAAGCATTGGAGAGGTAAGATCATTTCATGGATTGGCTAGTTTCTACCAGAAGTTCATCAGAAAATTCAGTTTAGTTTGTAACCCTATGACTGAGACGATGAGGGGAGATCAGAAGGAATTCAAGTGGACCACTAGAGCAAACAAAGGTTTTGAACTATTGAAGCAGAAAGTGACTGAGCATCCTGTGTTAGCTTTACCGGATTTCAATAAAGTATTTCAAGTGGATTGTGATGAAAGTGAAACAACAATAGGAGCAATCTTGAGTCAGGAAGGGAGAGTAGTAGCTTATTTCAGTGAGAAATTGAATGATGCCCAGAGGAGATATTCAATGTATGATCAGGAGTTTTATGCCATAGTTCAAGCCTTGAAGAAGAGGAGACATTTCCTGTTACCTAAGGAGTTAGTGTTGTATACAAATCATCAAGCTTTGAAGTATTTGAATAGTCAGAGTAAGTTGAATCAGAGACATATGAGATGGGTAGAATTATTGCAGAGTTACACCTTTGTGTTGAAGCATAGAAGTGGAAAATCTAACAAATTTTTTGATACATTGAGTGGGAGGATGAATCTACTGACAGAGATGAGAGTGACAATATTAGGATTTAAGGAATTGAAGACTTTGTATGATGATGACCCAAATTTTGAATAACCTTGTAAAGCATGTAGAGAAATGGTTGTGGTAGATAGAAGCAAGTGATTGGATTACTTCATTCAGGATGGGATGTTATTCAGAGGAGTTCACTTGTGCATACCTAAGAGTTCTATGAGGGAGAATTTGATAAAGGAGAAACACAATGGAGGATTACCTGGACATTTTTGTATTAACAAAACAATAGAATTGGTGAGTGAGCAGTACTTTGGGCCCCAGATTCATAAAGATGTTAAGAAATATGTGCAAAGTTGTAGAGTTTGTCAAGTTACAAAGGGTAGTAATCATAATGTGGGATTGTATAAACCTTTGACAGTACCGATAAGACCTTGGGAAGATATAAGCATTGATTTCATACTTGGATTGCCTAAAACACTGAGAGGGAATGATTCTATATTTGTGGTAGTGGATAGATTCTCGAATATGGCTCATTTCATACCTTGTAAGAAGACATCACATGCATTACATATAGAAAACCTATTTTTCATCCACCAACTGATGGACAGACATAAGTAGTTAACTGGAGCTTGGGAAATTTGTTGAGATGTTTAGTTGGAGATAAAATTGGAAGTTGGGATTTGATCCTTGCACAAGCAAAGTTTGCCTACAACAATTCAATAAATAGGAGAACTAGAAGAACACCTTTTGAGATTGTTACCGAAGTGCACCCTAGAGGAATATCATAACTAAGAGATATTTGATGGTATGATGAATCAATAAGGATCTGTTCAACTACTGAGAGGGGGGGGTGAATCAATAGATAAAAAAATTGTATACACTTTCACTAAACTCAAAATCAACCTCTCAAAGAAAACTCTAAACTGACTAGTTTAAACATTGAAGTTCAAATGCAATATTACTAACAAGTTAATCCAGTTGATTGTTATAACAGACTAATAGTAAAACATCTTTGAAACTCTCAAAACCTTTTGACTAAATCATTCAAAGTAGTTAAAATATATTTCACATTGTTGTCAATTAACATAACATTTCAAAGTGGATTTAGTAGTTAAGCAATTTAACCATAGTAAACATAACCACAAAAACATTCACCACTTGACACAATATTTTTGATGTGGAAACCCAAATGGGAAAAACCACGGTGGGGATGAATACCCACAAGTATTCTGAACTCTTCTGAAGTTTGCCATGTTAGGAGCCTAGTCTGTTAAAGCTTTACAAAAAGTCCTATTAAGAACAGATCTTGTTAGGGACCACCCGGTTAAGGGATTGAATATAATGCCCTATTAGAAGCAATAACCTATTAGGAGTAACCTCATTAGAGGATTTGAAATCTAAGCTAATGGACCACCTGGATAGAGGATTTAGATAACACTAAGTTGTTAGAGCTTACTCGATAAGGGGATTTGATTGTTGTAATTGTTAGAGAACAATAGGGGTTTGCTGATCTATTTGAATAGCACTACACTTTCTTATTCAGATCCTTTTCATGCTCCTATATGCCTTTACACATACCGTAGATACATCTCTTGGTTCAGCAACCAATCACTCTTACATTCAACCAAAATTGCCAACACTACAACAAAACAACTCATTGACCTTATAAACAAAACAATAGGTCGGTAACACATCACAAACCTAAACATCTCATAGAGATTACAAAACAAATCGGTTCAAGTATGACCATTGGATAACATAACAAATGACATATAAATCAATTCACATCATTCAAGATAACCTCAACCCCTCCTTGATCACCACTTCATCAAACACTATAACTCATCATGCGATTTCCATTACATGTAATGAACTTTCTCATTCCCAAGAAAAAAACCGTTATCTCTACATGCCCAAAATCTTTTAAAACTCTTCTCATACAACATGCATATGTGTCATAATCATTACCGCTCTTCATTCGATCATAAACCAATACAACCGATTCAAAAAGATCCATCGGTTAGGGTTTAGCATATCAACAAGTAGGGTTTACCGGTTGATCTTACTTCTTCTCTAGTAATACCGGTTTCCTTCACAAGCTCACTTACTGATTACAATTCCCTTCACTAGTTTTTCCTACCAATTACAAAACAACATTATTACAACATCATTACCAGTTATAATTGATAGCAATGACAACATAGAAGTTCATCAATGCAATATTCATGCAAATGCTAACAATCTCTCATTTTGGTATTGATGGCAATACAAGTATCAATACCCTTGATTGCTATGATTGTGAATAGGAATCTTGGTTTACATTTTACCATGTAATCTCCTTCAACTAAGTCTTCATGTCTTCAACTGGTAACTGGCTATAGATATTCTCTCTATCAATCATATAGATCATGTCCCCAATCATATAGTTCTTCTCCCCCTTTGACAACAATGCCAAAATGAAAGTAAAACATGCAATGTCATACTTCATTGTTATACAATATCAATTTGCAACTTGATGCTCCCCTCGTGGAATAACTCCACTCTACACCAATCCTGCTTCAAGATTTTCCAATTTTCTCTGGGATTGATGTATTTCACATCATGTAGGGGCACAACCCCTAGCTAACCTCTAAGATACTCAAAAGTAGTCTTAGGCAGAGGTTTTGTAAAGATATCCACTAGTTGCTCCTTGGTAGATACATGCTCCAATAATACATCTTTACTTTGCTCCTTGGTAGATACATGCTCCAACTGGTCCTTGTTTCCCTCTTTATCTTTAATGTTATCAAATTTGTTAATCAAAATGTTCATATTATCCATAGAGGCTTTAAGAATCTGGAAATTATGTTCAGCTATCCTCTTCACAGTTAGTTCCATCTTGTCCACTCTATTACCTAGATTATTCATGGTGATTTCTAGCCCATTCGCCTCTCTATTCCCTTCCATTTCCTTAGCCTTCTTTTCAATTTCAATAATATTACCAACTATGTTTTCAATAGCTTCAGCATTATTGATTGCCACCGCCAATTCTTTAACATTTTCAAAAAGAGGTTTGTCGCCTATCGTGGCATTTTTTATAACATTCATATCATTCTTTAGGTTGCCGATATCTTTCACAATTCTGTTGATAGTATAACTAAATCCCTTTATACTATCAATATCCCCAAGACAATCACTAGGATTTCCCCTTTTATTCTCATGGCCATCATTTTGCAATCCTTGAGTATTCAAATCCTCATCACGAACCACATCCGGGATCTCATCCCCTCCTTACCCTACACATTGTCATTTTTTTACTCCACTACATCCTCATCAGAAGCTATCAAAATTGGTTTTTTATCTTTGTTAACTCCCCTGCTGGTGTTCTTCTTCCTCTGGGTTTGTATTCCCATTCCTTTACCTTTCTTGTTTTCAATGAATTTTTCCTCAAAGGACTCATCATTGGAGTCCAAGATATCAGAATCAACCGTAATCCTCTTTCTCTTCCCCTTATTCCTCCTCTTTTTGCTAAGCTCCTCCGACTCACCTTCAGTTTCCAAGTCAAAGTTTGAACCACTATCCTCACTTTTTGTTTCCTCATCCCTGGTATTTTTACCTCTAATTGGTTTCTCAATGCATTTCCCTTTCAACAATTTATACACTAAAACCATAAGACCCTGATGAAGAGCATGGTCACCCTGAGGGTCTTTCTACATTTATTTAATTGTGTGATCCATGGAACAAGAAAGATAATAGGGAAAGCTTACCTTTTCACCATTGCGAAAGTGGCTGAGCAACACAAAATGGTGCCCGTAATCTCTCATAAATCTCCCATCCAACGTAATGTACGTAATGGTAGAAAACAACACAAACCTCCATGTCCTACAGATGCATTTTGGGGAGTGATTGGAGTTATCCACCTTCACCATTTTCTGCTTTTTGCCATCTATGACAGGAAATTTGTCCACTGCCTTATCAGAGATGCTACGATCTGTATAGAACTTAATGCCCTTTTTCACCATCCCCACGGCTTCTGCAATAATATCTTCATCCACCGTCATCATCTGGGTGCCCACCAAAACTTGGCCATTCTTCCAATTCTTTATAAAGTGCTTGGTGACTATTGGGTCTTTACCACAGAGCCTCTCCATGAACACACTTAAGCCCCCTCCTGTAGAATCTCCCAAACCTCTCTCTTCTTCTTCCAATCTGAACATGAGGTTGGTTCAAACCTTTTTTTGTTCCCCCCATTTTTCCTTCACAATCACTAGAATTCCTAATCTCTACTCTAATTTTTCTTCTTTGGTTTCTATAATTGCTCTGAAAAACAACCCTGAATCCGTGCCTAGTTAATATGATAAGATAATTAAATAAATGCTCATCACCACCATTGTAAGTCTTCATCAAAAAAAAGGGAAAAGAATTAGGAATTATGATTGATGATGCCACGTTGTCTCATCTAGATACGGTTTAGATCGAACAAGGATTTCACCTCACATGCAAGTTTTCTCTCTCCATTAATAGTAATGATTTCCTCAGTTCAGCAGGCCAGGTTGGCCGCCCATTCAGCACACAAGTTAGCTTCCCTGTACACGTGTGTGAAAAAACACATATCAAAGGTGTCACTTATTTTCTTCATTTCTTTAATTACATTATTTATTGACCAAGAAGGAAGGAACACCTTATTCAAATAGTTTATGATATTCAAAGAGTCACCTTCACACCAAACTCTGGTATAGTTGTCTTCCTTTTCTAGCACCATCCCATGATAAGCCGCCATAGCCTCAGCAACATGATTAGTTTGGTTTCCAATAGGGATACATTTAATGATTTTGCATTTTCCCCATTCATCCGTTAAAACCACTCCACATCCCGCATTGCTAGGGTTGTCCTTTGAAACGCCATCAAAGTTGATTTTCATCCAGCCATGGGGAGGGCTTTCCCATTTCACACCTTCTCTAGGATTAACCTGAAAGAAGTCTCTTCCCTTTAATGTCGATTTCTTGAAGATAATATGATCATCCTTATCTTGGAGATTGGCTATTCCACCTATGATGTTAATATTCTCCACTATATTTTGTTTGATTTTCTCAAATATTATTTGAGCCTTAGAAGCCTTCTCTCTAAACACTCTTTCATTTCTCTCTTTCCATATTTACTAGAAAATATGGGCTAAAGCTAGTCTCCATAACAAAATTATAATCTTATTCCTTGAGGGATGATGCCAAGAATTAAAAACCTCTTGGACTGATTCCGAGAAAATCCAACTGATATTGAAGTAATCCAGACATATAGCGCAAATATCAGCAAAGAAGGGACAATGAAAGAACAAGTGGTTAATGGTTTCCTCATTCTACATACAAAGAAAACAAACACTAGGCATACATTTTCATCTTTTTCTAAGGTTATCAATAGTCAAAATTTTATCTTGAAGGGTAGTCCAAAAAAAAATATTAATTTTAGGAATTAGGCCTTTCACCCAAGCCTTAGCCCAACAAGGACTCTCCATCTTAGAAAACTATTGATTATAGAGAGAGGCCACAGAGAATTTACCATTTGTTGTAAGTTTCCAGATTAGTTGATCATCATCATCCACCACCACCATGGAGTTCATAATTTTGTTCAGATTACCAAGGGAGGGATCTACTTGGGATAATTCCTTCCACTGTCCATCATTCTAGTAGTCACCCACCATAGAGCCATATTTTTCCTTGCACTGATTATGAAACTAACCCCAATCAGGACTTTCACTCAATGGGGAATCAAGCAACCAAGAATCTTCCTAGAATTTAATGAAGTTTCCTTTCCCCACCTTCCATTTCACACCTTTGGCAATTAGATCTCTTGTTCTTGAAACATTTTTTGAAATATTAGAGCCAACTGGGATATCTTCAGCATTGAGGAAACTTAGAAGGGTAGGATATCATCTTTTATACTTGTTGTCCCATATCAGTTTCCATTCTCCCTGGGTGTTATAACCTCTCCAAATCTGCTTAGCCATAAGAAACTCATTCATGTCTCTTATTCTTCTAAGGCAAAGACCTCCCTTTCTTATAGGTTTACAAACCTTATCCCATGCAATCAGAATCATTCTCTTCTTCTCCTCGACCCCTATCCATAGAAAAGTTCTTTGAATTTTTTCAATAGCCTCCACATACTTGGCAGGAATTCTGAATAGGCTAATGGCATAAAGAGGGATACTCTGAAGAGTAGATTTCAAAAGTTGAACCTTACCAGCTTGGCTAAGAAGAGAGCCTTTCCAACCAGCTGACTTCCTATGAAATTTATCCAGAAGAGATCCCCAGAAAGTATCAAGAGGGACTTGACATAAAGGGAGCCCAAAATAGGAAGTAGGAAGATTCCCCAATTGACACCCCAAAATGTCGCTTATTTTTATCTGTCTTCTTTCTAGAGTGTTGATGAAATAAACAAAGCTTTTAGACCAATTTATTAGTTGACTAGTAGCTATCCCATAACTATCCAATGCTTTCTTTAAATTCCTAGAATCTTTCACAGAAGCCTTCCCCATAATAATAGAGTCATCCACAAATTGCTGATGGGAGAAAACTTGATCCACTGAAGAAGGTTTCAACCCACAAAACTCTCCCTTCTCAACAAGCTTTCCAATGAATCTTCCTAGACATTCTGCCAAGATAATGAAAAGAACTGAGGATAGAGGATCCCCCTCTCTAAGACCCCTTGAGGACTTGAATAAGGGGGAAGGAGACCCATTGATTAAGACAAAAAAATAAGTAGAAGAAACCAATTGTAGAATAAGACAAATACTTCTAGAGTAGAAACCAAAAGCAGAGAGAACATCCATCATAAATCTCCAGTCCACTCTATCATAGGCTTTAGATAAGTCAAGCTTCAAAAGAAAGCCCTCTTTTTAGCACTAGATAGTGAATGAATATTTTCATGGACCGATATTATCGAATCCAATATTTGTCTCCCAGGGACAAAGCCACTTTGCTAGGGAGAAATGATAGAGGGGAGCAGACTCAATATTCTAGAAGTCAAAACCTTAGAGATGATCTTGTACAAATAACTACAAAGGCTAATAGGTCTAAAAAGATCCATGGAATCAGCTCCCATCTTTTTGGGAATAAGGGCAGTTAAAGTTCCATTCAATTATTTCAAAATTCTTCTTGCACCAAAAAATTCTTTCATAGCACTGAAAACATCACCTCCAACAATATGCCAGTACATTTGAAAAATGAACATGGGAAAACCATCTGGGCTTGGGGCCTTGTTACCTTCAAAGGAATGGACAACTTTCAAAATCTCATCATTGGATGGAATAGCAGTGATGTATGAATTCTGATCTGCATCCAAGATAGAGGGGATACAATCCATAAGGTCCTTTTGAGCTTGCAAGTCCAAATTTTGTTCCTTAGTCAGGAGGTTGGAGAAAAACTCCATGGTTGCCTTCCTCATAGATTATTCATCTTCAACAGCTCTACCATTAACTTTAAGTTGTGATATCCTATTTATGGCCTTGTGTTTTAGAGTGGAAATATAAAAGTATTTTGTATTTCTATCCCATTCCTTCAGCCAAATATTTCTTGACCTCTGTTTCTAGAAAGTTTCTTCTTTTGCTATTATATCATGATATTTCATAAGAATCTCATCTTCTACATCTCTCGAGACCTTTGTATAGCCATTATTCTAAATCTCATCCTGAATATCTTTCAGATCTAAGAGAATGGTGGCTTTAGAAGGAAAGATATTCCCAAAGGATTCCTTGTTCCATCTTTTAACATTATCTTTCACAAACTTTAACTTTTTGACCACCTTATACATAGCATTTCCTTCAATTCTAACCTGCCACCATTCCTTGATTTTGCTTTCCATATCTGAGTGTTTTGTACACATTCTCTCAAATGTATAAGGGAAGTGTCTTCTTCCCTTCTTGGCATCAGCCATAAAGGATATAGGATAATGATCCGATCCTACCCTTATATGAGCTGATAAAGAACAAAAGTAAGAATTAAACCAATCTAGTGAAATTAAAGTGTTGCCATTATGTGAACCGGTATGTGGACATAATGATATTGTATGTTGTCATTGATGTCAATATGCTGAAGAGGTGAGAACCGACATAACACTGTGAACCGACATTCGTGCCAAAGTGAAGTGGTGTGCTTTTTCAAGGTGAACTGACAAATGGTTATGGGAGCTGGCACATGGAAGCATTATATGACTACCGGTTGGTAGTCTCAAATTTAGGGTTTCCTGTTTAAGTGCTTCAAGCCTGTGTGGCTCAACTGGTGACATTGTGTGATGAGTTAGCATTGTAATGAAGAACAGATCATGTTGCCACGTCAGCCTTATGCATGTGAAGGATCTTACATGAAGGAGATTGTTCCTATCAACCTTGGGAATGTGCGAAGTCTATAAAATGGTGATAACATGTGATGGGTTATCAGTCGCCATGAAATCGGTGAAAATGGATGATGGAGAATGTCTTGAGATTGGATCAAGACTATTGCAATTAATGGAGTGTTCTCAATGGTCAGGATTGAACCATTTGAATTCCTTAACCTAACAGGTTTAGGGTTTAGGGATTATGCTACCGACCTATATGTTTTCCTATAAGGTCGATGGTGTGTCTCTTTCTGAGGTTGTTGGCAAAAGTTGTGTGTGTATCCAAGAGAAGGGATATGTGATTCTTGCAAGACCAAAAGAAGAGAAGTGATACCTACAAAGTGTAAGTGCAGAAGGTGAAGAGGAGCTTAAGTGGATCTGCATTAGCATTGAGTGTTGTTACCAGATCATTGTAATACCTATTGATCTCTAACCACCTCAACAGTTGGAAAATCCCTTAACAGGGTAGCCTTAACCGGCTTGTTGTAAATCCTTTAACAGGGTAATTCAAAGCTATTGAGTTTGAAATCCTTTACCTATTGAGTTCTTGAAATCCTCTAACAAGGTAACCTTTAACATGGTTTAACCCTTAACCGGGTATTGTAGCCATCCTCTAATCAAGTGATCTCTAACAGGATCGATTCCTAGCAGAAACTTTTGTAATGTCTCTAACCGGACAAGGCTCCTAACAGAGCGAACTTCGAAAGAGTTCAAAAATAGCTTGTGGGTATTCATCCCCACCATGGTTTTTCCCAGTTGGGTTTCCACGTGAAAAATATGTGTGTCATGTGTGATGCTTTTATCTTGTGATGCTTTGCTACTATCTGTCAATCATATAATGGTTCGATGTTTTATGCTTGTCAATAAAACATGTTGAACTAGCTATTATTATGATCTGATGGTAATTACCTATTTATGCATAAGGGAGAAATGGTAAGGTAGTCTTGAGTTGAGTGAAAAGCTAAGTGAGTAACCAATTAATGCTTGTCTCAGTCAGTCTTAGCTTTACTGGTTGCACTTTGTTTCAAACTGGTGTCACTGTTTGCCAGTCATTTGAAGTGTCTGCTGTCAGACCGGTTTAGGACTATATTTTTGCCTGTACTGATTCACCCCACCTCGCAGTACCAGGTTAGTACTATCAGTTCATCATTGAGTTATCAATTGGTATCAGAGTGTCCTCCAGGTCCTCTATGTTATAAGCTTAACCGCTTGAGGTAAAGATCCCAGTCTAATGATGAAGAGGGAAGGTCCAAAGTTTAACAGAGAAAATTTCAGTATATGGAAAGACTGAATGAAGATATCCATCAAAAGCATGGGTGCTCAACACTGGAGCTATGTTGAGACTGTCTATGTTGCTCCTACCGATACCCTTACTAATGACCAAAAGAGAGAGATGCAAGAGAATGGGAAAGTCATGGAAGCCCTAATTAGTAGTTTATCTGACATTGAGTTCATTGATGTTCAGGATAAGGTAAATCCCAAAGAGGTATGGGATACTCTTGAAAATATCTATGGCGGTGATGAACATGTAAAACAGGCTAAGGAAGAAAGCCTTAGAGGGATGTTTGACGATATGTGGATGGTTGAAGGTGAGACCATTCAACAATATGGAATAAGAATCAAAACTGTTGTTGGAGATATCAAGAGTGCAGGTGGTAAAATAGAAGATGCCACTGTGGTAAGCAAAGTCCTGAGATCCCTATTGCCAGTCTATGCAATAAGGGTTGCTGCTATTCAAGAGCTAAGATCAATAGACAAGAATAAGGTATCCCTAGACTCCATCATTGCAAAGTTGACAACCTATGAGCTAAATAGTTTTACTGGTAGTATTCAAAAGACTAAATCAGCTTTTAAATCTTCTGTAGTATCATCCAGAAAAGGAAAAGAAGATAGCACTAGTGGTGAACCAAGATAGGGTAGAGAAATGGATGATGAGGAGATTCTGATGGCATTTGAACCTCTCCTTTATAGAAAACTTCCAAAAGGAACTAGCAAATACAGAGGTAAGCTACCTTTGAAATGCTTCTCTTGTAACCGGATAGGACATATTGCTATAAACTGTCCTAATGGCGACAACAAGGACAAACCGGAAAGGTTCAAGAAATTCAAAGGAGGAAACCAGAGAAACTGTTTTGTGGCAGTTGATGAAGGTGTCACAGATGAATAATCAAAGGATGAAGAAAGTGAAGATATTGTGTTTGTTGCTGTCAAGGAAGATGTGTCAGACAAGAAGGCTCTTTTCTCCTGGTTTGATAATTCCAATGAGTGGATCATCGACAGTGGTTGTTCAAACCATATGACAGGTGACTGGAGCAAGTTTCTATCATTGGAGGAGTATTATGGTGGTGTGGTTTGCTTTGGTAATGATGCACCATGTATGGTCAAAGGCAGAGGGTCCATCTCTCTGAATGGAAAGAGTAGTGCTGACAATGCGTATTGGGTTGATGGTCTTAGACACAACCTTCTGAGTATTGCCTAGCTGAATGACAGTGGCCTCACTCTGGAATTCAAGAATGGAGTTT
This sequence comes from Cryptomeria japonica, assembly GCF_030272615.1. Classification (NCBI taxonomy): domain Eukaryota; kingdom Viridiplantae; phylum Streptophyta; class Pinopsida; order Cupressales; family Cupressaceae; genus Cryptomeria; species Cryptomeria japonica. The sequence continues at coordinate 308,449,412 of NC_081412.1, read as the reverse complement.
GCAGAATCAAAGGAAAGAATGGTGAATTGGTGGCCATCGGCATATAGACCAAAGGTAACCTATTTCATCTGAATGCAAATATAAGTACATGTCTTATGGTTAAATTTGATGATAGCTGGATATGGTATAGGAGACGCTGCCATGTAAACTTTGATAACATTGTGAAGGCTAGTAAGATCAAGGCAGTTAGAGGGTTGTCGATGCTAAGAAAAATGGATAATACCTTATGTAGAGAGTGTCAATTGGGGAAAATGTCTTCCTCAACCTTTAAAGGTAAATCTTTCACTGCTGACAACTTGCTTGATCTTGTGCATACTGATTTGTGTGGTCTTATGAAAACTAGAAGTGCGCAAGGTGATAGGTACTTCATGATTCTCACTGATGACTGCTCAAGAATGATGTGGGGCACATTCTTGAAAGACAAGTCTGAAGCCTTTGTAAAGTTCAAAGCTTTCAAAGCTTTAGTGGAGAAGGAAAGCGGTAAAAGGATCAAGTGCCTGAGAACTGATCAAGGAGGGGAATTGACTTCTGGTGAATTCAACAAGTACTATGAAGAACATGGCATCAAGAGGCAATTGTCTGCCCCCCAGACTCCATAGCAGAATGGCCTAGCAAAAAGGAATAACCAGACTGTGGTTGAAGCAGCTAGAACCATGTTGATTCAAGGAAAGGTAGCTCACACCTTTTGGAGAGAAGCGGTGAGCACTGCAGTCTACACAATGAACCGGGTACTCATCAAGAAAGGTAAGGATAAAACTCCTTATGAGTATTGGACTGGTAAGACACCTATGGTTAGCTACTTTAGAGTGTTTGGTAGCAAATGTTACATCAAGAGGAGTGAACACCAGAGCAAATTTGATGCAAAATGTGATGAGGGAATATTCCTAGGATATTCCACCAAGAGCAAAGCTCTTAAGTGTTTCAACAATAGGACTCAGAGAATTATGGAAAGCATCAATGTAAGAGTTGATGAAACCTCTGAGAAAACTAAGGAAACCGACAGTGAGCAAGCGGTAAATGAACCATTTGCAACCTTCTGGGAGCTAGTTGTCAGTCAACCAAGTACCAGTAACAGTGTTCCTACACCGGAAAATGTAGATGCTGATACTGATGGAGATGAGGATGAAGAAGAAAAGCAAGAGGAATCTATCAAGACCATTCCTTGGTATTTCAAGCTGAATCATGATCCTAAGCAGATCATAGGAGATAAGAATGCAGGAATCCTTACAAGAAGAAAGGTCAGAGAAAACTCATGTATGATCTCTGAATTTGAGCCTAAAACATTCAAAGAGGCACATAAAGATGAAGACTGGATCAAGGCAATGGAAGAGGAACTTGACCAGATAGAGAAAAATGGTACATGGTCTTTGGTACCCAGACTGGAGCATAAAAATGTCATTGGTACCAAATGGGTCTTCAGAAATAAGCTGAATGAGGATGGCACACTAATAAGAAACAAAGCCAGATTGGTATGCAAAGGATATGCTCAAGAAGAAGGAGAAGACTATGGAGAAACCTTTGCTCCTGTAGCTAGATTGGAAGGAGTTCATATGCTTCTTGCATATGCAGCTTTTAAAGGCTTCAAAGTATATCAAATGGATGTAAAATATGCATTCCTAAATGGTGTACTTGAAGAGGAGGTGTATATAGAGCAACCAGAAGGGTTTTCCCTATCTGAAGATAGTGACATGGTATGTAGGCTACATAAAGCCCTATATGGACTAAAGCAAGCACCTAGAGCATGGTATGAACGCCTGCATTCCCATCTTGTGAAGATTGGATTTGAGAGAACAAGTGAAGATAGCAATAGCTACTTGAAGTTTGAAGGAGATCAGATCCTGATCTATGAGGTATTTGTTGATGACATTATCTTTGGTGGAGATGACAAGATGAGTCATGAGTTTGCAGATGAGATGAAGAAAGAGTTTGAAATGTCACTCATAGGGGAGATTAAATTCTTTATTGGATTGCAAATCTAGCAAATGAAGGATGGAATCTTTATCACTTAGTCCAAGTATGTCAAAGAGGTGTTGAAGACCTTTGGCATAGAAGATAGCAAACCGGTTGGTACACCGATGGTGACCGGTTGTAAACTATCCAAAGAGGATGACTTAGCATTGGTTGATGAGAAGGAATATTGATCAATGATTGGTAAATTGCATTATGTAGTGCATAGCAGACCAGATATTGCACATGCAGTTGGCATTATTGCAAGGTTCCAAAAAAGCCCAAGAGAATCCCACTTGGTTGCAGTCAAGCAGATTCTTAGGTATCTGAAGGGAACTATTGACTATGGATTGTGGTATCCATGTAGCAAGGATTTCAACTTGAAAGTGTTCACAGATGCTGATTGGGCTGGTAATATAGATGATCGGAAGAGCACAACCGATGGTGCATTCTTCCTTGATGGTAGACTAGTCTCATGGATGAGTAAGAAGCAGAGTTGTATCTCTCAGTCTACAGTGGAAGGAGAGTATGTTGCAGCTTTCATGAACTGCACTCAGACAATTTGGATGAAGCATGTATTAAATGGCTTCAAAGTTCCTGTATCTGAACCGGTAAGTATATTTTGTGACAATACTAGTGCAATTAACATCTCCAAGAATCCAATTTTACATTCTAGAACCAAACACTTTGAGCTTAAGTATCATTTCTTAAGGGAAAAGGTTCAGAACAAAGAGATTGCACTAGAACATGTTTCTAGTAAGGAGCAATTAGCAGACATATTCACCAAGCCTCTCCCAAAGACTACATTTATGTACTTAAGAGGTGAATTAGGGGTGTTGCCCCTTTAGGAGGTAAACTAAAAGCATATGCTCCACATCAGTCAGGTAGTGCATAGTCAAATTTATTTTGGATTGATGTGTTGAAGGAAGCTACTCCTCAGGGGGAGTAGCATAATGGAATAGGCAAGCTTGTGCCTTCACTTTGGCATTGTTGTCAAAGGGGGAGAAGATGTGAAGTGGAGAAGATATCTATAGAAAATGGGGAGAAGATGTGAAGCAGAGAAGATATCTTTGTTTATTGCCATCAATTCCAAAGGGGGAGATTGTTGGCATTATGTGAACCGGTATGTGGACATAATGATATTGTATGTTGTCATTGATGTCAATATGCTGAAGAGGTGAGAACCGACATAACCCTGTGAACTGCCATTCATGCCAAAGTGAAGCAGTGTGCTTGTTCAAGGTGAACCGACATATGGTTATGGGAACTGGCACATGGAAGCATTGTATGACTATCGGTTGGTAGTCTCAACTTCAGGGTTTTTGGTTTAAGTGCTTCAAGCCTGTGTGGCTCAACTGATGACATTGTGTGATGAGTTAGCATTGTAATGAAGAATAGATCATGTTGCCATGTCAACCTTGTGCGCGTGAAGGATCTTGCATGAAGGAGATTGTTCCTATCTACCTCAGGAATGTGAAAAGTCTGTAAAATAGTGATAACATGTGATGGGTTATCAACTGCCATGAAATTGGTGAAAATGGATGATGGAGAATGTCTTGAGATTGGATCAAGACTGTTGCAATTAATGGAGTGTTCTCAATGGTCAGGATTGAACTGTTTGAATTCTTTAACCTAACAGGTTTAGGGTTTAGGGTTTATGCTATTGACCTATCTATTTTCCTATAAGGTCGATGTTGTGTCTCTTTCTGAGGTTGTTGGCAAAAGTTGTGTGTGTATCCAAGAGAAGGGATGCGTGATTCTTGCTAGACCAAAAGAAGAGAAGTGATACCTGCAAAGTGTAAGTGTAGAAGGTGAAGAGGAGCTTAAGCGGATCTACATTGGCATTGAGTGCTATTACCAGGTCATTGTAATACCTGTTGATCTCTAACCACCTCAACAGTTGGAAAATCCCTTAATAGGGTAGCCTTAACTAGCTTGCTATAAATCCTTTAATAGGGTAATTCAAAGCTATTGAGTTCGAAATCCTTTAGCTATTGAGTTCTTGAAATCCTCTAACAAGGTAACCTTTAACAGGGTTTAACCCTTAACTGGGTATTGTAGCCATCCCTTAACCGGGTGATCTCTAACAGGATTGGTTCCTACCAGAACCTTTTATAATGTCTCTAACCGAACAAGGCTCCTAATAGAGCGAACTTCTAAAGAGTTCAAACATAGCTTGTGGGTATTCATCCCCACCATGGTTTTTCCCAGTTGGGTTTCCACGTGAAAAATATGTGTGTCATGTGTGATGCTTTTATCTTGTGATGCTTTGCTACTGTCTGTCAAGCATATAATGGTTCGGTATTTTATGCCTATCAATAAAACATGTTGAACTAGTTGTTATTATGATCTGATGGTAGATTACTTGTTCATGCATAAGGGAGAAATGGTAAGGTAGTCTTGAGTTGAGTGAAAAGCTAAGTGAGTAACCAGTTAATGCTTGTCTCAATCAGTCTTAGCTTTACTGGTTGCACTCTGTTTCAAACCAGTGTCACTATTTGCCAGTCATTTGAAGTGTCTTCTATCAGACCAGTTTAGGACTGTATTTTTGCTTGTACTAATTCACCCCCCTCTTAGTACCGGGTTAGTACTATCAGTTCATCATTGAGTTACTATCAAGACTGACCAAAATTAATTATTCACCACTCCTTCAATTCTAACCTGCCACCATTCCTTTATTTTGCTTTCCATATCCGGGTATATTTTCCACATTCTCTCAAATCTATAAGGGAAGTGTCTTCTTCCCTTCTTGGCATTAGCCATAAAGGATATAGGATAATGATCCGATCCTACCCTTATATGAGCTGATAAAGAACAAAAGTAAGAATTAAACCAATCTAGTGAAATTAAAGCTCTATCAAGACTGACTAGAATTAAGTATTCACCACTCCTTCTATTAGTCCAGGTATATTTAACTCCTTGCAAATCTAGGTCATGGAGAGCATTATTATTGATGAATTCCATTAAATTCAATATGTTGTCCAAATTGGTTTGGCTTCCTCCCTTTTTCTCATTTTCCTTCAAAGGGGTATTGAAGTCCCCCATAATAATCCACCTATCTTTAGCAAACTTACTTCTAAACATGGACAAGCTTTTCCAAAAATCACTTATGCCAATCTTGGTGTTTGGGGCATACACATTAGTTAAGACCCATGAAGTACCCTCTTTCAAATGCTTAAATCTAATACAAGCCAGATTATTGTCTTGAATCAACACTTCACCTTTTACATTATTTGTATTCCAGAAAGTAACAATACCTCTCGAAGCTCCTTCTAAACTACCACCACTAACTCCTCTATTACTAAACATTTTCAAACATTCAACCTTATCCTTATGCATTTTGGTTTCCTAAATCAAAAAAATATTTGGGTTTTTGTCTCTAATCATACTTTTAATTAAATCATATTTGTGAGGATTATTCAATCCTCGAATGTTCCAGGAGATAATCTTCACGACTTTTTAGAAATACCTGTCTGAAAGATGGTTGTTTGAGTCCCATCTGCTATATTCAAGCTTGTTTCCATGGTCCTCTTCTTTTCATTTGAATGTCTTCCAGGTGAAGTATGTTGAGCTCCCACATCCCCTAGTCTGCTTCTGGTATTTCAGGTGGATGTGTTATTGTTGTTGCTTTTATTGTTCTTTTATTGGTTCTTGTTCTTTCTTTTATCCTCCATTACTTCTTCTTCCTCCTGCTTTGAATCACTCTTTCCCAATGCCTTTTTTATATCTTCCTCATCTCCCCATCTTGGTTCATTTTCCTCCAAGAAATTCAATTTGACCTGAGCTAGGGAGGCTAATGAAATCTTTGATAGCCCTTGTTCAAAGATATTGTCAGGTTGTGCATCTTGGGTCTAGCTTGCTCCATTTTCTGACTTGGATAATTTTGTTACTAAGTTAAAATTGTCTCCCTCTTCCTTATTATCTTTGGATTGACTAACTCCCTTATCCATCTGACAGCTATTCCTTTTCTCATTCTGAGCTAAATTTTGTTTTGTCTTATCCTTTTCCTTGTTTTGACTGCTGACTTGTGAATCTCTTTCTCCATCATTTGAATCCTTTCCATTATTCTCCTGCTCCTTTTCCTGATGGGAGATCTTATCATTCTCTCCTTTCTTCGTATCATTTCTCGATTCTCTGACTAACACTTCCTTTGTACTTCCTACCTAGGACTGTTTCTCCTGATCTGAATAATCAGAAGGAGAAACTTTCAAAGAGTTGTCCACCTTTTTCCACACTTTATTTTGGGACTGAGATTTGACCACATTGCTTGGGCATTTTTTAGCCCAGTGCCCAACTTTCTTATAGTAAAAGCAAGCAAAAGGGATTGATTCATAAACAATATTCTGCATCCATTTGCCTAGTTTTTATTCTATCTCTATTTCCTCTGGCATATCTGTTTTGGGCCCAACTCCTACATAGATTCTAGCATAAATAAGTCTTCTTCTAGATGTCATAATCAGATCAATGGTGATAAGCTCCCTAAAAGTATTGGCTATCCCAGAAAACACATCTTCCTCCCAATATTCCATAGGAAGCCCAGGCAACTTTATCTAGACTGGAACTTGGACCACAAACTTATCCTCTCTTCCCACATTAGGATACCATTTCTGGATATACATTAAATATTTGTCTATCGCCCAGGTACCATTGTAGAGGATATTTTTGTGATCCTCCTCACAAGAGAAAGAAAAGGAAAGACATCCTTTATTCATCGCGACCACATCAACCTGACCTTTCAAATTCCATTTTCTCTTAACAAATCCACGGACAACCTCAATGTTTGGTCTCATCCCAAATAATTTCCCTATCAGAGTAGTTTCCATTCGAGCAATGTTTTGATCTATAATTTGATCTGGAATGGAAATGGCAAACTTTCCTTGAGAAGCATTCGAAGTATTTTTAACCGGGGGCAAAGATGACTTACCTTTGGGTTTAATACCAAACAAAGAAGACCATTTACCAATGTGTCCAATCGATCTAGGGCCCCCCTCTAGGCCCTCTGAGTTAAAAAGGGTCTTGAGATCCTTCCCATTAGATTCTTTTCCCTTCACTAAATCCCCTGAACCACTTGCCGCTTGTTGGATCCTGAAAATGCTTTAGGTTTGCCACCTCCCATTAGATTTGAGATATATGTTGCTATCTTCACTGGTTCTCTAAAAACCTATCTTCATCAGGTGTGAATGCAACCTTTCATACCATACTCTCGGTGCTTGCTTCAAACCATATAGTGCCTTGTGCAATTTACATACCATATCCTTTGCATCAGTCAAGGCATAACCATCTGGTTTCTCAATGTATACTTCTTCTTCCAGTATTCCATTTAGAAATGCTAACTTCACATCCATCTGATATACTTTGAATCCCTTATATGCTGCAAATGCAACTAGAGTCCTAATACCTTCCACTCTAGTAAGTGGTGCAAAAGTCTCACCATAGTCTTCTCCTTCTTCCTGTGCTCCTCCTCCATAGCTTTGATCTAGTGATCATCTCCAAATGCTTCCTTAGCAGTTCTAGGCTCAATAGTGGAGATCATGAAATAATTCTCTCTAATTCTTCTTCTTGTTAACACTCCAACATCCTTATCTCCAATAATCCAGTCAGGATTATGATTGAGTCTCACAAACCTCATAATAATACATACCTCATAATAATATGATCATTATCTTCAGGTTCTTCTTATTCATTATCATCATCTTCTAAATCTACCTATTCTAGTTGAACTGGTACAACAACATTCTCTTTACCAGTTTTATGTTTCATCGGTTCTGGTTCCAAAAATAGAATGCAAGGATCTTCTTCCTTTTCCTCCACACTAGTTTCCCCTGAAACTTCAGGATACTCATCCACTCAAACATCAACACTTTCAATGATTCTTTATATTCAGTTATTGTAACATTTGTAGGCCTTACTCTTGGTGGAGTAACTAAGAAATATTCCTTCATCACTTTTAGCCTCAAACTTACTAACATAGTCACCTCTCTTAATAAAACATTTATTGCCAAATATCTTAAAATACCTGGCATTAGGTGATCTACCATACCAGTATTCATAAGGAGTTTTATCCTTACCTCTTTTTACCAGTATCTGGTTCATAGTGTAGACAGTTATGTTGATAGCTTTTCTCCATAAAGTTTTTACCACACCTCCTTGTATCAACATCATTCTTGTAGCTTCAACAACTGGCTGGTTGTTCCTCTCTACAATACCAGTTTATTGTGGTGTCCTTGGTGCAGAAAGCTGCCTCTTTATTCCATTGTCTTCACAATATCTAGTGAATTCCTCTAAAGGAAATTCACCACCTTGATCAGTCCTCAGACACTTTATCTTCTTGCCACTTTCCTTTTTAGCTAAGGCCCCAAATGCCATGAACTTACTCAATGCTTCGGTTCTATCCTTCAAGAATGTGAGCCACATCATTCTTGAGCAATCATCAGTGAAGATCATAAAATATCTATCACCTTGAATACTTTTAGTCCTTATGGGTCCACGGAAATTTGTATGAACCAAATCTAATAGATGTTCTACTTAAAAAGATTTTCTCTTAAAAGTTGAGGATGTCATCTTTCCCAACTAACATTCCTTACACAGAGCATTCACTGGTTTGTCCAACTGAGGCAAACCTCTTACCAACTTGGACTTACTACACTTTATAATGTTATCAAATTTATATGACAAAATCTCCTATGCCAAAGCCAACTATCATCTATTTTAGCAATTAAACAATTATTGACTTTAGGATTTAGGTGAAACAAGTTACCTTTTGTCTGCATTCTGGTTGCAATTAGTTCACCTTTTCTCCCATAGATTTTGTAGATTCCATTCTTAAATTCCAATGGATAACCTCTATCATTGAGTTGTGAAACACTCAAAAGATTATGCTTTAATCCTTCAACCAGTAGACATCATCTGCACTGCTCTTTCCATTAAGATAAATGGTTCCATTTCCTTTTACCATGCAGGGTGAGTCATTTCCAAATCTCACAACTCCTCCATCAAATTCCTTCAAAGTAAGAAATTTACTCTAGTCACCGATCATGTGGTGTGAACAACCACTATCAATGATCTAGCCATTAGAATTATCCATGCGAGAAACTAATGCATTCTGATCAGATGACTCCTCTTTAATGGCTACAAAAACAATATCTTCATTAGCATCTCCCTCATATTCCTCATTAGTGATACCACCATCAACTGCAATGAGACAATCTCTTTTGCCTTTTCCTTTGTACTTCTTTAACTTCTCACGCTTTTGCTCATTGTCACCATTAGGACAGTTAGCTACAATGTGTCCAATCTTGTTGCATGCAAAACATTTAAAAGGTAATTTACCTCTGTACTTATCGGTACCTCTGGGTAATCACTTGGCCAACAATGCTTCAAGCTCAACCAAACTGTCTTCATCATCAACTTCTCTGCTGGATCTAGATTCATAGTTGTGACTGACATCTCTACTTTTCCTCATATGAGGGTTAGAAACTGAAGCTCTAAATGCAGAATCATATTTTTGAACACTACCATCATAACCATTTAATTCAAATGCAGTAAGCTTACCAATGGAGTCAAGAGTTACCTTAGTTTTGTCAATAGATTTTAGCTCCTGAATGGCTGCAACTCGGATAGCATAGACTGGTAGAAGGGTTCTCAACACCTTACTAACCACTATGGCATCTTCCACTTTACCACCAACACTCTTGATCTCACAAACTATATCTATGATCCTTTGACCATAATGTTGTATAATATTGCCTTTAGCCATTTGCATGCCATCAAATTTTCCTCTTAGACTCTCTTCTTTGGCAATCTTCACATGCTCATAAATGCTATAGATCTCTTCAATTTTCTTCCATACCTCATAAGAAGACTCCATACCATGGACATATACACACTCTACATCAGACAAAGAACTGATAATGACCTCCAATGCTTGATTATTTTCTTGTTGCTCTTTCTTTTGATCATCAGTCATAATCCCACTAGGTGAAACATATTGAGTACCAACATGTTCCTAGTATTGATTTCCTAGACTCTTGATATAGATTTTCATTCTATTACTCCATATCCTATAGTTTTCTCTATTAAACTTTGGACCTTCTTTCTTCATCATGTTCTTCAAGATCTTTACCTCAAGTTGTTAGGATTAGACCTTAGAGGACCTGAAATGCTCTGATACCAATTGATGGTATGATGAATCAATAAGGATCAGGTCAAATACTGAGAGGGGGGGTGAATCAGTAGATTAAAAAATTATATAGACTTTCACCAAACTCAAAGTCAACCTCTCGAAGCAAACTCTAAACTGACTCGTTTAAACACTGAACTTCAAATGCAATATTACTAACAAGTTAAACTGATTGATTGTTATAACAGACTAACAGTAAAACATCTTTGAAACTCTCAAAACCTTTTGAATAAATCATTCAAATACTTTACCGATAGTAGTTAAAACATATTTCAAATTGTTGTCGGTTAACATAACATATCAAAGTGGATTTAGGAGTTAAGAAATTTAACCATAGTAAACATAACCACAAAAGCATTCACCACTTGACACAATATTTTGACGTGGAAACCCAAATGGGAAAAACCATGGTGGGGATGAATACCCACAAGTATTATGAACTCTTCTGAAGTTCGCCCTGTTAGGAGCCTATCTTGTTAAAGCTTTACAAAAAGTCCTATTAAGAACAGATCCTGTTAGGGACCACCCGGTTAAGAGATTGACTATAATGCCCTATTAGAAGTAATACCCTGTTAGGAGTAACCTCGGTACAGGATTTGAAATACAAGCTAATGGACCACCTGGTTAGAGGATTTAGATAACACTAAGCTTATTAGAGCTTACCCGGTTAAGGGATTTGACTGTTGTAATTGTTAGAGAACAACAGGGTTTTGTTGATCTGTTTGAATAGAACTATACTTGCTTGTTCAGATCCTTTTCATGCTCCTATTTGCCTTTACACATACTATAGATACATCTCCTAGTCCGACAACCAATCACTCTTACATTTAACCAAAATTGCCAACACTACAACAAAATAACTCATCGACCTTATAAACAAAACAATAGGTTGGTAACACATCACAAACCTAAACATCTCATAGAGATTACAAAACAAATTGGTTCAAGTATGACCATTGTATTACATAATAAATTACATAGAAATCAACACACATCATTCAAGATAACCTTGACCACTCCTTGATCACCGCTTCATTGAACACTGTAACTCATTACGTGGTTTCCATTATATGCAATGAACTTGCTCATTCCCAAGACAAAAACCATTATCTCTATGTGCCAAAAACCTTTTTGAAACTTTTCTCATACAACATGTATACGTGTCATAATCATTACCGCTCATCATTAGATCATAAACCAATACAACCAATTCACCAAGCTCCATCAGTTAGGGTTTAGCATATCAATAGGTAGGGTTTATCGGTTGATCTCACTTCTTCTCTAGTAATACTAGTTTCCTTCACAAGCTCACTTACCCGTTGAAATTCCCTTCACTAGTTCTTCCTACCAGTTACAAAACAATATTATTACAACATCATTACCGGTTATAATTGACATCAATGACAACATAGAAGTTCATCAATGCAATCTTCATGCAAATGCCAACAATATTAGCAGTGAAGATCAGAGAAGTTCAGAAGAAGAAGACTTTGCAGATCACATAGCAGCCTTGCATATTCAGGTTAAGAAGCATTTGGAAGACATGAACAACAAGTATAAGGAGAAGGCAGATGAGAAGAGGAGACAAGGAATTTGAAGTTGATGATAAAGTGATGGTTTATTTGAGATAAGAAAGATTCTCGATTGGAACTTATAACAAATTGCAGATGAAAACGTTTGGACCTTGTAGGATTTTGAGGAAGTTCAGTTTTGGAAATGCTTATGAAGTGGAGTTACTGGATAGTCTGATTATTTCACCTATGTTTAATATTGCAAATCTTCATGAGTATCATGAACTAGAAATCTACGAGGATAGTATTGCAGACTTGAAGAAATAGTTGCCTTGGAAGGAACCAGACCAGATTGAAGATATTTTGGATAGTAGGATTGGGTGTAGTACCCGGAGCAGTTAGTATAAGGAGTATCTTGTGAAGTGGAAGGACAAACTAGTTGAAGATTCATCTTGGATTTCTTAGGAAGAGGTAGTTTGCCTTGGTTTTCCTCAAACCCTAGCAAAGTGAGAGACTCACTTTTTCAATAACCCTAGATGTCTAATGCAGGAGCATCCACGGTTCATAGCAATCTTGCATCAACCAAAAACATTTTCTTTGTATTTTGCTTTATGTTTGAATTTTTAGCATTTCTTTCTATGTGTCCTAGTTTTGGCTCACCGGATCTTGTGGAGTTGGATTCTACTTGAATACTTGATCATCTTTCTTATTTCCAGACCACATCGCATTTGGATCATTTTTTGACAAGTTATCGCTATCGGTTTCCGTTTATCAGTTGATGTGTGTGTGAAAAAGTGGAATAAGTATCTATATCTATAGGACACAACACTTCAATTAAGTCATTGCATGTATGGTTAGACAAATATAAGCATGAATAATAAAACCATAACAAATCGACCAATTGCCTTCCAAAAGATGTGAGTATAAGATTGCTCTTAGATTTTTATAAACAATACCAGTGACTAGACTACACCAAGATGAAGGATTTAATCTATATGAGCATGATATTAAGCTAAAATGGATACAATATGGATGAATAATTCAACCAATAATGAATTCAAACAATATGGATTCAAGCAATATGGATGCAAATAATCCAAAAAAAGCACAATATATTCAATGACTCCAGAGCAAAATCAGCGTAATAATAATCTCCAATCGTGTTCTCAAAAATCTCTGGGGTATATTGGATGAAAGTTGAAGGCTGAATTTATAGAGAATTACAAGAGAGATCATGAAAAAGCTCAATTTAGGATTAATTGAAAATAATAGAGAAATCATGTTCAGTTAACTTTGAGATAGATTCCAATTATAGTTTAATTCAAATGTAGATAGGAAGTTCAAGTTTCATTAGAAATAAGAATTAATTAATTCCATGTACTTGTGATAAAAATAGATAATTTTTTGATTTATTCAAGAAAAGAGTCTTTTCAATGCAACTGAACTTCTTTTTCTGAAAATCTTTGAGTTCCTATTTTAGAGAATGATCAATAATTCAATTAATTGCTTTTCTGATTTCAAGTTCTAAATTTAGAAAAAGAAATAATATCTCAAGTTTGATTTCTCTCTCAATTCAATTCTTTTATTTTATTTTCAATTCAACTCTTGCTTTGTAATTAATTCCTCGTTTGTAATAAATTAATTCTTTTTTGCATGATTAAATGGCAAATTTATTAATTAATTAAATATGCAAGGATATTTAATAAATTAAATAGGATAATTGATTAAAAAATGATTTTCTTGGAATGATTCAATTAATTAAATAAATATTTAATTAATATTGAGTAATTGACTTGCCATGTGATATTTGATGATTGAAGAATTAATAATGTGCTCAAGATTGATTAAATTGCCTTTGGTTAGGACCATGGTGATGTTGTCGAGATTAGGAGCCCATGGTTTAGATGACCATTTTTAAGGTATTACACTTGCCCCTCTTTGAATTAATGTGCGAGTAGTGCATTGGTTCAAAGAATATGTTGATGTCTAGGAGATACCAGTTCTGAACTTGATTGATCACGAACCAAATAAAGAGCAAGGTGTTTAGCTTGATTTGAAGTGATGAAGTTGAATGAAGTCTGATTAAAGCAAAACCAATCCTAAACTTGATTGAACTAGGAATGATAGAGAGAAAAGTTACCAAACTTGAACTTGATAGATCAAGAAGTGGATCTTACTAATCTAGAACTTGATTGAACTAGACACAGCAAGCGAAGATAAAATCGATCTTGAACTTGATTGATCAAGATACGATGAGCGAAGATAAACTGTCCAGCTTGATTCAATGTGATGAAACTGAACACCTGCTTAGATTGAGCATGTGATCGAAGATACTCTTTAAACCCTTGATTGAGTTTAAATGAATAATCAGCTTGATGAAAAGCGATGAAACTGATTAACATTAAGAGACTGATTTAGATAAAGACAAATATTAGCTTGATATGAAGCGATGAAACTGATATGCCCCTAGCGATTGATTCGATTCAGATGATCGAGAGATATCAACTTGATGTGAAGCGATAAAGGTGAGATACCCCTTAGCAATAAGATTTGATTGATTTTATTTAGTTGAAAATATTTTTGCTCGACTTTTGATGAAGTTTTGAAAAATTTCTCGAATTTGAATATGTGAGGTCATGAGTATGCCCCCTCAGGAGCGAAATCAAAAGATAGTGAGGGTACATGATTATAAGCAATTTTTAGCAATGATATGTTATTTGAGCACAAATGATTCAGAGGAATATTTGAAAATTTGGCATTGATTGATAGGAAATTGAGCACAAAGTGGATTTGTAGAATAAAAATTGTATTGAGATTCAGCATTAATTCATGAGAAATTGAGCGCAAAGTTGTTTTATAGAATCAAATTAAGATTCAATGTTTGATTGATGAGAAATTGAGCTCAATTTGAAGAAAGAATGAGCTTTTGATGAAAAGTTCTAAGTGGTCCAAATTTTGTGAAATTGACTAGTGAATGATCTCGAATTTCAATTTCGATCCCGAAAATGGAATCAGAACAGGCAAATTAGCTAAGGGTACAATTTTCATATCCATCGGAGCAAGTTGAAAAATTAGGGTTTTGGCTATATATGGGTTAAAAGTGTCATTTTCAATTCATTTTAACCTCTCAAGTTTGAAAATTCAAAAAGCCTTATGCAAAGAAAAATGGTGGTTCCCACTTGTGAGCATTGATTCGAGTGCCAGAGATGACATAATCAACCTCAGAACTATGAGCCAATGGTAAGCAATCGATCTTAAGCCTTTTTATGTTCTCAATTTTGAATTGTTTTGTTGATTTTTCAAGTTTTTGGCACGTTGAAGTCGGGTTTTCACGTCTTGTCATGCGAGACAGGATCCTGTCTCGTACGACAAGTTGTTAAAGTTTTTTTTGTCATTTAGGGTCATTAGTTTTGTCATGTGACACCTACCCTTCTATCGTATGAAAACATTCATAAGAGACCATTTTGTCGTCCGAAGTCTATTCTTGTGTCGTATGGGGATCTTTTCTCGTACGGAGCCCAATCCTGACTCATACGAGTTTATGCCCTTCTGTGTTTTGTCGTTTGGAAAATAGTGAGCATTTTTTAAGGTTCAAACTTAAAATTTTAATTTGGAAATTGACGTAGTTGAATTTGCGTGATGTTTTACTTCTCTTGTAGGCTTATTTGGAACATTTTCTAATACTCCGTTGTTTGATTTTTGTAGGTTCAATTGCCTCATGTTCTTTTCAGATGCGTGTATCCACCCATGATGACATTAGTTCGACAGTTGTCAGATGTTGAGCAGGCACATATTGATTTTTGTGGTTTCACCCACCTTCTTGGTTTACCAGATATCTATGTGAATCAGGGGATGCTCACAGTGTTAGTAGAGAGATTTCATTCTGAGCATAACACCTTCCATTTTCTAGTTGGGGAGATGACCATCACTCTCGAGGACATTTACAAGATTCTCCATATCCTTTTTGTTGGGGGTATGGTAGATTATGATGCAACACATCTTCTTGGATTACAGGCTATCAGACGTGTATTCAGGGATCCAAATATCTTGACATGTTCTATCAGTTGGGACATTATGATGAGTAGGTACAGTGAGGAGTTTCCTCTTGCTTGTGTCCTAGCAAGTTTTATCGGCTGCTTTCTGATGTCGAATAGGGGAAAATAAGGATTCCTTTGTGGATGGGGTAGGATGCTAGAGAGACTTGTTGAGACCCCTCAGAGACTAGGCTAGGGCTCTTGTATATTAGCACACATGTATCGCAAGATGTATGAGATCATCTTCCGGGAGGGGAAGAGTATGGCTACAAGAGTCTTGATTTTATAGGTATGGACCTGGGAGCACCTCCCAGTTTGTAGGCCGATTGTAGATGATAGTAGGGAGCTTGGTCAACCAATTGTATATAGGTATTCTGGATATGTTACCCAGCCCCATCTGGGCAAGACAGATTTTTGGAGACGACAGCTAGATGATTTGATAACCGTGGTATAGAGACCTTACAGGGGCTTAGAGCCATGGGATGATTGGGGGATCATACGCAAAGACCTATTTCTTACATGCCCACTCATTGGCAGATCGTAGACTATGGTGGAGTGATTTGTGATATCTCGAGTGATGAGGTAGTATGGTAGGCCTCAGGGGATCTCGCAGGAGTTCACAACGTACGTGAGATATGCTAATGAGGAGAGGCAGGGATGGGCACCTAGGTTATCTTATGCCTTGAGTATGTAGGATTTGACTAGATTACAGTGACTTCGATGGGACTACATGGGTGATATTGCAGATGCCGGGGTATTGCCCCACTACAGGGATTGGTTCCAGCAACATCCATTCCATAGATTTTCTGATCCGGCAGAGCAGGCACCTCATATTGAGGAGGTTGAGGATGATGCCCCCACATAGGGGTAGGGACAGGGCTAGAGATAGGATAGAGAGCCAAGGCTCTGAGGTGGGCAAGTGGCAATCCTAGTGCTAGTAGTAGCAGGGTTCTAGCTGGGGTTGGACAACAAAGGGGTGAGGGTGGATCCCTATGGAGTGTAGTTGTGAGGTTGGGTGGAGCTAAGGAGGAGAGAGCAGCACCGAGACAGGTCTGACAGAGATGGGAGGAGCAGGGTGGAGCTAGAGGTGGAGATGAGGGTGGATAGCCTATGAGAGAGAAGGGGGCTAATGCAACATGGTTGATGAGGGTACGTCTAGTAGATCTACAGTCACAGTTGATAGTGACTCAGACTCAGCTGGCAGAGTGAGACCTATAGCTAGTAGAGCTTAGGGCGGAGTGAGATCATCAGCTGGTGGAGCTCAGAGTAGAGCGTGATAGTCAGGTTGTCGGGATGAGAGAAAAGCGAGACACTCTTTAGCGTAAGGTTTTGCACCAGACTAGTCGAGCGGCTTACTATGTTACAACTTACAGTGTAGCAATTCCATTAGCACAACAAGTTGTCCCATACTGATAGTACATGGCATGATCAGAGGGAGCTTGGGCACCTCGTCAGGATCCTATTCAATGGGCTCCTCGTCCTCCACCTGGCGATGAGGGAGAGGCCGAGAGCTAGATATTCTTTTTTTGTGGCTCTGATATTTTTTGTAGACACACCCATTTTTTGTAGCCTATACGATTCTTGCTCCGATGGGAGTTTGTATATGTCATTTGACATCATTTTGTACTTTGAGACTTTATACGATATATATGTAGACAAGATCTGA
Source organism: Cryptomeria japonica (assembly GCF_030272615.1). Taxonomy (NCBI): domain Eukaryota; kingdom Viridiplantae; phylum Streptophyta; class Pinopsida; order Cupressales; family Cupressaceae; genus Cryptomeria; species Cryptomeria japonica. The sequence goes on along the minus strand of NC_081412.1, from coordinate 308,432,075 downwards.
TTTGACTTCATTGTACTTGTGTTGATTCAATTATGAGATTCTTTCTATATGCTTTATTCTATATGTATGCTTTTTCAATATGGATTTATGTAATGCAGATGAATATGGATGTCTATTTTTGTTTCTTTTCATATGCAAATAAATGATGAAGATGAGTAATGAGCAAAGAAAATATATATTTTTCTTTCTCTTTATGCAATAAGATGAATGCTAATGAGTGATAATGAAATGTATGAATCTATATAAGATGCTTATGTATGTAGCTAACATCTCAAAACACAAGTACTCGATAGGAGAATTGATGAAAAATAGACCACTTAGCTAAGAAATGATGATGCTTCTGGTTCTCATTCAGAAGATAAAGAGGTCATTATTATCATACCGAAATCACTCTAAATTCAAAAAATACAGAATAAAATGCAAAATATGAAATGTAAAATGAAATGCAACCTAAACCTAGTCACTGGATTTAAAATTCTTAAGATTCATCACCGAGCATAACGAACATAAAAGGCAGATTAGAGTTCCTTTCTTTTCATGTGCAATATTTATTATCTTGTCTATAATGACCCTTTTTTCATTCATATCCTTGGATAGATTTCACAGGGACCCGAATTGCATGATAAAGAAATTCCCTCAAAATCGACAAAAGAATGATGTGGACCTCCCTGTAGCATTCAAATAAGTGGAGTCGAGGTATGTGTGGTGATTTCACCTTGATGTGAAGGCTCTTATCATAAAAACTTAGCTAATTAGATGTTTCCAAATCATTGGGATCATTCCTACAAGCAGAAAATAAAGAAAATATTATGCCCCCAATCCTTGCTCCTCTTAGTCAAGATAGACTTCCTCGAGTTACTCAGAGGGATAATAATCAAAAATCAATATAAAAGACAACATACAAAGTAAATTTTCATGCATAGCTCAAACTGTTTAGTGATTGTTTTCCTTTATGTTGTTTTTCTTGTTTACGCAATGATAAAAACTTTAGTAGTCAAGAGACAGGTGACTAACTCGGAGTGGATGACCAGGTTTAACTGGCGGAAAGATGACTTGGTTAATACTGCTTAGGACATGTAATGTGTTTTGTCAATTAACCTAAGACTAGGACATTGATCAGTTTCAAGCCATGAGGGTTCCAATGAACTAGGATGTCACGAAAAGTGACTGAAAAATGTGTACAAGTGAAAGCAAAGATGTAGGAAAGCGAGAATGCCAACATTGAGTTGATAGATGGAGCGCTTGAGTATAAGAGGCACCCGTTTACCAGGTTTTCACCTGCTTGGTAGAGATTCTTTTTTTTTTTACCAAGGTGCTTCTTTACAAGGTTTTCACCAGGGCATTTTCTCTCTTTTTTCTATTTTTTTTTCTTTTTAAGGACTTTTTCAGATTTTTCATTTTTTTTTTTCAGGACATTTTTTCAGTTATATAGGTTGTTGGAGCAGAGAATGCTAAGTGAAGAATTTCTTCAAGTGGATGGTGTTAATTGGTTCACGAAGCTATTCTCCTTCTAATGTTGAGAGATGATAGGAATCAAAGCCAAAGATTGAAGTAACAATGTAGGGACCCAACCAATTGGGTTCAAACTTCCCTTTGTTGTCTCGAAACTGCTTATTTTTGGGATTTTCTTTCAGAACTAGGTCACCAACCTGAAATTCTCTGTCTAACTTTCTTGTTACATCCTCTAGACATTCTCTTTTGATATACTCTAAGATGATCAAACACCACTTGCCGACACTCATCCAACAATTCAAGTTCTTGCAATCTAGATATTTTATAATCTTCATCAGTAACAAGACCTTGCAAAGAAACTCTTAGAGATGGTATTTCCACTTCAATAGGTAATACTACTTCGGACCCATACACCAAAGAAAAAGGTGTATCCCCGATAGGTGTTCTGATACTTGTTCTGTAAGCCCATAATGCAGGATTGAGTTGTAGATGCCAATCCTTCCCGGATTTGTTCACTGTTCTGTGCAAGATAGTCAATAGGTTTTTGTTAGATGCCTCGGCTTGTCCATTACCTTGAGGCTAATATATTGATGACCAGTGTTGTTTAATTTTGAATTTCTCACAGAGCTCATCTAGATCTTTATTCTTGAACTGTCCTCCATTATCAGTCATAATGGATGAAGGTATCCCATACCTGCAGATGATATAGTTTAGGATGAAGAGAGCTACTTGTTTACCGGTTGCTTTGATGAGTGGAACCCCTTCTACCCACTTAGTGAAATACTTAGTGGCAGTTATAATAAATTTATGTTTGTTAGATGATGCAGGATAGATCTGACCAATAAGATCAAAGGCCCATTGCTGGAAAGGCTAATGTGTGATGAAGGGTATGAGATCCCTTGCTAGAGCATGTATGAGATTTCCATGTAGCTGACATTTCTCACATTTTAACAAATTTAATAGCATCTTTCTCCATGTCTGGCTAGTAGTAGCCAACCCGTATTAGTTTTCGAGCTAAAGTAAGACCATTCAAATGAGATCCACAAATACCTTCATGGACTTTTGATAATGCATGTTTAGACTCTTTAGTTTCTAGACACCTAAGAAATGTACCGTCCAAACCTCATCTAAATAGATCATTAGCAATGATAACATACCACGAAGCATTTCAGGTTAGGTTTCTTTCTCATAATGGGTAAGATTTTCAGGTATAATTTGGTCTTGTAAATAAGAGTAAATGTGGTTGTATCGGGATGAGTCATGTCCAATAATAGAAAAGACTATTTGGGTCTCAGGAGAATCATAGGCGAGGTAATGTAATTCTTCCACCAGCAATTCAAAGCGAAAATTGGATTCTTGCAACTCAGGTATAGATGCCAAGGTGGCCATAGCATCTACTGCTCTGTTTGTGGATCTGGGAATCTGTTGGAATTATACAAAAGCAAAATACATCTTAAGATCATCAACCATTGTCTTATAATGCATCATTTTATCATCTCGAGTTTGATATATATCATTGATTTGATTGATGATCAGCTAAGAATCTCCATAGATGTGTAATTTTGTAACTTTCCATTCAATAGCTAGCTTTATCCCATTTACCAAAGCTTCATATTCTGCAATGTTGTTTGTGCATGGGAACAAAATCTTATAAGACTTTGGGATTGAATACTTCTAAGGTGTAATAAATAGTATTCTAGCACCCGAACCATTTTGAGTAAAAGACCCATCGAAGAACATCTTCCAGGGTTGTTGAGTAAGATGCATTATTGATTCATCTGGAAACTCTATATCCAACGGTTGAGTGTCTTCAAGCAGAGCTTCAATAAGTTGATCTGCAATTACCTGTCCTTTTATGGCTTTGCGTTTCACATACTCAATATCAATCTTTGTAAGGATCATGACCCATTTTGCCAATCTTCCTATAAGTGTTGCTTTGTTGAGAAGATATTTGAGCGGATCAATTTTAGCCACCAGCTTGACTGAATGTGCTAACATGTAGTGTCTCAATTTTTGTGATGCAAAGACTAATACCAAGCATGCTTTTTCTATTATATTGTAGTTCATATCATAAGACACCAATGTTCTGATGATGTAATAGATAGCTCATTTCTTTTTATTGTCATCTTGTTGTGCCAAAAGTGCCCTCAGTGATGAATTAGTTGCTGATATGTATAAGATCAATGGTTTATCCTGATTTGGTGGCATCAATATTGGTAGATTTGATAGGCACTCTTTGATTTTCTAAAGATGTTGTTCATATTTTTGATCCTAGTTGTATATTACTCCTTTCCTCAATACTTTTGTGAAAGGTTGAGCTTTGTCTGCTAGCTGAGAAATGAAGCATCTGATGGATTGGAGATGTCCCTGTAGACTTCTTATTTGACTGATGTTCTTCAGAGGTGGCATTTCCATTATAGCTTGGACCTTCTCAGGATCAACCTCAATTCCCTTCTTTGAAATTATGTAGCCAAGTAGTTTACCAGATGTCACTCCGAATGAACACTTTTTTGGTTTTAACCGGAGTTTGAAATTTTCCATTCTATCTAGTATAGGACCTATCTCTTGAATATGTGTGGATCTCTTCATAGTCTTCACTAAAGTGTCATCAACATAATCTTCCATATTCTTATGCATCATGTCATGAAAGATAGTAGTTACTGCTCTTTGGTAGGTTGCTCCTACGTTCTTTAGCCCAAATGGCATGACATTCTACCAAAAAGTTCCCCACGCAAAGGTGAAAGTTGTCTTTTCTTGATCTCCAAGAGCTATTTTGATTTGATTATAGCCAGAGAATCCATCCATTAGTGAGTACATCTCATACCCAGCAGTCATGTTGACTATCATATCAATGTTTGGTAATGGGAAGTCATCCTGTAGACAAGCTTTGTTGAGATCTCTAAAGTCTATGCAAACTCTGATAGATTTGTTTGCCTTTGACACAGGTACTATGTTTGAAATCCATTCCACATAGTCTATAGCTTTGATAAATCCATCTTTTAGTAGTTTTTCTAGTTTAGCCTTGACTAGTAGTTCCACATGAGGGTGCATCTTATAGAGTTTTTGCTTGACTGGTTTAAATCCTGGTGTGATGGAAAGATGGTGCATGATAAGATCAGGATCCAGGCCTGACATATCAAAGTATGTCCATGCAAAATTGATCTTCTTTTCTGAAAATAGATGAGTGAAATCTTTCAATTCTTCTATTGATAGTGATTGAGCTACATGAATGATGTGTGGTGTCTCTTGACTCCCAATGTTCATTGGTTGAGTTGGCTCAATCAATATATAAGACCTTTCCTGAAAATGACTTGGCAGTATATCAAGTATCTCACCTTTAGGTGCGTGAGAGTGGTTTTCACCCTTAGGTACGTCCTTTATTTTCTCTTTTTTAGATTCAAACACCGCCACAATGTGGTTTTCGCCATCAAGTCTTTTATTTTTATTTTTCTTATTGTTTCGACTAAGATACTTGATATCTATTTTAGTCATGTTTTCACTTTGTTCACTGGTGGAAGAGTTCATGGGTTCAGCTTCATTGAGATAATAGGCTAATGTATAGTCATTGGCAAAAGTAGGTATATTCATGGGTTGGTTTTGTAAAGTACAGTCAATTAGTTCTGTATGTACTAAGGATAAATGTTGGACCGGTATGAGGGAGTTCACGGTATTATCATCACAACTACGGATCGTAAAGTCAAGTTCTAGAAGGATGCCTTGTGTAAATGTCTCGAGACCAGAAAGAGTTAGAACATGATTATTCAAGTGCACATTAATATTTAGTTGACCTAATCCAATAGACATACTTGTAGCATCATTCCCTACACCAGACTGGATGTCATATCGTGGTTCGACAATAATAAGATCAGTAGACAGATTTTCATCATTTACATCAGATGATTCAGAGTTAGATGCTGAGTAGATATTTTAAAAAATGGGACTGTTGTCGGAGTCGTCGGATGAACTTTCTGAGTCTTATTCAAGTGATTTAGTGAGTATATGTATGATATCAACACCAACATCTTTAATGTTGCAAGATCCTTCAAGATTTGGTTCATTTATCATTTGTATCTGACACACCTGTTGACATGATCTTGATATTTCTATGACTCCCTGTCATCTACTACATTCATCTTCCTCTGGAATGATGACTGGTTCTGCTTCTGTAGCTTCCAATTCTTCTTGTGTAAACCCATACTTGATTTGTTTTGTTTTATTAGAGGGGTATATAATAGATGAAAAAATTTCTAGTATTCTTCCTTCTTCCAGTCCTTGTTCATAGTCTGCTTGTCTATTTTGTCTAATTTACTATATTTCTTTCTCTAGTTTTATGCACATCAGTTCTTGAGTATCATCTGTGATACCACTAGACTCTTCTAGAGTTTCTAAACTAGATGTATTTGAGAGGTGGCCAGGACTCCATTCATACTCATTTGAGTTAGTCTCTGAATCATCTACTTGCTGCCTACCAGTGTATGTAACTGGAATTTTCAGGGGTGTAAACAATTCCCTGATTCTTTCTACTTCCTCTTTCATATCTTTTGGGACCTCTACTTCTTGTAGTTTTGTAACTAATACCATCGGAACTTGAGTACTGGCTATTTCTTCTCTCTTTATTGCTAGTTCCTCTTGTTTTGTTTCATAACTATCTTGAACTTGTTGAATGTTTACATCCTGTAATGTTAAAGGCAATGTCTTTTTCTTCCACTTTGTCTTAGAAGCATGTTTTTGGTCTGATGTCTTTCCTGGATAGTATCCCATTCCAACTTTATCATTTATGGACTTTGTTTGTAGCTGTATCGGTTCAATGATACCTTCTTGATGTTTGCCCAAAGGACCAGTACCTAAATATCCCATGCGTTGAATCATTTTGTAGCCAGGACCGTATTGAGTTGGAGAAATCTCACAATGTCGTACTTCCTCATTTTGACTATCTTCCTTGAAAAGCCAGTTAAGAAATGCATCCTCATCTATTTCATCTGCTAGGGAAGTAGAAGATTGTACAAAAAGACCATCATATATGATATCCAGAGTTGAAGTATATGTTCTCATAGCCTCTGATGGTTTTCCCAACTTTTTTGGTGATGGAGGGGGAGAGACTAATGAAAGTACCGGTTCTATCATGTATCCATCCATGCTGGTATTTGTAATCTTCAATCTCTTTTCTAAGTCTTTCATCAAGGTTTCTGGATTTTCATTTGTAGAGGCTGCCCTATTATGAGGCATGAAAGTATCTGCACCTTTTGTCAATGCATTACAGGTGACATTTGTATCAGCAGGAATACTGACTTCTGTTCCATTATAAGGAAATTTTAAGCATTGATGGCATGTTGATGGAACTGCCTTCATTTCATGAATCCATGGCCTGCCCAATAAGATATTGTATGATAGAGGGAGATCAAGTACCTGGGAAATGACATCTCTTTCTACAGGTCCCACCTTGATAGGTAATGATACTAGACCTTTAGAGATCCTTTCTTCTTCATCATAGGCTTTAATTGTTATTTTCTTGGTAGGATCAATGACATTTTTCAAAAAATCCTAGTTGTGTAAGCAGACTGTAAGTACAGATATTCAACCCTGTGCCTCCATCTATCAAAACACGTTTAACTCAGTGTTTATGGATCATGGATTCAATATGAAATGGCTGGTTATGTGGATGATTTAGTGAGTTATCATCTTCTTCAGAGAAGGTCAGATAGTGAGGTGAAGTTAGATGACCCACCATAGACTGAAACCGATCAATGTCTAAAACTTTTGGAACATTAGTGGTGAGCAATGCTTTGTCCAGGATCTCTTTGTGAGTAGAAGAGATTTTTAGCAATTCAAAGATTGATATTTGAGCATTTTTCCTTTTTAATTGTTCAACAATGCTATATCCAGAGGCTGATGTTGAAGTTAGCCTTTTAAATTTATCCAAGGTTGATTCTTTTTGTTTGTTTGATGGGGCTGGTGGGTTCGATGTTGCTTGAGTTGGGTTGGAAGAACTAGCTCCTTGGATAGTGACTTTCTTTTGAGAACGGGTTAGAGCTCTTGCATATCATGATTCATTTGGTTTGTCTTGGACTATAATCACATTGCAATCTTCTGATTGGGAAGGCTCAATCATGTTGATGACGTTGTCATTGCTGGTACAAGTATAATTTACTTTGGCACCTCCTTTGGTCTTTGAAGAATAACCTTGTTCGTAAACAAGTAAAGGGTCCTTAAATGCTTTGTGATTAGCATTGGTTGGGTGATCCCCGACAACAATTTTACCAGTGTCTATGAGATCTTGAATCTCATGTCTGAGCTTCATGCAATTATTTGTGTTATGACCTTTATTCCGATGGAAGTCAAAGTATTCATTTTCTCTCCACCATTTTGGTTTGATTTCTGGATCATATGGTCTGGAGTTATCTGGTAGCATTATCAGGTTGTTTTCCAATAGAGTTTTGAAAGCAGATTCATATGATTCTTTGAGAGGAGTAAAATCACGCTTAAGTTTGGAAAGCCAAGGTTTCTCTTTGAACCACTCTTTTGTTTTCTTCGGAGGATATTCTGTTGTAGCTTTAGCCACTTTGAGTGCTTGTGTGCCACTAGCCAAGTTGAATATCATGGGCTTTGAGTTAGTTTTAACAATGTCTACTACTCTGTCATTAACAACGTTCTTGTTGTTATCTTTGCCAAATTTCCAATATGTGTTCTTCTCTTTAGAGCTAGATCCTAGTTGTGTTTCTTTCCAAGGTGAGATATCCCCCTTCATTATGAGCACATCTTCCATTTGAATGTTATTATCTATCATTTTGTTAAATGATGGGTGTACTTGCACTTTTATACAATATTTTAATTTTGGGACCAAATTGTTGACGAATATGTCCATTTTCTCATAATCTAGGATAGGTTGTGAATACCTAGAGAACATCTTTCTCCAACCTTGGAGGAAAGTAAGGAAAGGCTCCCCTATTTTCTATTTAGTATTGCAATATTCGATCATAGTCATAGGATGTCGAATGTTGTATGAGTATTGTTGTAAAATCAGTTGGATAAGTTCTTCAAATGTTTGTTTTCCTTTAGGTAGACTTGAGAACCATTCCATAGCTTGTCCTCCCAAACTCCTTGGAAAAAGGTACATGAGATACGTTTGATCATGCATGAACTCCATACAGGTAGCACAAAATTCCTTGACATGATCTTGAGGATCTGAGGTACCATCATATTTGTCAAATTTTGGGATCTCAACTCATGAAGGAAATGTAGGTATGTATAGATTCTTGTCAAATGGAAAGGGGTATATTGTCTCCAGAGAATATTATTTTGGGGACTTATCCTTATTCTTCAGTTCTATGATCTCAGTTTATAAGGCTTGTAATCATCTGTGTATTGCGAGTATAGGTGATTCTTCCTTTTTAGTAATGAGTGTCTGAACATCATATCCAATAGGAAGTTTGGCACCTTGTCTTGCTAGTTCTAAGAAATAGTCTTCCTTTTCTCGAGCCAGGATAGCTTTCATCATTTTTTGGAAGTCTTTATCCTTTTGACTATCACAAATATCTTTTTCTGGAGGTTCGATGTCTTCTTCAACTTCACTTGATGAGGAGTCATTATCAGTTTCATGAATACTAAGGTTGTCTTTGTCATTGTTGTTCATCTCATGTATAGTGGGAGATTTAGGTTCATCAAAAATTGGTACCCCTGATGATGAAGGTTTATCAGTGAGTGGGTCCTTCACGTAGTATGGTTTATCTTGATATGTGAAGGGTTGTCCTTTGCCTTTGGCCTCTTTCTTATGAGAACTCCTGGTTTGAGTAGGCATTTTTATGGATTAGTGTGCCCTAAAACTATTTGTGATGCAGAGTTCAAGGTCAATTTTAGAGCTAGTTGTTTGGTTAACGTATTTGTTTGAGAGAAGAAACTAAGATTTAGTCTGGTTTCAAGAAAGATCTATCCTATATAAGATGTTTATCTAAGTTTATTCGAGAGTAGTGACTAAGATTCGGTCTGGTTTCAGGAATGATCTATCCTATATAAGACATTATCTAAGTGACTTAGGTTTGATAGGTAGTTGATTGAACTAGCTGAAAGATGATCGACCAAATTGTGCAACACAAATGGCAGAGGTACATTGTCTACATCTGTTTATGCTTAGGATGATGATAACCAGTATTATGTTCACTGTAGACTATTTTTAGGCAAGTTTGACTACTCTATACTGATAAAATTAGAGATTTGTACTACAGGATTTACTGAGCCGGACGAGAATTTCATAGCTTCAGGACGACAATAGTTTTGTTTCGTACGAGTTTTTGCCTAGTACTATACGACATATGGGTATGTCTAGGACGACAAAAGATTCAATATAATTATGTATCGTATGACACAAGATTTAGCTTCAGATGAAAGACTGCTGGGTTTCATACGATAGAGGATTGAGCTAAGACGACAAATTACTAGACTCGTATAGCACAAGATATGGAGTGGAATGATAAATGATCAGATTTGTACAACTGTTAACAGGACAAAGACAAAAATTCTAAGTTTTTCAATAGCTGAGTATGACAACTGAGTATGACCAATTTTGAGATGGACTAATTTTTTACTAGGATAGACTAGTTTTGGACAGAATTTTGACTTAGGATGGACTAGTTCTGACATGGATAGAGTTTTTGATCACTGAGTTGTTTCTTGTTTTCTCCAATTTTGGTATTCTAGTTTTAGTTTGAGGGATGAAAACACAGAAAACACGTAGTAGGAATAGTAAGTCCAATCACAACATGCAAGCCCTACAAAATTTGGTGAGAGAAGAAAACCTTTACTTGTAGACTCAGGTACACACCCAATAGCTAATCAGAATACAGCCGCTGAGTCTCACGCAATGGATTCTCAATGTCGTATTATCCGACTCTAAATGCTAATGGGGGCACGAAATGACAAGTATCTTGGGAGAGTTACTATCTCTCTTGCACAAAGATTATCCCCCCTTTCGGAGGTGAACCAAGTAGCTTCTAATTTGAATTGGAACTAGTAAGGGGTCCGTTCGGCACATCGAGGTATAAACTCAATTAAGAGGTCTCCTAGCCTTGAAAACCAAGGTTCAATATACTCGAAGGTATGGAGGGGAGCTATTCCCGAGCACTATCGTTGAATTGATTTTCATCAAATCACATTTATTTTATAGTGGGTTGGAGTACTTGGCTTTTAGTTGTTCCCACTTAGGTCATTCCCCTCACACCGGCCGTAATGACTTTAAGAGTTTTTAAGCTCCTCGGGAGGGCAGGCCTACTAAAGATGTATAAATCTCAAACAAAGAAAATGCCTCAAGGGTTTGGATTTCTGATTGTCTAAAAAAAGACAATAGCATACTCTTCTACCTCTTAGAATTTACTCAAAACACAAAATACAGATTTTTCTTTAACCAGATAGCAATTTAGGTGCCTAAAAATGAATTGAAAGAATACACGATGTTTGGTCGATTCTTCTTAGGCAACCTGCAAAGACAACGAATCAGTAGTCATATTGTCTTTGTGCGACAAGCATATTCTTCGACAAGCATTCTGCAAAAACTGATTAGGTTGTGAAATTTTTTAAGATAGACAGATAAACAACTAGGATCATTCGTCAGAATAATCAATTTGAATAGAAAACCAAAATCATGAAAATTTGCTTTTTTGTCTTTTTAACCTGAAAAATATAGAGTCGTACAATAGAGTTTACCAAATAGTACGATACAGGATTCCTGCTCGTACGACACCTATAGTTTTTCATTTCAGCCTGTGAGAAATCTCGTACGATATGACACAGAGGCTGTATGACTGAAAATCCAAAAAGTCAAAAACCTAAAAAATAACAAAAATAAAAAGTCAGTCTTGGAGGCCGAAACATGTAGTCTTCTGCCCCACAGTGGGCACCAGAAATGTGTGTGTGAAAAAGTGGAATAAGGATCTGTATCTGCAGGACACAACAGTTCAATTAAGTCATTACATGTATGGTTAGACAAATATAAGCATGAATAATAAAACCATAACAAATCGACCAATTGCCTTCTAAAAGATGCGAGTATAAGATTGCTCTCAGATTTTTATAAGCAATACCAGTGACTAGACTACACCAAGACGAAGGATTTAATCTATATGAGCATGATATTAAGCTAAAATGGATGCAAGATGGATGAATAATTCAACCAATAACAAATTCAAGCAATATGGATGCAAATAATCTAAGAAAAAAGCACAATATATTCAATGACTCCAGAGCAAAATCAGCATAATAATAATCTCCAAGCGTGTTCTCAAAAATCTCTTGGGTATATTGGATGAGAGCTGAAGGCTGAATTTATAGAGAATTACAAGAGAGATGATGAAAAACCTCAATTTAGGATTAATTGAAAATAATTGAGAAATCATGTTCACTTAACTTTGAGATAGATTCCAATTATAGTTTAATTGAAATGCATGCACTTGTGATAAAAATAGATTATTTTTTTATTTATTCAAGAAAAGAGTCTTTTCAATGCAACTGAACTTATTTTTCTGAAAATCTTTGAGTTCCAATTTTAGAGAATGGTCAATAATTCAATTAATTGCTTTTCTGATTTCAAGTTCTCAATTTAGAAAAAGAAATAATATCTCAAGTTTGATTTCTCTCTCAATTCAATTCTTTTATTTTATTTTCAATTCAACTCTTGCTTTGTAATTAATTCCTCTTTTGTAATAAATTAATTCTTTTTTGCATGATTAAATGGTAAATTTATTAATTAATTAAATATGCAAGGATATTTAATAAATTAAATAGGATAATTGATTAAAAAATGATTTTGTTGGAATGATTCAATTAATTAAATAAATATTTAATTAATATTGAGTAATTGACTTGCCATGTAATATTTGATGATTGGAGAATTAATAATGTGCTCAAGATTGATTTAATTGCCTTTGGTTAGGACCTTGGTGATGTTGTCAAGATTAGGGGCCCATGGTTTAGATGACCATTTTTAGGGTATTACAGTTGACAGTTTCTTGTTACCGGTTACCTGGACCTATTTTGGTGATCTGCCAGAACCCCTTATGAATCTTGTGGAGCCTTGGGCATTGATTTTGATGTTCCTTGGCATGTGGCTAACCTTTTCCTACAATCTACACTTCATCGTTTGGATTTTCTAGAGGAATCTCTTGGCGGAGGCCAACCTTGCTAATTTTACACATTAGGTCTTGTTCTTCGGGTTTTTATCTCTTTTTGGGTCGACTGGATCCCCTTGGATGGTATATATAATTTTAATTGTGCATTAGAATGTAATGATCGATCAACGAAGTAGCTAGACTGAGCGTAGAAGATAGATCTTAAGATTGAATGTCCCAGTTGTGACCCATTTTGTACTTTGAGCATGTTTTAGGAGGCCTATGAGCCAGTTTTTGTAACCTAGTTGTTACCGGTTGGTTGTAATCATTTTTCATGAAATAAATTTTTTTTTTCTGCATTGCCTCCATCATATCTTTGTGTTTACTCTTTTTGATCGATCCAGATTGATCTCTTTGAGGCCCCTCCTAACCGGTGACTACTTCACCTTCTTTTCGCCATCAATTGGTACCAACTGAACTGCACCATTATTGTAGACTTCATTTATTTCATAATGCCCCAACCATCTGGTATGAAATTTCCCTTTGAACTCTTGGAACCTTGAGTCAAAATAATAATTCCTAGTCTCCTTTCTTAAACTACCTTGACACAGTATGTTTATCATGCCATACTTTTCTTTGATTTTGAATGATTTCAGCATGCTGCAAAGCCTCCATTCTCATTTCATCCAGCCTATTTAATTGAAAAATCCTAACCTTCTCTGATTTTGTGAGATTGATTCCCACTTCCCATGTTGTCCTTAATATCTTCAATTCAAATTCAATAGGTATAACATGAGTTTTCCCATAGACTAATTCATATGGATAAAAACTTGTAGCAGTTTTCTAGGTTTTAGTATATTCCCAAATTGCTTCATCCAATCTATCAACCCAATCTGATTTCCAGAGAGAAACTATCTTTGTAATGATGTTTTCCAATTCTCTGTTAGTCACCTTCACTTGTCCATTTAATTGAAGATGATACAGAGAATATTTCCGATGTGTCATCCTATACTTTTGCATGAAGGCCTCCATCATAGAAGACATAAACAATGGTTCTTGATAAGATATTATTTCCCTTTGAGCACCAAATCTTTGAAGGATTTGATTGTACAAAAAATCAGCAAATTTTTCCTCTCAAGCTACTGGAAATGCCCCAACTTCTACCCATTTTGTGACATAATCAGTGTAAACCAAAATGTGATGACATCCTCTAGAAGAAGGATCTATAGGTCCAATGAAGTTGATTCCCCATTTCTCAAATGGCTCAAGAGCTATTTGAGGATAAAGAGGCATCTCCATAGTTGTTGTTGGTCTCCCCATGTGTTGGTATTCATCACAATGTTTCACATAAAATGAAACATCTTTGGTCATGGAAGGCCAAAAATATCCCGTTCCTAGGATTTTATGAATAGTTTTGATCACAGAGTAATGTCCTCCTTCTAGTTCAGAATGGCATGAATGTCAATTTCTTGCACACAGCTGTGAATACATGATTAGGGAACATTTAAAATAATAATACATCGATCCATTGAAATCTAGAACTTTCCTGAATTAGTCTTTCCTTTTGTTTAGAATTAAAAAGACTAGGTCACTACCCTGTTACAAGATAGTTTGCTATATCTGCAAACCAAGGCAATTGTACTAAAATTGCAAACAAGTGTTCATCTGGAAAAGCATCATTTACCGGTTCATCATTTCCCTGCATAATCATCCTAGAAACAAAGTCAGCTACAACATTATCCTTTGCTTCCTTATCCACTATAGTAATATCAAACTCTTGTAAAAGCAATAACCATCTGATTATTCATCCTCCTACAATAGCTTTACTCATCAAATACCTTCTCGCAACATGATTTTTTTAGACAAAATTTTAATAGCCAATAATGTAATGTCTAAATTTACTGATAGCATATACAACTGCTAAAAATTCCTTCTCAGTTGTTGTATAGTTTCTTTCTACTGGACTTAGATTCTTACTAATGTTATAGATGGCATGCATTGCTCCATCTGCATCTTTTTGTCCTAAAACTGCCCTAGTAGCAAAATTTGAAGCATATGCATGAATGTAGAAAGGCTCTCCCCACACAAGTCCTTTGATAATGGGCCAAGTAATCAATTCTTGTTTAATGACTTCAAATGACTCCTGACAGCTATTTGTCCACATGAATTCTGAATTCCTTTTTAGCAAAGTGAACAGAGGTTCAACAATCTTAGTGAATCCTTCAATAAACCATCTATAGTAACCTGCATGACCGAGGAAAATTCTCACTTCGGTCTGTGTTTTAGGAACTTGTATTTGTTGGATGATTTCAACTTTCTTTGGGTCTACTTTAATATCGTCCTTGGATATGTGATGACATAAAACAATTCCTTATGTCATCAGTAGTGAACATTTATCTTAATTCAAAGACAACCGGTGATCCTTACATCTTTGTAAAACTTTATTCAAATTTTCCAAAGATTCATCATAGGTTTTACCATGGACTGAGAAGTCATCCATTTAAACCTCAACACATGAGGTAGTCAAATAAGCAAAGATGTCCAAAACAACTCTTTGGAAGGTGGCAGGTGCATTACAAAGTCCAAAAAGAAGAACCCTATATGCAAACATTCCCCAAGGACAAGTAAATGGTGTCTTGTCTTGGTCCTTAGGAGCCACTTGAATCCGATTGCACCTACTAAGCCATCTAAAAAAGAGAAATAATTATTACCAGCCAAATTATCTAACACCTGATCAATGAATGGGAGAGGAAAATAATCCCTCTTAGTGTCATTGTTTAGTTCCCTAAAATCCACACATACTCATCATTTCCCATTATTTTTAGCCACAATAACCAATGGTGAAACCCACTAGCTATTAGAGATTGGGTAGATGAATCCAACTTTTAACAACTTTTCTATTTCTGTTTGTACAAAATCCCTCAAACCACGATTAATTCTTCTCTGACCTTTCCTGACTAGTTTTACATCCTTTGTATATATAGGATGCATACAAATTGAAGGATGTATTACTCTCATGTTAGTGTAATCCAATATGAAAGCTTCTGAATGGTTTTCTAAGGGTTTTTTTAACTTCTCCTCCTCAATAGGCAATAAGGATGAGCTAATGAACAAAGGTTTATTTGATGAAATCAAAATTTCCTTTATTTCACTCTTATCCACTCTTGGTTCTCCAATAAGAGTATTAAGAGGAAAAGGATATGGTCCATTAATGTGGAGTTCATTAATCACATCCATGATTCTATTGAGAGATTAATTATGTTGATTTTCAACACCTTTTTCTTTTCCACTATCCAACTTATTCCCCTATTCCACATACTCTTCATATTCATCCATATGCTCAATCGAAGTAACCATGGCCAACTCAACCACTCCATCCCCCTTAGAATCCATTTCATCATCAACCCATTGTTGAGTATCAGAATGAATAGTAGGATTAGCTGGAGGATAAAGTTTCAATTCCTTCTACTTTTGACCATTAGAGATGGTCATACTTCCTGATCTACAATCAATAAGAGCTACAGCCGTAGCTAACCAAGGTCTTCCTAAAATGATTGGATAACTTGAAGACTTCTTCTTGGATTTTAGAATGAGAAAATCAACTAGATAGTCCCAAGTATCAATTTTCATTGTGACATCTTCTAAAACTCCTTCAGGTTTAGCAGTGGACTGATCTGCTAACTGAATTACTCTGGTTTGGGGTTGCACCCTTGTCATTCCTAACAATTATGCCATATCTGATGTTATCACATTTATAGTTGCCTCTAAATCTATTAAGACATTGGGAATCTCCACTCCTATACTCAAGGTAATCACAGGACTTCCTGGATCATTGTACTTCATGGGAAGTAATCTTCTTGACAAAACATCAGTAAGCTTGGTCCCTATTTTAATTGTGGGTGGAAACTTGCATTTCATCCCTAGTGTCTTAACACACAGTGAATTGATAAGTTGATTAATCTCAGGAATATCCTTGATAGCTCATAGACAAGGAATTTCAATGTTGATTTTCTTCAATACCCTTAAAAGTGGAGAATCAACCATATTAGTATGTTCAGATTGGGAGATATCAGGAGCTTTTTGTGGAGCATCTAGTCATTCTAGAAAAGGAGCTTTAGTTGATGTTTCCTTAGACTCATGATCTTTTTCTTTTAATTCCTCTATTTTATCCTCATCCTTCTTTGAGTTATCTTTAGAGGGTACATTGTGATTCCTCAAGTGAATGTCATTTATCTTGATTAAGTTTAAACCAAAGAGATTAAGGTTAGCATTGAATGCTTGTTGAGGATGGTTTTTTTTTTTATTTGGCATAGGCTGAGCTAGAATTGGAGGTTGATTAACCTTCTTGTTAGGTGCATTAGGACTAGTGATAAGAGGTGGGGGTTGTTCCCAAGGTCGTTTAGGTCCCTAATTTTGCCATGGTTGAAACTAATTTTGATTTTGCTGCCATGGTTGAGAATTAGGATGTCATTGATTATGTTTCCATGATTGGTTCCATTATGGCTAGTTCCACTGAGGTTGATTCCACTAAGGTCTAACCCATTCAAGAGGTCCCCAAGATGTAGTAGGTGGTTGCATTTGAAAAGGAGGATTCCATTGGTTCCAACTGTTATGTGGACCATACTGTCCTGGATAAGAATTAAATCTAGTGTTTTGTCATCTTTGTCCCACATAATTAAGTTCTTCCTCAATTATAGGTGGCTTCTTCAAATGATTCTTAATTTCTGGCAACAAATTGCAAGAACTTGTAGAATGTATTTCCTCACAGATTTCCAGTTGATTCATTAGACACTCCCTTAAAAGATGTTTTCCCCTACTTTTTGAGCAATAGATGGCTAAAGGCTCCATGTTTTTATTTTCTATCTGAGTATTAAGATGGAGGAGTATATCAGTTTTCAAATTTTCCATCTCTTCCATAACTTGAGATACATCAAGTCCTAAAGCTTTGTTTTTCCTAGAGTTCCTAGTTCCCACTCTTTTCCTAGAGTAGTTCCTACAAATCTCAATGATCTCATCTAAAGGGACTTTGTTAATGTCACCTTTACCCATTACATTAAAAGCCTCTTTTGACTCATCATCAATTCCTCTCCTAAAGATTGTGCGACTGATATCATCATTCAATCCCTTAGCACATCTTTTATACAAAAACATAAACCTGTCTGCATAGTCTTCTAGACTCTCACCCTCAGTTTGTTTCATACAGAATGATTCATCTTTCCTATCTCTAACTCAACAATAATCTTGGTATTTGTCCAAGAAAACCGTTTCCATTTCAGGCTATGTTCCAATAGAATCGGCTCTTAATCCGATAAACCATCTCAATGCAGATTCCTTAAGAGTTGATGGAAATAACTTTAGTTTCTGATTATCAGCAGTGTAATCATATGTCTGACATAAGACTTTGAATTCAAACAAGAATTGGTCAGGATCTTCTAATGTTTTTCCTCTAAAGGTTGGCAAAATAGAGGGTGAAATGTTTTTCATAGGAGGTTCATTATCTCCAAGATTCAAATTAATAGGATATGAGAATGTCCTATTTGGTGGAGGATCTTCAACTTGCACTCTTTCACCCATCTCATTGTTTTGTTCAAATGTTCAACTTGTTATTCAATTTTGTTTTGTTGTTCTTGATTCTCAAATTCTTCAAACAGTAGGTTAGGTTGATATTCTCTTGGAAGGAATCTTCCAAATCTATCTCTTGCTCTTCTCATCAACCGTTTGTACTTCTCTTATCGACACCTAAGTTCCAACTGCAATAGTTAGATCTTGTGTTCCCCGGCAATGGTGCCAAAAATGGTGGGCAAGGTCATTGCTTCATCAACTCGCACCATTTAATTTATCTCAATATCAAACTGGGGTGTGTCTAAAGTTGTTTGTGATAAGGGTTCTCTATGGTACAATTTTTGGGGATTTTGCACTATACAACAATGAGTAACGATTGGTTCAAATTTCAAAAGAATTCAGTCAGGAGCTATCAGGAGATCTCAGTCTTGACTGTCAATCAAACTAAAATCTAGATTTCTAAACAACTTATTTCTAAGAAGATTCGAGTTTGATAACATAAATGTAACAAAACCTAATTAAGCTATAATCATGGAGTTTCTTAAAAATCTTGAAACTACTTCTAAGTCTAGGAATTTGAATCTAGATTAAGAGCTTGAAAGTAAATCTAATTACTCTTGTAGAATTTGAAATCTAATTACACTTATAGAAATCAAACATAACACCTAAATCCATGATCTAACTTAACAACAATTTTGCTTCCATTTTCACCATCAAACTAACCATCTCATTAACCATGTTATTACCAATTTAATCTACAACAATTACACTATCCAAACAACAATGTAAAGATAAGTATTACTTCCCCTAACAATAACATTCAACTTCAAATCTAATGTTGATTGCTGGAAAGAAATTACCAACAGTTGAAATTTAACATCTCAGTGAGAAATTTACCAAAGTAAATTAATCTCAATTTCGAAGCTGTAAAAGAACTGAAATCACAACAAAGATCACCTCTCTTTGGTCAAGCGGGCCCTTCTCTTCCTCTGGTGGGATCTTGGAACACAAGTACTGAGATCAAATTTCTACTTTCATTGATATGTAGTTCCGAAAGGAAGTAAAATAGGTTCTGAGTATTACAAAGAAGATTTGACTCAACTAAAACTAAGTACTGACTAAATTCTGACTAACTAACTACTCAACTGAGAACAAAGGGATATATAAATATCCTTATTGAAATTTCATACTAAGGTTACCCGCCTAAGGCGATAGTAACGACTACCAAAACAACAAGAGAAAAATACTAAAAGAAATAAATCAACTTCAAGAATAAGTTGAGTTCTAAATAATGCCGATGAAACACGCCAATGAAAAGGAACAAAAAGAGAGATCAAGGAAGATCTTCATTTTGAAATAATTGGAGGTTATCATCTTTCATGCGGCAGTTGTCATGAATCTTGTTGAATTCTACTTGTTTACTCACAATCACTAGGACATTTGGAGCAGTTATTCGATGACCGTTCATCGGATATCAGACAACTAAACGTCAAAATTCAGACGTATTTCTTGAGAAAATCCTAGTCACTATTTTTTCGTCAGTGTTTCCAATGATGGGATTCACGTCGACATTCCGACGACACCACGTCAGAAATTTCTATGCACCCGCGACATGTTTTTTTGACAAGGAGACGTTGAAATTCTGACCTTGTTGTATATTTTATCATTGTAACCTTTGTCGATGACCCTTTATTTATTGTCGTAACCTTTCTCAATGCATTTTACTATTGCTAGTGTCCATCAGGATAAGTCTTACCGATAGCCTCGTCGGCTATCGGCAAGACAAGATTTCTCCATTGCCGCTAGGCGACATGCTTGTTTGACAAGGAGATGTCAAAATTTTGACCTCATTGCATCCTTTATTGCCGTAACATTTTCTGATGACTTTTTATTGTCATAACCTTTGCCGATGCATTTTACTTTTGCCAGTGTCCATCAAGATAAGTCTTACCGATAGCCTCATCGGCTATCAACAAGACATGATTTCTCCATTGTCGCTAGTGTGTGTTCTATCAATGGACCATCTTCAAGGAGATGTCAAAATTTCAACGATTACGATGACAGACAAGGCTGCATCCTGCGACATTTTTGTCATCGCAGGTATGGCAACATCATCGGTTGTCTTGTGGTGTTCGTCGAAATTCCGACCTTCCCCAACATTTATAAAAAAAAAAAAATCCGAACTGCTTTTGTCTACACCGATGACCCTTTATTGTCGTAACCTTTGCCGATGCATTTTACTTTTTGCTAGTATCCATCGGGATAAGTCTTACCGATAGCCTCATCGGCTATTGGCTAGACAATATTTCTCCATTGCCACTAGTGTGTAATCTGTCGATGGACTGAAATGGTGTATGCTATCCTGATCACATGCTTCTACTTGTCGGTGTTACCATCGGGTTGACTTTTTCCGATTACAAAGGATTAATATCAGCAGCATTAATATTAGTGAGCTTACAAAGGATTAAGCGCAGTAGGTACTTCATTATCAGGAAGATAAAGATCAAATAGATACAAGAATGCATGAGAAGACTTATCATAAGGAATCATAATAGTAAATGACAAAAATGTCTTGCAGCCAATACATAAAGGATTCATAAATAGTCATACAGATAGTCATATTGGTTTTTTAAAAATACTATCAAAGGAGGATATTATAAAGATAGAGACCTAGAACTTAGTATGCAATCATGGATAATAGTGTAGGGTTAGGTATAGTCCTAGACCTTGTTTAAAGGGAAACATGTGATAGTGCACGTGCCTAAGGAAAACTCTACAAAATAGTGAGCAGCAAGACTATCAAGAACAATATTTTAGTCTTAGGCATACACAACTCATGGAGATAATGATTAACAAAGAAATCACTTACAAAGATATATCTAGTCATAAAAGATAATCATCTGAGTTGGAGACATGAGAATATTGTAGAACACAAAGTAGACAGTGCCATCATAAGGCATACAATCCATTTCAAGGCTCCAAACTTAAGGGCAATACAAGGAGATTCCATCAATGCCAATTGTAGTCCATAAAAGCCTTGTCGCAAAGCAAATCAAAGACAAAGTACATTCATAGAGAGATAAGAAGATCAAGTCTATCAAAAAAAAGAACTCAAAGGAATTAAAAGATGTAATAGTCATAAGGCATGCACAGAGGTTCAGTACACTGGTAATACAATGTTGCAGACCAGTAATGAGGAGTGAAGAATAAGGATTGTGATAGAAATCAGGTTCTAAATATAGAGGCACATGACAATAAGTTTGAGATTAGACAATGCAACATGGAGATATGATCACCTTCTATGAGAATTGAAAGTGCACTCATGATAGTATTTTTTAGTAGATTGGACTACCATAAACATGCACATGGAAATGACTAAAGGGTGGGAGTTTCAGTTAAAATTCATTAAGATTCATTAACATGTAACATTCATCAACATTCATTTTAGAGTTATCTTGTTTAGCTAATAATTATTTATTTAATTATTAGTCTATTATACTCTACGCTTAAGCTAAACTTAGGCATTTAATAATATTGTAGGTATTTAATATTTATTCTAATTATTAAATGCACATTATCCCTTTAGGGTTTCTTTAGGGTTGCACATATTTAAGGTTGCACACCTTTAGGGTTGCTAATCTCCTTTTATAAGGATTTTATTGTACTTTTTAATTGATTCCCTCTCTGAATGATAATCTTTTTCTTTGAAGCCATTATTGTGTTTTTATCTCCAATCTTCTCTTGTGATAGGTATTTTGCTAACAAGTGTTCTTAGGATCTCTAAAGTATTTTCTCAACTTCTTCATGGTATTAGAGCCTACATCTACTGCTACTTGTTCTTGATTTTTCAAAAGATTTTTTGGAGGCTAGGGTTTCAGTCTTTTCAGAGATTTTTTATTGGATCTGGGGTAGTTGTTTTTGTTTCTAATCATTTTGGGCTCAAACGGACCTCACCGTTGAGCTCAGAATGCCCAAAAACCCCCATTTCCATATAAATTTGTCAAATTTTGACAAAATTGGGTTCTAGACATTTTTGGTTTTGCCTTTTTTTGGCACAAATTTCGAGAAATTCATCAGAAAAATCATTAAAAAAATTTAAAGTAGTTTAGGCCAAAAAAAGAACTCGTCGTTACCTTTCTAAGGGTGTTTCCAATCATTTTGATATATAATTCGACCTATTTCGGTGACAAGGGCATCTAGGTCATGATTTTTTTATTGGCATGCTTTACGTTGCACAAAAATCCATATGGTTGTACCTGCAAATGCATCAGAAAATTTTGTCAAAAATAAATAAATAAATAAATAATTTTTTTTAACCCTCTTTATGCCCTAAAAGAGGGTGTTTTTCTTTTGGTCATAACTTGGTCATACGGAGGCACTTTTTTGAAAACTTTATATTGTCGGAAAGCTCTTTTTGAGCTCTTCAGATCTGGAGGTTTGATCTTATAATTTTTCTTTTTTGATGGTGTTTTTTGCTGTCAAAGACAAAAGTTTCTTTTTGCACTCTGAGAGACATAACTTGAGCATCTGAACTCCATTTTTTGAAAACTTTATATCATTGGAAAGTTTGTTCTGTGCATTTTCCAGTAATATGAGTTTTCTATCTAGATTCTGCCCCAAGTACATTTTATTCATTTTTTTGTTTTTCAACACTCTGGTGAATATCTTGGATGTTTCAGGTCCTGGGATCTCTTTCTTTTAGTAGGATGTCTCGTCTTTGGCCGTTCTTTCTATATTTCCAACCTTATGTCTCTTCTAATCTTTGTATATATCATTTTGTAAGAATTTCATTTTTTGCAAACACACTGAGTTAAAGTGCCACTATGCATTGTATACTTGGGATTTTGCACATCTTGTGCCTTATTGTACATGCACTACATTATAAAACGTCATGGGGGGGTTGATGTTTGCCTTTGTTTTTCATCTACCTTTGTCACGTGAGTGTTCCTTCCATGACATTAGCCTTATGATGTGTGTCAAGTGAGTGTTCCTTCCATGACACTATGTACTTTCTCTGCACCTTCGATATTCTTGGTTCTTCATTGTGTAGTTCTTGTTGGCCATCATTTTCAGTGAACCTGTACCTCACCCTTGTTCGCATTATGGTGGGAGTTTCTCTTGTTGTTCTAATGCTTCCTCAGTTTGTTGGATTAGTTCTTCAAGCTTTGGTGTTTTATGCCATCTATATCTTCGAGTTTAGTTGTTTGCCTTTGTTTGCCATCTGATTCAAGTAGTGTTATTTGAGGGCACTCATGCAAATTACAGTCTTCTCTACCTAATCATCTTCTTTTTTAGTGGAGGTTCTTTAGATCAACAGTTATTCTTCGACAGTGTTTGCAGGTTCTTTCTTCAATCCTTCACTTGCCTTTTCCATCTCTTTTTGGAGTAGAGTTTTTTTTTTCTCACGTGTTTTTCTCTATTTCTCTGGTTCATAGAGATTTGGTTGTGATTGGGTATCTCATCAAGCTTTGTTATCGAGACCCAAATTTTTTTGCCTTCATCATGTAGTTGCATTTTTTTGCTTCTTGCATTTAGTTTTTTAGCTACTCCCTAAGTTCATCTTAAGGGGGGGTGTTAGAGTTATCTTGTATTAGCTGAGAATTATTTATTTAATTATTAGTTTATTATACTCTACACTTAAGCTTTAAACTTAAGCATTTAATAATATTATAGGTATTTAATAATTATTCCTTTAGGGTTTCTTTAGGGTTGCACATATTTAGGGTTGCACACCTTTAGGGTTGCTAATCTCCTTTTATAAGGATTGTATTGTACTTTTTAATTGATTCCCTCTCTGAATGATAATATTTTTCTTTAGAGCCATTATTGTGTTTTTGCCTCCAATCTTCTCTTGTGACAGGTATTTTGCTAACAGGTGTTCTTCGGATCTCTAAAGTTGTATTTTCTCAACTTCTTCAATTCATTAACACATATCATTTATTAACATTCATTAACAAGTAACATTCATCAACATTTATTAACACATCATTCATTAACATATAATTAAATTCATTAACACATAAAATCCAGTTGTTAACATATAATAAGATTACAATCATTTTTTTTCTTTCTTTTTCAGGTTTGGAGGTAAGACTAAGTGGACCATCGTTATCCTCATCATTTGTCCCCTCTTCAGTTCTTTTGCCCTTTTCTTATGATCTAATTAATGTATGCCTAGTCCTGTACTCACCATGAGGACGCATATGCAAAGGGGAGTCTGCTGCAATAACAAAGAAATGGGTTAAATTCATGAGTTTTATTATTATTATTGTTACAAGTATTCCATTAATTAAAAGAAAATTGCAGGGGTTCTCTTTACCTGATGGGGCCACATCATCTTCCTAATCATTTTGTCTAGCCTCATCCTCAACATCTTGAACACCCTCTAAATCCTTTGGAGTTGAAACATGAAAGGTTACATTAATCAATACACCAATTGCAATTAAATTAGTTTAAAAGAATAATAGTGGTCCTCTTTACCTGGTGGGGCCCCATCACGTTCTTGATGTTGTCTACCTGGATCATGCTCAACTTGCTCACCATGGTCTACATGCTCTAAAATAAAAACAAAAAAGGTTACATTAATTACCACACCAATTACAATTAAAGATGTTTAATTGTAATGATCATTACATAAAAACAATTGTTTAGCATGTGAATACCTCCAATACTGGGATGCACACCACGACCTTCATCATGTGCAGGTTTTGTTCCACCCTATGCAGGTTGCATTCCAATGTCATGTGCATTGTTATGATTGCTTGATTATTTAAAACAAATATAGTCACATTATGTTGGAAATTAACATTGAATAGATTATTTCTCAAGTATTCAATTTTAAATCATTTTCATTTAGCTTATTTACATGATTGACGGATGCAATAGATTCTTTTGTTTTCCCACTCAATCCTTTTAGACGTTCAACCATGGCTCTATAGCCCTCTCAGAAGGCAATTTTGATGTCATCTTCTGTGGGCACTTTATTGAATTCAGAGCCCTGCATTTTTTGCTTAATATCATGAATTTTGCTTGTATTATTTAATGATTAAAAAAATTATTTGCAAATTATTATTTCAATGTGATATTTTTTTTATTGATACTTACAATTTGTGTAGCAACTTTCATATAACCACTAGAGTCGAGTTCATGTTGCCTATGATTTTTTAGTCTTTCCTTAGTTGCCTTTGATGTGTCAAGTAGTCTATGAAAAGTTTGAAATATGTCAAATTATATAAATATAAAGAGTAATTAGTACATAATTATATTCTTAATAGTATAGCATACCTTCTTCTGCCTGGTGGTGTATTTCCTTTTTTCCTTTCAACTCTCTCCTTTGCATCCAAAATCAAATCCTTCCACTCCCTCTCTGGAATCATAGGCGAACACTCGTACTTTTTGTTCTTCTCTAAATGTGTCCTATAATGGTCCCTCACATACTTTAGATGTCTTCCAGCTTGGTCAAGGACCTTGCTTTTCTCAAATGTGACATTTTTGAACAACCCAACCAATCGGTTTATGAAATCATCTTTTAAATTTTTTTCTTGCTCATTCCACCATTTATGTATGGTGGGCCCGAAGATCTCCAATGTATTTCATTAAGATTTTTATAAAAAATATAATTTCCTGCAAACAAATCATGGGATGATTAGTCCAAAATGAGTGATTAATAAGTAAATTACAATTACTCTATATAGGATAATA
Source organism: Cryptomeria japonica (assembly GCF_030272615.1). Taxonomy (NCBI): domain Eukaryota; kingdom Viridiplantae; phylum Streptophyta; class Pinopsida; order Cupressales; family Cupressaceae; genus Cryptomeria; species Cryptomeria japonica. The sequence continues at coordinate 308,406,267 of NC_081412.1, read as the reverse complement.
ATTTTAAAGTACTTGTAACCTTCTCTATCTTCATGGGAAGCAAATATTCAGTCACCACAAATGTGACTGGAAACGTTCCCGTAAGAAGATCTAGAAAATGCTGCTATGGTATCACCGCTAGTGGCCTCTGCATCCTCATGTACATGTTTTGCTGTAGAAAATGAATCCACTATGAAATGCCCTCAAGAAAGAACACTTCAAGGGAAATAAACACATAACAAAAGAGAGAGAAAAAGAGGGATCTACCAACTCCAAGGTTAGTATGATGTGCACTAGCGGATGTCTGCATGCTTCTTGTTGCTGACATTGGAGTTGGCAATATAGGTGGGGATGATGGCCTCTAATGAGGCGACGTTTGCACAGGAACATGGACATAACCTAAAGAATAATACATTAAATATACAAAACATTAAATATATGAGCAATAACATAGTGGTGCAGGAGCACCAAGAGAACAATGAGGAACTAGGACCTTTTTTGTAAAGAAAAATAGTCAATTTAAGAGCCTTTGAATAATAAAATTTTTTGAATTCCCTACACTCTTTCTCAGTTTTCTAAATATTGCAGTCTGTTATCCACATGTTTTCCACCATCAAATGCATTTTTTGGCTTTGGAAAGTGGTTGGAGATTGAAGCGACATGAATATAATTTCATTTCCTTTTGGTTTCATTAATTTTGGATCTGTATTTGAAAAGTTATAGCCATTTTGGTGAAAATTGTCCAAACCCTACCTAGGGCTAGCAGCAAGCACTCAAAATGTAATATCTTTTATTTATTTTTCCCAAATAAGCCCACAAATGGGCATAAATCTGTATTATATTGTGTACAATCATTTCATCAAGTGTGCAGGGTTTTCACTCCAAGTTTGGCATGTGATTTGAAGACTTTTGGGACTGTTTTGGGTGTCCTAGTCCAAGAAGGACAATGAAAAGGTAGATTTGTGAGGGTTTGGTGCAAAAGTACATATGAATGAGTGTTGGTATATTGTTGGGGGTTGAATAAGGTATGTGGGGAGTCATCTTAGAGATTTCAAAGGATTTTTGAAGCCTTAAAAGACCTTGAACCAAAGATGTGACATGATTGTCCTCTTGTATTGCCTCATGACAAGAAACTTGAAAATAGTGATAAAAAGCTTTTGACATGTGAGGGTTGAATGAAAAATAGTCTTGGAAGATAGTGTGGATGGAAATCTCAGTGTGTGGTGTATGTTTGGAAGGAGGGTTGAGTGTCTTGAGTCAAGATTGTGTGTTTATGACAAGTGATTTCCTAATTCCTCTGTGACTGTCCTAAACTTTGCATAGACTATCAACTTATGAAAATAGTGAGAGTATTGTCTCTAATGTGCAAACCAAGTAATATTTAGGTATGTGGGGGTCTGAGTAAACCCTAGGAGTAATGTTGATTTCCATTGGGAGTGATTGAGAGTTCCAAAGTGAGGGTATGTAGTCTTAGATAATGATTGTCCTAATTGATATGTTTGAGTCAATGAATTGTGACTTGGCAACTTAGGTGTTGTGAAACTTTGAAGGATGTATGAATGTATCATGCCATGTATGGAGGCATAAAAAATATATTCTATTGGTGTGTGAGTTAAATTACCTTGAGTGGAAGGTTGTCCCTATTTGATGAGTTATAGTGTGGATGCTCTGCAACAATTATAAAATGTGCAGGGAAGTCACATGTTTGATAACAACAAGGAGCTTGTGAACACATAAAGGATATATCAGAGCATCAAAGTAGTTTTAATGTATGGAACATGGTCATCACCTGAACTACCTGGAGTACCCTGATCATGGCCACCAACTTGATGAGGATGCAATATTTCCTGTAAAAACAACACGTACATATTCTAGTTCTTGACATAAAAGAGTATAAAATATAAACCATTTTTGAACTTAGCAATTCGTATTGGTCTGGTTTTGGAAGTATCATGTTATAATTAAAGATTTCATTACTGCTTACTTACAATTTTTGTGCTCTCTGCATCAATTGTTGCAACCTCTCTTTTATTGCATCAGTTTGAGGGACTTGGTATGCTAGAGCAATAATTTCTCTATTAACTTTTTTTTAGATCTTTCTCATCATTGTGACATGGTCTATGGAATATGCAATGTCATCATCGCATAATAGTGAGTCCACCATTGTATTGTCATAAGGTAATGCAGGTGCCTTTCCTTGAACATCTGTCTGTGACAAGAATATTAGTAACATTATCAAAATTACTCAAAAACCTGAAAGAAAATAACATAATAATATAACATTTTTCTTCTATCTAATTTGTACAATTACAATGAGGTTTACCTGCTGGGTAGAAGGGCTGGGAGCTACATCCCTATCTCTACTATGTGTCGGATGAATGTCGCCCTGTGACAAAGATTAAATATAAAAAAAAACATTAGCAAAATGAAACCAATAGACTTAGCAAAAAAACTTAATAATAAAATGGTATATTGGAGTCATTAATTGAAGGTTGGTTTAAATGGTATATAGTATGTACCACCCCCATGATAGTAACTTTGTTTGTATCTATGCGATTCAAATTGTAATCAATTAGCAGCTCTTCTCTTGCACTTATTGATTTTATCGCACATACAAATACATGATTTCCCTCGCGCACCTCAAATATTCAATTGGGTTGCTTATTAGTTGACCCAGGTCATTTACTATTTATAAAACCTGCAATATTCCTTGTTGCTTTTGGCCTTCCATAAATGTACATAGCCACTCATTTACTTTGATTATTATCTTTTCGTTGTATATAATTCACTGAGAGTGCATACCTATGCATACTTTTTTTATATCAAACAATTTGCATCCAATTTTTATAATTGTAACAAGGTCCGACATACTCCATCAATTCAATAACTTTGTTGTAATAGACCTTTATGTCGTCCATGGAAAATAGACCTAGACCATGTAATGATGATGGTGCTATGCGATATATCCTCTTGTTAACACAAATATCAGTGTTTATTGGAGGAAGTTCCTTGGGTACCCATTGTTCCTATAGATGTTTATACCTCAAGGGAACCTCGATATCGCCTATGCTCTCATCATCATAAGAACATGACCCCCCTTGAGCAAGAAAAAATTGCATGTGTTTATTGAATTTTCTCCTAATCTTTTGACCTCTAGTTGATCTCCCTCTTTTAGATGCACTACATGTCTCACTTTCATCTCCTCTTCTTGAATTTCCCTCGCTCGAGGAAGACAGATCTGATAAATACCTATTTGGTGGTACCCTGCACTCCATCAAATGAAGAAGTCAGTCCTAAAGTTGATTATGAGATTAAAATTTGAATAAGCCCAACTGGGGCCTCAAGTGTTGACAATTGTACTAGATTTGTGGCATATAGGAGGGCCAAGAAGGTGGAATGAGCTATAACATGTGGTTTCAATGAGAAAAAAAACAAAGTTTTGAAAAAATATTGTTGCTAAACATGGCTTATTATTAAAGAGAAAGCAAGCAATTAATAAATGGTTTCTATAAGGTGTATTGACTTATACTTGTCATTTCATGACACTATGTAGGATCCTCGTCAAAGGGGTTCAGGTTCCTACATATGTAATTAATTTATCTTATGTTAGCTAAAAATTACATGATACATATGTTAAAAATTACATATTAGATGTAGACATCATAAACATTTTATAATTTTTTTTCCTTACCTTTCGTTTATCTAGAAAGTGCAGGGTCCTCAACAAAAGGGTTGATGATGTCTGTAGTCAATTACCCGTTTCCACCAAAGATGACATAATAATACAAAATATATACATATAATCAGCACCAACAATTGATCATCATAGGCATTACATGATACGTATGCTAAAAATTACATAGTAGACAACATGAAAAATATGAAAACATCATAAATATCATTTTTTTTTTCCTTACCTTTCGTTTATCTAGAAAGTGCAAGGTCCTCAACAAAAGGGTTGATAATCATAAGCATTACATTTTCAATTTGATAAATAATAAATACATGAAATATATGAGTAATAATAGAAACATATGTATTATAAATCACATATGTATCATCATAAACATGATGTAATCCATCATATATGTTGTAATCCATCACATATGTATCATAAATCATATATGTATCATCATAAGGATGTTGTAATCCATCACATATGTATCATAAATCATCATCCATAACATAGCTAATAAACAGTCCACATTCAATAAATAAACACAAACTTCAAAAATTGTCACACAAAATGAGGTCTAGCCGACACTCTATATGTCTCCATTGATAACTCAATGATGAACCACTAGTACCAAACTAGTACTGAGAGGGGGGGGTGAATCAGTATAGACACAAATACAGTTCAAAACCAGTTTGATAGCAACCACTCTCAATGACTGATAAATAGAGATACCGGTAAAATAGAGTGCAACCGGTAGCATCCAGAATAACTCAATCAGTCATGAACCGGTTACTTATTAAGATTTTCTCTTAGCTCAATACCACATTATCATAATATTCTCATGCATGAACTAGTAGACCTAACCATCAAATCTTCACAATAGTGAGTTCAATATGTTTAATAGATAGGCATAAAACATAGAAACTTCATGTGCATAACAGATAAAACAAATCATCACAAGACAAAAGCATTTCACATGACCCACATATTTTTCACGTGGAAACCCAACTGGGAAAAACCACAATGGGGATGAATACCCACAAGCTACTTTTTGAACTCTTTAGAAGTTCTCTCTATTAGGAGCCTTGTCTGGTTAAGAACATTACAATAGGTTCTGGTAGGAACCGATCCTATTAGGGATCACCCGGTTAAGGGTTAAACCCAGTAGGGTCACCTTGTTAGAGGATTTTAAGAGCTCAATAGCTGAAAGGATCTCCTAAGCTTTTCTAGCTTCTCAGAACTCATTAGCTTCGAGTTACCCAGTTAAGGGATTTACAGCAAGCTGGTTAAGACCACCTGATTTAAGGGATTTTGAATCAAGCCAGTTAAGGCTACCCTGTTAGGGGATTTTGCAACTGTTGAAGTGGTTAGAGATCAACAGGTATTACAATGATCTGTTAATAGTACTTAATACTAATACAAATCCATTTAGGCTCCTCTTCTCCTTCTGCACATACACTTTGCAGGTATCTCTTTTCTCCTATGGTCTGGCAAGAATCTTGTATCACTTTCATTGGATACACACTCACTACTTTTTCCCAACAACTTTAGACAGAAACCTAACATCGACCTTATAGGGAACATACAAGTTGGTAGAAAAAACCCTAAACCCTAAACCTATTAGGTTGAGCAATTCAAATGGTTCAATCCTGACCATTGAAACATACTGCATTGAATGCACCAGTCTTGAGTCGATCTCAAGACATTATCCATCATTCATTATCCACCATTTTCATGGCGGCTAATAACCCATCACGCATTATCACTATTTGACAGACTTCGCACATTCCTGAGGTAGATAGGAATAGTCTTCTTCATGCAAGATCCTTCACATGCATAGAGTTTACGTGGCAACACGATCTGTCCTCCATCATACTACTGACTCATCACACAAAGATCACCGATTGAGTCACACAGACTTGAGATACTCCAACCGAAAACCCTGAAGTGGAAGCTGCCTTACCAACCGGTAGTCATACAGTGCTTCCATGTGTCGGTTGCCATAACTGCATGCCAGTTCACTTTCAAGAAATGTGTCGCTTCACTTAGGCATATACCGGTTCACACATATGTCGGTATCTCTTTCTTCTCTTATCTCATGTGCCAGTTCACACTATGTCTCATATTGACATCAATGACAACATACAATATCATTATGTCTTCATGCCAGTTTACATAAGGCTCATGCCAGTTCTCATAATGCCAACAATCTCCCCCTTTGGCATTGATGGCAATATACAAAAGATATCTTCTCTACTTCACATCTTCTCCTCAGTTGTTGTAGATGTCTTTTCATTTCACTACTTCTCCCCCTTTGACAACAATGCCAAAGTGGAGGTACAATCACCACTATTTCCTTATGTTGCTCCCCTTGAGGAGTAGCATCCTTAAACACACCAATCAACCAAAGATTTGTCTATCCAGTACCTAACTGATGTGGAACTACCACTTTTAGTTCACCTCGTGAAGGGGCAATACCCCTAATTCACCTCTCAAATGCACAAATGTTGTCTTTGGGAGAGGCTTGGTGAATATGTCTACTAACTGCTCCTTACTGGACACATGCTCCAGTGCAATCTCTTTATTATGAACCTTTTCCCTCAAGAAATGATACTTAAGTTCAAAATGCTTGGTTCTAGAATGTAAAACCAGATTCTTTGATATATTGATAGCACTTGTGTTATCATAGAATATACTTACCGGTTCAGGTACAAGGATCTTGAAGCCTTCCAGTACATGCTTCATCCAGATTGCCTAAGTACAGTTCATGAAAGCTGCAACATACTCCGCTTCTGCTGTAGACTAAGAGATGCAACTCTTCTTTTTACTCATCCATGAGACCAGTCTACCACCGAGAAAGAATGCACCACCGGTTATGCTCTTCCGATCATCCACATTACTGGCCCAATCAGCATCTGTGAATACTTTCAGATTGAAATTATTGTTGTATGGGTACCACAATCCATAGTCAATTGTTCCCTTTAGATACCTAAGAATCCACTTGACTGCACTCAAGTGAGATTCTCTTGGACTCTTCTGGAACCTTGCAGTGATGCCAACTGCATGTGCAATATCTGGTCTGCTATGCACTACATAGTGCAACTTACCAATCATTGATCAGTATTTCTTCTCATCAACCAGCGCGAAATCATCTTCCTTTGTCAATTTGCAACCGGTCACCATCGGTGTACCACCCGGTTTGCTATCTTCCATGCCAAAAGTCTTCAACACCTCTTTGACATATTTGGACTGAGTGATGAAGATTCCATCTTTCATCTGTTGGATCTGCAATCCAATGAAAAACTTAATCTCCCCTATGAGTGACATTTCAAACTCTTTCTTCATCTCATCAGCAAACTCATGACTCATCTTGTCATCTCCACCAAAGATGATTTCATCAACAAAGACTTCACAGATCAGGATCTGATCTTATTCAGACTTCAAGTAGATATTACTATCTTCACTTGTTCTCTCAAATCCAATCTTCACAAGATGGGAATGTAGGCACTCATACCATGCCCTAGGTGCTTGCTTTAGACCATATAATGCTTTGTGTAGCCTACATACCATGTCACTATCTTCAGATAGGGTAAACCCATCTGGTTGCTCAATATATACCTCCTCTTCAAGTACACCATTTAGGAATGCAGATTTTACATCCATTTGATACACCTTGAATCTCTTAAAAGCTGCATATGCAAGAAGCACACGAACTCCTTCCAATCTAGCTATAGGAACAAAGGTTTCCCCATAGTCTTCACCTTCTTCTTGAGCATATCCTTTGCATACCAGTCTGGCTTTATTCCTAATCACTATGCCATCCTCATTCAACTTATTTCTAAACACCCATTTGGTGCCAATGACATTCTTATGCTCTGGTCTGGGTACCAAGGACCATGTACCATTTTTCTCTATCTGGTCAAGTTCTTCTTCCATTGCCTTGATCCAGTGTTTATCATTATGAGCCTCTTTGAATGATTTAGGCTCAAATTCAGAGATCATGCAGAAGTTTTCTTTGATCTTTCTTCTGGTAAGGATTCCTGCATCCTTATCACCTATGATTTGCTTGGGATCATGATTCAACTTGACATACCAAGGAATGGTCTTAATTGGTTCTTCTTGCTTTTCTTCTTCATCCTTATCTTCATCAGTATCAACATTCACCAGTTCAGGAACACTGTTACTGGTACTAGGTTGACTGACAACTAGTTCCCAGAAGGTTGCAACCGGTTCATTTACAACTTGCTCACTGCCAGTTTTCTTAGTCTTCTTAGAGGATTCATCAACTCTTACATTGATGCTTTCCATAATTCTCTGAGTCCTATTGTTGTAGCACTTGAAAGCTTTACTCTTGGTGGAATATCCTAGAAATATTCCTTCATCACATTTAGCTTCAAATTTACCCTGATGTTCACTCCTCTTGATGTAACATTTGCTACCAAAGACCTTAAAATAATTTACCACAGGGGTCTTACCGGTCCAATACTCATAAGGAGTTTTGTCCTTGCCCTTTTTGATGAGTACCCAGTTCATAGTGTAAACTACAGTGCTCACTGCTTCTCTCCAAAAGGTGTGAGCAACCTTTCCTTGGATCAACATAGTTCTAGCTACTTCAACCACAGTTCAGTTATTCCTCTCTGCTAGGCCATTCTACTGTGGAGTCTGGGGGGTAGACAGCTATCTCTTGATGCCAAATTCTTCACAGTACTTGTTGAATTCACTGGAAGTGAATTCCCCTCCTTGATCAGTTCTGAGACACTTGATCCTTTTACCACTTTCCTTTTCCACTAATGCTCTGAAAGCTTTGAATTTCCCAAAAGCTTCAGACTTGTCTTTCAAGAATGAGACCCACATCATTCTTGAGCAGTCATCAGTGAGAATCATGAAGTACCTATCACCTTGCACACTTCTAGTTTTCATAGGACCACATAAATCAGTATGCACAAGATCAAGCAAGTTGTTAGCAGTGAAATATTTACCTTTAAAAGTTGAGGAAGACATTTTCCCCAATTGACGTTCTCTACACAAGGTATTATCTAGTTTTCTCAGCACCGGCAACCCTCTAACTGCATTGATCTTACTAGCCTTCACAATGTTGTCAAAGTTCACATGGAAAAATCTCCTATGCCATATCCAACTATCATCAAGCTTAGCCATAAGACATGTACTTATATTAGCATTTAGATGAAATAGGTTACCTTTAGTTTTCATGCCGATGGCTACTAATTTACCATCTTTACCTTTGATTCTACAAACTCCATTCTTGAATTGCAGAGCGAGTCCACTGTCATTTAACTGGGCAACACTTAGAAGGTTGTGTCTGAGACCATCAACCCAATACACATTGTCAGCACTACTCTTTCCATTCAAGGAGATGGACCCTCTGCCTTTGACCATGCATGGTGCATCATTGCCAAAGCGAACCACACCACCATCATACTCTTCTAATGATAGAAACTTGCTCTGGTCACCAGTCATATGGTGAGAGCAGCCACTGTCAATGATCCACTCATTGGAATCATCAAACCGGGAGACAAGAGCCTTCTTATCTGTCACATCTTCCTTTACAGCAACGAACACAATGTCTTCATTTTCTTCATCTTCAGATTCCTCATCTGTGACACCTTCATCAACTGCCACAAAACAATTTCTCCGGTTTCCTCCTTTGAATTTCTTGGACCTTTCTGGTTTGTCCTTGTTGTCACTATTAGGATAGTTCATAGCAATATGTCCTATCCGGTTGCAGGAGAAACATTTCAAAGGTAGTTTACCTTTGTATTTACCAGTTCCTTTTGGGAATCTCCTAGCCAGAAGAGCTTCAAATTCCATCAGAAACTCTTCATCCTTCATCTCTCTATTCTGACTAGGTTCCCCATTAGTGGTAGCCTCTTTTCCTTTTTTGGATGGTATAGCAGAAGCTTTAAAAGCTGATTCTGACTTTTGAACATTACCATCAAAGCTATTTAGCTCATAGGCTGTTAACTTGGCTATGATGGAGTCCAAGGATGCCTTAGACTTGTCTATTGATCTCAGCTCCTAAATAGCAGCAACCCTTATTGCATAGACCGGCAACAGGGATCTCAGGACTTTACTTACCACAGTGGAATCTTCTATTTTGCCACCTGCACTCTTTATTTCTCCAACAATTGTTTTGATTCTTATTCCATACTGTTGAATGGTCTCTCCTTCAACCATTCTCATGTCTTCAAACTTTCCTCTCAAGCTCTCTTCCTTAGCCTGTTTTACATGCTCATCACCACCATAGATATTTTCAAGAGCATCCCATACTTCTTTGGGATTTGCCTTGTCCTGAACATCAATAAACTCAATGTCAGATAGACTACTGATGAGGGCTTCCATGACTTGCCCATTTTCTTGTATCTCTCTCTTTTGGTCATCAATGAGAGTACCGATAGGAACAACATATACATTTTCAACATAACTCTAGTGTTGAACACCCATACTTTTTATGAATATCTTCATCCTGTCTTTCCATATACCAAAGTTTTCCCTATTGAACTTTGGACCTTCCCTCTTCATCATTTGGCTAGGATCTTTTCCTCAAGCGGTTAAGCTTACAACACAGAGGACCTGGAGGGCTCTGATACCAATTGATAACTCAATGATGAACCACTAGTACCAAACTGGTACTGAGAGGGGGGGGTGAATCAGTACAGACACAAATACAGTTCAAAACTAGTTTGATAGCAACCACTCTCAATGACTGATAAAAAGAGATACCGGTAAAACAGAGTACAACCGGTAGCATCCAGAATAACTCAATCAGTCATGAACCAGTCACTTACTAAGATTTTCTCTTAGCTCAATACCACATTATCATAATATTCTCATGCATGAACTAGTAGACCTAACCATCAAATCTTCACAACAGTGAGTTCAATATGTTTTATAGACAGGCATAAAACATAGAAACTTCATGTGCATAACAGATAAAACAAAGCATCACAAGACAAAAGCATTTCACATGACACACATATTTTTCACATGGAAACCCAATTGGGAAAAACCACGGTGGGGATGAATACCCACAAGCTACTTTTTGAACTCTTTAGAAGTCCGCTCTGTTAGGAGCCTTGTCTGGTTAAGAACATTACAATAGGTTCTGGTAGGAACCGATCCTGTTAGGGATCACCCGGTTAAGGGTTAAACCCAGTAGGGTCACCTTGTTAGAGGATTTTAAGAACTCAATAGCTGAAAGGATCTCCTAAGCTTTTCTAGCTTCTTAGAACTCATTAGCTTCGAGTTACCCGGTTAAGGGATTTACAGCAAGCCGGTTGAGACCACCTGATTTAAGGGATTTTGAATCAAGCCAGTTAAGGCTACCCTATTAGGGGATTTTGCAACAGTTGAAGTGGTTAGAGATCAATAGGTATTACAATGATCTATTAATAGTACTTAATACTAATAAAAATCCATTTAGGTTCCTCTTCTCCTTCTGCACAAACACTTTGCAGGTATCTCTTTTCTCCTATGGTCTAGCAAGAATCTTGTATCACTTTCGTTGGATACACACTCACTACTTTTTGCCAACAACTTTAGACAGAAACCTAACATTGACCTTATAGGGAACATACAGGTCGATAGCAAAAACCCTAAACCCTAAATCTGTTAGGTTGAGCAATTTAAACGGTTCGATCCTGACCGTTGAAACATACTGCATTGAATGCACCAGTCTTGAGTCAATCTTAAGAAATTCTCTATCATCCATTATCCACCGTTTTCATGGCAGCTGATAACCCATCACGCGTTATCACTATTTGACAAACTTCGCACATTCCCAAGGTAGATAGGAATAGTCTTCTTCATGCAAGATCCTTCACGCACACAGAGCTTACGTGGCAACATGATCTGTCCTCCATCAAACTATTGACCCATCACACAAAGATCACTGATTGAGTCACGCAGACTTGAGATACTCGAACTGGAAACCCCGAAATGGAAGTTGCCTTACCAACCGGTAGTCATACAGTGCTTCCATGTGCCGGTTCCCATAATTGCATGCCGGTTCACTTTGAACAAATGTGCCACTTCACTTAGGCATATACCGGTTCACACATATGCCGGTATCTCTTTCTTCTCTTATCTCATGTGCCGGTTCACACTATGTCTCATATTAACATCAATGACAACATACAATATCATTATGTCTTCATGCCAGTTTACATAAGGCTCATGCCGGTTCTCATAATGCCAACATCCATCTCCTACAGGTGGCATGGTTCTACTATTAGGACATCATGAATAAATTATGTAATGACATTAGAATTTAAAACACAATAAATTAGTTATGTGTCCATATATATAAGTGAAATAAATTTCTAACAAGAAATCAATATCAAATAGATAATATTCTAATCACATACCAATACATTTCATTCATGTCATTGATCTTCTTCTTCATCCAACTCATCATCATGACCATCATCATCATCGTCGTCGTCGTCATCGTCATCGTCATCATCCTCATCATCATCATCCTCATCATAATCATCATCATCATCCTCATCATCATCATCATCATCATCATCATCATCATCTTGTTCTTCTTCATGAATATTTCTGTTAGGAACATCATCAACTAATTGTTGATCGTGATCATCTTCTACTTCTTTGGTATCTTCTTCTTCCATCACATTATACTTTACCGGCCTTCCTCTTGGATCATGTATAACAACAAATGACCAACCCGGTTTATGAGGAACCTCTAAGTAAAATACTTGCTCACATTGGCACAAAGAGATTGTCCCTTTCCTTTATCTCTCCCAAAAGAGTGATCCTTTCCTTTATCATTTTCTTTGGAAGCCTAAGTAGACATTCTAGAAGGTAGGTTGATTTTGTTCTTCTCAAGAAGATGCTTCAACTCATCAATATCCTTCTTGTAACTATGTTGTTCATCATGTACCAAATTCTTGCAATATGCACAAAAAAGATTGTCCTTATATGATTTCCTCTTAGGTGAGTCACCTTGTTGTGGAGAGGAGGATTGTGCTCCATCTTGTTGTGGTTTTGACTTAGGTTGCTTTTGATTCTTTCATTTTCCTTGATTGATTTGATTCCCCTTATTAGCCACCAAAGCTTGTGACTTTGAAGATTTGAGAATCCCCATCTTGGTCAACTTAGATTGCTCAAGTATCAAAATCTTCGTGAATGCATCAAATGAGAGATAATTGTAAGAGGAACCTTGAGCTAACCTATGGATGTGAAAGCTAGATACAAAGGTTTCATACTTTGAAGTAAGCTTGTCCAACAAGTTATAAACCAACTAATCATCCTTTTTGTCAATGCCACAATCCTTTAGCTTTGCTCTTAGCTCAATTGATTTTGTGACATAATCTTGGATTGTATCAAAATCCTTGGGATCCAATGTTGTGAGTTTACTATAAATATTGTAGCCCTTAATCTCATCAAATTGACCATACAATTTCTCATAATTATCCCAAACCTCTTTAATTGTAGTACACTTACCAATGTGAAAAATGAGGTTATCTAATACATACTTTCTAAGAGTTCCAAGTGCCATAGCAATCTTAGCGAGCCATTCAATTTGATCATTAGGATCACCCTTAGGATCAGGTGGTGTTGTAATAGTTCCATTTACATAATGAATGAGTCCTTTTTCCATTAGTTTACTCCATGCCTTAATCTTCCATGATGCATAATTATGAGGGGTTAAAAGTGGAAATTTTGGAGAACCCATAGCACCAAAATAAAAAAATAGAAGATAGAGAGAGGCACAATCACAAAAGACACCCCCCCCCCCCCAAATTAATCAATCAAGAAACCCCTCCCAAAATGATGATTTGACACTTTATACTTAGTGCATATACAATGGGCCACTTGCAAAACAAGGCAAGGTGGACTTCTGATTTGAACTTTACAACTACCTCAAATAGGCTTGTAGACATCTAAAAATGGTCAACACTTGTGGAGTCATACTTTAACATTTGCGCATTACCTTATTTTAGGGTTCTTGCATCGCATTAACATTTCTTCTATGTTGCGCGCTTGGTCTTTATCATTTGCGAGCATCGAGTCCTTCTGCATTCCTCATTTTTATCACTTTCGAATTAGGTCTTGTCGATAGCAATCTTCAGTCATGATTTTGGTCGATCTTATCCTGTCGCATCATGGTGCATGCTCATTTATCATCATTTTGGACATCATCAATCCTAATCGATGATAGAATTAGGGTTTTGTCCTCTTGTCAATCTTTCAATCATCTTTAGCTTGTTAGTAATCATTTGCGATTATCAACTTGTCAATCTCGTCATTTTGCAATCGATTCATCATCGATCCTTGTCCTTGTCAGTCTTGTCATTTTGCGATCGATTCGTCATCAATCCTTGTCCTTGTCAATCTTGTCATTTTACGATCGATTCATCATCGATCCTTGTCCTTTTCAATCATGTCAATTTGGATCGATTAGTCATTATTCCTCGTCAATTGGCGCTTATCAATTTCATCTCCTTGTCAATCTTGGTCAATTTGTCATTGATTTTTGTCAGCCAATCTCAATCATTTATCAACATTGGTCCTTTGTCAATTAGAATCATGATTGAACCTACATTAATTTCTTGTTGTCTTGACCTAATTCCTTGTCCTCTTATTTCTAGGGTTTTATGATTTGTTCATTTAATCCTTTTCTTCTTCTTTGTGGGTTAAATAAATCTATTTATTTAGTCCTAGGTCTATTTTATGAATTAATTAATGGATGAAAACCTATTAATTAATTCACCTAATTTCTATTTCATCTTTTTCCTCAATTTTCTAATTTGCTAATTTCTCCTAATTCCTAATTTCTATTTCTCCTATTTTCTTTAATTTTTCTAATATTTCCCCTAATTTCATTCCCTCATTTTCTCCTATGTTTATGCTTCCATTTGTTGCAATCATGGAGGCTATTTTCTCTCTTCCCTTTTGTCATGGGAATGGCATTTCAATCTTGTCATAATTTGTCATACATCTTTTATAGCAACTTGCCATAATTCGTGCATAATTTGTCATACATCTTGCATAGCAACTTGTCATAATTTGTCATACACCTTGCATAGAAAGTGTCACACATTTGTCATAATTTTTCCATTCTTGATTTGAATTTCCTTTCAAATCTCTTCATGGTAATCTTTTCCTCTCTCCAATTTGTCTATAAATTGGAAGATTTTCTTCAATGAAAGGGGGAATCAATCACATTTTCAAGTAACCTTATGCTACGAATTTCATCTCTCAACAACTTGCTTTCTACTTGCATTTTGCACTTGTAGGTGAGATCCACATCAAATTTGAAGGTGAAATAAGAATAGTGGAGCCACATGAAGGAGATATCTGCGTCGGTTTGCTTCGATTTCATTTGATTTGAATATCTTGTCTTTATGTCTTCATTGATTGGATTAGGATTGCTTTCATAGCAGCTTTAGGTTTTGTGGTTGTCCTAATTGCTATTGTTTTGATGATTTTCAATTTCCTGATCTACAAGGCTATAAGAGACTCCAACAAATACTGCAAGTGATCTAAACTAAGATCCAAGTGAAATACAAGTACCAAACAGGCCAAAAATGACCAAATACTAAAAGTACAATTTCTACTCAAAATCACTACAAACTAATGGCAGATTATGAAATTAGACAAAAAAATATGCACTTTAAAAAAAAATGACACCTGAAAAGGAGGTCGTATGATGCCAAATGAAGCCTTTGAAGTTGTAAGATCTGGGATTAGACGGGTACAGTTATGAAAATCTGCAAATTCTGAAAAATCCATCCATTAAAATTAGAAAATCCCTCCACCACTGTGAAGAGCACAAAATTCTAGACCATTTCAAAAACAACTGCACCAAAAAGGGAGCAAAAATGAGCAAGATATGGCCATTTGAAGTTGGAGTGCAAATTCAAAAATGTAAATGACAGGGGGTCCAAAAAATTTCAAACATCGTTGATGTGTGCTGATGTCAGCAACTCACTGTATTAAAATTGATGGTTGTATACCCGTTTAAATGGTTGTCGCATCCCTTGCCTAGGCTGTACGGATGATGGCATCATCGATACGAAACGTAACACATGGAAAAATGAGATTGGTACCATACAATACAAAATCTTATGTGGTACTGGGAGGTGGTGAAGACATGTCACCGTACGGATCACTGATTGTGCAAACTACGTGGCAAGTTGACTGGGATTTCATAGAGTGATTCTGTA
Organism: Cryptomeria japonica; assembly: GCF_030272615.1. Lineage (NCBI taxonomy): Eukaryota > Viridiplantae > Streptophyta > Pinopsida > Cupressales > Cupressaceae > Cryptomeria > Cryptomeria japonica. The sequence continues at coordinate 308,390,400 of NC_081412.1, read as the reverse complement.
GGGTGTTGAGCCCATGGGCCAGTGGCCACCTGCCACGTGGCAGACGTGGGTCTCACCAAGGAAAACCAACAGTTTAAAAAATACTAGAGAGGATGGTGGTGTAGGAGGCCACGACCGGTGACGTTGAATCTCGTGTGGTGGCTGCCGACGGGAGGAGAACAAACAACCGGCAGGAAGTGCATGAAATGAGCTCACAGCGGGGGCCGAAGGGGATGACTGACAGAGCAGGCAGGTCACTAGTGGGACTGCCAGAAAATCGATGGTCAGGAGCATGACAGAACACGACAGTGACATCAGCAGGGGGTCAGCACATCAAGGAGTAGTCGTCTGGTAGGAAGATACCACGAGCGTCGATGGGGAGGTACCACGGCCGGCAGACTATCAGCAACAGTGAGCTGGGAGGAGAATGGTCATCAATGAATATGTCAGAGATGATGTGCGGGGCCGGACGGAATGGATTTGGGGCGAAGACCAGCGGCAGACAGTCGGAAAGGACAAGTACGACCCTGCAATGATAGTGCAAGGTACAGAGTATGATGTTGGGGGGGTTAAACCCCCCGTAAAACCAATATATTTTTTTTAAAATAAAATTAAAAACTTTTTACAATAAGCCCCGATAAAAAAATTTTGTGATTTAAAATTAAAAATTAAAAAAAGATTAAATTCGCATAATTTTTTTTTTTAACAAAATCCATACCATATAGCCTTATATGCTAAAGTTTTCCTCCAAAATTGACTTTCTCCAAAATAGGCCAAGTGTATACTCAAAATTTATGCAAACATCCTCCCGAACTCAACCGTGATGTCCAAATCGTTGTAGGACACCCCCAAAAAATAAAGATCCCCAAACTGAAATTACAATAGAGAGACAAAATAGATGATAGGAATAAACTGTATTCTATCAAGAGAAAATATTGATCAACTGGATCATCAATCAATCAATCAATTACATACAATGAATATGATCCTGCTTATATAGGCAAGGCTATATGGATATGTGAGCACACAAACATGACATGTGGCTGAATGAGAAACAAGGGTAGGTAGGAAATAGGTGTGGTAGGTAGGAGAAGCAATAAAATATTCCACATGAGGTGGATCACCCACCGAAGGTGGAATTATCACTCCACAATAAGTGGATATGATAAAGTAACAACAAGATCACACCATAAAAGGTGGAAATCTCCTACAACACACTATCCCAATGTGGCACAAACACCTAGGTGTCTCATACCCAAACTACTATGAAATGCATTAGCTAAGTAAACTTAAGTAAGGTGTAATAATATCCAACATGAATAATTAATTACACCAACAGAAGGACCTAAAGTCACACTCAATTATATCATCCAAAATCCCATAGTATCAATTTTCTGAGACTCAAGGATGTATGTCGCTTCTAGACAAAACATTAGTCACCTAAAATACTACACTTATTCCAGAATCACAAGTTTTCTTCGTGTCATCCAACTTTTTGATGCAAAATTTATGACCATTGCACCACATAGTCTTGTGGTGTTTCACCTGCAAAATGTCAAACATATATAATATGTATATCATTAAAATTGGAAGAAAATTACATAATAAGGGTGAATAATATATTTATACGTACATGTTTATCTCTTAAACCATATGCTAAATAAATTTCCCTTTGTGTAACACTGGAATATCCATTACGGTGAGCTTCTTTAACTAATGAAGCCACACCTTCCCATGTTAATGTGCAACCAGATTGTTGACATCGTTGAATCCATACTGTCATCCAATCAAGATTGTTTGCAACATACAAATGTAGTGCAACCCACTCTAGAGCAACTGTACAAAAAATAAATAGAAATTTACAACTAAAGTATATTGAAGATTATGAATAAATTAATTGCAATATATATAAAAATAAATGCAATATCGAATAATTACCTCTCACTTTCCTCATTGTACCTTTCCCCATCAGGTACTCCCCTTCAAATTTGTTGATGGATTTGGGATCCCAAATACGATCTACACAGATATTTGATGCAAACATAGGAAGGTATTCAGTAATGTACACCATAGTTTGGTATACCATATATCCCTCCACCATAGAACCCTCAGGATGTGCTCTTTGTCGAACCAAAGACTTCAAAAATTTCAAGTGCCTCTCAACCATCCACATTGACATTGTGTGTATAGGTCCACACAATTCAATCTCCTCAACTTGATGTATGAGGTAGTGTTCTTGTGCATTGAAAAAATTTGAAGGTAGACACTTTTGCATTTCACACATTAGACGAGGAATTTTTCTCTTCCAATATTTTATATCTTCTTTATGGATTTCTTTAGATGACAACCACCTACAAGAGATTCAAGATGCAAATATATTAACGAGACTTTACAGAATAATATACAATATATTACATAGCAAATAATATCACTACAAATTGAACAAATATCACTACTTACCTCATGTATTTTCCAAGATCATATATAACTTGCTTGACATTATTGTCGAAGTGGTCTAGGCGAGATAGAGGTAGAACGTACTGCAATAATTATAAAATGATCTTTTTCATTGTTTTCTAACATAATACAATGCAAAGTACATGCAGTATACAAATATATAGTAAATACACGAGAACGTGAATTACCTTGATGAAGGTATGTCAATCATGTGTTTTCATCCCTGGCCCAAATTTAATTTTTTTATGAGATTGTTTATGTTTGCATCAAATCCTATGGGAAATCGAATTTTTTCGTATGACTGCTTTTATAGCATTGCTTTGTTGCTTTGTTAATAACCAAGGAAGGGCACTTATGTTAATTTGGTCTCCATCGCTATTTGATTAAATGACATTTTTCATTGCATGATTGGATTCTTGAATGTCACTACCAATTTTGACAATTTTTTCTTTGTCACGCCTTCCATCCAATATTTTCCATAATGTCTCTATTATATTCTTTCCAATATGCATAGTATCAAACAAATGCACAATTTGTAGCTTCTCGTAGTAGGGCAACCTACTAATTTGTCTGGGATAACTCTTTATTCCCTTTGGAAGGTGGTCATTAATTCCTTGATGACCTTCACGAGGCATATAATATGTTAAAAAAGTTAACAACGACGAACATCATCAATTACATCATTAGTAAACAAAACACAAAATATAAATATAAATTCCAAATATAAACCATTAGATGGAATGACATTACCTTGACGATTAAGTATATTATATTCCAACTTCCATAGAGGAGGTGTCATTCTTCGTGGCTTTGATGTAGTCTCTTCTATCCCATTGAAAAGATGTTTTTCAGTATTTTGATACTTATGATTTTTGTGGAGGAAGTGCCTATACTCATCAAATACTTGCTTTCCTATACTTTTTGAATAACGAGATTTCATCTTCGGACCACAAACTAGACATGCAAATTTTCCCTTTGTTTTAAGACCTACAAGATCATTTATAATTGGGTAAAATATGATAATTTTATATTTATAATTATGCCCAAGTTGATCACTATAACATACCACAAAAATGTGTTAGCACTGGGGCATCATGAATTGTCCATACAAGCATTGCATGGAATTGAAATTGTCTTTGTCCTATTGGTCTAGAGACGTCATATATAGTGGCAACATTCCATAACTCTAGCAACTCGTCGATAAGAGACTCAATATATACATTCCTATCTTTAACTTGGTACTTACCTAGTTGAATGAACAAAAACATTACATAATTATTATGACCATTTTGCTGCAATATTTATAATTTAATGTGGATGACTATTAAATGAAAAATACTTGGAACAATCATTGCCAACATTATGTGCTCCCTCTTTACTGACATCCATGGAGGAATGTTATTCTTGATAACAAAAATAGGTCACACCAAGTAAGTAGATCTCAACTCTCCAAATGGATTGACACCGTCCGCTGCCAATGAAATTATGAGATTATGAGGTTCTTCTTTAAAGTGTGGCCACTTTTTATCTATGTTTATAAATGCAAAACCATCCACAGTCATTTGAATAATGTCATCTCAACTTCTATTGTGTGCATGATAATCCATAGATTGGGCCAAGCTTTCGCACCTAAATAATTGTTGCAAACATGGAATAATGGGAATATAACAAACAACCTTGTGAAACACCTTTTTTGATAGTTGATCTATTCGATATCTACTCATATGATGACATTCAGGGCATTTTGTTGCAAATTCATGTTGTTTATGATATATAATATGATCACTGGGACATGCATCTATTGCTTGATACTCCATTCCAATACCTTTCATAATGGCAAATAATTCTCAGTATGAGTGAGGTAGAATATTGGATGGTGGTAACAAAAATTCACCTATCAATCTACAACCAAAAATATCATTTGTTAATGTAAAGAATCTTAATGGTGCATATTTCACCCTTTATTAACTATAATGAAATAACAATAAAAATAGATGAAAAAAAGATGACATATATGAAATACCTTAACATACATGAGATTGTTATGTTGGATAAACCATTCATAACCTTCAAGTTCACCAACAACAATACAACGGAGAGAAGATTTGTTTGATATCCTTCATAAAGGGGCTTGTATTCCTTCTCAAGTAGAGGTACATCATGAATAACATCAAAGTCATCTTGATCATCATGATCAGTTGCACTAGTACTAAATGTGTCATGGATCAATGTATTCGTACCATCATCTTCAATTATGTTTTCTGGCGCATGATCATCTTCTTCCATAGGATCATTATCTTCAACTTCTATATTCACACCTCCATGTTCCTCCACTTGGAAAACCACATTCTTCGGGTTGTGGTAGTCCATTTCATGTGCCCTAGGGCACTCCACCTATATAAAAAATGATCAACATAAATAAACCATGATCATGATCTCATCATCAAGTGATTTCTTATGTATATAAATTGTTAAAATGATGTACAACCTAAGTTGTCCTAGTGGTAGAGAACTTGTGCTCTTAAAAGAGAGGTCACAAGTTCAAATCCCAAAGGGGGTAAGGTATGTACACCTCATCATCTTTGGCCCATTACCTATCAAATTTTTTTTTATTAAAACAATTTAATTAACAACTTGCCAATGGACAATAATCATGCCTCCCTTCAATGTGACCATGCTACCTACAATGTTTCTCAGTTTTTGTGATTAGAAGTATTCTAGTCTTTAAGCCCTTACAATTTTTGTAGGGACAATAACATTTTCAATCACCTTTTCTTTTCAAGCTAGACCACAATTCAGAAATTGCCTCCTTATTTTGTTCTTTGCTGATATTATCTGACATGATCTTTCTTCAAAGGCAAAAAAAATTGGGCTATGGAAACTTTGGTCTATAACCTTCACAAACTAAGAAAAACGATGTCACAAGTACAGAAGTCTTCTTAGAACTAGTTATAAATAACTTGAAATGTTATTTATGAAATGATTTCGCTATAATATACTAAATTGAAATATTTAAACATAGACAAATTGCAAAACGAACCAAAACCGTTGAACATTCAACACAGTAACATCATGAACAACAAACATTGACAGATCACAAGAGCAGCAGCTATATTACAACAATGTCAAATCACTTTGATAAGATCAAAGTAGTGATAAGGTCGGGAAGGTTCACATAGATTTGAGGGATCCTATAGCCTCTCTGCATCACTAGGATTCTCTAGAATTTGAAAAATAGGCCAAGCAGTACGTCAAGAGTAGCTACATTTAAAGGAGCTTGAAGGTGACCAACTCCCATACATCTATGATTTGGCTCCTGTAAACCAACCATCAGCTGGGAAGCTTGAAGGTGGCACTAAGATGAGACAAGGTAGACAAAGATCCTCTCAAGGTGTAGATTGGAGGATAGAAATCTTATCAGACATTTCTTGGACTGATCAAAAATGCAAATGTGATTGTGGCTAATTATCAAATGGTTTTCAAGATTCCTTTGAAGCAAAAACATGTGTTGTTATCAGATGGTAGATATGGATGAGCTTTCACTTTGATAAATTTTGCCAAAAGTATCTTAAAGAATAACTAGGAATAGTGGAGTCCATTTTTGTGTTAGAGGTTTTGTTCAGTTTATATTGAACCCATTAAGCAGATTATAAATATTTGTATTCATAAGGAAAAGCAAAAGTTACAAAAAATTTGAAATCTACATTATCGGCAAAATTCAACTCAATGGTAACACTTAAGACAAGTAGAAGCATGTGATTGGGATAGAATACACCGATGAAGTCCATCAGTAGAACACACACAAGTGGCAATGGATAAATCTTGTCTTGCCGATAGCCGATGAGGCTATCGATAAGACTATTCTCGATGAGAATGTTGGCAAAGCTTATGCTGAGGAGACATTGTTAGGATAACCGGTGAACAACTGAGAGGGGGGTGAATCAGTTGTTAATAGATTATGTGAATTAAAGCACTTAAAACCTTATGTCAAAATAATTGATTAAGCATTAAAGCATAAATGAAAACCAAAGAATCAATAACATGCAACCATAACACATAACACCATGATTTGTGTAGACACCCAAAAATGGTCAACGCTTGCGAGGTCATATTTTAACATTTGCGCATTGCCTCATTTTAGGTTTTTGCGTCGCATTAACATTTCTCCTATGTTACACACTTGGTCTTTATCATTTGCGAACATCGAGTCATTCTTCTACATTCTTCAATCATCTCGTCCTCGAATTTGGTCTTGTCGACAACATTATCCAGTCATGATTTTGATCGATTTTATCTTATTGCATCAATGAGCATGCTTATTTGTCATCATTTTGGACATCTTCAATCCTAATTAGGGTTTTGACCTCTTTTTAAATCTTGTCGATTTATCATCAATCCTTCAATTTTGTCATTTTAACGATCGATTTGTCATCGATCATTGTCATATTCAATCTTGTCATCTTGCGATCGATTTGTCATCGATCGTGGTCATTATCTTGTCATTTTGCAATCTATTTGTTATCGATTTTTGTCCTCTTTTCGATCTCGTCATTTTACGATCATTTTGCTATCGATCATTGTCTGTCTTAATTATGTCAATTTGGATCAATTTGTCATTGTTCCTCGTCAATTGGCGCATTTATCAATCAAATCATTTTGTCGCATTGGTCATTTATCAATTCAAAATCATGACATTAATTATCTTCAATCAAGACCTAATTGTCATTTTCGCATTTCTAATTTGTCTTCTAGGGTTTCATGATTTAATCATTTAACCTTGTGCGTCATTTCTTCCTTTAGGATTAATAAATTACTTATTTATTCTAATTTTTCTCATTACAATTAAATATTCATTTAATTGGCTAATTATTCCTCTTTGTGAGTGAATTAATTAATAAATGAAAAATTATTGATTAATTCCCTAATTTCTAATTTCCTAATTTCTTAATTCTTAAATTCAATTTCCACCTATTTCTCTCCTAAATTTATGGCAATGACATAGAAATTTGTCATAAATTCTTGACATAGAAATTTATCATAGAAAATGTCATAAAATGTCATAAATTCTTGACATAGAAATTTGTCATGAATTGTCATAAGCCTTGCATAGCAATTTGTCATAGATATGTCATAATTTTGCTATTATTGATTTGAATTTCTATTCAAATCTCTTTCATGCTAATTTGCTCATTTATCCAATTCTTCTATAAATTGGATGATTTTCAATCAAACCTGATCCGAATTTCTATCAAACTACCGAACTTTCGTTTCTAGTACTCTTGAACTTTTTGCTTTCAATTGTGTGAGCACTTGTAGGTGAGATCCACAAACCCATTGAAGAGGAAAGAACAACAATGGAGCCGCATGGAAGGAGTATTCAATTTTACATCTAGTTTGCATAATTTTATTCTTGAATGCTTTGTTTTCATACCTCTATTGAATGTGCTTAGAATTAGGTTCATTTCAATGAGTGTTCTTTTGATTGTGATATCATGTCTAGTGTTTTGATTTACCTATCTTTTGATGAATCCTAATTTCTACGCTACAATTTGTATATGGAAAACCCGGTAAAGGGAAAAACCATGGTGGGAAACCCTACCCACAGTCAGATGATACTTCTGTAGAAAGTATATGATTACAATAGGGGTTTGCACATGCAGGAAGGCACACTGCCTAGAGTGCACTCCTCATCACAATGGAGTCTAACTGACTACAAAGATGTCAACCACCTCAAGATATTTGGACAATAATCCAAAGAAAAGAACTGTCAATGATAGCATCAAACATGCTAGATTATAGTTCTGGTTAGGCTCAATACCAGAGGTCTACAACCTCTTACATAAACCCAACTCGATCACCTATGATCGACCAAATCCTCTGCATAAATGATTATCACATTATTCGCTCCATGCCATGATCTACAATGAGATCTTACATATATTTATACCAACCTAGAACCTAACCAATTAGGTCATCCACCCAAATGATAATTCAATAGATCCATTACATAATCTTGAAATAAAATCATAAAACATGTTGGTCTGAGGCCAAACAAACATCATCCAATCAATAAAACGTCCTGGAAGCACATAAGAGGATCCACCAACACGTTTCATGCAAACCGGTCCATAACCTAGATAGCACCGGACCTAAATTAGATCCACACACTCCAAAGAAATGAAACCAATCAGTCGAGGCATGAACACAATCACTATTAGCATCTTAAATCCCTTCTAGAAGCTACACCAACACCACTTATGAATTACATCAAATATCTTCAATAAAGCTCTGCCGGTGAAACCCCTACCGAACCAATAAAGCAAGCTTACTAGAACATAAGATAGCATCTGATGGTCAAGTCAATACCAACTAAATAAAACATACTTCAAAAGCATATGAACCATCCATAGAAACTTATTACATCAAATAGATCATACAAGTGACAATCAACTGATTATCTTCCCAATCCAATCCTTCTACTAGAAGCTAGTAAACAACCATAACATCAAGTGTTGACATCAATGACAAAACATCAATGCAACACATAATAAATTCCATCATATGGCCAACAATATCCCCCTTTGGAATTGATGGCAACACTAGATGTGAAAAACATCCAAGTGCCAAGAAAATGCCAAACAAGTCTCCCCCAATGGAAGATAGCCAACAATCTCCCATTAAATGATATAGAAATGAAGCTCGAAACCAAATATGAATCAAAAAAACCAAATACAACCAAACTCCCTCGAAGGAATGCAATCAATCTGAACAATAAATAGCAATGGTTTTTTCACATATATTCCTCCCCCTTTGACAACAATGCCAAATAATCAAACAAAATATAAAAACTCTAAATCTCAAGGCTAACTACTCCCCTTGAGTAGTAGCATTGTTTCATCAATCTGGAGCAAAAGATAGCTCTAATAATGTATAACGGACAAATGCACATCTCCATCATTTAAGTCTCTACCGGAGGGGCAGAAACCCCCAATCTATCTCTCAAATACTCAAATGATTCCCGAGACAAAGGTTTAGTGAAGATGTCTTCTATCTGCTCTTTAGTGTTCACATAAACCAATCTGACTCCTTTTGCTTCCACCTTTTCCTTCAAAAAATTATACTTGATTGATATGTGCTTAGTCTTGGAGTGAAATATAGGATTCTTTGATATGTCAATAGTTGCAGTGTTATCACAATGGATAACAACCAGATCATTACAACTCACTTGTTTATCCTTCAACATCTGCTTCATCCATAGAACTTGAGTACAATTGGTTGCGACTGCAACATATTCATCTTCAACAATAGATAAAGAAATGCATGACTACTTCTTGTTGATCCATGAAACCAACTTCTTCCCAAGGAAGAATTCTCCACTAGATGTGCTCTTCTGGTCATCAACATCACCTGTCCAATCTGCATCTGTATATGTACATAAAGTAAAGTCATCATCTTTAGGGTACCATAAACCATATTCAGTTGTACCTTGCAAATATCGGAATATCCTTTTTATTGCACTTTCATGATTTTCTCTTGGATTACTTTGAAATCTTGATCCAATACTAACTGCATTCATTATATCTGGTCTATTTTGAGTTAAATATAGCAAACCACCAATCATGGATTTATATCCTGTAGAATTTACTGAAGAGGATACATCCTTAATTGACAATTTTTCACTTGTAACCATAGCAATACTAACCAGTTTAGAATTTTCCATACCAAATTTCTTCAACAATTACCTTAGATACTTAGTTTGATAGATAAAGATGCCTTTGTCAGTCTGAGTAATCTATAAACCTAGAAAAAATCTTATTTCTCCAGTCATAGACATTTCAAATTCACTCTGCATATTATCAGAAAATTCCATGCACAATTTGTCTTCACCTCCAAAAATGATATCATCAACAAATACTTCAATAATCAGAATATCATCATTAGTGATCTTATAACATAGGTTATTGTCAGCATTACCATTTATAAAATCAAGCTTCAAAAGATACTTATCCGACCTTGCATACCAAGCTCTAGGAGCCTGTTTTAATCCATAAAGGGCTTTTCTTAATCTGCAAAACATATTTTTGTCATCTGTCAATAAAAATACATCAAGTTTCTCAATAAAGACTTCCTCTTCAAGTTCTCCATTCAGAAATGCACACTTAACATTTATCTGATAGACCTTGTAGTTCTTATAGGCTGCATAAGCAAGAAATAGTCTAACAGCTTCAATTCTAGCTACCAGTGCAAAAGTTTCACCATAATCAATTACTTCCTTCCGAGAATATCCTTTGCAGACCAATCTAGCCTTGTTTCTTACAACTTGTCCTTCCTCATTCAGTTTGTTTCTAAAAACCCATTTAGTTTCAATAACATTCTTATTTTTAGGTCGGGGAATCAAAGTCCAAGTATTGTTCTTTTCTATTTGATCTAATTCATCTTCCATAGCTTTCATCCAACATTCATCTTTATGAGCTTCAATTACTAATGTTAGTTCAATTGAGAAATGAAACATACCTCTTGATTTTTCAATCTTCTCCTTGTCATAACTCCCATGTTTTTGTCTCCAATGATCTGATTTTCAGAATGATTTAACCTTACATACCTTGGTGTTTTTTGATTTTTAGGTTCTCTGTGCTACTCTTCAATTACAGTTGAGTTTTCTAATGATGTCAGGGTAACTGGTTTAGTATTTTGTTCTAGTATAGGCACTATTGGTTCAGTTATGATCATTTCCACTACTGATTCACTGTCATAAGATTTAGCTTGCTCTTTGTACTGCTCATCCACTTTCACATTAGCGCTCTCCACAATTCTTTGCAATCTTTTGTTATAACATCTATATGCTTTTCTTTTAGTTGAATAACCAAGAAATATTACTTCATCACATCTAGGGTCAAACTTTCCAATGGAATCATCTCTTTTGATATAACACTTACTCCCAAAGATTCTAAAATACTTAAGAATAGGAGAATGACCAAACCATAATTCATAAGGTGTCTTATGGGTATCTCCTCTGATATGAACTTTGTTGAATGTATAAATTGTTGTACTTACTGCTTCTCTCTAGTAGATATGAGGCAAATTAGCTTCCATCATCATGCTTTTGGCTACATCTAAAATGATTTCATTCTTTCTTTCCACAATGCCATTCTACTGAGGTGTCCGGGGTGCAGATAACTATCTCCTAATGCCATTTTTCTCACAATAACTTTTGAATTCGTCAGATATAAATTCACCACCTTGATTTGATCTCAGACACAATTTCATTCCTATCTCTATCTCAACCATAGCTTTACAGATCTTGAATTTCTCAAAGGCTTCAGATTTCTCCCTTAGAAAAGAAACCCACATCATTCTAGAATAGTCATCAATGAGTAACATGAAATATCTATCTCCTTGAAAGCTTCTTGTATTAGTAGGACCACATAGGTTAGTATGAATAAAATAAAGAACATCATTAGATTTATCAGGTATTCTCTTAAAATAAGTTATGATTTTCTTACCCATTTGACATTCCTTACATACCAGATTATGAGGCTTCACAATCTTAGGTAAATCTCTAACTTCCTTAGTTGAACTAATCTTTACAATGCAATCAAAATTTACATGACACAACCTCTTATGCCATAGCCAAATTTCATCAATATGTGCAATCAAACAAAGCTTTTCACCAGAGTTCAAATGAAAGATGTTACCTTTTGTCTATGTACCGGTTTCAATCTCCAATCCTGATTTGCTAATGATTTTGCACTTTCCATCCTTGAATTGTAATTGAAATCCTCTTTCTACAAATTGTCCTACACTCAAAAGATTATGGTTCATACCTTCAACATAATAGACATTATCAGTGTTATGATTACCATCCAATGAAATGGTTCCTCTTCCTTTGATCGTGCATGTCTTGTTATTACCGAATCTGACTTGACCACCATCAAATTCTTGTAGGGTTAGAAACTTCCCTTTGTCACCTGTCATATGATGAGAACATCCACTATCTTTACCCATTCATCTGTGCCTTCAACTTTTGCTGCAAGGGCCTTTTCCTCATTTTTGATAACTGGTTCCGGATCATCTTCCTTCATAGCATAAAATACCTAGTCTTTTTCATTGTCGAATCCACTGGATGAATCTCTTGCTGGTTCTTCTTCTTCTGAATCATCAATTACTCCTTCCTCATCAGCATAGTAGCATGATTTTTTTTGTTTCTCCTGTACTTATGCTTGATCTGATATTCAAGGAGGCTTAAAAGATCTTCTTTCTCTTTCTTCCAATTTTGAATTCCTTTCAAGACATCTAGATGCAAAATGACCTATCTTATTACATGAAAAACATTTGAAAGAAGATTTTCCTTCATACTTACTTCCTGACGGACCTTTAGGTATCCTTCTAGCAAATAGGGCTTCAAGTTTCTCAAGCTCTTCCTCTTCTTTCCTAATCTCTTCCAATTCCTTTGCATACAAAACTTTCCAATCTTGCTTGTCGGTTGATGATGTAGATACCTTAAATGCAGTATCAATCTTTGTAGCTCTAGGAGGACCAAATTCCTCAAGCTCAAAAGAAGATATATTCCCAACAAGAGTATCTCTATTGACAAAAGAATTAGGCATGGTTCTTAGCTCATTAATTACAGTTACCTTCATCTTATATGCCAGTGGCAAAACCCTTAACACTTTTGAAACAATCTCTTCCTCGCTCAGAGATCCACCACAACATTGAATTCCTAATACAATGTCATTTACCCTTTCCATGAATGAAGAAATTATTTCATCTTCCTCCATCTTCAAGATTCCATATCTTACCCGATAACATTCAAGTTTTGCAATTTTAACAGTAGGATCACCTTCATTCAAAGTCTCCAATTTGTCCCATATAGCTTTTGATGATGAATTGTTTAATAGTCCCATGATTTTCTGATTTGATAAGGCACTTAAGAGGGCTTCTCTAGCTCTGCAATCATTCTCAATGTTCTTATCCAATTCTATTGGTGTTGGATTGCCAGATGTCGAATTATGAGGATTGTAACCATTCTAAGTTATTTCCCAAATTTCCTTTCTAATGCATCTTAAATGATTCTTCATCTAAATCTTCCATACTCCATAGTTTGTTCCATCAATCCTAGGGTTGTCCTTCTGGAAAATAGGATTTGAACTATTAGTTGCCATAGGATCTTCCTCAAGCAGTTACACTTCTACAAAAAGAGCACCGGGCTTTGATACCAATTGTTATGATAAACGGTGAACAACTGAGAGGGGGGGTGAATCAGTTGTTAACAGATTATGTGAATTAAAGCACTTAAAACCTTATGCCAGAATAACTGATTAAGCATTAAAGAATAAATTAAAACTAGAGAATTAATACCATGAAACCATAACACATGACACCATGATTTGTACATGGAAAACCCAGTAAAGGGAAAAACCACGGTGGGAAACCCTACCCACAGTCAGATGATACTTCTGTAGCAAGTATATGATTAAAATAGGGTCATGCACATGTAGGAAGGTACACTTCCTAGAGGGCACTGCTCATCATAATGGAGTCTCACTGACTACAGAGATGTCATATATATTTGGACAACAATCTAGAGAGAAGAACTGTTGATGATAGCATCAAATATGCCAGATTATAGTTCTAATTAAGCTCAATACCAAAGATCTAAAACCTCTTACATAAACCCAACTCGATCACCTATGATTGACCCTATCCTCTACACAAATGATTATCACATTATTCGCTCCATGTCATGATCTATAATGAGATCTTACATATATTTATACCAACTCAGGACCTAACCAATTAGGTCGGCCACCCAAATGATAATTAAATAGATCCATTACATAATCCTGAAATAAAAACATAAAACATGTCATCCTAAGGCCAAACAAACATCATCCAATCAATAAAACATCCCAAAAGTGCATCAGAAGATCCACCAACACATTTCATGCAAACCGATCCATAACCTAGATAGCACTGGACCTAAATTAGATCCACACATGCCAAAGAAATGACACCAATCAATCGAGGCACAAACACAATCACCATCAGCATCATGAATACCTTCTAGGAGCTGCACCAATGCCACTTATGTATTACATCAAAGATCTTCAATAAAGCTCTGTCGGTGAAACCCCTACCAGACCAATAAAGAAAGCTTACTAGAACATAAGATAGCATCCGATCATCAAGTCAATACCAACTGACTAAAACATACTTCAAAATAATATGAACCATCCATCCAAATTTATTCCATCAACCAGATCATATAGGTGACAATCAACTGATTATCTTCCCAATCTAATCCTTCTACTGGAAGCCAGTAAACATCCATAATAGAAAGTGTTGATATCAATGATAAAACATCAATCCAACACATAATAAATTCCATCATATGGCCAGCATACATAACATATCGAGAGGAGCTACGCCAAGGGAAAAGACATCAGGGAAATTATCCCCATCGCCTGAATACATTTTAAGCTATCTTGATGCCCGATGAGACTAGCGAGATAACTCACACCGATCAATAGGAAGAGAGGTCATCGGCTTATGTTACCCCAATGAGTAAGAAGAAATCAAGATGCTATGAAAATCATCAAACCAACATATGCACATCAATAGGTAATCTTAATGTATCGAAGGAAGTGAGAGAGTTATGTCGATGGTGCCAAAATAAAATTACATCGGGGAGACTTGTGCCTATGAGCCGTTTTCAAATCAAATTTCAAAACTAAAGCAGGGGACTATTATTAAATGCTTAAATCAGGTTCATGCAAAGCCAATTTATGGGATTCTAACCATTGTGATTTCGGCATTGAATACATTTGTTATATAATTGAAGTTGCTTGACATAAATCTCACATAGTGAAGGAAATTGGTAGAATAGAGACTTCTAATTCGTAAAGGGTAGAGTGAGAAATTGTAGTTGTAGAAATAGAGGTGTCTAGTTCTATAGGGAAAAAGAGATCAGCCAAGAGTTGAGAGTCAGGAGCCAAGAAATCCAAAACAGGAGAAGATGCACCAGTTAGAAAATTGAATCGGGATATGATTGATCAAATGCAAGTGTCTGGCACTAAGTCTAGAAGATCGAAACAAAATCTACCTGGTCAAGATCAATTGGAAGATAGATACAAGGATGTTAGGGATGTTTGGACTAGGGTAAGGGGCTATGAATTGTTTTTATTCTATTACTTGGGGAGAAATAGGGAGGTGCCACTCTGCAATCCCTGGGTTATAAATCCGAGTAAGCTAATTGTCCCTAATGTTTTTGTAAATTTGAAAGTTTTAGAGATTCTAGTGAGAAATTATAATTCTGTAGGCAAATACATTCACACTCCAAATGGAGAAGCCTTCATAAGGTTTTCAGTAAACACTATAACTGAAGTGTTCAACCTAGATTTTGGTTTTGATAAACCTCTATCTTTTGGGGAATTGGAAAAGGAATATCAAAGACTAGACACTACATACCTTGGGTGGAAACTAGTTGTCCATAAAGAAGAAGCGGAAGAACTTACAAAATAGGATGGGCCACCATTTAACATTGATTTTTTCAGACATTACCTTTCGTACACCTATATGTCTTGTGGGCAGTTAGGAGGCATTGAGGTTCTAGACCTCGCAAGTATTGGGCCATTAGTTTTAGCTTTAGACATTCAAATGTATGAACCCAGGTCATTTGATTATGTATCATATTTGGTGGAGAGATTTCATGAGGGTTTTTTGAACTTGGGGGATAATAATTTCCCTAATTTTAAGTTTTTCTCATTATTGATGCATTTAATCTTATTATATGGACATTTTAGGGGTATGTGACTCAAGGAATTGAGGCTTAATGTCAAAAACAAGCAAGGGAAGAAGCAACCTGTTCAATTATGGAAATCTGTTTGAGATTCTTGTTACACAAGATTAAATTATATCCAATTTGAGGAATGGATAGTAAAGCCAATTTATTAGATGTATGGATTTCCTTGTGATGGATCAATCTCAGATGATATTAAAAGATTTTCAAGACCTAAAGATTTTGATGACCAGAAGATAGTGAATCATAACTGGGGAGATTGGTGTGTCCATAAGGACTTCACATGTTTTAGGATATATGGGTTTGAAGGAACTCCCTATATGATGCCAAAATGTGTTTCCGACCGAATATCATACTTGGAGATTGTTAGACAATTGAGTTTCTCAAATGATAAACACTTTGGGGATCTACGTAAGTAGACTTTCTTGCCAGGTACTATCAGCTTTGGAGATTTCACAATTGTTTCAACAAAAGCCTATGATGTAATTGACAAGAAATTAATGGAATAATTTAATCTATTCAAACATTTTGCAAGAATTATGATCCGGAATGATATATCCACTTTTGCAAGAAAAAGGCAAAATCTAGGTGATTATTTGTATGTGACTCTGGAAGCGGAAGATATATTTAGGAACATGGAAGATGCAGAGGCTCAAGAAGTGATTGATGTAGTACCCCTCCTCGTTTGAACTTATTAGACTCTTATTTTACTTTTACTTACTTTCAGTGGATACATAGACTTATATGACATTATTTCATGCTTTATCTTGATATGAGATGCATAATTTATTTGCAGTATTTCAGTACTTGTGATTTATGGCATTTTATGGATTATTGCTATGTACTGACACTTTACTTTATCTATGCAATGTGTAATTATATGTTGCGTGTCTCCGAGTGTATTGGATGCAAGGGGATGATTTTCCTTCACTCACTCTGGTGAGACATGGAACGTCGTGATTCTCCTTCATCGGTGTGCATGCCATGTTTTCTATATTGTATATATGCATGTGTGGTTCGGTGATGTAGGATATTGCAAGTACAAGTACCGGGTAGGTACGGGGTATCATTTCCACCTAGCTTCACAAGTTTGAGTGTGCCTTATACTTGTCCAATGGAAGTGGAGGAGATAGTAGTTGACCCT
The DNA here is from genome assembly GCF_030272615.1 of Cryptomeria japonica. Taxonomy (NCBI): domain Eukaryota; kingdom Viridiplantae; phylum Streptophyta; class Pinopsida; order Cupressales; family Cupressaceae; genus Cryptomeria; species Cryptomeria japonica. The sequence continues at coordinate 308,373,022 of NC_081412.1, read as the reverse complement.
ATTTTACCCTGTTACACTCTTGTGAGTGTCGTCAATTGGTCATCCTGTCAGCTTATTCGGCCTTCGTATTTTGTCGTTTGACCTTTTCCGAGTCTTTGCTTGGGGTTTGCTCAGTTTGTGTGTTTAGTGGATTTAATTAATTAATTAAATTTATGGAGTTATCTCATAGTTGGTATTTTTAGAATTATGTATTTTATGCATTGAGATTTTAAATTTAATTAATTAAAAGAAGTTATTAAATTAAGTTGAAAGTTGCAATATATTAGAAATATATCTTATTTTAAATTTTTAGTGAAAAATAAATTAGATTAATTTCATTTATTGTTTCTAGATTTTTTATTTAAAAAAATGAAAAAAAAAATGAATAAAAGAATAGATTAGAATTAAAGTATTGCTTTATTTTCTTTTTTAGAAAATTAATTAATTTGCATGAGAAAAGAAAAGAAAAAAAAAAAAAAAAAGAAAGAAAGGATTATGATTTTTGCTTATTGCATGTTAATTTATCCCTTTGATGGGAATTAGAAAAGAAAAGAAAATTCCTTTTTATTACTAAAATTAAATATTAGGTTTTTTGGGGGAAAAATATATGCAACCTAAAATTTTAGGTTAAAAGGAAGATATCTTTTTCTTTTTGGGAGTCACAGGAAGGAGACAGAGATTTTGGGAAGAAAAAATTATTTTGGAAGCAATATTTTGTTGAAGAAGAAATTATCAGAGGATTGTTGGTAAGAGGGATTGTCTTGGAAACCCTGTTGCAGGATAGAGCTCATCCACATGAATCTTCCAGGAAAGCTTTACAGGTTGGGTTGCTTTGTTTGGTGTTCTTTTGTCTTCTTTAAATAAAAATAATTTAGTTTGTTGAATCTCCAATCTCTGTTGTGGAGATTCTCATGTTTATTGATTCCTTTCTATATGTTTTAGTTTTGGTGTTGTGAAAATTCATAGGGGGTTATGCTGGCAAAATTTTGCCAGATTTACCCTCCTCTATTCCATAAAAAGTTTCTCTGTGTTATGCAATTTTTGCATTCTTCCTGGTTGAAGGAATTTATAAAAAATTGGGTGAAGAAATAATTGGATTAGGGGAGATATTTGTGTAAATAAAAATGGAGTAAGTGGGGATGCATTGATTTTTATTTCTATGGAAAATCAATCTTTTTATCCCTATGGAATTTAATTTTTAATCCCTGTGAAAATTTGACTTTTAATTTTCTGTGAAAATGGATCTTTATATTCTGTAAAAAAAAATTGTTAGTTATTTTATATATTCTTTGTGAATATTTTCCTTAAAAAAATAAGGAGGTTTGTGAAATTTTTATCTATGTATTTAAATCTGGGCATTTATTAAATTTAAGTTTTAAATTTAAAAAAAATATATATAAAAAAAGGGTTTATAGGAGGGGGTTGGTAGTTACTACTGACTATAGCAATGCTACCATATGGTAGCAGAACTACCAGCAGTAGTAGCTGCTACCGTAAGGTAGCAGTACTACCAACGGTAGTACCTACTACTCGTCAATAGCAGTGCTACCATGCAGTAGCACCTGCTACCGTGCGGTAGCAGTACTACCTACAGTAGTACATGCTACCGTAGGGTAGCAAATTAAGATGCCAGAACACAATAAATCCATTCTTTGGTTTGCGTGCCTCCGATAACTTTTGCAGATTTTGGTTTTTTAATTAATTTATGATATGTGAAATATATATATATATATATTCATATACTTATATTATATTATTATTATATATATATATATATATATATATATATAAAATTAATTTAGAATTTGGTTATTTCCAAAAAAGCTTATGTTTTTAGATTCTATATTTATTCTTGGAAATACATTAGAAGGTTAATTGTTATGTGCTTAATTTAGCCTTGTTGATCAAATGACAATTTTGCTTTTCTTTTATCAATGAGGTGTATTTTTTGCTTTTCTAAAATATCTGTATTTGCAAGTAATTAATGCTTTTTACTGTTATAAAAAGATTGCCTATTATAGGATCTTTAGAAGAAAGGGTATTCTCTAGTAAAAGTATTTTTTGTTGTAAATCTGATTTGAGTTTTTGTCTTGTTACTAAGGTTGTTTTTACCCCTTAGTCAGGTGTCATTGTATAACCTTGTTGATGTGAGCCATTGTGTGTTATGTTTCCAAATGGTCAATCCTGGGTTAGTGATTGTGTATCCTTCACCCGTGGTTTGTCAGGATTAGATATGGTTGTTAGTTTCACCATAGAGTTCTCATAGAGAGACCTTTCCTGTTAGTGTCCTATGAGAGAGAGTGGCTTTCGAGCGGGGACCGTGCCCAAAGTGGATGGCAGGATAACCCCTCGAAAGTCAGTTAAGATGTGATAACCTAATAATTGATTAGGGGGTGGGTAGCTAAAATATTAACTAAGATAATGTGCCTTGCACATGGTTGAGTGCTTTTATAGGCTCAAGACGTGGTGAGAAGGCCTGGAATGGCAAACCTACCACCTTATTCTCACAAAAGGATTGGTAGAGTCCGCATGATGCTTAGATGGAGCTGGGGGTTCGAGAGAGGTTACCAGGATAACCAAGGATGGGGGTCGAGACCTATGGAGGCCTACCTAGGGTAACCACCTTAAGCCATGCGATGACACTCTCTCCTTAGAGTCACTAGTGTTTATGAGTTGAGTCACATGGATGTTTGCAGATTTATGTAGTTCTGTCGTATTTGTCTTATTCTGCTTGCTTGAGGGTCTTCTACTATCTCCTAGCACGGTGGGGTAGTTCCATTTTGGGATCACATGGTCGGGTGGTAGTGCCACTTCCCATCGGATGTTCTGGACTGTATCTTCAAGCGAGGAAAGGCTTTGCTAGTGTTTCTTGGTTTGTGGTTCATGTACCAGCTTGTGTTCATGATCATTGTTCGGTTGAGACCATGTGGTCATTGTATCAAACATTTATGTAACCTTGGCATTGTAACTTTTGGATATCGTGGTATTTTTGGAAGCCATGTATTTATGGATATTGTAATATTATATCAATGGAATGTATGTTAAATTCAGTTGCTTTAATCTTTTGTATATATGATCTATGGGAAAATAAATGTATTGGAATACTTTGATTCTTTCATTATGGAATTTAGATGTATGTGTAGGTTTTATCTTAAGCATTTAATTTTCCTAATTAGATGGACAATTGGATTAACCATGGTGTTAATATAATTTGTGAATTAATCTTCGTTGGTAACCCTTAGGAAATCATGTGTTAGACTTTCGTTGTGTTATTAAATGTGTAATTGTTATAATTAATGCACTTAATCTTTAAAAAAAAAATATTTCACCCTTTAGTTGCCTAGTTGTGTTGTTTTCCTTTAGGGTTTTTGGTGGGGCATTACAATTGATAACCTAAAAAAACAATTGGAGGAGAAAAGACAGGGGTTAATGGAGATGGAGTCAAAAGAAGAAATGTCAGAAAATGAATTAGAAGACACTAAGGTCATTTCCAGGTCATAGGAAAAAGATGTGGAAGAAGAGTTCAATGAAGATGATCAAATTGTAACTAAAATGGAAATTTATAAAGATACAAGATTGGATGGAAATGTTGCTTTTGTGGTAGATGATGTATTTGTTAAATCCAAATAATTTAAGTCTTTTGTTTATAACTTCAAAGGCAGAAGGCTGAGGGAGACTATCCCAAATGTGACACCTGAAAACGAGGAAAAATTATTCAAGAAACTAAAAGAGGATATAGAAGCAAAATAGGTGAAAATGACTCCATAGAGAGGGAGACAACTACTGATAGAGGTCAGAGTAATTCTTTTTCCAGGATGGGACCTGAGTGCCTCTTTTATTTTTGATAGTTCATTGCACTTTGATAATAAGGAATTCAAATTGGATATTTAGGGAGTTAATGACATTTTTATTCAGTCAAGGTTTGATCTAGATGAGAAATAACTAATACTATGGGCACTGTATCCACCAAACAAGAGACCAAAAATCATTGATGTGGATAGGGCTTTTGGACACATGATGAAATTAAAGGTGGGAGAAATTGATCCTATTGTCTCATCAGATATAGGAGTAGATATTTCCAAATTCAACAGGGCACATACGGTTAGAGTGGTAAGGGAAAGGAATCAATACAAAGATATGTATGAGGATGCCATTAGAAGAAGTGGACAGTCTGAACCCATGTTTCTTTCTCCTAAAAATTCAAAATGGAAGAAATGTGAGGAATTGCAGCAGGAAAATCAAATAATTCTCAAACATATGCAAAGTGTAATAATTGATATTTCTTCTTTCTTATTGAATAAAAGATTTAAAAAGTTGCAGGGTCACTTGGAAGACTTTTGGGTTGTGTTCAAAAAAATGTGGACAATACAGTATCACAGATTAAGATCAAAAATAGACTAGGGGTCAAGTTGCATGAGAAGAATTTGGAGGGAGCAGATGCCAAAGAGATTGAGAAAATTGAAAGGTTACTTGCAAAGCATGATAAATTCGATGCATAATTATAAAAAAGAATATGATGAGTGTAAATATGTAATCCAACATGGTTTTCCTATGTTAGTTGACCAGAAAGGTGAAATTAAGGATAAGGATAAATGGATTGTTGAATGCTAGAGTCTCCTCAGTGTTTCCCTTGATGTTGCCTGGACAGATGGAATAGAGTTAAAGGAAACCATTGCATAGATGGAACATTTTGTCATATTGGAGATCATTGTCAGGGACATGATTTATGATGCAGATACCTATAAGTCGAAAAAATATTTGGAGCATATTAAGAACAATGGTGAAGTGCTTGGCCATTAGCTCTTATTTTGAGTGTTTCAAATTGTTTTCTTTTAAACTCTTATGTAATATGTTTGTTATGTTGGTAGTTGTGTTGGGGTCAATTAGTTGGTTTTTTTTAGTTAAGATATTAGTTAGTGTAATTATCAATGAAGGGGTATGCCCTTTCATTTTGAAACTAAATCCTCATCTATATATATAGAGGATATCTTAATGAAATGAGAGATAGATTTGGAGATGCAATTATATACAATACTCTCGGGGTTTATTTTCTGAAAATGCCAAACTGGCAAAAAGACATTGTGCTATATGTAATCAGTTGATTATCTTATGTTTATTTCAATACAAAGATCAAGTGTTTTTCATCTCTGATGGTATATATCTTTTTGATTGTTTGATTAGTTCCCTATGATAAATCTATTCATTTAGATTGTTTCAATGTGCTATCCTATGTTATTATAGTTTGGGTTAAGTTTCAATCTGATTATCAATTTGAAGAATTGGATGTCAAGCTTCATTCTGTCTTATTGGTCTTTCAGAGCAAAGTTAAATTCAGTAAGACTAACTACAACATTATGTCAGGGGTGAACGCACTAGTCTACTATTGTTTGAAGATAATTTAATTAGGTGTTTTCAGAATAATCTCAATTAAGAAATCATACATAATAAATTAACCTTTTATTTAAATCATTCATTTACAAGCAAGAAATTCAAAGTTTTCAATAATTATTTAATTGAAGTGAAAATCTAAAGAATCATTTGCCCTCTAATGCAAATAAACCTTGGAAACATTCAATTCCAATAGGCATACTTGACAACAATGGGATTAATACCCATCAAAAGTATCTTCTCAATCTTCAAAACTCCCTTACAAGACAACAACTTAATAGACACCAACCATACTTTGAGGAAGAAAAACATGGGAAAGGCTACCCTTTACCTTGTAATGAAGCCAATCACTCTAGTCAATCTCTTGATATAATTGTTATAGACTTATCCTCCAATTTATAGAAAGATCCAACTGTTCAAATAAAAGTTATGATAATTATTCCAAAACTAATACAAGATACAAGAAAGACAATATTAAGATAAACTATACAAGATACACATTATGAAGAAAACTAGTCAAAATTCTTGATAATATCAAATGAAATATAGTTTTTTATTAGATTCTACTTTATTTTAAAGTTCTATATAATACCCAGATTTCTATTAACCCATAACAAAATACACAACTAACAAATAAAATGAGATAAATTATTCATATTTCAAGACTCCAACTCAAAATGATTCTGCATGATAGAATGAATATCAATTAGGACTCGTTTCACCTTGTGTTTTATGATCATGAATTCAATGTGTAGGGAAAAATTTATGGGTTGGATGACTCGGTAGCATATCATTTTGATTTAAGGCTTGTTGATAAGAGGATGATAAATGGCATATTGGTGCTTGGAATTGGCTAGGATGAATGTTAGTAGGCACATGGACATCTTTTAACACTTTAGTAAGGATCTCTTGATGGATAGATGATAATTTTAAAATATAAAAATAGATCAATCAATCCTTCTGGGAGAAGAACATCTACAACAGGGATTTTGAGGCGTGTTGTGGCTCTTGATCGGTATTGAATCCATTGGCCATGGTTGCAACATTATGTGGTCCTGGAAAAGAGATATTATCATTGAAGCTTCATTCACTGGAACATTTCCTTAGTCCAGATGACAAGTATGAAGCTGTCAAACAGGTAATGGTTATAGTAACCAACCAAGTTGGTGTTTACATAAACCTAGCAGCATCACATGAATGGATGTTTTCTCCTCTGCAATTTGTAGCTGGACTTGGACAGAGAAAATTTGCTTCCATACAAAGGGTTATTTTGAGGGGTAGAATAATTTACAGTCACAGAGAATTATTGACCCCTCTTGAAGCTATGAAGTGACTTTTCTTTATAACTAGCAGCCGCAGAATGGAGAGGTTAAGGAGGTTGAGGATCCATATTTTGCCAAAGTGGATACCATTAAACAAAGTGAACAAGAGAATGCAAGGAAAGCAAAGGAACTTGCAAAAAATTCTTGATGAAAAGAACAAAAGGACCAACCACTTATATAGTTACTATTGAGCATCTATTTGCAGCAATTGTGCTCGCTTCCTCCCAATTTTCGCACCTTGAGCCCACGTATAATGATGGCGCGAAATTACTTTTTTTTTAAAATACCATGTGTTCGTCAGAATTCTGACGTGAAATATGAAATATGCACTATCAGGAAAAGTCAACCCGATAGTAACACACAAGTAGAAGCATGTGATCGGGATAGAATACACTAATGAAGTCTATCGGCAGAACACACACTAGCGGTAATGGAGAAATCTTGTATTGCCGATAGACGATGATGCTATCAGTGAGACTTATCCCAATGGACACTGGTAAAAGTAAAACACATCAGTAAAGGTTATGATGATAAAGGGTCAAAGCTTATGCTGAGGAGACATAATATATCAGGAGGAGCTACACCGAGGGAAAAGACATCAGGGAAATTATGCCCATTGCCTGAGCACATTTTAAGCTATCCCGATGCCCGATGAAGCTAGTGGGATAACTCACACCAATCAACAAGAAGAGAGGTCATCGACTTATATTATCTTGATGAGTAAGAAGAAATCAAGAGGCTATGAAAATCATCAGACCAACATATGCTGATTAACAGGTAAAATCCGTGAAATTTTAACATGTCGAAATTTCAATGAACACGGGGTAATTTTTGAAAAAAAAAATTAATCCGACAAAGAAAAAGAAATCCCATAGCTCGTTGAAAATGCTTGTCGAAAAATAGCTCCAAATGTACTAGTGATCAATGAGGACTTCCGACGAACACCATTGTCGTTGAAATTCTGACAAACGCGGGCAACATTTAAAAGAAAAAGGAAATTTGACACAAATTGCATTGTAAAATCTAACAAAGAAAAAGAAATCCTATAGTTCGTCAGAAAATGCACCCAAATGAGTTAGTGAATGTATTTAAAAACACATAAATGCAGATAAAATAGAACTTGAAGATATAATTATGATTACCACCATATTTTCATCATGTAAATAAGCAAAAAGATAAACATTGAATCATAACTATTACTTCTAATATTACTTATAATTAGCAGAGTATTATAGTAAAAAGTAAACAAACATGTATGCAATAAGGTATGTCACTAGGCATATTAGTCTGAAGATTCATAAAAGCGTAAAATATAAATTATAATAAAAAGTGTAATGTTTTCTCCTCATCAATAAACCTCCAGTTAAGCAACCTAGTGATTATGGTCTTATTGAGAAACTTCGTGTTACTCTCGCTAAGATCTCACTTTGGTATTTGCTTTAGACTGCTCCAGTTTATCAAGGCATGCTTCAGGAAGCTCTTTAGAAGATCTTATTGCCTTCTTCTACTAGGCCTCCAAATGTAAATGCATTGATGGATCATATTCGTGCAAATTCTTTGAATATTACATTATATCCACATGAACTCCCACCTCTCAAATAGAAATCAATAAAATCCATTAATGATGTTGACATTAGACAAACTCTTATTGATACTAGTTCAGCATTCAATGTTTGTAGTCTAGACCTATTTCCCAAAATCAAAGTGGATTCGAATTCTCTTTTAGCATATTCTATGTTCATCTATGGTTTTGATAATACTAGTAAAACCACTTTGGGCACTGTTACTTTTCCTATAAAGATTGGACCAGTTACTATTCCAACCTTGGTGCATGTTATGCCAGGACCTTTATCATATAATCTTCTCTTGGGTAGACCTTGGATTCATGCTTTAGGAGCGGTCAGTTCTACCCTTAATGGTTCTATTAAGTTTGTTTCTAACAATCAGGTAGGTACATCAAGGTTGATCCTGAAGCTATGCACTTATGTCAAATTGCAGCAGTTGGTCATGCCTCGGTTACACCTACTTTAAGAACTATATTTCATATTTATCTTCTAATATTCTGACAACTATTCACATGGACCCTCCTAAAGAGGAAACCCATGAGAAGGATATCCCTAAAGAAGATCTTCCTAAAATAGAAAGTCCCAATTCTACTCCTTCTTCTCAATCAAATGCATTTTTTGGTGATGATTGAAGTTTCTTATATTTTACAAGCTCCTTCATTGGAGAATACAAAGTCAATCCTATCTACCTTAACTTTCCAAAAGTATCTTTCACACTTGCTATCAAAAATGATTATTCTTCTATATCATGAGATCATGTGAACACCATTGGATATACCATTAAAGGTGGTCCTCCCTCTTTAGAGGAGTTTCAATCACATTATGGTTCAGGATTCAATATTTCTTTCAAGTATGGATACAAAGGAAATGGTCTTGGGTGCATACGTCAAGGAGTTAAGGTCCCTTTGGAATCAAAATTACACTCTTTTACAGTGAGTCTAGGTTACAAGGTGTTGGTATTTTGGTATGGTTTTGTCATTGATGTCAACACCTACTAAAACAATACCACTTTGGAGATCTAGCAACATTCACCGACAAACAAGTAACTATTGCACAGTTACTGGTATATGGTTCACTGGCAGGATATAATGATCACCGGTACTTGAAATGATATGGAAGACACTTGGTAATATCAAAGACATCATGTGGACATCTTATCTTAATGAATTAATCATTGGTATATTCATATTTGCATATTTTCTTTTACTGGTAAATAGGTCCAGGGTTACCTAGGGTTACACCGGTAGGTTTATCTTTTCCAGATCAGCATGGCACGCTATGGAAATGATTAATTATTGTTGTAAATGCATTAAGCCGACATGTTCAATCGGTTATTGCATCAGATATTGTATTATTTGTAAAATGTTTTTATTGTAATATCTTGTAGAGCCGACCTACTAAAATTGGTCTTAGGTTATGGTATAAATGTAAGATCTTATTTGTAAGATCAAGTGTGGAACGCGAAAAAGAATTGTGTGAAGGTATATGCGATATTAAGTAGTGCAATACATGCAGACATCATTTGAAGGTGAAGCTAAGTTTTTGTGAAAGCATATTAGCATTACACCAGTATTGAATCTAGCATATGAAGATGCTATTTTGTGCAGTACATTCTTATTGGATTTAACCATCCAACTGTAGTCAGTGTGACTCCCATTTTGTGATTGAGCAGTGAGCTCTAGGCTGTTGACCTTTCTACATGTGCAGACCCCATCTATGTACACTTACTATCTACAATAGTATCATCTAATTGTGGGCAAGGTTTCCCACCGTGGTTTTTCCCCTTACAAGGCTTCCACATACAAATATTGGTGTCATGTGTTGTGGATGACTTTGTGTTTATGTTTCATGCATTAATCTTTACCGGTATAGCAATTAACTATTAAAATTGTCTACCGGCATACTTAACTAGTTTACTGGTATTAAGCATTAAGTTGGTTAAGTTGTTTTTGGTTTGAATTTATTTGACAACTGATTCACCCCCCCCCCCCCTCTCAGTTGTCTCCGGGACCTAACACAAGGCTTCTCCTTTGTCTTCATCCCCTTCATTCTCTAATGATCCTATGTCTTTTTCTTCTTGTGATAAATCAAACTCTTCTCCCCAAGACAAAGGGTTGCTTCCTGGTCCTCATCCTTTATCTGATCAAGAGCTTATTTTGTTGTGGCTTCTTAAAGCCCGCTTGATTGCTCTTCCTCCTCCTACACATAAGAAGTTTCATAAGGATAATGAAGAAAAATATTCTTTTTGTGCATACCATCAAGTGCTTGGCCATTCCACAAGTGAATGTAAGGCCTTGACAAACAAGATACAACAACTTCATCAATTAGGTGTCATTAATTCTTCATCTATTGATGCACCTTATTCTTCTTTGCACAACAAGTAATATCAAGGTTTACCTCTATCTTGTTCTTTTACACATTCCATTTATTTATGCATTCTTATCATATCTCTTTTTCACCCATAAAGGTACATGTCTATCTCTCGCCCTCTGTGGTGACTATATTTTTGACACCCAATGTGGTGAGTATCTATCTTTTCCCTTTATGGATCTTATCAAAATTGATCTTATCTATAGTGGCCTCCCTCCATAGTGAGGTTGGTCCTACATAGAATCTATTTATCTCTTTCCTTCATAGAAATTAGGTTGGTTCTACTTATCTTTTGGAAGTGGATTTCCTTCATAGCAAAGTTGGTGCTACTAATATTTGATCACCTGACATTATATAACTTGTTAGATTGTGATCTATCTTTTTAATCATTACCATCTATATGATCGCTAGCTACAAAACAAGATAGTGTCTAGGTCATGTACTATCTCTTTGACATTGATTTCTTCCCTGACTTTTGGGTGCATTCTTCCTTGAGGTAATTGATCCTTGAAGTCTTCTCTCCTTTGTAGAATTCCTCTGTGTGGTTTCTTGTATTATGGGCATGATGCATTGTATTGAGACAATCTTTTATATCAAGGTCTCTTTCACCTTTCTAACTAAAAAGTTTTAGTTTGCTTATTAAGTTCTTTCATGTGTGTTCTATCCATGTTCTTATTTGTATATTATATTTTTATCATGATCTAACCCCATCGTCTTGGGAATTTTCACTTTCTAACCTTGTCTTTTGTAGGTTAGCTGTGTATTTATACTCTAGTAGGTTAATTAATTAGAAGCATTTTAATGTTTATTTTCTTGTTCGTAACTATAAACCTCCCGGTGGGGAATGGGTTTTCCATCCTTGCATTTTTCTTGCTAGGAATGGAGAAAACATAGACAATATAGATAGATATATATACTCATTGACGTCATACATTGATGTTTGTTCCCCTTGATAATTCCTTTTTTGAAATGGCAGGCAAAAAAGCGGCCACTTAAGCTTGGGGGCATGCTTCTTTGGCTCAAAGTTTTGTCTGCTTCCTCTATAGTATCTATTTAGTATTGTGGTGCTATTTTGAGTTCAATAGATTTCCTTTAGCGTGCATATTCATGTTGATTCATTAGCCCACTAAAGTGGGGGCAAAATGTAGAGTCAAAAATTGCATACCCCTTTGTAATTCTACCTACACTTTTGTGACCACTTCAGTGTCCATTCCTCTAGCATTTTGGTAGGATCATTTCATCCTTTGCATCAGCCTTTTCCCTCTTAGGATGCTCAGGACACATTTTCAATACCTATCTTTTAGCTTCTATTTTATGTTAACCACGTGTTTCTCTTGTCAAACATCTTTTTTTTAGCATGATTCATCTGGACACGAGCGAGTCACGTGGACATCCACATGCCATGCATTCATCCTATGACATCTTAACATTCAAATGTTGGTTCTATGCATTTTGACACTTATCACTTACCTAGGTCAGTGGAAACAACTCACAATCTTCTGAAATGGCTCAGAAGCCCTCTCTTCCCTCCTCTTCTCTCTTTTAAATCTATCTTTTCTCTCTATTAAATCTCTTTGGGTCCTCTCATAAAGGTCTCTCATTCTTTGGGCTCTAACATCTTTCTCATTGCTCTCACTACAACTAGCTCTAGTTTGCTACAACACTCTCAATCTCTCATGATAATCTTATGCAACTCTCTTGGATTTCTCAAGCCTCTTTTGTTATATATTTCTATCATTCTATCTATCTTGTCTTTGAGAATATTGGGATTTATCACATCCCCTATCTATTTGATCATTTTATCATTCAAGCTATTTATCTTTTGATCTATCTATCTATCTATCTAGGTTGTATGTGGAGGTGGAAACACCAAAACATGGTCTAACTAAGGCAAGCCTCTAAACACAACCCCCTACATTTTTCCTCTTCTTCATGTGTGCAAGTTTATTAGAAACATTCAAATGCATGAGGGTTTTCTTGTATTTTTTTATTTATTTCATCCATATTCATTTCCATTTATATTTATTATCTTTTATTCGTTGTCATGTTTCTAACTTTTGGGTTTTGTTGGCTATCTAAAGAATACAGAGTTGAGTTTTTGTGTTCCTAATTATTTTATGTTCATAGTTTGTACGAGACTATAGCATGTCACGCAAATGTTTGTGTGTCACATTGGTGTCCTTGACTGAAATTCTCAGACGTAGATCAAATACTCTCTGTGTCTGCTCTTTCAATTTCTCTAATTAGATATCTTCACCACTTTCACTGGTTGGAGATATTTGAATGTATGTTGTGAAATTGGCTCTCAAAGGAACATAATTCTTCCCTTTTTAGGGTGACTTTTTTACCATTATAGACAATATATAGTCATGAGAATGATAGTCTATAGTCATGTGAATGACAGTGAACAAAAAGAATGGCAATAGCAAAGAGAAGTCATGCATAGACAACAAGTAAACAAGAAACATACTGAAAAAGGGCCATATCAAATAGATATTGAGGCAAGAACTATCATACAAGTAAATTCATATATAATAGACAACCTACAAGTGTAAAACTTGTAACGTAAATTGAGGTAAAAATGGAGCAACAATCCACAATGATTGCTACTAAATGCCTATATTCATGAAGAATACAAAATTGAGAGAAGTGATGACAGTACATTGAGGGATTCAAAGAAAGATCATCAATTTAAGGAAGATAGTCATGTAAATAATATTGATGTGAAAGAAGAGAGTTATCCATCAAGAAATACAAAGGAAAGAAGTGGCACATCTAGAGCTACATGACATGATGCAAACGCATGTGGATAATTTGTGGTTATTTATTGAATATAGAAAAATCAAATTAGTTAATTTTTTAACACTTTTGTTTTCTTTTTTCAAGTTGATGTATCGTCGACAAGTCTCATTGATCTTATGATAGCCAATAGTTCCAACTTGTTTGGAATAGTAGTAGAAGGATTGTCAATGCAAGAAAATTAGACGAACTCTACCTAAGGTGGATTGATATGAGGAAGAGCAATTAGTTTGGAATCTATCTTAGGACAAACATGCACATTGACTGAAATTAAAGAATCATAAATATGAAAGAAGTGATATAAAATAAAGAATGGCTTGTCAAGAAATCCAAAATTGATGTCAAGAGGGATAACATCAGTAAGGTTTTGTAATCAGATCCAAAAAAAGTATTCTTATATGTATACTAAAAAGAAATACTTTTGAAAAGAATAGAAGACAATGAAATGACAAGAAAAAAATGGTACTCTATCTTAGCGAGAAGAGCAATGATTGAAAAATAATATATACCAATCATCTGGTCATATCACAATAAAAATCATAAAGAGACAAAGACAATCCGCAATCATACAAAGGTATATACTGCTTAAACAATGTGAAATGTATTCTTGTTTGTATAGAATATTTTTGACATCTTACCAAAGTAGCTTACAGTCATAAAAGACTATCACAAAGATAATAGAGGACAGTCAGTAAAGGAAGGACAATCTAGCATGGTAAGGACATTCCTAGGCTAGGAAGAAGAACAAAGAACAATCACACATGCCATGAGACATTCATAATTCAATTTTTTAGTAAAGATAGGCAATAATGATGTTGGATAATCCTATAGCTTGATAAAGATTGGTCATTAGACAAACAATGGTGCACAAGAAAACCTTGTCAAAGGATAGTGATAGTCTATGTTATAGAATTGTAGTGTAAAGGATTGTCATAACTTTAAAGGAGTGTGAACCTTATGGACTATTAAAATAATTTTGAGACTCATTCAAAGATCACAAAGAAAATGGGTGAAGAATGGAAGAGTTTCAAGAAAGTATAACAAGGACAGTCATATAAAATCTTGAAAATATAGTAGAATGCAAGAGTATGAAATGTATGATGGTGTTGGGATAGTCATGATGAATATAAGATAATAATAATACCCTTTTGATAAGCCACAAATGGTAGTAGTCAAAAGGAAAAGATGATAGGCTAAAGACAAGGAAAAGGCAAAGGTGATCAAGTTAGGATGTTGTTTGAGACATTCATACCAAGGAGTGGTCATGTAGAGTCATGAAATAATCATAAATACAATCATAAATTTCAAGGAAAAAGAGAAATTTTTAAGCTTCTAGGTGTCATTTTAGCATGTGGGAGTGTTCTTGGTGGTTGGGTATACATGTAACAGGCAATTTGGGACCATTATTCTTTACTTTCAAGAAGTTGGGGGGGTCTTTATGACCCATAATTAGTTGCATCCAACCCCAACTAATTAGAGGCAAGAAGGACAATTGTTGTAGCATGTGGAGGGTATCTAGGGGAAAAATGACAAGTTGGATAACAGGTAGAGAGGCTATAGAGGGAAGTTTTGGACTATTTCCAAGGCTTTTCCAAGCATATAGGATTTTATAGATGAACCTCATTAATAGAGGGGTCAATGTTGAAGACTTTTATTCATACACCAACCATTTTGGAGCACTTTCAAGGGTCTCTAATGACCATTTTCAGTTTCATCTTACCCATGTAAAGCGGAAAATTGAACCCTAGGTGTTCCCCCACTCCAAGGAGAGAGAAAGGAGGTCACTAGGATTGACGGTTTTCACTTAGGAGAGACTTTACATTCAAAAGAGGGGTTGAAACTCACAAGATCTGATCCCACACAATGCAAGATTGAATTCTGAATGAGTTTCAAGGGTTGAGACAACAAGGATACCCTCTTTTGTAAAGAATGTAGATAGAAGGATTGAACTAGGAGTGTTTGTAAAAGTAAGAAAGATTCACTTGTAGATGGAGATAGGGACATGGGATGAAGCTACGGACCTGAAATTAGCAGTAAAATGTCGAGACGATACTATCCTACGAGTTTGAGTGAAAGTTGACGGGATGATGGCGCCCGGAGTGCACACGGTCCTCTGAAAAATCCGTGAAACGAAGAGGGATCTGTTCGTCTTTGCACAAGGATTCCAGATCTTCAATTACAGCCGTGTACCTGCAACCTACACATAGAAAAGAGAGGATGATTGGGGGGTTAGGGATTAGGGGTTTGCCTTCAGGTCAAACCCCAGTTTTGGAATTAACCAAGAAATGAGAATGCTGTAAATGTAAGTGTTTGTAATGTAATCAAGTATTGATACCTTGTTGTAAGAATGTTTGTATTCTTACATGCGAAGGTGTAATGATGTTGTATGTTGTATGTTGAAGGTGATCTCCTCTTTAATGGTTGAATCCTTGTCTTGAATGCAACACCTAGCCTTGAATGGAGACCTAGAATGCTCAATTGCTTGAAGGAATGCTTGAATGTTTGAATGTTTGCCTATCACTTCCGCCTCTTGCCCATATATGTTTTTTCCTCTTTTTTCTCCCCCCCAAATGGGAGGGGAAATGTAGTTTATATACTTGTCAATTAGGGTTAGGAGACTGATTTTTCCGACCTTAGGCCGACCTAGGAGCATTATTTTCTAAATTGCAAACTTGAAGACTCGATGCCCAACAAGAGACCGGGCCCAAAATAGGGCCAGGGACCAGGGCGCTGGGCGCCATGGTCCCACCTCTCGGGACAACAGGGTGCAAGGAGGATCAAGCCAAGGTGCAGAAAGATGCAGTTTTTGATGTTGTAAACAGGTTTCGGGGTCTCCATTCAGGTTCAACGTTGCGCAGCCATCGTGAAGACCCAAATGCAGTCGAAATTGCAAGTGTCGCAATTTTATGATGCTACAACCCAAAATCAAGTTGAAGACTTTTTCTTCTCTTTATGGTACATGTTGTAAACTTGTAATCAACTACTCTATTCTATAAAATAGCTTTTAGGCTATCTTTTTTCTAGTTAATGCTTGTTGACCAATTCAATGTTGTAACTTCAAATAAGGCTCTTTTTTGCCTAATTATGTAATGCAACTTAAATTTCAAGCTTACATAAAGTTGTAATGAACATCTTTTTAATAATAATTAGTGTTACACCTTCTCAAAGATGTATTTATTATGTGTAAAACATTGATTGATAAGTGTTTCTACAAAATTCAATGTATTTCCTTTTGCATTTGCCTCTTTTACAACCTTTAGGTGGGATAAGGCATACTTTCATTGTAGGTTATATGATTGTACAATTGGTACAAATAGAATCCAGTTGTGAAATTTTTATTTTCCTTCTTGAGTTGAGAATATTTTCACCTTCCTATGAACCATTCATGCATGAGTATGTAAAAACTTTTGAGTTGTGTTATGCTACAAGTGGATCATTGAGTATATATATATGTTTAAACAATAGTATTATAGGTCTTGAAAATCACATTGGTGCATCACCTAGTAGACATAGGTTTCATTCAAACTTTCATTTTCCCTTTTCCTAGTAAAGAAATAGTTTTAGGTGATATTACCAAAAGGAATTAGCCTTCTCTAGAGGTTTACCTCTATCATTAGGGCCCACACTTTGAGAGGTCATCTCATGTTTCACTAGTAAGCTAAGTTTTCACATCTTGGAAAGGGTGCATTATTTGGTGATAACACACACACAACATAAAAAAATTAAACAATTTTGGAGACATGCAATTTTCTTCTTTCTATTAAAACTAGAAATAACTTTACAAATAACAAACTACAAACTGCAAATGAAATTGATTACAAATTTGCTTACAAACAAATTTGTAGCATTTTGGAGCTCCTTCCAGACACTAAACACCTAAAGCTTCTTTGAGCTCTCTTACAAACTATTGCTCACTTGGAATTAATATCTCCTGGAGAAATCACCGCTCTCGCCTAACAAACACACAACTATTGTTACTCTTCTCTGAATCATTCAGAGCACACATAGAAAATTATTTTATGTTTCTACACACAAAAAATTTAGCTACTGACTAATTTTGGGAAAACATTCTTCCCTTTTATCTCTTGTTGTCTAATTGATTTTCCCCCTCAAAATTTAAATTTCAAACTAACCTACCAACATTAATTCACTACTAATAAATGGTTGTTGTTATTGCAATATTAGGGGCAACTAGGAATTGAGATTCCAATGGTTGCAAACAATCTTCCATCCTACAGGTTGCTTGTTGCAAGTTTGCTTCAAGTAACATTTACTCCTGACGGGTAGGTGTACACAGAGTTTAGTGAGGAATGATCAAACAACTTGATTTTCCAACACTCCTCCTTTGTCTGAGCCATCTAAAACTCATTCCTCATTCAAATTGACAATGCCTAGATTTTTTCTTAGGCACTCAAAACTATTCCTGCTCAATATCTTGGTGAAAATGTCTTCTATTTATTTCTCATACCTGCAAAACTCCATTTTATTTCACCATTTTCAACTAAATTTTTGATAAAATGATACTTGATTTCAATGTTCTTTCTTCTTTCATGAAACACAAGACTTTTTATCAAAAGCCATTGATGAAACATTATCACAATAAATAGTTGTTTCATCTTCTTCTTCTTCTTTCAATTCTGCTAAGATCCTCAGCCAAATAGCTTGACATATTGTTGTATTTACTCCTATATACTCAGCCTCAATTGTAGATAGGACAATAAAGGGTTGTTTCTTAGAATCCCATAAGATTACACCCGAACCCAAGTGAAACACATATCTAGTTTGCTCTTCCTATCATCCACACTTCCTACCCAATCACTTCTTATCTTTTTAAGATGAAATATGCTACCCAACCCAAAAAATTATTATATCAAGTTATCACTTGATTACAAAGTCAAACTCCCAATGAGATATCTGACGATCTAGACCTCGGGTAACCTGGCTATCTACCCCCTTGCAACCTAGTCACTCACTTGGAATCCCACTCCCCCTAGCATGCACTTAGACCTTAGGGTGGAACTTACATCAATATAACATCATAACCACAATAATGAAGGCTCACAAGAGATATAAAAGTGCTATTGCACTAAATAGGATACATAAGGCCTCGTACGCAATAATAGCCTTCACCAATGCACTACAATCAAAGATCCAATCATGAACATAAATCAAAGATGAATCCAAATCCTCAATAGTGAGGCATAACACATCCCACTAAAGTCATAATAACAATCCTCAATAGCAAGGAATTCTCTCTCTTATCGAAGCAACTCAAGAATAAGAAACACCTCAACGGTAGGGCTCAGGGCTCAAACCCTTTCACTAGAGCACAAAAGATATCATAAAAGATAAAAGTACATCAAGACAACTCAAAGAATCATAAAACAACCACCCATGCCTCTGGAGAATGCATACAACCCAAACAGTCACTCACATATCTCAAAACTGACTTTCTAGGACCTCTAGAGCCGTCTAGAGCTCCCGGAATGCAGCTTAGCACCTCTGAAATGCAGTGTGACACTTTTGGTATGTATTATGGAATTTCTAGTAAGTACCATAGCATTCTAGGACCATATGGTAGAGTTTTGGGTGCATTTAGCAGAGTTTTGGGTGTTTTACTCAATTTCTCAGTTTCATGACGTCGGCTCTTTTAGCACATTCCCCAACACCCTTGGGATTCATAATAGCGTTCCTGGGCCATATGGTAGTTTCGCTAGTCCATATGGTAGTTCTCTTGGTATTTCCTATAGCGTTTTGGGGAAAGAGGCCAAAAATCATGTAAACAGAACTCATATGGTTAGGACACTTGCCCAGATCTGCAAAGGGGTCAAAAATGACCCTCAAAACCAACCCAACAGGTTTGGAAAATCCAAAAATTAGAGAGGGAATACAAAATTACAACGTTTCAGACTCGGGGAAAGAAAAAATACATAAAGAACCTTCTCCCACAGTACTCAGAATGACACTTAGAACATAAAACATCCAAATGAAGACTTAATAGTTCAACAACAACCTCAAGAAACATCATAAAAGCTAAATGAAACTCAAATACAATCACAGACCCTTCCAAATTAACTACATACAATATGTGCAAGTTACAGTGGGATAAAAAGTCTCCCAACAAGCTACAGGGAGTTCAAAATCCCAAAATCATAGCTCTATAGTAAGAAGATACAAAGAATGCATCACACAAAGGAAATACCATAACAAATTAAAGCTTATAATCACATCTCAATCACAAAGAGGATTAATAACCATTCACAATGAAAACATAGAAAATGCACTCCCATCAAGCAATATCTCAAACTTGCAAACAAAGATCTGCAAATTCCCTTTTCAAAATCCCTTTCTTCCCAAATCTTTTCCAATTACAATCCAATCTCTAAAATTCATTGTGAAACCCAAAACAATCTTTTAATCAGGAACAAAGTATACAATCTTTCGAAAATGAAATTTGTAGAGAAGAGAACAAAAGCTCCAACCTTAAGATTGCACTCAAAATCAATAGAAAATTCGGTGAAGAGTGCGACAATCAGCAACCAAGAAATCAAATCTTCAATCCAAGCTTCAAGCAAATTCGAAATCCAATCCAAAATTATGTCGAATAGTAACCCAATAGCATTCTCAGAAAGCCAAATAAATAAAAATTAAACTTCAACTATAGGAAACTCTCGGTCAATCAGAAAATTCAAGGAAACCATATATTATACCTACCATCCCAAATATCAATGCATAAATAATATAAAATAGTATTTTTCTAACTTACCAAGCTACCGATCAATAGTAAAACAGGGTAAGTAGGACAAATAATAAAATAAAATAACCAAGAGTATAAATAGGAATTAAAATAATATGATTATCCAGTATAAATAAAAACCATGGGCACAATTAATTAAATAATCAAAAGAATATAAATAAATAACCTCAATTAATCAAATTAATAGTAATTAATTAATTAATCCTAAATAGATCATAATGACATTAAATCATTATTCTAAATATAATACCAAAGGATAAAATAATAATAATCACACATTAATATTTAAATATTTATATCAACTATTTATTTAATTTATTATTTTAAACTAGATTCAATCATTAATTAATTAGTTAATTAATAATAATCAAGCCAAACAATAAACACAACTCTACACCTCAATAATAACCCAAGGAATCACGAGACGCTAAACAACTCACACTAAGATTCTAAACCGACAAGGCAATCAACTTAAACCTAGAGTATAGAGTGGGTTTTCATGTCATCTCCGATAAACTTTGGGATAAGACACACTCAAACCTGTGAAGCTAGGTGGAGTCAATGTCTGGTACTTGCAAACCTGTCACCGCGAGTACATATACAAAAACATATGCAATAATATTTCATAAAATAAACAGACAAGTGAAAGGACATCACAATGTCATATTATGCTCATGAATTAGTGGTATGACATTGTTCCTTATCACGAATGTAGTAGAAGACACTCACAAACATCAAGCAATATCATAGTCATCCCCATCATAAGATAGGGTTAGTACATAATGTAGACACCTAAAAATGTCTCATTGATCATGTACTAATTATTCCTCTAATTGATTAAAGAATTTTTTAATTATTTAATTAAGTTAATTAATCTTATTCTTCTAGTTTCATATTTCCTCATTATCTTACTAATTAATTTATTTCCAATTCTATCATCATTTAGTCATTTAAACCATTTTTCTAATGTTAATTAAATATTTATTATTTAATTAATTCTGATTAATTCCCCAATTTAAATAATCTTTATTATTTAAATAAATTAATTTTCAATTTCTATCTCTATTCAATTAATCATTAACCCTTTTCTAAATGTTAATTATATATTAATTATTTAATTAATTGTGATTTAGTTCCTTTAATTTAAATAATCTTTATTATTTAATTAAAGTCCATTTCTAAATAATTAAATAGTTTCTTTAGATTATTTAATTAACTAATTATTCTTCTAATTTCATAATTCTTCTCATTTCATTTAATTTCATATTCTTCTAATTTTATTAAATTCTTCTATTTTTCTAATTTCAAATACATGTGCATGATTTCAAAAATCAAATTGAAAATCAAAGTCAAGTTCTAAATATATTCAAATAGCAAAATTAAATTTAAAATAAATTCAATTATTTGAATTAAAATCTCATGCAAAGATTAAATTGAAAATCCAAGTTAAAGTTCAAGCACATGCTAAATTAATTAATTAATTCAATTATCTCTTCAATTCCCATTTCCATCTTTTAGTTAGTTTTTTCTAAATAAAGCTCTCAATCAACTTTCGATCAGCTAACTATCTCCTCTTTATTTCCTCCAATCACTCTTTTCATCCTTTAGTCAACTTTTTCTCAATCAGTTGACTCAATTAATCTATTCAATCTATTCTATTTCACCTCCAAATCAACAGTTCAACTATCAATCAACATGTGAGCTCACCTAAGTTCCACCTCTTGATCAATATGTTCTATCTTTCCATCAATCCTCTCCAATAATCTATAAATTCATCATTCAAGCTCCATTTTCAACAATCACGAACTTTGAATCTTTGTGTCATTTGCAGGTTGCTAGCGTGATATCTGAGAGCCACCATATCACAAAGAGGAGAAGAGCAATGGAAGCTATACATAGTCTTGGAATAGGGGGGATTGATTGATTTTAATTATATTCATGTTTCTTGCTTTTGTGTTATTTCATTGTTTTGTTTGTTTGAATTCTAAATAGGATAGGGATTCATGATTTTCCCTTTCATTCCTAGTTTACTTTACATTTGATGATCTACTGGCTAAATCAAAGACAAGAGAAGGTCATCTTGAAGTCCTTGCAAAAATATTTGATCAATTAGAGCAGTACAATGTCAGGCTAAACCCAAAAAAGTGTGTGTTTGGTGTAACAACAGGCAAACTTTTAGGGTTTATTGTGTCTAACAGAGGAATTGAAGTAGATCCTGCAAAGGTCAAAGCAATCATGGATAATCAACCTCCATTAACACTTAATTAGTTAAGATGGTTACAAGGAATAATACAGTCCATTATAAGGAGATTCATAGCACAACTAGCAGATAAATGTCATCCATTTTAGTATTTAATCAGAAAAGGAGTTACCTTCAAATGGATAGAAGAGTGCCAAGAAGCTTTTCAAGCTTTAAAATATTATCTTTTGAATACTCCAATGTTAGTTTCACCTACTCCAGGAAAACCCCTATTACTATATATATCAGCAACAAACTCATCTTTAGGAGCCTTGTTCACACAACATGATGATCAAGGAAGAGAAAGAGCAATCTACTATATAAGTAGAACCTTAATTGGATATGAGCTTAATTAGACTCCTATAGAACAAGCATGTCTAGCAGTGATTTCACATCTCAGAAAATTAGATAGTATATGCTGAGTCACAAAGTACAACTCATTGCACGCTTTGATCCACTCAAATATTTGGTAAGCAGAGCAACATTGACTGGAAGATTGTCTAAGTGGGTCATGATTTTAAGTGAGTTTGATATAGAGTACATGGATAGAAAGGCAATCAAAGGGAAGATTATAACATATCAGTTAGTAGAGGCTCCCTTGCAAGACAACCACCCGCTACTAATAGACTTTCTTGATGAAGCAGTGTTTACATTGACAACATCTACCATGTGGAAATTATACTTTGATGGGTCCTATACAATTCATGGAGCTAGAGCTGGAATTATTTTTATCACCCTGTAGCGTCCTAAAATTGCGACACTTGCAATTTCGACTGCATTTCGGTCTTCACGATGGCGACGCAACACGCAACCTGAATGGAGACCCTGAAACTTGCTCACGACACTGAAAACTGCATTTTTTCAAGTACCTTGGCCTGAACCTCCTTGCACCCTGCTGTCCCGGGAGGTGGGACCAGAGCGCCCAGCGCCCTGGTCCCTCAGGACCAAGGCGCCCAGCGCCCTGGTCCCCAGGACCATGGCACCCAGCGCTCTGGTCCCTGGGTCCTATTTTGGGCCCGGTCTCCTAAGGAGATTGCGGGTCTTTTTGTTTGCAATTTGGAAATTACATTTCCTGGTCGGCCTAAGGTCGGGAAAATCAGTCTTTTAACCCTAATTGGCAAGTATATAAACTACATTTTTCTCTCTCATTTGGCATGAGGAGGATATGTGGAAAAAGGCGTGGAAACTATACTCAAGCATTCAAGCATTCAAGCATTCCTTCAAGCAATTGATCATTTCAAGTCTCCATTCAAGGCTAAGTGTTGCATTCAAGTCAAGGATTCAACCATTGAAGAGGAGATCACATACTACATGCTACATACAACATACAACATACAACATCTAAACCTTCGCACATAAGGATACAAACATCCTTAGAACAAGGTATTAGTACTTGTTTTACATACATTTACATTTACAGCTCTTGCTCATTTCTTGGTTAATTCCAAAACTAGGGTTTGACCTAAAGGCAAACCCCTAATCCCTAACCCCCCAATCGTCTTCGCTTTTCTGTGTGTAGGTTGCAGGTACGCGGCTGAAATTGAAGATCTGGAATCCTTGTGCAGAGACGAACAGATCCCCCTTCGTTTCGTGGATTTTTCGGAGGACCGTGGCGCCGGGCGCCATCGTCCTGACAACTTTTGCTCAAATTTGCAGGACAGCGCCGTATCGACATTTTACTGCTAATTCCAGGTCCACAGCTTCATACTGTATTCCTATCTCAGTTTATAAGCGAATCTTTATCACTTTCTATGCATGCTTAGCTTAATTCTCCTATCAACATTCTTTACAAAAGAGGGTAGCCTTGCTGTCTTAACCCTTGAAACACATTTAGCATCCAATCTTGCATTGTGTGGGATTGGATCTTATGAGTTTCAACCCCTCTTTTGAATGTAAAGTCTCTCCCCTAAGTGAAAACCATCGAATCCAAGCGAACCTCCCTTCTCTCTCCTCGGAGTTGGAAGAGGGGAGAACAACTAGGGTTCAATCGCGATTTTCCGTTTTACATTTTGGTGAACCCGATGTGAACATCCTTTCTGATTTTTCATGCCTAGATCTGAAAATTGGATTCCTTGATTACATTTCCATGTTTGATCTTTTGCAAAATTTTAGAGGTGATTGCATAAAAACCCTAAATTTTCTTTTTAGTAATTAAGCTTGCGAAATGTCTAAATGTTAATGCTTGTTTCAGATCTGCCCTTCTATTACAAATTATCAATTCATATCTATGCTTTAATTTTGAAAATTAAGTGGTTAAGTGTCAAAACCCTAATTTTTGAAACCCTCTTGATTCAACCTTTGTCCGACAATTTCATTGATCAGAACATCTCCAAATCAGCTGTAACTTTGGATTCCGCAATAAAATCACAATATCTTTCATCCCTGAAAATTTGGAAAAAAGTTGCGAGGACCGTGGCGCCGAGCGCCATCGTCCCCGACATTTTTTCCGAAATTTCGGGAGCAAGATCTTACTGTATTTTCCTGCTAAAATCCAGAATTTTGGCTGATTTTATCAATTTTAACACCTTCAAAATTACAGTCAAAGTTGGTCTTGTGATTGCTTGGATTAAGGCTTTTAAACATTCAAAAATCATTGAAATTGAAATTTTGTGTCAAAATTGTGTTCTTACTGTCCTAAATCTGAAAAGTGTGTTAACATTTATTAAAAATTTCAGTGCTTTATTCAAATTCTCGCATTTTGTGACTTTTGAAATTAAGTGCTTAATTACAACAACTTTGATTTCCGCTTTCAAAATTGAATGTTGCGTGAAATTGAGTCAATTTTCAAATTTCAAAATTTGCATTGCTCTTGGCATTCCCTCTAAAATCATAAAATTCAAAATTTCAGTTTCCCTCTCTTTTTCAAAATTCAAATTTTGCATTTTTCGACAATCTTGGTAGGGTTCAATTTTGAGATTGCAGCTTTAATTTGGCCTATCTACAGATCGTAAAATCACTCAATTTTTTCAGATTAGCTCTAAAATCATCATACCTTTCATCCCTGCAAATTTCGAAAAAAGTTGTAAGGACCGTGTTGCACTCCGGGCGCCACGGTCCTGGACATTTTTTCCGAAATTTCGGGAGACTGTTGTGATTGCATTTAACAGCTTAAATCCAGAAGATTGGCTGATTTTACTGAAAATTGCTACCTCTAAAATCAAAATTTTCTCTCCCTCTCTAGTGCATGAGTTTTACAACAATAAGCCCTACTTACACTATTCCCGTTAGACGAAGCCGTAGAATTAAGTCTTTCCGAGGTTTAACTACTGAGGAGATGGAACCTAATTTGAATAGCCTTTTTAACGAGGACATGGGTAATTCCTCTAATCCTCCTAATGATGAAGAAGCTCTCCATGAGGTTTCCGTAGAACAACTTTCGAAATTGGATAACCAATTTGACGATTTTCGACAATGGATGTCTCAAGAATACCCTGATAGTCAAGCTCTTCCTTTAATTGAGGGTCTAAAACGTATGCTTCAAAGTGATAAGAATGGAATTGATATTTTGCGTGGTATTGCACACATTGTGGATTCAAATGTGATGCCTATGAAGAGTTGTGCCGAAACCTTAGGTTATACACAACCTCCTACTCAAGACAATCATTCTATTCCTTTGGCGACTCCTATTGCTAGTATACCTACTTTTACATCAAACATAATGGCTACTTCTACACAAGACATTCCTCCTATCATCACCAGTCATGGGGGCAACCCTTCTTCTTCAGTTAACCCTCTTCCTTCATTCAATCCGACTTCTTCATTCATTCCTTCAATGAGTGTGCCTATTATATCTTCACAAATGAACATGACACAAGGGGGCAATTCGTTTAACCATTCCATCCCTCCTTGTAGTGTTCCTCCTGTCCAATCATCTCCTATGACTAATTATCATAGAGTCCCACCACCTTACTCTTTACCTTCTTTCAATAACATAACACCTCCATCTCAATCTAACACATCCAATATGAATTCTTCGACTGAAGCGACCATTAACAATCTAGCACAAACCGTCTCTTCTTTACAGCAACAAATTGCCTCTATGAATCAATCTAAGTTTAGTGTGCCCACATTTGACGTTGCAAGCCCACTTTCTCTTGACATTGTTCGAGCTATCCCTCCTAAACATGTTGAAATCCCGCATTTGGAACTTTATAATGGTAAAGGAGATCCTCTAACACATGTTAAGACTTTTCAAACAATATGTACCGATTTTGCTTATGACCAAAGGTTGCTTGCAAAACTGTTTACTAGAAAATTAAGAGACAAAGCCCTACAATGGTATTGCTCGTTGCCTTCCTATTCTATTACTTCTTTCGAACAACTTGCAAATGCTTTCATTCAACAATTTCAAAACAAAATAAGTCCTAAGGTTACTTTGATTGATTTAATGCATTGTAAACAAGGTGTTAAAGAAAAAGTGACTGATTTCATTGGTAGATATAAGCATTTGTATGCTCAAATTTCTTTTCCAGTGCCTGACAATGATATTCAAAGAATCTTTATTTCTAATTTACAAAAAGATATTCGAGACAAACTTCTGTTTTCTGAGTTTACTTCTTTCCAATAGTTGTGTGCCACTCTTCACAATTATCAACTGACTGTGAGTCAAATGGAACAATCACATCCTATGGCTCCGAGTGATAAGGGTGATAGCAGTCAACAACCATTTGGGAAGTTTAAACCGAACAGAGATTCCATCAAATTCAATGAAAACATCATCAACAACAATGTGAATGCAGCATCAGGTGTGCCTCCTATTTCTAAATTTTTCAAGAAAGAAAGAAAGTATACTCCTTTGAATGAATCATTGCATAGTATTATGAATAAGTTATTGGAACAAAATGTGCTTACTCTTCCTCCTATAAGACAAATTGATCCTACAAAGATTACTTCACCTTATTTTGATAACAAATCTTTTTGTCAATTTCACCGTCAGCCTGGGCATGATACTGAAAAATGTTTTTCTTTAAAGGGTAAAATTCAAGATTTGATTGATAACAATACTATCTCTGTTTCTGGAGTGAATGATAAAGGCAACACATCTGTAGCTCCTCCTAACCAAAATCTTCAGATTTTCACTGATCCATTGCCTTCTCATACCTCTAATGCAATTGAGGCTAATGATTCCTCTCTCTCATCTGATGGTCTTGTGTCTATGACTCCGAATGTGATTAACTTTGTAGAGCAGCAAGAAATCCCTAAAGAATCTTCCATCACATTTGATTCTAGTGAAACCATTAGAGCACCTGATGGTCCTTTATACATAGTTGCAAAAGTCAAGAATACACCTTGCCGTGGAGTGCTTATTGACCCTTCGTGCATGGTTAATGTTATTACTAAGGAATTTCTTTTTACTTTGCAATTGAATCAAGTGATCTATGACAAAACAGATGTGATTGTGAAACTATTTGATGCATTTTCTTCTCCTGCAATTGGTTCTATTACATTGCCTATTGAGGTCCATAACAAATCTCTTGATGTGAACTTTTCTATTATTCCA
Source organism: Cryptomeria japonica (assembly GCF_030272615.1). Classification (NCBI taxonomy): domain Eukaryota; kingdom Viridiplantae; phylum Streptophyta; class Pinopsida; order Cupressales; family Cupressaceae; genus Cryptomeria; species Cryptomeria japonica. The sequence goes on along the minus strand of NC_081412.1, from coordinate 308,345,103 downwards.
TCTTCCGAACAATTTCGTGTGAAGCTTGGCTATCCTTGGCTATCTTCCATGAAAGCTATTGCTTCTCCTATTCACAAGTGTTTGAAATTTCCCCATAATGGTGAAGTTGTTACTGTCAATCATAGTCTCTTTAAACTAGCTGAAAGAACTTCTAGCGTTCCTATTGATTACTTTTGGCCTAAACAATTCCAGTCTCTTCCTCCGCGAAGTGATCATCTTTTCAAATCTTATCAAAAGTGGAAAACAGATATGATCTTATCTCTAAGTGAACCTAGAACACCTAAACTTGACATTCCTATCATTCTTGAGAAGGAAGTTCTTCCTTTGAAAGATAAAACTAATGTCTTTCCTCAAGAAGATTCCCAACCCATCCCTATGGATGTGACTATGTCTATGCCTAATAAACTTCCTAAGAGTAGACCTATACCTCCTCGTCATGATGGACTTGGTCTTCTCCCTAAACCAAATATTCTTCCCTTATATGGAGCAGTTCCTCCTCCTTCTTTTTATAGAGAGAAGAGACCTTCTTCTTCTCCTATTATCCAGCCTAAGAGACCACAACCTAAACACCCAAGTGCTAAGGACGAGAACATTCCTCCTCCTCAATCTTCTCCACTTCCTACTAAGACTAGACGAAATCGTTCTGCACGGGAACGCCGGCGAAAGCGTCGTCTTAGAGCTCAAACTTTGCAATCTCCAAAAACACCTTCAACAAGCATTATTCCATTTTCTCCTCAACCGGACATTGAGCCTAAATCTCCTAAACATAAGATGCATGATGGTCTTGATCCTGTGCGAGTTAAAGATCCTATTTTTATAAACCTTGATGACGATATGGATGAAAATGTTATGCATGATGAAAATGTTACTTCTCTTGCTTCTGATAGTGAATATGAACTTGTTGATATTGATAACCATTTATCTAATGAATTTTCTAAAGAACTTATCCTAGCTCCTAGACAAGAACAGTGTGGCTCGGAACATGAACATAGCCCTTGTTTGGATCTTGTGATAGCTCCATCTGCTGTGTTGGAGGTTCCTCCTCTAGCGTGTTCCCTGCCTTCCCGAAACATTGATCAGCAAGATCGGGGGGTAGATGACGTGCTAGACTAGTTACATTAGCATAGCAGATTCTCTCCTCCTCTCTTGCGTTACTGCTTCTATATGTTATTCTCATTCTTCTATTTGTTGTCCTTAGTGTTGTTTACTTGAGGACGATGCAAAGCATTGAGATCTCTCGTTCTCTCTCATGTTGACTCAAAAGACACATGTGTTCCCTTCTTCTAGGTGACCTTCCTTGATTGGGGAATGAAGAACAATTATGCATACATACATATGATATATATACATGAATTATCATACAGCATACTGACCCCGAGGAAAGAGAAGTCACCTTGTGCTTTGTGTTTTGTGTCTATTATCCTTGGGTTTATCTCACACTTGGGGGCTAAATCCTTGCGATAACGTGCTCCTTTCTCATTTCTTATGTGTATCACTATGTTAAAACAGTCACCCCCGGTGAGGCGTGTGCGATCGCTTTAACGTAGGGGGGCATACATCCCGTTCATATCTTTTCAAGATACTTGAAAATTTCTTGGTAAATTTAGCCTTGCCTTGAAAATTTTTGATATCTTTCTTGCATGACTCATAGTGAGGGAACCTTACTACTGACAGTCATGGTTCTCCCTCGTGATCTTCCCTTTTACTTTTTCAATCAAAGTCGTAAGATCCTTAGTCCACTGGGGGCTTGGTGTATCTTGCCTCCTTGACGTGGTGAAAGTCTTTCAATGTTGTTTCCTTGTACTTTAACGGAAGTATGAGCATACATACTCCCGCTAAAGTGGGGGCTAAATGTAGCGTCCTAAAATTGCGACACTTGCAATTTTGACTGCATTTCGGTCTTCACGATGGCGACGCAACACGCAACCTGAATGGAGACCCTGAAACTTGCTCACGACACTGAAAACTGCATTTTTTCAAGTACCCTGGCCTGAACCTCCTTGCACCCTGCTATCCCGGGAGGTGGGACCAGAGCGCCCAGCGCCTTGGTCCCTCAGGACCAGGGCGCCCAGCGCCCTGGTCCCCAGGACCATGGCGCCCAGCGCTCTGGTCCCTGGGTCCTATTTTGGGCCCGGTCTCCTAAGGAGATTGCGGGTCTTTTTGTTTGCAATTTGGAAATTACATTTCCTGGTCGGCCTAAGGTCGGGAAAATCAGTCTTTTAACCCTAATTGGCAAGTATATAAACTACATTTTTCTCTCTCATTTGGCATGAGGAGGATATGTGGAAAAAGGCGTGGAAACTATACTCAAGCATTCAAGCATTCAAGCATTCCTTCAAGCAATTGATCATTTCAAGTCTCCATTCAAGGCTAAGTGTTGCATTCAAGTCAAGGATTCAACCATTGAAGAGGAGATCACATACTACATGCTACATACAACATACAACATCTAAACCTTCGCACATAAGGATACAAACATCCTTAGAACAAGGTATTAGTACTTGTTTTACATACATTTACATTTACAGCTCTTGCTCATTTCTTGGTTAATTCCAAAATCGGGGTTTGACCTAAAGGCAAACCCCTAATCCCTAACCCCCCAATCGTCTTCGCTTTTCTGTGTGTAGGTTGCAGGTACGCGGCTGAAATTGAAGATCTGGAATCCTTGTGCAGAGACGAACAGATCCCCCTTCGTTTCGCGGATTTTTCAAAGGACCGTGGCGCCGGGCACCATCGTCCTGACAACTTTTGCTCAAATTTGCAAGACAGTGTCGTATCGACATTTTACTGCTAATTCCAAGTCCGCAGCTTCATACTGTATTCCTATCTCAGTTTATAAGCGAATCTTTATCACTTTCTATGCATGCTTAGCTTAATTCTCCTATCAACATTCTTTACAAAAGAGGGTAGCCTTGCTGTCTTAACCCTTGAAACACATTTAGCATCCAATCTTGCATTGTGTGGGATTGGATCTTATGAGTTTCAACCCCTCTTTTGAATGTAAAGTCTCTCCCCTAAGTGAAAACCATCGAATCCTAGCGAACCTCCCTTCTCTCTCCTCGGAGTTGGAAGAGGGGAGAACAACTAGGGTTCGATCGCGATTTTCCACTTTACACACCCCTCAAGGTTATTCTATCCCTAAGTCATTCAGAATAAATTTCCCTGTACCAACAATATAGCTGAATATGAAGCTCTCATCATAGGACTTCATACTATTGTCCAGTGGAGGATAAAAGAATTATAGGTCTATGGTGACTCACAACTAATTATAAATCAAGTCAATGATCACTATAATACAAAATATGATAAATTGATTCCCTATAAACAAATGGTAGAAGATTACAAATAACATTTCAGTAACATCACTTTTGAACAGATTCCAAGGATGTAGAACAAGGCAGTTGACACCATGGCTACAGTAGGGTCTCTACTAAATATGCCTAATAATGAAACTTAGTTTGAGTTTATTGTCGAACAATTGATGATACCGGCGTATGAGATTCCATCATCAGAATATGTATGTGTAATTGTGGGTCCTGAATCCCCATGGTATAATGAGATATACACATACTTACATACTCAATATATGTCTCCTAATTTGTCTAGAAATCAAAAGAAAACTCTTATTCGTCAGGAATCCAGACACACTATTATTGTTGACACATTGTATAGAAAGGTCTTTGATGGAGCCCTTCTCCGATGTCTTGATGAAGAAGAAGCACAAGTTTCCCTAAAGGAGGTACATTATGGAATTTGTGGGGCACATCAAAGTGGCCCACCACTATCAAAGAAACTGTTAAGAATTGGATACTATTGGCCAACTATGGAAAAGGATGCCAATAAATATGTACAAAAATGTAAACAATGTCAAATGCATGGAGACCTCATTCATGCACCGACACATGATCTTCAACCTATTACATCACCATGGCCATTTTCACAATGGGGGTTAGATCTAGTTGGTAAAGTCAATCCTACTTCTTTCAATGGGAACAAATTAATCTTAACAACTACTGAGTATTTTACTAAATGGGTTGAAGCAATTCCCCTTACATACACCACTGGTAAGCAAATAGCAAAGTTCATGCTTAATTACATTATTTGCCGGTACAAAATTTCAATGTGCATAGTGACAGACAATGGACGTCCATTCAAAAATCAATAAATGAGAGAATTGTGTGAAAAATTTCAAATACAATAGAGATTTGCAACACCATATTATCCACAAAGCAATGGATAAGCAGAGGCAACAAACAAGACAATATTGAAGATCCTAAAGAAAGTTGTCACTGATGCAGGATGGGACTGGCATCTCTAGTTAAATCCTTCTCTTTGGGCTTACAAAATAGGAGTACGCACCCCCACAGGAGCAACACCATATTCCTTGGCTATGGTACATAAGCGATACTACCTATTGAAATAGAACTACCGTCTTTAAGAGTCTCCTTAAAAAACATCATATCAAAGGAAGATTATCGGGTTGCAAGATTACAAGAGATTGAAACGCTCAATGAAAAGAGACAAACTGCTTTAAATAATTTGCAAGGTTACCAGAACAAATTGAGGAGTTACAATAAATGAGTACGCCCAAGAAATTTTGAAGTGAGAGATCTAGTTCTCAAGGAGAACCAAAGGAACCTAGCGGAACAAGAAAAGTCAGGGAAGTTTGAACCTAACTAGCTAGGACATTTTATCATAACAAGGGTTATAGAAAATGGAGCATAGAATTTGGCTACCATGGAGGGAGATCCACTCCCTGGCCCTATGAACCGCATGCACCTTAAACAATATTATATCTAAGGGTTGGGTTAGTTTAGGTTTTGCTTTCCGCATTGCATATAATTTTTATTCAAAGCACTGCATTGCATATAGTTTCTTTTTCAAATGCATCACATTCACAAATTTCATGGCATATATCAGCATCAATAAAATAAGGCAAAAGTCCAAGTTTATCATCCATTTGCATTCAAGAGAAACAAGGGTCATCTCCTTTCTTAGATATTTGAACATGAAGTCTTTGAGGTCCTAAGGTCATTCATTTTTACATTACCCTGTGACGAAGCTTTACTTATGGTTGGGTAGTGATTTCACTATTTGAGACTTGTTAACCCAAAATCTATCAATTGCTATATCTCACACATTAACAAAATATCTAATTCATTCAAGACACCTAGTTGATCATATGACTGGTGAAAAATCTAAAATTCTACTTTAGCGCCGCTATAATTGTCACACCCAAGTAGGTTGAACATTACTTACAAGGCAAAGCAAGAAAAGAAAAACTGAAAAAATGCTATGCCAAATATTCATCTCAAGGCAAAAGAGCAATGATATATAACTTAAATATCATGCATACAAAGTGCGACAAAAAACATTGACTATGGGAACATATAGATAACTCCATCAGGGATATGAGCGCATGCTGGCAATGGAGCAATATTTGAGAAATTATAGTCTATAACCTCATCAGAGCTCTACAAGCTTGCTAGTAGCGAGGCTCTATTTGAGATGCTTTTGAAGTTAGAATAATCCATGTAGAATCCATGTAGCTAGCCATATCGGATGCTAAGGATATTTAGTGAATATAAAACCAGGAATTAACTCATTTGCACACACATGGGCAAAAGAAGATCAAAGTTTCAAGAACCAATGGGGAAGTTTTCCGCATCTCCATTTGTAAATCCTAGTCACTAAGTGTGTTAATCTAGATGTTCCAAGGGAATTTAAGGATCGATTGACTACTTATCTATGAAATATTTTGTACCTCCAATTCAATTGGTGTATTATGAAATGCTTAACAAACACGGTCATCCTTGTTCAAATAGGAAATGCATCTTCATAATACAAATTGCATTAACATAGGTCATGTCAAACATTAATTGTCTCCACATGTATTTTGTAGATCATCATGTCACATAGGTTTGCACACTGGGGGTATAACTGAAAAAATCCTAAAAATCAAATAAAGTCCTGAAAAAATCCAAAAAATTCATAAAAAGTCTTGAAAAAAAAAATACAAAAACATTCAAATATGATCCTGAAAAAATACAAAACATTCAAATATGATCCTGAAAAAATACAAAAACATCTAGTTATGATCCTAAAAAAATACCAAAAATAGTGAAAAGCATAAAAATACCAAAAACATTCAGAAAATGTCCTGAAAAAATTATCAAAAACATCCATATACTGTCCGAAAAAAATCAACCAAAAACATTCAAATATCAGTCCATAAAATCCAAAAATATCAAAAATCAATCAAAAAACTTGCAATAAAATGTCTCACAAGAAACAAATACCCTAGCAAATATCCAACAAACACTTCACACGAAGTTAACAAAGGATACGACTATCTAGTCAAACATCTGAAATCAATTGATCAAACTGTCTTATCAACCGTATCATATCAATATCAAGTGATCATTATCTTGTCTTAAATAGAAGAGGATACACTCAAAATTAGATAGGTCAGTCTTAAATGGGGTCCACAACTTTATGAGATCAGCCATTATAAACCATCACATCAAGCAACTGAGAATGAAGGCACAAGGTAAGTATAGTTGTTGAATTTTGTTCGGGTCAGTCTTTATCTTTTATCATTCGGCGATAGATTATGTTCCTATGCTACTCAAGAATGTCCATAAGTGACTAGAGGAGCGATGTTGGGCATTATATTTTTCTTTGTTTGTTGTTTGTGTTGTGAACTAATGAAGTTCTAGGGAAATTGCTCTAGTGGGTGTCTGTGATAAGAGCATTCAGCTAGTGAATGCCACACATACCTCGACCCCTAGTGTATTCCCAGAATGGAGGGGCTCACTCCTTGTCTACTATGTGTTTGTTTCTTCAATGAGATATCTTTACATCTTGGTTCCTTATACCCTGATGTGCTAAGCTCCATTTTTCAATAATAAGGCTCGGTGATGAATATATATTGCACAATAAATAATGACACAGGTTCGTGAATCATTCATTCTCATTCTCATCTCATCTATTTATTGATAGTTTGCTGATTTCTCATCTTCTTTCTAAATCATTTTCTTTTCTAACATTATTCTTTCATCAATCTCTTATTTCTTTCATTTTACTAACATTTATTTAAGATACATCCGAGTTAAAATAATATTATGGCATTATCATACAAAAAAAAAAGTTGCATCCATATAGTTAAAAGTTACATCCATAAAGTTACATCCATAAAATTGCATCCATAAAGATAAAGTTGCATTCATCTAGTTTAAATTTCATTTAATAACCATTGCATTCATAACATTATTCATAAATCATATAGAAATCATGTAGAAACCATTGCATTCATAACATTATTTTATAAATCATATAGACATGCATCACATAACTCATAGCATCATGTGACATACATAGAAAACAAGGCATAATAGATCATCGCCAAAAAATTGCATATCATATATATATAACTCAAAAATGGTAATGTGTCTAAATATAATAATCATAAACAAGCCTGAAGGCTTAGATAACATGATCTAAATGTCTCAACCAACACTGTCTTTGTCAACAGGTGGATCCTGCCCACTAGATCCTGCTCTAGGATGTTGAAGTGGACCCATAACACCACCACTGATGGTCCTTTGTGTAGAAGTCCTATTGGAACCAAAATGACCTCTATCCTTAATCATTGTCTAGGATGTCGTATCTGTTGCACTATGATCAAAACAGTCAAATCATTTAGTGGAATAGGCCTATGTCTAGCCCACCATGCATCATACTCAGGAGTAGTCCCTGGATCTGTTGCACCTGCACACCAACCCCATTGTAATGCCTGAAAAGCATCAAACTCGGCAGCTACCACATGTGGCTATATGCATACACCCCAATCGGAAACCTCATATGAAACACGAGCAAAGTACATTGTAACAATAGGTGTCACATGTATCTCTCCAAATTGTCAGAGTACTCGTCCTAGAAGAGACATCTCAATAATCCTTTGAGTCTCAATGGTCCTCCCAATAAGATTTCTCTATTGTCTACAAAAAGGAAAGTGTTGTGCATCATCTGCCCAATCGAGGAAATCTAAATATGGTCTCCAAATGAAATTTTGCAAGATATCAAGTTGATGTCACCAATACAAGGCATTACCTGAACCCTTGTGACTAATACTAGGTGTGTATTTGTATGCATAGGGCTCATTAGGCTGCAAGTCAATATGAATAACTGGCCTCGAGATAGAAATGTGCTCCCATGCCCAAGTCTAGAGAAATGTCACACCACAACTGATAGATCGGTATCCAAGGCATACACTGTCATGCATCTGATAATAAACCATGGCTAAAAGACAAGGACCCCAAGCATATACTCGGCATCGATGAACAATCATATCATGGAGCACTCTACCCCATCCAACTAGAAAGCCATGACCTCGTCTGTTAGGAATCAACAAACCACCTACAATATTTCACAATATGATAGTAAGATCATCATAGTCCAATCAAGCCCAAGGGATATCATAATGACCACTGATCTGTAAATCCTGCTCCTCACACTCAAAAAGGGCACACAGTCCAGCAACGCCATCATCATGATCATAGACAACTCTCGCACCATGAATGGCAATATGCAGTATACACCAAACATCCTCTAAGGTAATGGATGCCTCACCAATACGAAGATGGAAGGAACATGTCTCAGAATGCCACCACTCTACTAATGCTGTAATCAAGGCCCAATTGGTCATAACCTCTGGCAAATGTAAAACATGATATAAACCTAGATGTTAGATATGTGCAATCTCCTCATCAAGTAAATCAACTCGAAGATCAAGTCCATCGGGTCTTCTTTGTCGGCAGTATAACACTCCAATATTCTCCTACACGGAGAAAATATTGAAAATGTCAGATATCGGATAACTAGATTACAAAAAATTATCAAACACATGAGAAAAAATTCAATTAACAATGAATGCATAAAGTTAAACACTTATGTGTGATATTTAACACCATTGTGATACAATTAGTGCGTATGCATAACAATTGCAATGAATGCATAGCATTTACAACTAATGCGTGAACAGATAATAAAATGTGTCATACTAAGCACCTATGCGTAACACTAAGCACCTATGCATGACACTTAATCTTTTGTGGTACATTTAGAGAGTTTACGCAACATTTAGCACTAATGCGTTAAAACCAACATGCATATGCGTAATGAATAAAAAATTAGGTCTCTGGAAGTTTTTTGAAAAAATTACAAAAAATCAAGCAAAAATTTAGATAAATACCATGCTGTCAGTCCCCATAGGTCTTTGATAAGAACGTACTCGGTCAGACAAGTGCACTCGTGCCCTATAGCCAACCATGATGATCAAATACTCGTAGAAAAGCAAAATACTCGCAAGGATCTCTAAGAACTCACCACAATGCAAATGAGCAAATGAAAAGCTGAATCTCTATTTATAGCTCAAAATTAGGGTTTTTTCCCACTCCAACGCCCATGGTCCCTATCAACTTCAAACAAATTGTAAGCTACTCAAATGGTCTCAAAATTGCACAAAACTTCACACGATTGCTCATTATATCGATATTGAAAATATGGTCTCAATTTTTACCACCTTTTCTGAGGGGGCATATTTACACTATACAGTGGTACCAAGGCATACTGGGGCAGAATTTTTTTTGTTTTCTTTGAAACAACGTCGTTCCAACATTGTCTCAAATAGGGGCAAATGTAGACACCTAAAAATGTCTCATTGATCATGTACTAATTATTCCTCTAATTGATTAAATAATTCTTTAATTAAGTTAATTAATCTTATTCTTCTAGTTTCATATTTCCTCATTATCTTACCAATTAATTCATTTCCAATTCTATCATCATTTAATCATTTTAACCATTTTTCTAATCTTAATTAAATATTTATTATTTAATTAATTCTGATTAATTCCCCAATTTAAAAATCTTTATTATTTAAATTAATTAATTTTCAATTTCTATCTCTATTCAATTAATCATTAACCCTTTTCTAAATGTTAATTAAATATTAATTATTTAATTAATTGTGATGTAATTTCTTTAATTTAAATAGTCTTAATTATTTAATTAAAGTCCATTTCTAAATAATTAAATAGTTTCTTTAAATTATTTAATTAACTAATTATCCTTCTAATTTCATTTAATTCTTCTATTTTTTCTAATTTCAAATACATGTGCATGATTTCAAAAATCAAATTGAAAATCAAAGTCAAGTTCTAAATATATTCAAATAGCAAAATTGAATTTAAAATAAATTCAATTATTTGAATTAAAATCTCATGCAAAAATTAAATTAAAAATCCAAGTTAAAGTTCAAGCACATGCTAAATTAATTAATTCAATCAATTAATAACTAATTCAATTATCTCTTCAATTCCTATTTTCATCTTTTAGTTAGCTTTTTCTAAATAAAGCTCTCAATCAGCTTTTGATTAGTTAACTATCTCCTCCTCTTTATTTCCTCCAATCACTCTTTTTCATCCCTCAGTCATCTTTTTCTCAATTAATCTATTCAATCTATTATGCTTCACATCCAAATCAGCAATTCAACTATCAATCAACATGTGAGCTCACCTGAGTTCCACCTCTTGATCAATCTTCTCTATCTTTCAATCAATCCTCTCCAATAATCTATAAATTCAGCATTCAATCTCCATTTTCAACAATCATGAACTTTGAATCTTTGTGTCATTTGTAGGTTGCCAGCACGATATCTGAGAGCCACCATACCACTAAGAGGAGAAGAGCAATGGAAGTTATACATAGTCTTGGAATAGGGGGGATTGATTGATTTTAATTATATTCCAGTTTCTTGCTTCTATGTTATTTCATTGTTTTGTTTGTTTGAATTCTAATTAGGATAGGGATTCATGATTTTCCCTTTCATTCCTAGTTTACTTTAGATTTGATGAATTTATACATGTGACACATAATATAATGTCATAAAATCAAACTAAGTAAACATGAAATACACATATAGCACAAGTACATCTTGATCGTCAAAGAGTAATCCATCACCATCATAATCTAGGAATGTCATCTCAAGTAATCATGATGTCAAGCATAGTACAATATGTCTAATATCCATAATAAAGAATCTAAATCATAAGACAAATCCATAAGTATCTGATCAAAACATCACAAAATAGTCCAAGCTATGCCAATATAATCTAATGATGCATAAAAAAGAATGATGAATCAGGGAGGGGCACTACAATCAAGGAGATGTTGAAGAAGTTTGGGATGGAGAATTCTAAACTAGTTGTAACCCCAAAGGCTACTAGCTATAAGTTAAGTAAGGATGATGGATCTCTGGATATTGACTAGAAATAGTACAGATCTATGATTGGAGGATTATGGTATTTGACTACTTCAAGACTAGATATTATGCAGGTTGTCTATTTGGTTGTCATATATCAAGATAATCCTAAGAAATCTCATGATCAAGTTGTAAAAAGGATATTTGAATATTTGAAAGGGACTTCAAATTATGGATTATGGTACAAGAAGGATGATGATTTTATTTTAAAAGTATATACAAATGTTGATTGGGTTAGATGTGCTGATGACAAGAGAAGTACAAGTGGTGGTACATTTTTCTTGGGAGACAAATTAGTCTCTTGGTTAAGAAATAAATAGAATTCAATGTCATTATCTACTGCAAAAGCATAAACATTTCAGAAACATCTTGTTGTACTCAAGTCATGTGGATGAAACAAACACTTAAAGACATCAAGGTGAAGTATGATGAGGCAATTCCTATTATGTGTGTTACTACAAGTGCAATTAATATTTCAAAGAATCTAGTGATGTATTCAAGGACTAAACACATTCAATTCAATATCATTTCTTAAGAGAGAAGGTTGTAGAGAAAGAAGTAAAATATGTACATGTAGATGAGGGAAATGGTTCAAATCAAAGATTCAAAACTTCCAACATCCAACAATGGAGTTTTTCCTGCCAACACACATGCATGTCACACAATCTACTCCATTTCACTCCTTAAACCAAGATCTTATGTAGATAATATCGCTCTCAGAAGCACACACAAGAAGCTATGGTTTTTGAAGATTCAAGATGATGAATGCAAAGGAAGCTAAAGAAAATGAAATGCAAGCTAAGAATAATGCAAAGAGTGAGAAAATTTCTAGATTGCTAGATAGCCTCAAATGAGAGAGGGGACTAAGTTTTTTTAGATATCCTCGGGGTGGTGCAAATGTGGGATAAAGAATAGGGTTTGAGAATTTGATCCCACATGTGTGAGGTGGATGAAAATTGTTGGCATTGAGTTGTCATTGATGTCGACCGGTATTGTAGGCTACAGGTAGGGTATGTTAATATGACAAAACTAGTATGAAGAAGATTGAACTAGCATAAGGAAGATTAACATGAAGGCTTGTCAACTGGTATGATGGTGTGGAAGACGAGAAGGTATTGAGACTGTTAGTAACATCACTGATAAGAAGTGATATGAAGTTGTGTGTTGGCATGACAAGTTGTAACCGGTATAAAGGTTGGATGTTTGTTTGTGATAATGTTTGTGATAAAGAGGAAGAGTGACAAAGAGATCACAAACCACTGGAGGTGAAGTTGTGCTACCGATGTAGTGTATACTTCCAGTTAGTAGCAGGAGAAGGTCTCACTGGTAAGAGCTTGTGCCAGTATGAGTTTATTGAATGTTCCAGTTTAAACCAACCTTGTGTCAGTGAGCTGAGTGTATGCCGATGTGATGCCACATGGAGCTGAGGTGGCGAGCATGCAGAGGTCAGTGAAGTTTCCATTGATATGGTTGTTGGAGCAATTAGTTGACATTAAATAAAACAACCATAAATCATGGGTCGATAAAAGATTGATGCGGCTCGAGGAAGAATGAATGAAAGAGAAAGATCCGGGAGTTGTTGGCACCTGGATCGAAGCAAGGAAATTGGATTGCAAGAGGACCTCAAGAAGGAAATAGCTGGGTCATAAATGACTCGACAGATTTCAAGGCCAGAAACCATGGTCGGGTTTGCTATTTTTGGTAAACATACCTGGGACATATAGAAAACATGTGATAATATATATTAATGAGATAATGAAGAATAATATTATAATAAATATTAATGAGATAATGAAGAATAATGAGATAATATATTATGATATGAATATTATAATGAAAAATGGAATAAGGAGGAATAAATAATAATAATTTTATATAATAAGGATCCACTTGATAATGGGAAAAATTAAGTTTAATTAGGTGGACAAATTTTATGTTTATACATTTTGCCCCTCTTTGAGACAATGCAACTTGTCGCGTTGTTTCAAAGAAAAAAAATGATCAACCGATATATGCCCCAGAGATGTTCTGGTAAGGATGATGATTGATTGGTTATTCCCCCTCAAGAGATTGATTGAACAAATTGATGGAGATTGATCTCTTGATAGATTATGAAATGGAGATTGGATGATTGATATTGCACAAGTGATTAAACTAAGATGCACATTTGATGAAAATGCACAACTTAGAGGCATAACTAAACAATTTATGGAAATGAACAGTATAGCCAAGTTGATAAGTTGATTAAGTTGATTGAGCTGATGGGGATTGATGCTAACAAAAATCAAGTTGAAGTATTTATTGATTGATCAGGGGGTGATGAGATTCGAAGAGCCAGGCTGATTGATTTAATAGAGTGATTGATAAAGAGACATGCATCAATTGAATAAATCAATTTGATTTATTTTGCTGCGATAAAAAGAATGAGGAAGATGATGGAAGAAATGATGAAAGAAAAAAAGTAATGAGAAAGAAGAATGAGTGATGAGAAAGAGGATATGAAGGTGATGAGAATTCTTATGCTTTTCAAGTGCTAAAGTCACCATTGAGCTTATTATGGAAAATGGAAAAACTCATCTGGATATAGATAAGACCCAAATGAATCAACATACAAATTGTGTGAAAGAAAATACATCAGACAAGAAGGATTGCCTCAGTTTAGATCAAAGTATTATGTCCTAGATGGTCTTAAATGATCATGTCCTAAGATGAGTCATCATATTACTAAGGAACAATCCACAAGTAGCAAACAGGTGAACATGCCCCATCCTCATCTTTCTAGTCAAAGACATCCTAGAGATAAAATCTCTAGTTAGAGACATCCCGAAAAAGCTAAAAGACATGTCACTGAAAAAGAAAATTAGAAACAATCAAAAGAAAATAAGCAAACAAACAAACAATATGTTTCGTGCTGAATGATTTTTGTTCACATTTAATGTGTTTGGGATTATAAGTTGATTAGATGTTGTTATGTTTTCTCAATCGTAATCTCATCACATCATGGGTTTGTTGAAGTGCAAAGTTGCATGCTTGTCAGAAGTGTTTGTGTCATCGCAATGTTTATTACATGTTTTTGGATTTTTTAGGGTTTTTAGGGTTTTTTCCAGGACTTTTTATGATTTTTATATTTTTTTAGGACATTTTATGATTTTTTTTAAAATTTCAAGACATTTTACGATTTTTTTGTTTTAATGATATTTTCAGGACATTTTAGAAGATAGTTCTACCGATGTGAGATGTCAAATATCCCAACCCACTGCTAAAGTTAAGGAGATTCCCTAGTGAGGGATAAGACTAGCTTATGATGCAGTAGCAACATGTGTGTGGGTTATGCAAAACAATCCATAAGCTATGATGGGGGTGGTAAGGCTATTATGGAATGGGAGGGTAGATACAAATAAGGCATGATCAAGTAGAGTAATAAAGGAAAGAGGATCCAAATCTCTACACATGGCGTGGATTGCCTGGTTTTCACCATGGCACTTTCCCAAGGTGCCTATTTGCAAGGTTTCCACCAGTGGATGAATTTATTTCTCTTTAATTTTTTTTATTTTTCATTTTTTTTTTGTGTCACAAGGTGCCTATTTACCAAGTTTTCACCAAAGTGACAATTTTTTTCAAGATCTTTTTCTCCTTTATTTGTATTTTTTCAAGATCTATTTCTCATTTTTTAATATTTTTTTAGGATCTTTGTCTCATTTTTTTGTATTTTTTCAGGATCTTTTAAGAAATTCTTTGAAATGCTCAAGTGGAAAATTTGCAAAGGTGAATGCTATTGATTGGATCTTGAAGTGGTTCACCTTCTGAAGTAACCAACTGATATGCTCCTGATCCATATGTTGTCGTAATGATATATGAACTTAACCAATCAGGTTCAAACTTACCTTTTTTTGTTCTTGATCTTGCTGAGAAACTTGATATTTGACTGGATGATGAGTATCTTTGTGTTTTTCCTTCCTTTCTATAGAAACTAGGGTAGAATTACTAATGTGTGCCCCACATAGGACCATATACATATCAACTAAAGAGGTTTGGGTAACTCTAATAGAAAAGCCCTTCGAGGAAGTTCTGCAAAAGGTCCACTGATGTGATGTATCACCAAGAGAGGATGGATGTATGGAACAAGTGGATGTGGAATGAAGGCTTATGAGTGTGAAAAGAAGTGAAAGTATCATGGCATGATGGAGAGTTAGGATCAACAAGTATGCCTTTTGACTTGAAATTTTAGAATTTTTGCCCCCAGTTATTGTAGCATTAAGGGAGATCAATTCACTTTTTTCTTTCTTGCCCCCAGTTATTGTAGCATTAGGCGAGATCAATTCACATTCTTATTTCTTCATAGGATTTTTATCATTGACTTTTCTTTTTGTAGAGTCCAATAGCTTTTGATCTTGGTTTTGACTAGAAGACTTTTTCTTATTTTTGACTTTTGGATTTTTCTTTTCACACCTTGTTTCTTGATCTTCGATGAGTAAGGGATTTTGTAATTCTTGTTGATCCAAGTCTAGGAGAGGAGAGGAAATGGAAGGAGTGTATGATATGGTAAGGTGATGTGAGTTCTTAAAAGGGTTGGTGATATATTCAATGGATTCTTTGTTGGAACCACTCTCAGGACTATTGATACCAAGAGCTACTTGCACCTCTAGAGAATATTTGCATTTAGGATTAGTAGCCACAACATCAGGTGACTCATACCCAATTGCTTGACATTTTGAATTATCTTGCTCAGTCATTTCATTCTAAGTTATCTTTCTCTACCATTTTATTTGTGGTTTGCCATAAATTTGAGGAGACAAAGGTAGCTTTCTAATGCAGAGAACATGACTCATAGAATATTCCCCTTCTCCATGGTCTTTCACTTGTATTCTAATCTCAGCTCATTATATTTAGATGTGGAAGCTTTCAAAGACTTAGGGTCAACATACTCTTGAGAAGGGGATTCTTTACGATTGGTAGGAATGATGGATTTAGTCTTAGAACTTATATTATTGTAATACATAAAAGGATTTGGATCTATTGGTATTGTAATTTCAGCCCCATTGTGTGTAAATTTGATGCACTGATGATATGTAGAGGGTACAGCTTGCATTGCATGGATCTATGGCCTTTAGAGGAGAATGTTATAGGTCAAATGGAGATCAAGGACTTGGAAAACCACATCCATCACCACAGGTCCCACTTTGATAGGCAATCTAATTGATCCCTTAGATGATTGTTCCTCTTCATCATATGCCTTTATCTTAAATTTTTTCTTTGGATCAACTACATTTTCGTCAAACCCAAGCTCTCTAATAAATTTTAGAGTACAAATATTTAGACCTGCTCCTTCATCTATCAGAACTCACTTGATCTTAACTCTATGGACAAGAACTTCAATGTGTAAGGGTGCATTATGGGATTGTTGCATGGACAAATCATCATTCTCAGTAAAAGTTGTTAGAGTAAAGTAATTAATTAACTTTTCTCTCCTCTTAAGATTTCCCTTTATGCACATATTAGTCATTTAATAATTAATATTTAATTATTAAATGCACACACCTTAGGGTTAGGTTTTCCTTTTGGTGTTGATCTCCTTTATAAGGATTGATCTCTTGTATTATTCAATTCTCTTGATTCATATTTTCTCTGATAATAAATCTTTCTCTTTGTCAGAGCCAAAACCCTTGTATTTGTTCTCTCTCTTTCTCTGTGATAGGTTTCTTGCATGCAGGTTTCTTTGGGTTCTGTGGATTTGTATTTCTCAAATCCTACATGGTATCAGAGCTGGATCTGCTGCAGCTTGTTCAGACTTTTGAAAGATTTTGAGATCCAGGTTTTGTTGCATCAGATTTGTGTTTGTCTTCTGTTTTTTATTTTGGAATAGGGGGGTATTTTTTTTTCGGTGCACTTTGAGCCCAAACGGACCTCACCATTGAGCTCGTAGCACCCAAAAACCCCTATTTCCATATAAAATTCATCCGATTTGGACGCAGTTGCTCCAGAAGGCAAATTTTTTTATGCCCCAAGGCCGTACGACCCTAGGGCACGCAGAACGAGGTGAAAATTCAAAAAAATCAAAAAAAATATTTTTAAAAAAATGCAATTTTTTATTATCAGAAGGCGCAGCCAGTGCGCAGCTAGTGCGTTGCCCAGCGGCCACTGCCCAATCGCCGCCGCTGGCGGTAACCACCGGCCGCGGCTAGGCAGCCACCGCCGTGTCGCCGGCGCAGCCCACAGCCCGCGCGCCGCCCGCGCCCAGCCCGCACCCCGCCCGCACGCTGCCACCACCCCTGCACCGCCAGCTTGCTGCCAACCACCAGCGCTAGCCCCTGGTCGCCCAGCGGACCAGGGGCTTTTTTTTTTAAGCCCTTGAGGGCTTAAAGGCCCATCTGGATCCTTTTTTGGAGCAGTTTTACAAAATCGGGCATAACTTGGGCGTCCGATCTCCGTTTTTTGAAAACGAATAGGCGTTGGAAAGTTGACTTTGAGCCTGTTCTCATGGTGTAGAAATTTTTTCAAATTTCTCTAGTTTGATTGCATTTTTTCGCAGTCAAAGTCCGAAGAGCCTTTTTGCACTCCGAGGGGCATAACTTGCTCTTTTTTGCTCCGTTTTTCGAAAGAGAATAGGCGTCAGAAAGGTGGTTCTATGCTCTTTCTAGATCTATAGTATATTTCATCAGTGATTTCTTCAGGTGCTCAAAATTTTGTCTCAACCCGTTACTGCTTTCTATCATTTTCTGGCTTTCAGTTTGTACTGGGGATTAGTTTTTTGCATTGTGGGGGGGTGTTTTTCTCTTGCTTTCTATTATTTACATCAGAAAACCAGAATATAAAAACACCAATACAAAACAATCAAACCCCTTCTGCATCTTCTGTCTAGTTCTGAAAGACCACTTAATAATAATTAAAAAATTCAGACCAGTTGAGGCACAGTTCACAGGATGGCCGACAAACCTATTGACTCTCTCACACCGCATAATTACCACACTTGGAAGGGTCGCATGATGACTCTTCTTCAGTCTTGAAGGTTATGGTCTTGTTTGGATGAGGTTCAGCCTCAGTTGACACGTCCTTTTGAGGTTATGCAGCACAGGAACAATATGGATCAGGCTATGGGATTGATGGCTTTACACATTTCCGATAGTCTCCAATTTCATCTTGAGGGTTGTCTCACTCCTCGAGCCATTTGGACCAAGTTTGATGGACTTTTTGGTACTGTCAATGAGTTTAGCGCTTTGCAGCTTGAGGCAGAGTTAACTTCCTTGGTACCTGATTTGTTTCCCTCTATTGAGGACTTTCTGATGAAGTTCAAATAGCAAAGATCTATCTTGCAGGGTTGTGGTAAGACTAAGACTGATACAGAGTGCATTTTCCTGATCCTCTCCAAGCTTCGGGGTCCATTTCAGATCTTCTCTTCGACCTTCTATTCCACCATGGATTCCTTGGGTGCTCGACATGTCATGCCTTCTTTTGAGGTGTTTTATGATCGTCTGACTCATGAGAAAGCTAAGCTTAAGCAGTTGGATTCACTTTCAGGTTCACAGAACCAAGCATTGGTAGCCTAGTCCTCCAAAGGAAAACAGAAGCAGAAACCGAAGCCTAAGAAAGATTCAGAGGCTAGTGAGAATCCCTCCAAGCCACCACCTAAGTTTGATTCAAAACCACAGTCCAATTCTAAACAGGGCAAATCTTCAAAGTCTGGTGAGTCTTCCTCCAAGACTAAGAAGAAATCTGGTGATCCTTGCAGTTTTTGTGGCAAAGAAGGACATCCCATTTCCAGGTGTTGGAAATGTTTAGAGGCTTTGGAGGAAGCCATGCAGCAGCATAATATCAGTGCACCACAACCTCCTTCACAGCCCATAGGGAAAGGTCATGCTCTTTCTGTACGAGCAATGTCCTCTGCATCCACTTGGATTCTAGATTCTGGTGCTTCTCACCATATGACACACACACAAGATTTGGTCACCGCTCTTGCCCCTACAAGCATTAGACATATTGCAGTTGGTGACTCAGCACAACTCTCTGTTCAGGGTTCTGGTACTGTTTCATTGGATGGTGGTTGTCTTCAGGATGTGCTTTTGGTTCCTGACATTTCGACAAACCTTCTATCCGTTTATCAGATTTGCCACTTTGGCTCTGGTAAGACAGTTGAGTTCTCACCTCATGATGTGGTTATTCGAGATCTTCATGATCCTGACTTGGTTGTGGCTACTAGGAGTGTGGATTCTGCATCTCATTTATATAGTTTTGATGGCTTTGAGAGTTCAGACACTGTTGGTTCCTCTCTCATAGCTCATGCAGATTCAGTGAGCAGGCTTTGGCATGAGCGTTTTGGCCATGTCAATTACAGATATCTACAGTAGATGAGTAGACAGGCACTTGTGATTGGGCTTCCACAAATTTCTTGTATGGATGGTGTATGTCGTGGTTGTGTTCTTGGCAAACATCATCGAGATCCTTTTCCTAAGGGTCGAGCCTCTCGTGCTAGGGCAGCCCTAGAGTTGGTACACAATGATCTTATGTCCTTTCCGACTCCTTCATTTTTAGGGGCCCGTTATGTGCTCACTTTTATTGATGACTTCTCCAGACGTACATGGGTGTACTTTCTTAAGTACAAGTCTGATGTTTTTGACTCCTTCAAGATTTTTAAGACATTTGTGGAGAAGCAATCTAGACTTTCTATCAGGAGGATACGCACAGATAATGGGGGGGAGTATGTAAATCAGGCTTTCAAAGATTTTTGCACTGAGCATGGTTTACAACATCAGTTTACAGTTCCTTACACCCCTCAGCAGAATGGTGTTGCTGAGAGAAAGAACAGAACCTTACGGGAGATGGCAAATTATATGATACAGTCTCGAGCTATGAGTTCTTCATTTTGGGCTGAGGCAGTCAATTGTGCCAATTATATTCAAAATCGGATGCCCCATAAGGCATTGCGACATATGACTCCTGAGGAGGCTTGGACCCATGTCAAGCCTGATGTTTCTACATTCCGAGTTTTTGGTAGTGAGGCTTGGGCATTTATTCCTGATGCTCAGCGGAACACCATGGAGAGGAAGAGCTGACCACTCATATTTGTTGGCTACTGTGAGGATGTTAAGGCATACAGGTTGTTTGATCCTGATTCCAGAGAGGTCCTATTTTGGCGGGATGTCCAGTTTGATGACTACTATCCTCAGATGGATTCTCCATCCCCACCTTCTCCCTCATTGTCTACTCCTTCCTCTTCATCTCTTGAGGATTACTTATCTCTTGAGGATGATGTAGATGATGATCCACCTTCTCCACCACCACCAGTTGCTCCGTCTTTGCTGAAGTGGGCCCGTGATACTGTTGATGTAGCTGGTTCTTTGGCAGGTGATCCTTCAGATACTCATCGCACTCATGCTCAGACATCTGGTTCTAGTCTTTTGAGTCATGCCATTTCAGATGATCCTCAAAAGTTTTCAGAGGCGACAGGACACCTTGAGTGGGATAGGGCCATGGATGAGGAGTATTCTTCTTTGATGAAAAATCATACTTGGCATCTTTGTCCTCTTCCTAAGGGAAGAAAGTTGGTTCGGTGCAAGTGGGTGTATCGTACCAAGTATTCTGCATATGGTTCTATTGATAAGTATAAGGCCCATCTTGTTGCGAAGGGGTTTTCTCAGGTAGAGGGTATTGACTACTCTAAGACCTTTGCTCCTATCACCAAGATGAATTCTATCCGCCTGGTACTTTCACTTGCAGCTTCACAGGGATGGACAGTGTTTCAGATGGATGTGAAGAGTACCTTCTTGCATGGAGATCTACATGAGGAGATCTATATGGAGTAGCCTTAGGGTTTTGTGTAGGACACTTCTTTGGTTTGCAGACTTCGACGTTCATTGTATGGTCTCAAACAAGCCCCTCGGGCTTGGTATGAGAAGATGGACTCCTTTTTTCTTTCCTCTCACTTCACATGTTGTCATTCCGATCACACAGTGTATATTCAGCATCAGGAAGGTGATCTTTTGATTCTTGTGCTATATGTAGATGATCTTATCATTATAGGTAGCTCATCCTCCATGATTCAGAGTGTTCAGAGAGATTTGATGGAGCAGTTTGAGATGACCGATCTTGGTCTCTTGCACTTCTTTCTGGGTCTACAGGTTATTCAGTCTTTGGATGGGATTTCCATATTTCAAGAGAAGTATGCTCTTGATATGCTTCACCGATTTGGCATGCTTGATTGCAAGTCTGCCCCCACTCCATTTCAGTCAGGCGTTGTTTTGTCTTCCACTTGCTCTACTCCTTCAGTAGACCCCACTTTATACATGCAGTTGGTTGGCAGTTTGTTGTACCTGACACATTCTTGTCTTGATCTTTCCTTTGTGGTTGGCCTTGTCTCTCGGTTCTCCCATGATCCTCATGAGAGCCATTGGCAAGCAGCCAAACGTATTTTGAGGTACATTCGGGGCACCACACATTATGGCATTCACTACACTTCAGGATCCCCTCACATCATTGGCTTCACTGACTCCGATTGGGCTAGTGATGTCAATGATCGGAAGTCTACTTCTAGCTTCATTTTTTGCCTTGGTTCTGGTCCTATTACATGGTCTTGCAAGAAGCAGTCTGCTATTGCATTGTCATCTATAGAGGTTGAGTACCGTGCAGCAGTGTTAGCCAGTCAGGAGGTTTTATGGCTTTGGCAGTCGATGACAGAGTTTGGGTTTCCTCCAGATTGTCCCACTACTCTTTGGTGCGACAATCAGAGTGCCATTCATATTTCTCGCAACCCAGTGGAGCATTAGCGGACAAAGCACATTGAAATCCACATGCACTTCATCAGACAGTTGATTCAGGATGGTTCCCTCATCTTGGAGTGTATTCCTACAGAGGAGTAGGTTGCAGACATCTTCACTAAACCTTTGGCATCTCCGTGCTATCTTCAGTTGCACTCCATGCTTGGGGTGCAGGAAGTTGTCCTTGGGGGGTCTCAGTGAGGCCTTCCTTCCTTCATGTTTTCTTTTTAGCATGTTTCTGTATCTCTTTTTGGAGAGGAGTTTTTTCCCACTAGGTTTTCTCCTTTACTCCGCTTTATAGAGATTCTCTTGTATTAGGGTACCTGATCAGGCCTTGTTGCCGAGACCCTCTTTTGCATTGTAGTTCCTTTGCTTTCTTCTACATTGTTTGTAGTTGCATTGTAGCACATCTTAAGGGGGGGTGTTAGAGTAAAGTAATTAATTAACTTTTCTCTCCTCTTAAGATTTCCCTTTATGCACATATTAGTTATTTAATAATTAATATTTAATTATTAAATGCACACAACTTAGGGTTAGGTTTTCCTTTTGGTGTTGATCTCCTTTATAAGGATTGATCTCTTGTATTATTCAATTCTCTTGATTCATATTTTCTCTGATAATAAATCTTTCTCTTTGTCAGAGCCAAAACCCTTGTATTTGTTCTCTCTCTTTCTCTGTGACAGGTTTCTCGCATGCAGGTTTCTTTGGGTTCTGTGGATTTGTATTTCTCAAATCCTACAAAAGTGAGGGTATGAGGGGAGGCGATATGTCCTACCATATCTTGAAATTGATCTACATGTAGGTCTATAGGCATGGTAGTGGTAGCAAGTTCTTTATCAAGGACAACTTTATGTTCAGGGGATAAGCATAGAAACTCGAGTATAGAAATTTGCGTTGGTGTCTTCCCTAAATGCTCTATAAGGTTGTATTGCGAAGATGGTGTAGCGGGTTTAGAATTAGGGCTCTTGAGGATAAACATTCCTTTGTGTGTGGTAACATTACAATCAGTTTCTTTTCCCTTTATGATAAAAGTATTCACATGATTATCGGGCTCACTGATGTTGTTTATGGTATTGTCATATTTAGCATTGGTATAGTTCATGCCATCACTAGATTTAGTGGCCTTCCCTTTATCATTGTCATGCTTAGGGAAAGGAATTTTGAATCTCATGATTAGAGTTACTAGAAGGAGCATGTCCATCAACCGAAATCTTTCCCTCATCAAGAAGGTCTTGAATGACATGTCATTGTTTATTACTGTATGTCAAAAATGTGGTATCAACCTGTAGGAGGAGAAAACAATTTAAACACACACATGAAACATTGCATTAGAGGTTAGAAATCCAAACAAAACAAACTTAAATGAATCTAAACTCTTTAAATCATTCCATGTTCCTCTATCTCCAAGGATCTTCAAGATTCAAGGTGGCTCTCAGCTTGGAAGAGCACTTGATTCTTTAAGATGACAACCTAAAGAACGAGATTTATGATTTTAAGATCTAAATGGAATGCAACCAAGATCCTAGTGATGATTTTGATATGAAAATAGATGATGATAGGATGCAAGATATTGATATGAAGCTTAAACTAGTATGAAAATGATACTAAGATGAAGCTAACATGATATGAGATTAACCTGATATATCTAAGATTATAATGCTATCAAAATGATCTAACATGCTATTCTATCAAAGAGAGATAATATGCTTAATGTTCTGAGACTATAAGTTTGATGCACAAATAATTGATCTTTTTGAAGAAGGAATGGGCTCTAATTGTAGAGAAAATAGTGCAATGGATGGTCAAGATTGGACAATATTAACAAGGGCCAGGATTGAAAGTTAATCAATCCATGTTTTCAATTCTCACCAATGAAATGGTGACAATTGTCAACAAGAGGTTGCTTGAGAGGAGATGAAAGAAGCATTAAATGCTTGAGAAGACTCATGGTTACCCTAGGAGGTAAGGGTTAAGGTTAGGTTAGGGTTATCTAATGGATAAAGCTTCTACCCAAGAGGTAAACTCTTGTGCAAAGGTTAAAGGGATAACCATGGTTAAAGCAATGAATGCTTGATGAGACCCTTGGGTTAGATGAAGGTTGAGTTAAGAGAAAAAGTCTCTAATCATGCTAGAGGGTTGAGTTAACCATTAATGATTATGAAGACTTTCAAGGTTAACTTGTTGAAGACATAAAGGCTCTATTGCTTTTTGAAGACTTTACTCCAAATTTGAGAAGTGACCTCAAATTTAGGGAAAAGGGATAATGGATGGGTTTGGGCTAATTGATTAGGATTAGATGGATTCTAGAAGAATTAGGAATAGGATTTATGATGCAAGTGGGAGATGTAGGAAAATGCAAGTGGGTGAGGGAAAATAGAATTAATTAAAATAAATTGCTTTATTTCAATTTGGTTGCAACTTGCATTTGTAGGATTTTGCAAGTGGGGGGATTTATAAATAAATTTAGATTTATTTAAATGCAAATGAGATTTTAATTAAATGTAGATTTAATTAGAATGGGAAAGGGGATAAATTGATATCTTTAATTATATGTAAATTTAATTAAAATGGCTAGAGGGAGGGTATTTAGTTAAATGTAAATTCAATTAAATGGCTTAGATAGAAAAAGGGTATATTAATTAAATCTTAATTTAATTAATAGGAAGAATTAAGAATAATTAAATAAATAAAAATTCACTTAATTCATTGTGCAACTTTTAGGTGTCTACATTTTGCCCCTCTTTGAGTTAACGTGTGAAAAAATGTTGATTCAAAGAAAATCTATTGGATATGATGTCAAAATTTGATCGATATGATGTTGTGGATATGAAAATATTGATTTGATATGAAAAGTCGATATGATGCTCTGGATATGAAAAATTGATTTGATATGAAAAGTCGATATGATGCCCCAGATTTGATGAGCGATATTGATGATGCCCCAGATATGAAGAATTGATTTGATATGAAATTAATATGAAATTGATGTTGAGATTTGATATGATAATGCCCCCTCGGGAGATCATTCATGCACAAAAGGCATGAATGATCTCTCGAAAGAAGAAGAATCGTATTTGAAAGATAGAAGAGTGGATAGTGATGACATGCATGGGTTTGATAAGATTGATTAGATTGATTGGATTGAGATTAGGATTGATCAGATTAAGATCAAGTCTGGTTTCAGGTATGACACCTCCTGTATAAGATATGGATGATTCAGCATCTAGTTTTAGGAATGATACTACCTATATAAGACATGGATGATCGAGCGTCCGGTTTCAAGAATGATACCACCTGTATAAGACATGGATGATCGAGCGTCTGGTTCCAGGAATGATATATCTTGTATAAGACTGATCAAAACATTTGGTTTCAGCAAAGATACATCTTGTATAAGAGCTGATCAAAACATATGGTATTAGGAATGATATATCCTATATAAGAACTGATCAAAACATTTGGTTTCAGGAAAGATACATGTTGTATAAGACATGATAGAAGATAGTTTGGAAGAATGATAGAAGATAGTTTGAAAGAATGATGAAGATATGAAAGTGAAGAAAGATTCCATGATGATGTGATAGATATGCATGTGGGGGATGCAATGATGAATGATGAATGATATGGATTATGTTTTGATCTGAGATTTTATGAGGATGATTTGATGCTTAGATAATAATGCTCTTGATTTTGATTATGTTGTGAATGTATGATTCATGATAAGAAAAATGTGATGATGCATTGCTTTGATTTATGAGATGTGAGATGTATCTTGAAAATGAGATGTATGATAATGATAATGATGTGAAACTAAATGAAAGATTAAAATGATATGCAACTTAATGCAAGATTAAGATGATAATGATGTGCATCTAATGCAAAGCTTAATATGCATTCTCGTTCTCAATGTTGCCATCTATTGTGATCAAAGTTCCAGTGCTTCCTTTGTTTTCATCATCGAGCCTTGATTTGTTGAAAGTTGATACAAGCATCATGGTATAATTGAACCATAACGACCCGAGTATAGCTTACATGGATTTTGATATTGCAAGATGACACAAGCATCGAGGTATAATTGAACCAAGATGACTTGAGTGTTTCTTGCGTAAATAGACAAGAGTTAACCTTTGTCCCATACAAATCCGAAATTTCCTCAACAATATGCCACCTGATTGCGTCTTAGGACAAATTTGCATGATAAAAGACCACTCACAGATAGCAGACAAATAAAACATCACATTCCTTCCTTACTTCTCTAGTCGTAAGACATCCTGGAGGTGTTCAGGAGATATGATAAGCAAAAATTAACAACCATAAGTAATCATGCATGCTATTGGAAATGTATTCTTGTCAATTAAAACATCTTGCAAATAGATCTTTTTTCAGTTGAAATCAGTTCAATTTTGTGATGTCTAGCCTTCTTGCATTGTCGTTTGTCATTTGTTGGTTGTTATGATCCTTGTTGTCTTGCTACGTTTTTGGTCTGATGTTGAAAACCCTAAAGGCGAAATGCCCCTAGTGAGGTCATGATTTTGCCCCTTGCTGCTGATACTAATTCAATATGGATATGCACGTTGATCACCAAGCCAGGTGGGATATGATTTGGATAATTGGTTCAGATAAATCAAGGACAGTGACTATGCTAAGTATGTCCAGGATTGATAAGCATTTTGTGAATTTCTGGTGATGCCTCAAATGGGTGGATATGATATGTACAATGTGATTTGTGAAACATGTACTACCATCAATTGATAAAGATAAGGCTAACTATAATAAAATCTAGCAGTCATATTGATCTATGTCATTGTTTTGATTTGTTCGATGATTGATAGAAATGTCTCGTTTCAAGGAGTGAGTACCTCATATAAGACCGATCTATCTGGTTTCGAGTGTACCTATCCCTGTATAAGACATGTTGATCTTGATGTTGACAGATGGATTGATTATCAAGACTTGATGATTTATGGGAATATCTGGTTTCAAAGAGTGAGTACCCTGTATAAGACCGATCTGTCTGGTTTCGAGTGTACCTATCCTTGTATAAGACATGTTTGATGTTGATGTTTATTTTGAGTAATGAATTAATTAACAAGACATGTGATCAGCTTGATTGTAAACTTTGAGATTTTTCCTGTTGTTAAATTGATTTGATGGATGGGTCATGCTTTCATGTTTTGATTTTGTCGATTTTTTGATTTTTAGTTTTTTGATATTTTGATTTTTTTTGAGTTTTTTTTGGATATTTTGATTTTTTTGAGTTTTTTGGATATTTTGATTTTTTTTTTGAGTTTTTTTGGATTAGAAGAAAGATGTATTTGGTTGCCCCAATGTATAGAATTACAAGGAATATTATGAATGGATGTTTGAACCATTGAGGTGGAAATGGATTTTTTGTCCATAGTTTTGATCAAGATCAATGATGGAAAACGGGATATGGATTACAGGATATGGATAAGGTGAAGCAAGATTGTAGATAGCACTGGATGATGGAAGCAATGAATAGATAGGATAGATAGTATGGATAAGAGGATATGGATAAGGTGAAGCAATATCATAGATAGCACTGGATGGTAGAAGAGATGAATAGATAGGATAGATAGTATGGATAAAGTAAAGTAAGATTGTAGAAATAATTGGATGATAGAAGATATGAATAGATAGGATAAGGGATATGGATTAGAGGAAATGGATGAGGTGAAGCAAGATTATAGATAATTATGAACCTAAACTCCTTTAAATCATTCCATGTTCCTCTATCTCCAAGGATCTTCAAGATTCAAGGTGGCTCTCAGCTTGGAAGAGCACTTGATTCTTTAAGATGACAACCTAAAGAATGAGATTTATGATTTTAAGATCTAAATGGAATGCAACCAAGATCCTAGTGATGATTTTGATATGAAAATAGATGATGATAGGATGCAAGATATTGATATGAAGCTTAAACTAGTATGAAAATGATACTAAGATGAAGCTAACATGATATGAGATTAACCTGATATATCTAAGATTATAATGCTATCAAAATGATCTAACATGCTATTCTATAAAAGAGAGATAATATGCTTAATGTTATGAGACTATAAGTTTGATGCACAAAGAATTGATCTTTTTGAAGAAGGAATGGGCTCTAATTATAGAGAAAATAGGGCAATGGATGGTCAAGATTGGATAATATTAACAAGGGCCAGGATTGAAAGTTAATCAATCCATGTTTTCAATTCTCACCAATGAAATGGTGACAATTGTCAATAAGAGGTTGCTTGAGAGGAGATGAAAGAAGCATTAAATGCTTGAGAAGACTCATGGTTACCCTAGGAGGTAAGGGTTAAGGTTAGGTTAGGGTTATCCAATGGATAAAGCTTTTACCCAAGAGGTAAACTCTTGTGCAAAGGTTAAAGGGATAACCATGGTCAAAGAAATGAATGCTTGATGAGACCCTTGGGTTAGATGAAGGTTGAGTTAAGAGAAAAAGTCTCTAATCATGCTAGAGGGTTGAGTTAACCATTAATGGTTATGAAGACTTTCAAGGTTAACTTGTTGAAGACATAAAGGCTCTATTGCTATTTGAATACTTTACTCCAAATTTGAGAAGTGACCTCAAATTTAGGGAAAAGGGATAATAGATGGGTTTGGGCTAACTGATTAGGATTAGATGGATTCTAGAAGAATTAGGAATAGGCTTTATGATGCAAGTGGGAGATGTAGGAAAATGCAAGTGGGTGAGGGAAAATAGAATTAATTAAAATAAATTGCTTTATTTCAATTTGGTTGCAACTTGCATTTGTAGGATTTTGCAAGTGGGGGGATTTATAAATAAATTTAGATTTATTTAAATGCAAATGAGATTTTAATTAAATGTAGATTTAATTAGAATGGGAAAGGGGATAAATTGATATCTTTAATTATATGTAAATTTAATTAAAATGGCTAGAGGGAGGGTATTTAGTTAAATGTAAATTGAATTAAATGGCTTAGATAGAAAAAGGGTATATTAATTAAATCTTAATTTAATTAATAGGAAGAATTAAGAATAATTAAACGAATAAAAATTCACTTAATTCATTGTGCAACTTTTAGGTGTCTACATTTTGCCCCTCTTTGAGTTAACGTGTGAAAAAATGTTGATTCAAAGAAAATCTATTGGATATGATGTCAAAATTTGATCGATATGATGTTGTGGATATGAAAATATTGATTTGATATGAAAAGTCGATATGATGCTCTGGTTATGAAAAATTGATTTGATATGAAAAGTCGATATGATGCCCCAGATTTGATGAACGATATTGATGATGCCCCGGATATGAAGAATTGATTTGATATGAAATTAATATGAAATTGATGTTGAGATTTGATATGATAATGCCCCCTCGGGAGATCATTCATGTACAAAAGGCATGAATGATCTCTCGAAAGAAGAAGAATGGTATTTGAAAGATAGAAGAGTGGATAGTGATGACATGCATGGGTTTGATAAGATTGATTAGATTGATTGGATTGAGATTAGGATTGATCAGATTAAGATCAAGTCTGGTTTCAGGTATGACACCTCCTGTATAAGATATGGATGATTCAGCATCTGGTTTTAGGAATGATACTGCCTGTATAAGACATGGATGATCGAGCATCCAGTTTCAAGAATGATACCACCTGTATAAGACATGGATGATTGAGTGTCTGGTTCCAGGAATGATATATCTTGGATAAGACCGATCAAAACATCTGGTTTTAGGAAAGATACATCCTGTATAAGAGCTGAACAAAACATCTGGTATTAGGAATGATATATTCTATATAAGAACTGATCAAAACATTTGGTTTCAAGAAAGATACATCCTGTATAAGACATGATAGAAGATAGTTTGGAAGAATGATAGAAGATAGTTTGAAAGAATGATGAAGATATGAAAGTGAAGAAAGATTCCATGATGATGCGATAGATATGCATGTGGGGGATGCAATGATGAATGATGAATGATATGGATTATGTTTTGATCTGAGATTTTATGAGGATGATTTGATGCTTAGATAATAATGCTCTTGATTTTGATTATGTTGTGAATGTATGATTCATGATAAGAAAAATGTGATGATGCATTGCTTTGATTTATGAGATGTGAGATGTATCTTGAAAATGAGATGTATGATAATGATAATGATGTGCAACTAAATGAAAGATTAAAATGATATGCAACTTAATGCAATATTAAGATGATAATGATGTGCTTCTAATGCAAAGCTTAATATGCATTCTCGTTCTCAATGTTGCCATCTATTGTGATCAAAGTCCTAGCGCTTCCTTTGTTTTCATCATCGAGCCTTGATTTGTTGAAAGTTGATACAAGCATCATGGTATAATTGAACCATAACGACCCGAGTATAGCTTACATGGATTTTGATATTCCAAGATGACACAAGCATCGAGGTATAATTGAACCAAGATGACTTGAGTGTTTCTTGCATAAATAGACAAGAGTTAACCTTTGTCCCATACAAATCCAAAATTTCCTCAGCGATATGCCACCTGATTGCGTCTTAGGACAAATTTGCATGATAAAAGACCACTCATAGATAGCAGACAAATAAAACATCACATTCCTTCCTTACTTCTCTAGTCGTAAGACATCCTGGAGGTGTTCAGGAGATATGATAAGCAAAAATTAACAACCATAAGTAATCATGCATGCTATTGGAAATGTATTCTTGTCAATTAAAACATCTTGCAAATAGATCTTTTTTCAGTTGAAATCAGTTCAATTTTGTGATGTCTAGCCTTCTTGCATTGTTGTTTATCATTTGTTGGTTGTTATGATCCTTGTTGTCTTGCTACGTTTTTGGTCTAATGTTGAAAACCCTAAAGGCGAAATGCCCCTAGTGAGGTCATGATTTTGCCCCTTGCTGCTGATACTAATTCAATATGGATATGCACGTTGATCACCAAGCCAGGTGGGATATGATTTGGATAATTGGTTCAGATAAATCAAGGACAGTGACTATGCTAAGTATGTCCAGGATTGATAAGCATTTTGTGAATTTCTGGTGATACCTCAGATGGGTGGATATGATATGTACAATGTGATTTGTGAAACATGTACTACCATCAATTGATAAAGATAAGGCTAACTATAATAAAATCTAGCAGTCATATTGATCTATGTCATTGTTTTGATTTGTTAGATGATTGATAGAAATGTCTCGTTTCAAGGATTGAGTACCTCATATAAGACCGATCTGTTTGGTTTTGAGTGTACCTATCCTTGTATAAGACATGTTGATCTTGATGTTGATAGATGGATTGATTATCAAGACTTGATGATTTATGGGAATATCTGGTTTCAAGGAGTGAGTACCCTGTATCAGACCGATCTGTCTGGTTTTGAGTGTACCTATCCTTGTATAAGACATGTTTGATGTTGATGTTTATTTTGAGTAATGAATTAATTAACAAGACATGTGATCAGTTTGATTGCAAACTTTGAGATTTTTCCTATTGTTGAATTGATTTGATGGATGGATCATGCTTTCATGTTTTGATTTTGTCGATTTTTTGATTTTTAGTTTTTTGATATTTTGATTTTTTTTGAGTTTTTTTGGATATTTTGATTTTTTTGAGTTTTTTGGATATTTTGATTTTTTTTTTGAGTTTTTTTGGATTAGAAGAAAGATGTATTTGGTTGCCCCAATGTATAGAATTATAAGGAATATTATGAATGGATGTTTGAACCATTGAGGTGGAAATGGATTTTTTGTCCATAGTTTTGATCAAGATCAATGATGGAAAACAGGATATGGATTACAGGATATGGATAAGGTGAAGCAAGATTGTAGATAGCACTGGATGATGGAAGCAATGAATAGATAGTATAGATAGTATGGATAAGAGGATATAGATAAGGTGAAGCAATATCATGGATAGCACTGGATGGTAGAAGATATGAATAGATAGGATAGATAGTATGGATAAAGTAAAGTAAGATTGTAGAAATAATTGGATGATAGAAGATATGAATAGATAGGATAAGGGATATGGATTAGAGGATATGGATGAGGTGAAGCAAGATTATAGATAATGATGAACCTAAACTCCTTTAAATCGTTCCATGTTCCTCTATCTCCAAGGATCTTCAAGATTCAAGGTGGCTCTCAGCTTGGAAGAGCACTTGATTCTTTAAGATGACAACCTAAAGAACAAGATTTATGATTTTAAGATCTAAATGGAATGAAACCAAGATCCTAGTGATGATTTTGATATGAAAATAGATGATGATAGGATGCAAGATATTGATATGAAGCTTAAACTAGTATGAAAATGATACTAAGATGAAGCTAACATGATATGAGATTAACCTGATATATCTAAGATTATAATGCTATCAAAATGATCTAACATGCTATTCTATCAAAGAGAGATAATATGTTTAATGTTATGTGACTATAAGTTTGATGCACAAAGAATTGATCTTTTTGAAGAAGGAATGGGCTCTAATTATAGGGAAAATAGGGCAATGGATGGTCAAGATTGGTTAATATTAACAAGGGCCAGGATTGAAAGTTAATCAATCCATGTTTTCAATTCTCACCAATGAAATGGTGACAATTGTCAATAAGAGGTTGCTTGAGAGGAGATGAAAGAAGCATTAAATGCTTGAGAAGACTCATGGTTACCCTAGGAGGTAAGGGTTAAGGTTAGGTTAGGGTTATCCAATGGATAAAGCTTTTACCCAAGAGGTAAACTCTTGTGCAAAGGTTAAAGGGATAACCATGGTCAAAGCAATGAATGCTTGATGAGACCCTTGGGTTAGATGAAGGTTGAGTTAA
The DNA here is from genome assembly GCF_030272615.1 of Cryptomeria japonica. Classification (NCBI taxonomy): domain Eukaryota; kingdom Viridiplantae; phylum Streptophyta; class Pinopsida; order Cupressales; family Cupressaceae; genus Cryptomeria; species Cryptomeria japonica. The sequence goes on along the minus strand of NC_081412.1, from coordinate 308,312,214 downwards.
GAGAAAAAGTCTCTAATCATGCTAGAGGGTTGAGTTAACCATTAATGGTTATGAAGACTTTCAAGGTTAACTTGTTGAAGACATAAAGGCTCTATTGCTTTTTGAAGACTTTACTCCAAATTTGAGAAGTGACCTCAAATTTAGGGAAAAGGGATAATGGATGGGTTTGGGCTAATTGATTAGGATTAGATGGATTCTAGAAGAATTAGGAATAGGATTTTTGATGCAAGTGGGAGATGTAGGAAAATGCAAGTGGGTGAGGGAAAATAGAATTAATTAAAATAAATTGCTTTATTTCAATTTGGTTGCAACTTGCATTTGTAGGATTTTGCAAGTGGGGGGATTTATAAATAAATTTAGATTTATTTAAATGCAACTGAGATTTTAATTAAATGTAGATTTAATTAGAATGGGAAAGGGGATAAATTGATATCTTTAATTATATGTAAATATAATTAAAATGGCTAGAGGGAGGGTATTTAGTTAAATGAAAATTCAATTAAATGGCTTAGATAGAAAAAGGGTATATTAATTAAATCTTAATTTAATTAATAGGAAGAATTAAGAATAATTAAATGAATAAAATTCACTTAATTCATTGTTCAACTTTTAGGTGTCTACAATTACAACTATTAGTCTTATTACACTTGTGTCTATGGTAGTCACAAAAGTGATCATCATTCCACCATGGGGGTTTAACTTGAGGATTGTATTCCCTTATCTCTAGAAATGTTATAAGATTATTTTCAAGGAGTTATTTCAATGATGACTCAAGTGGTTGTCTCAATGGTGTAAAATTTATTTAGGGAAGCTTCTTTGTTTCTCTTTTCCTTTGTTTGAGGATGAACCCTTAAGGTTGTAAACAGGTGATGATGTTTTAGCATTTTTCACGTCAACAACTCTATCATTAACCACATTCTTATTCTTAGCCCAAAAGGGTGTTTTATGGTTTGAACTTGAGCCTTTGTGATCTTTATCATCATTTACCTTTATAGTACCATCATCAATAAGGGTTTGTTAGATCTGAAATCCCTTGTATATGACCTCATCAAAGGTGTCCAAACACTTGAGGTGAAGTTCTCTTCCAATTTCCTTGTTTAAATTATGACAAAAGAGGTCAACAAGTTTATTATCGGGACACTAGTACATTCAGAGCTGATTTTCGACGGCCGTTTGTCAGATTTTTGATGAATTTTTGTTGGAGTGTTGACAAAATCCACCGTCAAAAACTCAACATTGGATTGGTCAATGATGCCATGCCCATCGGAAATTCGACAATCCAATGGACTATGTTGACGGTCAAAGAAGTTGTCGATTGAAAGCTTGGTATTCGTCGTAATTCTGACGATGATCATTTTTATAAAAAAAAATAATAATTATCATCGATATAAAAGAGCCATCAAAGGAAGGAAACGCCGAAAGGACTCACTGAAGATAATAACTTCATCAACAAAAGATATCGAAGAAAGTAGAGAAGGTCTTCATCGACGGGAAAAGTTCTCGAGGAAATAATACTATCGGTGCAACATAAAAAGGACCTACCGAAAGGAGCATTTTCATCGAAAGAATAATATCAATTAGACAAAAAGAAGCTACATCGATAAAAGATATCGATGAGGATATAGGTTTTGAGGAGGTTAAACTTCATCGACAAAAGATATCGAAGAAAGCAGAGAGGGTCTTCATCAACGGGAAAAGTTCTCGAGGAAATAATACTATCGGTGCAACATAAAAAGGACCCACCGAAAGGAGCGTTTTCATCAAAAGAATAATATCGATCAGACAAAAGGAAGATACATCGATAAAAGATATTGATGAGGATATAGGTTCTAGGAGGTTAAAAGGCATGTTCTTGATATGTGTGGTTTTGCCGATGTAACTTTATCGGTGAAGAACGATAAGGGAAAATAAAGAAAAGCTTCGGTGAGATAATAGACTCATTCATTGATGGGGCATAGTGATATCGATGAAAGAAGTATTTTGATGAAAAAAAAGAGGACACCGAAGCCCAAGGTTTCTTTGACATAAGACCCAATGGATGTTAGATATGTTTCGATGAGGAGACAGCCATACTGACCGAATACAGTATTTCGATGAAGGGAAAAATACTTGATAGAAGTAATATTCGAAACAAAAGTATTGTCGATAGAAACAAAGAGATCGATGGACTAAAGAAATAAATGATCGAAAGACATATCCTCATCGAAATGATGATTGATTACCATGAAAATCATAAACAAATCCCAGGGAAGGTCACATCGCCATTAAATTCAAATGTGTGCCCAAGTGACCGTTGTCCAAAGCACCATTACTAACTGATTAAATATGCCATAAGTAGTGGATCAACCATCAAAGGGCATAGTATTAAGGAATTCACAGGCGACGAACTAAAAGTAGGAATTGGGCGAATTCATAGATAAAGCTCAGTAATTCCAAGTAAGTTGTTTGCACACAGACCTCTTTTTCAAAATTCAAATGGAATCATCATCTAAAACTAATAAGACTAGAAAGGGAAAAGAACCTATCGCTGCAGAAGAAAAACCTAAAAGACAGAAAAGGGAAGGGCATTCTTTGGCCCAGGACCTGATTGACCAGTGCCCATCATCTAGTTTGAGGTCCAAGAAGGTTAGAGATGATGAGGAAGGCCTGAAGGACCAGTTTGAGGATCTTGGAGACATATGGACAGAGTTGAGAGGGTATGAATTATTCATATATGGGTACAACAGAAGAGTTTCCCCTCAACCTATCAACAATTTATGGTGATTGAACTTAGGAAGGTTAGTTGTGGCTAATGTATTTGTGAATGTGGAGCTCATGAAGGCATTGGCAAACAATTATGACCCTAGAACCAGGACCATATATAACTACATGGATGAGCCAATTCTTGCAATCACAAAGGAGGTTATTGACACCGTGTTCGAGTTGAATTGGGGATTTGAAGAATTGATTGACCTCAAGAAGTTAACAAGTGAATATTTTAACCTAGAGCACATTTACAAAACGTGGAGACTCCCTATACATAGACCTAGGAATGCAGGGTCCTTAGTGCCACTAGGTTAGGATGACAAAGCTCCCTATGATGTCAACTCTTTCCATCCATATTTCAAGTATACCTATTACTATGTTGCCCAAGTGCTAGGGATAAAAGCCCATCCTTTGATGGATATTGCAGCCATGGTCATTTGTGCCGATTTGCAGTCTAAAGACCCCGCTTCTTTGATTTTTCTTCTTATTTGGTTGAGGTTTTGAATCATGGGTTAGAAAAGTTAAAGGGGGATGTCATCAATGTTCATTTCAAGCATTATTCCTTACTTATGCATATGCTATTGTATGTGGGCCAAGATGAAGGGTTATGGCCAGAAGAGTTATGTGTCAGGACATATGACAATGCTGGAATAAGAAAACCAGTGCAACTATGGGTTTCTTAATGGGACCAGAGGTATGTGAATAATCAATATTGGCATTTTGAGGAGTTCTTTGTCAAGCCATTATATAGACTGTTGGGATGCCCGTGCGATCATGCCCTTGCACCAGAGGTTCAAAGATTCCTAAGACCAAAAGATTTTGTTGAAGATCCCTCAATTGAACACAATTGGGGAGATTGGTATTGTTTTTCAGACTGCACACAAGTCAAGGTATATGGGTTCAAAGGGAGACCATACTTACTACCACTTACAGTCCCTAACAAAGTGGCTTGTCTAGAAATTGTGAGGCAACTGTCAATAGTGAGTACAGAACATCTAACAAGCCATGGAAAACAATCAATTGTACCTGGGTTGTTAGTATTTTCAGTTTTTATTGTGAAAAGTTCAATGAGTTATGGCCTGCTGCAGACAAAATTGGATTATTATGGCATGGCTATGGGGGATCCAGGGACCAGTTTCAATCCTAAAGGATACATAAGGATAGCCCGGTCATCATAAAAGATAAAGGTTGGAGAGCATAAATCTTACCTACCGGATGAACTCATTAAGAACATTGGTAGAGAAGAGTCCAGAGTGAAGCGAATAAAGTTTGAGAAAGTAATGCAGGCTTATAATGGAAGCTTTATAGAAGGAAAATGGATGAGAATGTGCTACAAAAGATTGAAGACCCCTTGGAGTTGGCCAACAAACTTGTGGAGCATGAATTGGAAATACTTGAGGGAGTCCCACCTCATGTTTTTAGGGATTACATTGATACTATTAGGAATATAGAGCCTTTGGCTCATATGTCTCCTTCTTCCACATCTGGCATCGTTCCATTTACTCCTCAAGAGGATTACCCCCCTAGTTATGCATAGGATTACCCCCTAGTTATGCAGAGGATACACTGATAGACTTGGCAACAGGACAACTAAATGTCCAAGAAGTGGCTGACATCAGATTCCTAGAGCATGAGGATTTCATTGCTGATAGTGACTTCATTGCTTCCAAGGAGTTCACCACATTCCTCTATCAACATAAAGGATCTCAAATTAGGAATAACATGAGAAATAGTGAAGAAGAGCAACAGCTTCAAAAGTTACAAGAGGAGATGGATCTTGTGATGAGAGAAATGACACCTGAGAAGGGAAGACAGTTGCTTAAGGAAGCTGGTGTGCTATTATACTCTAGATGGGACATGAACTCTGCCTTGTTGTTTGATGGATTCCTCAAGAAACAAGACCCAAGTAGGAAAATGATGCCAAAAGAGATTGATAAACTCTTTAGAGGATTAGGATATGATCTAGATCAAAAGGCTCTTCTACAGTGGGCTATCTATCCCAAAGATAAAAGACCTATATTGGTTGATACAGAAGAATCTTTTGGACATTTGATGGTGCATCAAGTTGGAAAGACTAACCCTAGAACAACTACCAAACTAAATTTGGATGTCGCTAAACTGAACCAAGAATAGATAGAGTTTCTGGTCTGAGAAAATTGTACATACAAAAGCCTATATGAGAAAACCGATGAAGAAAAATAGAGGTTGCAAGCAAGATTGCTTCAGATTGATACAGGTACTAGTCAAATAGGGATGACATATGGTGTTGATAGAGATGCCATGGATGCCTTGACAGATGCTATGTATTGGAGGAACAGGACCGAAAAGACATCTCGGCAACTAAAAAAGGAACAACAAAAGATGGATAAGTTAGTTCTCGAGGTCATTGACCATAGATTCAAAAGTATGATGTAGGTTGCAGAAATCTATTGGAAGACATACACTAGAATAGTCAAAGTTGTCAAAGAGCATGAAAGGCTCAGGTCTCGGTTGGAATGCTTGATGAATGACAATAGTCTGATGAATCCAGGTGAGAAAATTGAAGCCAAGGCTCACTTGAAGTCCCATGATGAATTTGCAAATCAATTAAGGAAAGAGCATCAGAGGCTGGACGATGGGAATACCCCTAGGGTGCCCTCTTTTTACAGTAATGGTGAGTTAGTATCATTGGAACAGTGGAAACAAGAGTTCAGTGATGAGAAGAATCAAGCAGCAGCAGAGTTGGATTGGGACAAAGATTTGTCACTTTGTGTTAACAATATTCTATCCAATCATTTCCTAACAGAAAGTGACATGAGGACACGAAACAATGACATTCTAATGTATAAAGATGATAAGTACTTTGAACACATAGGAATGTTGAACTTGTTTATCTTCCAGTTTGTTAACAAAAGTGCTAATTAATAGTTATGTGCTGAAAAGCCACGATGCTTGGTGACAATGTATATGCTCATATAAATGAGGGAATTTTTGTAACAATAAGGATCATTAGAGAAGAAGTAGAATATAGCCTCAGGCTTACTATTGTACCATTTTGCGAACATACATAATATAATCAGTCATCTTTCCTTTGTGTATATGTTGTGGATTACTGCATCTTTCTGTAGGCAGTTGCTTGTGATATTATCTAAAGGAGATAAGGTTACTTGTGTTTTTCCAGTAAAACTCTATGTTTCATATTGTGGATTTGAATAAAAGATTTACTTGCGAATATAGTTTTGTATATAGTGCGCATGCATATTATCTCAACCATGGTGCGCCTGCATATGTATATAGTTTTGTTTATAGGTTGAAAGCCTGAGCTTCAATGTTGAACTTGGTTGCTTTGATACCATATGTAATATTCCATTAATTCTATACTTAAAGAAAATAAATTGTGATCTATATTAAGATAAAAAATTGAGCATTTCAAAATAAAACATAACTACTTTAGTTGAAGGAGAAAACTAACTAAATATTCTTCAACTTAATAAGAATCTAACTAATTTATCTAAAAGGAAGGTAATCTTTTAACGATAAAAAACATTGATCAAATATTATTAAGCTAATCAATATGAGAAAGGAATTCAAATGGAAAGTTTCATTTTTGAGGGAAAAGATAAAGGTTCAGAGGTTACTATTATCACTGTTTAAAAAATGGGTATTCTTTTCAATAATTGGCTAAGTCTATGAAATTCTTGGGTCTGGTATGGCCTTGTGACTTCTATTGCTTTGGGTCCTAAAGATGGTTTAGGGTTTAGGTTTAATCACTTTCAAAATGTCTAAGAAAAAAACCTTATAATTCTATTTCCGTGTTACTTTATTCACTTAAGTAATGGGTCCTTTTGTCATGCAAAGTGTTCCCCCCATTGTTTTTTACCTAGGCGGTCCTTTTAAATGTTTTAATTTTTATTCGCCTTTAAATTGCCTTTTCTAATGACCATCGGGCCTTGTAATTGTCGCACAACTCTCAGTCAATCGGTTGGCCCACATGGATTCGTGAACTCAATATGCCCAAAAGTTACCTATCGCATAGTAGCGAAAAGGTTTGGCGGGATCCAGCGATAAGGACTTCTTTCTTGGCTAAAAGCATTCTATCGAAGTATCTAGGATTCAAATAGTATCGATGAGACCCACTGATGTCTCATCGATATAAAAGGGGCATCGAAGAAAGCAAACACTGATGAACTTCAGAAAGGACTCATCAAAGATAGTAACTCCATCGATAAAAGATATTCAGGAAAGTGGAGATGGTTCTCATCGACAAGAAAAGGTCTTTGAGGATATAACACTATCGGTGCAAAAAGACTCACCGAAAGGGATGGTCCCACCAACAAAAGGTATCGAAGAAAGTAGAGGTGGCCCCCACCGATGAGAAAAGGCTTTCGAAGAAACAATATCATCAATGCAAGATAAAGAAGATTCACCGAAAGAAGCATTCTCATCAAAAAAAGTGATATCGATAAAACAGAAGAAAACTACATCGATGAATGATATCGATAAGGATATGAGTTTCGATGGTAGGACAAAAGAAGTCACTGAAGTCCAAAGTCTCTTCGACATGAAACCCGACAGACATCAAAAAGATTTGGATGAGAATGAGTTTCGAGGAGACTAAAAGGCATGTTTCTGATACACATGGTTTCATCGATAGAAGCCATCTCTCTTTGGAAGAAATCATCATTTTCATTGATACTGTAATAACCCATAAGTTATCGAACAAATCTAAAAGCATTCTATCAAAGTATCTAAGATTTGAATAGTATCAATGAGACCCAGTGATGTCTCATCGATATAAAAAGGGCATCGAAGAAAGCAAACACCGATGAACTTCAGAAAGGACTCATCGAAGATAGTAACTCCATCGATAAAAGATATCGAGGAAAGTGGAGATGGTTCTCATTGACAAGAAAAGGTCTTCGAGGATATAACACTATCGGTGCAAAAAGACTTACCGAAAGGGATGGTCCTATTATCACTTTTTTAAAAATGGATGTTCTCAGTCCATAAATGGCTATGTTTTTTGAAAATTCTATGTTTGGTACGCCTGTGTTCTTTCAATTTGTTTTAAATCCTAAGAGGTTCAGGGTTTAGGTTTTAAGTCACTTCAATACCTGAGAATAGCCCTTTTGGTTTCTAATTTGGCGTTACTTTATTCACTTAAGCGATGGGTCCATTTATCATAAAAGTGTTCTCCCCTTGTCATTTACCTAGGTGGTCCGTTTAAATATTTTATTCTTGTTCACTTTTAATCTGCCTTTTCTAATGTCCATCGGGCCTTATAAGTATCATGCGATTTTTTGTTGATCTAACAGCCCGCATTGATTCATGACCAAAAAGTTCTCGAAACTTAGTTTTCATGAAGTAGTGAAAGGCTAAGGTGGACCCGGCATATAGGTTTGGACCAAAGCTAAACACCGATCAAGTTTCATCTAATTGGATGAACATCATGGTTTCATGAGATCAAGCTAAACGTGTTTTAACCTTCGCGAAGTGGCGAAAGGGTTTGGCAGGTCCCAGAGATAAGCAGTCTTCTTTGGTTAAAGAATGATCGGGTTGGAAAAAGATCAATGGCTTGCGTTGATTCGTGACCGCAAGCTAAACGAAGTATAATGTTCGCAAAGTTGCGAAAGATAGGTGGAATTCACATGGAGGTGTGATGTGGCATAACAACTACTGCTTTTTGTAGAGCTCGATAGCGATGTGTCGAATGCCATGTGGCTCTAAAAGTGGTTGAGGGCCCGCCTAAGGTGTAACCAGCAGTTATGTGGGAATAGTAAAAGGGAACACGTGGTGGATTAAGAGTGGAAACAAAAGGAGTTTTCAGGGCTAATGGCCAACTGCCATGTGGCATTTATTAACTAAAGAACAAGTGGGGTAAGTAATTCCCAGGTAAAGGGCCCACTTAAAAGGCATTCATCTCAAGATTGATCCAACGCTTCTCATTGTTTCATGGTCCTAAGATTCCCATAGCTTAACCTCAGCGAAATGGCAAAAACTGTTAGCCGTCAAGATGAGGTGTAGTTAATTAAAAGGATTGACGGTCCCAGTTGGAGTTAAAGGCCGGGTGATTTGAGTTTGATCTAACGCTTGGCATGGCCTCATGAAGGAAAAGTGAACAACTATTAAAGTCCGCGAAGTGGTGAAAAGGAGGTAGGGCCCGACACTAAAGCAAAGAGATCAAATGGAGATAAAGGCGATGCAAGTTCTCATGATCCAATGGCCAACATTGTTTCATGAAAGAAAAGAGCATGGGTTTTATGTTCTGCGAAGTAGCGAAAGAGCAAAACAGAGGAAAGACTTTAGAGGAATTATGACCCGTTGGAGCCAGTTTTGAATTCAATTTGGTGAATTCAATTCTGAAAAGAAAGTCGAAGCATGCAGAGTTAATTTCTAAAACTTAAATGCCAACTTGTCCTTTTTGAGTCTACATCAACATGATTGCTAAGTATTATTTCATCGAAGTTTGTTGCAGGGCGAATTGTTGCAGAGCAATTTTCTTCAGGCGAATAATAAGGTTTCTGGTGCTTTTCTTGATAACTCTTGGTTTGTTCTCAAATACTGTTGTGTAAATTACTTCATTAGAGGTCTGTGCTAGTTGCTAGTGGTATAATTGTTTGACCAGAATGGCACCCAGAAGAGAATTGATGGGGAAGGTGAATTACCAAGACTAAAATATCTATGATGATTTTTTAGAGCAATTAACCATGTCCACCAATGCTAGGGCTAAGGCCAAAGAGCTAGTACCTAAGAACCCTCATCTAAAAATTGGAGATGGCCTTTATGATAAGGGTAATCGGTTGAGGGACCCTGAAATAGGATTGTCAGGCTTAGAACTCTTCAAAGTCAGTTTCGGGTAGAGGAATTCCTCAGCTCCTTTGAATGGCATATGGGAGCAGGATGTAGGAAAGCTTGTGGTCCCAGGTGTTTTTATGGATGTAGATCTGTTAGCCCTGATTGCATAGAATTATGACTCTATGGCAAGATGCATCAGGAACATAAAGGGATCAGTCTTGATTGAGATAAATGAAGATGAATTCAGGAAAGTGTTTAAACTCAGTGAGTTCTCCAATTTGTTAGAACCTATTGACTTTGAGTCGTTAGCCCAGGTTTACAACACACAAAGGGATCATCTTAGAAGTGGCCCATTGAAAGAATTCTTTGTAAAGATAGGGGGGTTAATAGTTGTAGGCCCCAACACAATGGAACCATTCTCTCTCAGCCTATTCACTCTGAGAGCTAAGGGTATGTATTAGGCATTATGCCAGATTTTTGGAGAGGATGCTGAAAAGAATATGCCAACCCATTATATGTTAATGATTGCACAAATTCTAAACCCCTCCCTAGCAATAACATTTGATTATGCCTCATACCTTGCTGATGCAATTCATAAAGGGCTAGTAGGAATAAAAAATGGTAAGGTGGATAGGCCATTTGGATGGTACTCCATGTTAATGCATATGTTTCTATTCAAAGGGGTTGATTATTTTGGAAAGTAGATGGACTTGATTAAGGTCAAGGATAAAGAGGAGATGCCAGTGCAATTGTGGAGTACTATTCTATCTTGGGATAGAGAAGATCCAAGTTATTTAAAGTTTGATAGATTCTTTGCATCTAAAATTAGGATTCTTCTATGCAGAGAAAACCCTAGAATTCCTAAGGCTCTTTTGGAGTTTCTTAGACCAAAGGAGTTTGCAGAGGATATCAAGATTGTTCACAACTAGGGAGACATATATTTGTACCCTGTGTCTACTATTTTTAGAGTGTTTGGATTTAGAGGCACCCCCTTTTTACTACCCTATCAGGTCCAATTGAAGATAGGGATTGCAGAAGTCCTAAGACAAATTGGGGGAGTACAAGAAGCAGAGCTAACCAATAGAGGTAAAGGGACTATTTTCTCAACTATTACCATGGCTCACCATTTTGTGATCACTAAGGGTGGATGGAGATTTTTTGAATAATTCTTTAAGCCATATAGGTTGTCTACTGCAATGTCAAGATGTGCAGACCCCGAGGATTTTTTCAATGGCATGTTTAGAAAAAGAGCAGTGTGTAGAGGTAGGCCACATCAATTTCAGTTCCCAGAAGACCTGGTTAGAAATGAATTCAGCTTAGATGAGCAAGAACTAAGGAAGGAGAAGTGGGTGGCATATAAGAAAGCCCTTGATTTTATCCATCAATTTGACACTAGCTATGACCCCCTTTCTAGCTTCAATCCATTTGAGGAGAAAATTAAATTTCTGATTCTTTAGTTTGAAGATCTCATGCAGACCTTAAAAGAAAAGAGGGAGGCCATAATGCAAAATGAGCCTGATAAGCTTAAGATGGTATTGGCTAAGCCTGCCTTTGCTAGAGATATCCCACCTGGTGACTATGTAATGCACAAAAGGTCAAAGTAAATTGTGACAATGCTAGTGACAGGTGATCCTTCCACTTCAAAAGGGAAGAGGAAAATTGAATATGTCATTGACATCCAGGATTCCCCTAAGAAGCAGAGAGTGGGAAAGGAAATTGAAATTGATGAGCCTCAATAGTCTCCATCTTAGTCTCCTATCCACATTGGAGATGAACAAGCTATGGCTAAACAATTATTGTAGTTAGGGAGTCTCGGTGAGATTGCCTATACCTATGAGGAGACCCAAGAGGGGATGCCCGAAGAGCTACCTAATGCTGAAATGGATTTGACTGATGGTGAGTTAAAGGGCCAAGAAATGGACCTTACTATTAAGCAAGCTAGTGAAGAATTTCTAGCTGACAATAATTTTGTCACATCAGGAGCTTTTATACAGTTTTTATGGAAGCAAAATATTGATCAGTTCAAGACTAGATGTGAATAGAGGAAAAGTGAACAGCCTCTTAAAAATACAACTCAGGTAGAAGAAGAGGTTAAGCAAGAAATGATGGAGGAGTTCAAAGCAATCACCCCTAAGAAAGGAAGAGAAATGGTAGCAAAGGCTGGTGTGTTGATTCTCCCTGAATGGGATATAGCTGATGCCTTAGTGCTTGATGCAGTGAGGAAAGAAACAAAGCCTATGGAAGGAGTGACATTCAGCAAGGATAATGCTACTCTTGTCATGTGGTCTTTAAAGAAGGATGAAAACAAAAGAAGGAAGGATGCATCAGATTCTGGTCTCTTAGGAGGCATGATAGTTAAAAGAGTCCAAGACACAAGGGTAGTGGAAGCTATAAGCATAGTCCTAGAGACTGCAAAATTCAGTGTTGCGGTGGCAAAGAAAGAGGCAAAAGAAAAGGCTAATCTCCAATTGAAGTTGGAGACTATTTTAAAAGCTTACAATGATGCTAAAGAAGGAATAGCCAATAGAGACAACATAATTGCTAGACTCCAGAGTCAACTGGCAGGTCAATATCATCCCGGTGAATCTTCTACACTCATGATAGCCTCCTCTCTAGCAAGACCTCCTCCTACTAGTCCCATCATTGAATATCCCTCTTCTCCTATGCCTTCTAGTTCCCAATTACCTAAAAAATGTCCAACATGAGTTGAAAAAATTGAAACAAGCTCAGACATTGTATGCAAACAAATATGAGGAGAAGGTGAAAGCCACCATCTTGAAGTTTGTTGACTCAGTCAAAACCTTCAATGTATACATAAATATGAAGAGGATTCTTGATATTTTGATCAAATTCAGAGAAGAATAAGCCACTTTGGAACCAATCCTGAATAAGTGGGTGCTTAGAGGTAAAGAGTTAGAGCTCATGTGTTCTTCCCATGCAGATGCAGAAGAGAATGACAATCTAAGGTCCACATGTGAGTTTATAAAAGAGATGAATATTCTTTCAGTGGAAAGAGTAGGTATAAAAAGAAAAGCCCAACTTTATAGGAAAGAATATTCAAATCATAAATTTGAAATGTTTCTAGGAGGTTTCATTGGTTCTGTCCAGCTAAAGGAAGAAAAGACTTGGTTAAAGGAGGTGGACCACAATTTGTCCCTAAGGATCAATCAAATTATTAGTACTGATGACCCATCCTTATTTGTCCAAACAATTGAGGAAATTGAAAAAGTGAAATCTCATTATGGTTTCATAGAAACAGAGATTGGGCATGTACGAGTCACTTGGAAGTGGCTAGAAGATATGAAATAGAAGATTGCTAGTTTTACTTGGCCTAGTGATGATGTGTATCAGGAGTGGAAAGATAAGTATATGGGATAGAAAAAAGATGCTCGGGAGTAGTTATAGGAGGTTGCAACAGAACAACAAGTAGAGGAAGCCGTAGATGCTGAAAAGGACTTATAACCGCTTCTTGAAAATGATCGGTTGTTTGTAACAAACTTTCTTTTGAAGGGTCCAAAGCTTGTATGCATCCATACTATTATAAATGGATACCAGGACTCCTAAAAAAATGATCGCAAGTAATTGTAAGAAAATGCTACAGAAATTTATCTGAGCTTTTTTCTTGTCTTATGGAGAATACTCTGAGTTTTGTAATATTTTCTCAAAATTAATATCAATATACAAACTATCAACTTTCAAGCCTAAATTTTGTGTTGTCTTCTGGTCTACTTGCAAATATTTACTATTTTCAATATGAGTAATCTAGGGTTATTCATTTGAGTATGGATTGTAAGGCAATCTTAAATAGAGGCGTTTCTTAGCTTTTCTTTCCAGGAGGGAAATTAAATATGCATGAAGCATTTCTATCAGTAAATTCCTTGTGGGAGATTTTGAATTTGATGAATGCAGTCTAGTTTGACAAGGGTAAATTATTATGTATGTCAGACATATGTGGGGTTTTATAGAAGCCGAGGTGATGGGATGTGTGGAGATATTTGATTGTGGGAGTATTGTTTAAACTTAGATGACTCTGTGGCCTAGATAAGGCACTGGTATCAATTGTAGTTGTCCTTTTAAATGTCTTGTAGGTCAACATTGAAACATGAGTATTAATGCAGTCCTTGACCAAGTATGCATACAAGAAACATCTAGTTCTATTAAGGCACAAGCATCAAAGTCAGAGGTTATGACAACTAGTGAAAAACATCAAGAACAAAAAGTTTAGTCTCAAGCATTAGGAGTTGTAATAAAAAAACTTACAAGGATGAGGCATATTCATAACTTTTGTAGTCCCACCTTGGATATCAACACTAGATGCAACTCATATTGTTTGTGTACAGACAAGACAATATGGGAGTTCGTTATACCCAGCAACTCATGGTGTTGTTGTTCATGTTGGCTCTGTTGGACCCTGCAATTATGATTCAATATACATTATTCAATAAGATTAACTGTGCAACATAATGAAATATTGAAAAGTGTGTTACCTTGTTGAGCTTCGCTTGGTTTCAAGAATAGTTTAATATTCTCTACTTAACAGGGCCAACTACGTGAAGGTGGAAGCTCATTTGGCCCCTCCCCCCCCCTAACATCACTCTAAATTCCCCGTTAACATCTTATAACATTCATTCATTAATTCTTTCTACCATTAATAAAATATAGCATTCATTCATTAATATCACATAATGTTCATTAACACATAACATTGATTAACATTAATTAACATGCATCATTCATCAATATTAATTAACACATATCATCCATAACCATTAATTAGCACATAATTACATTCACTAACACATAAAAATCAGTCATTATCAAATAAGTTAGATTACAATCATTTCTTTCTTTGTTTTTTCTTTGAAGCTATGAAAAGACTAAGTGGAACATCGGTGTCTTCATCATTTCCTCCCTCTGCAGATGTTCCGCCAACTGCTCATGATCTCAATGTATGCCTAGTCCTATACTGAGGACGAGGACACTGAAGTGAAGGGGGGTCCTCTGCAATAACAAAGAAATGGGTTAAATTTAAAAAAAAAAAATTATTATTGTTACAAGTATTTTATTAATTTAGAGAACATAATTATTGTGCTCTTTACCTGATGGGGCCACATCATTTTGTGTAGCCTCAACCTCAACATGCTGAACACCATGGTCCTCTTTACCTGAGTGGGAAACATCATGTTCTTGAGGTTGTGTACTCAGATCATGCTCCACTTGCTCACCACCGACTACATGCTCTAAAATATTAACAAGAAAGGTTACATTAATTACTACTCTAATAACAAATTAAGATGTTTAATTGTATTAATAGCTAAATAAATAAATTTGAATAGAAAATTAATACCTCCACTACTGGGATGCACATCCAGACCTTCATGTGCAAGTGGTGTTTCACAATTAGTAGGTTGCATTCCAATGACATGCACATTGTTATCATTGCTTGCTTATTTAAAACAAATATAGTCACTTTATGTTGGAACTCAACATCAATTAGATTATTGGTAAAGTTCAATTTGAAACAACTTCCATTTAGCATATTTACCTGTGTGACGGATGCACTCGAATGTTGTGTATGCCCACTCAATTCTCATAGCCAATCAACCATGGCTGAATAGCCTTGCTGGTAGGCAATTCTCTTGTCATCTTCTGTGGGCGCTCTATTGAATTCAGAGCCCTGCATTTTTGCTTGGTACCGTGAATTTTGCTTGCATTGTTTGATAAAAAAAAAACATTTGCAATTTATTAATATTTTGAGACAATATGGGAGTTTACATGAGATACTTACAATTTGTGTAGCAAGTTTCATGTAACCACTAGATCCAAGTTTGTGTTGCCCATTCTTTTCTTGCCTTGCCTTGGTTGCCTTTGACATGTCACTCAATCTATAAAAAGTTTGAAATATGTTAGATTATATAAATATAAAGAGTATTTAATTAGTACATAATTACATTCTTAATAGTATCCCATACCTTCTTCAAGCATCTACTAGTGTATTTCCTTTTTTCCTTTCAATTCTCTCATTGGCATCCAAAATCAAGTCCTTCCACTCCCTCTCTGGAATCATGGGGGGATGCTCGTACTTTAGGTTCCTCTCTAAATGGGTCTTGTAATGGTCCCTCACATACTTTAGATATGTGCCAGCTTTTTCAAGGAGCTTGGTTTTGTCAAAGGTGTCATTTCCAAACCACTCAACCATTTGGTTTGTCAATTCATCTTTTAACCTTTTTTCTTGGTCATTCCACCTTTTAAAGCAAAAACAAACCTCTTAGATTCAAAATGAACTAAAGCTACATTTATTACACTTCAAGAAATGGATCAAAGGAAAAGTATTCTAGCAATGATATGAAATCAAAAGTGGATAAGGGTTAGTACACATATGATGTACCACCTTTTACGTATGGTGGGCCCAAATATCTACAATGCAATGTCACTAATGTTTATAGAAAATATCATTGCCTGTAAAAAATTCATGGGATCAATATTAGCCCAAAATGAGTGATCATAAAGTAAATTACAATTAGAGTATATATATTAATAATTTTAAAGTACCTGGAACCTTTTGTATCTTTAGGGGAAGCATTTCTTCATCACTCACCATGAATGTGGCCTGCAATGTTCCCGTACTAGCAATACGAGAAGATCCAGGAAATGATGCTATGTTATCAACAGTAGTCACCTGTGGCACATCCTCATGTGCATCTCCTCCTGCAAAAAAATAATCCACTATGAAATGGCATTAGAATTCAAGAAAGAACACTTGAAGGAAAATAAACACATGATAGAAGGTAGAGCAAAAGAGGGATCTACCAATAGTGGGCAGGCCAATATGACGTACACTTGAGGATGTCTATATGCTACGTGTTGCCGACATTGTAGTCGGCAATATAGGTGAGGGTGACCTTTGATGAGGTGGTGTCGACATTTGCATAGTCACATTGACAGCACCTAAAGAATAATACATTAAATATGTCAAACATTAAATATATGAAAAGTGCAAGAATTGTAAACAAGGATGAAGCTTTATTTTGAAAATTGACAGTATCAAGTATGATGTGTTTTAGGAACTTAGAGTGATAAGCCAAGCAAGTGATAATACAAGAAAATCATCATCACCTGATCCTGCAACACCCTGATCGTAGGAACGACTTTCATGAGGGCGGATAAATTGCTGTAAAAACAATACGTACATATTCTAGTTAATGACATAAAAAGAGAATAAAATATAAACCATTATTGAACTTTTGTTATAATTAAAGCTTTCATTACTGCTTACTTGTAAGTTTTCTACTGTCTTATACAATAATTCCACCCTCTGTCGTATCTCATTAGTGGTAGGATGCACGGCTGCCAAAGCAACAATCTCTTTTCTAATTTTTATAAGAGGCATTTTAAAGAATTTCACAAGGTCTGTGGGATCTTCAGGGTCATCATTGCTTAACCCTAATGATTCCACATCCATAGAAAGGTGCTCAGGTACTACAACTCCCTTTCCCTTTCCCCGAACATCTGTTTGTGTCAAGAATATCATTAACAATTACAAAATTAGTATAAATCACTAAAAAAAGAACATAATAATGTAACAATTTGCTTCTTCCTAATTTGTACAATTACAATGAGGTTTACCTACTCGGTAGAAGTGTCGCAAGGTACATCTCTATCTACAATATGTGATGGATCCATGTCGGTCTATGACAAAGAAAAAATATAAAAAACGTTAGCAAAATTACATCATACACAACATGAACAACATGAACTTTGTAGACAAAAAGAGTATTAAATAATAAAAAGATGTTGTCATCAAAATCATTGTAAATTTTGTAATTCCTTACCTTTACTTTATGTAGACTATGCAAGATCCTTAACTAAATGGTCACATAAATAGTCACATAGCTAATAAACAATCCAATTTCCATAAATAAACACAATTTAAAAATTGTCACATAAATAGTCACACCCTCTATCTCCATCTCCATATTAAAAGGTGCATCATGAATTAATTATGTAATGGCATTAGAATTCAAAACAGAATGAATTAATTATGTTAAAAACATTCTATCAAGAAGTCAATATTCAATAGATAATATACTAATCGCATTCCTCATACATTTCATTCCTCATTATCATGAACATCAAGGTCATCATCACCATCATCATCATCATCATCATCATCATCATCATCATCATCATCATCATCATCATCATCATCATCATCATCATCATCATCATCATCATCGTCGTCGTCGTCATCATCATCATCATCAACATCTTCGCCATCATCATCACCATCATCACCATCACCATCACCGTCATCATCATCATCATCATCATCATCATCATCATCATCATCATCATCATCATCATCATCATCATCATCTTCTTCTTCTTCTTCTTCTTCTTCTTCTTCTTCTTCTTCTTCTTCTTCTTCTTCTTCATTGTCATTGTGAAACTGTCGATCATGATCATCATCCACTTCATCTTCTACTTCTTCGGTATCTTCTTCTTCCATCACATTATACTTTATCGGCCTTCCTCTTGGATCATGTCTAACAACAAATGACCAACCCGGTTTATGTGGAACCTCTGAGTAAAATACTTGCTCACATTGGCTTGGAAGAACATAGGGCTCATCTCCAATTGGTTCAAATGACATTGTATTTAGCATTATAAAACCATTATTATTCAATAACAGTTCTATCAGGATCATTTTTATTCAATCGTAGCTTGTACCATTTGACAATGAACAAAACTAATTTGAAGGAATTAAAGTCACACTCAAGTATATCATCCAAAATTCCATAGTATCGATTTTGAGACTGTTGAGGATGAATGTCATTTCTCGATGAAATATTTGTCACCTCAAAGACTGTAGTGATGCCAGAATCACAAGTTTTCTTCATGTCATCCAACTTTTTAATGCAAAATTTATGACCATTGCAGCACATAGCGTTGTGGTGTTTGACCTGCGATATGTCAAACATGTAAAATTTATTGCATTGTGAGTTGATAAACATATGGGTGATTAATAAATTTATACGTACCTGTTTATCTCTTAAACCATATGCTAAATCAATTTCCCTTTGCGTAACATTGGAATCTCCATTACGATGTGCTTCTTTAACCAATGAAGCCACACTTTCCCATATTAATGTGCATCTAGAATGTTGACAACATTCAATCCATACCATCATCCAATCAAGATTGTTTTCAATATACAAATGTAGTGCATCCCACTATCGACCAACTGTACAAAAAATAAATAGACGTCTTACAATCAATTTATTTTGAAGATTAAGAATTAATTAACTACAATAACATCTTATAATTACCTCTCACTTTCCTCAATCTACCTTTCCCCGTCAAGTACTCCCCTTCGAATTTGTTAATGGTGTTGGGATCCCAAATGCAATCCACGTGGATCTTTACTACAAACTTAGGAAGATATTCAGAAATTTACACCATAGTCTAGTATACCATATATCCCTCCAACATAGAACCCTCAGGATGTGCTCTTTGTCGAACCAAAGCCTTCAAAAATTTCAAGTGCCTCTCAACCATCCACATTGACCTAGTGTGTACAGGTCCACACAATTCAATCTCCTCAACTTGGTGTATGAGGTAGTGTTCTTGTGCATTGAAAAAAGTTGGAGGTAGACACTTTTTCATTTCACACATTAAATGAGGAATTTTTCTCTTCCAATATTTAACATCGTCTTTATGGATTTATTTACATGACAACCACCTACAAGGTATTCAAGATGCAAAAAAATATATTACATAAGAAGTAAAACAAATCGCAAATATAATATCTATACAACGAACTAAACAAATATCACTACTTACCTCATGTATTTTCCAAGATCATATATGACTTGCTTGACATTATTGTCAAAGTTGTCTAGGAGAGATAGAGGTAAAACATACTGTAGACACCTAAAATTGTCCAGTCTAAATAAATAAATTTTATTTATTTAATTATCTAAGCTTAATTCTTCTATTAATTAAATAAATCTTTATTTATTTAATTAATTCATTTATCCTCTTCTAGCCTTATTTCTCATTTAAATAAATACATTTATTTATTTAAATTATCCTTTGCCTAAATTAAATAAATATCTTATTTATTTAATTAATTCCACTTCTTCTATTAATTAAATAAATCTTTATTCATTTAATTAATTCATTAGTCTTTTCTACCTATGACACATGTCATTCATCTCTTAATTCATACACTACCTACCTCTTTCATTATTTTACTATTTCTTCTACCTACCCTCTAATCCTAGCCGACCTCCTTTTTGGCACCTCTCAATCTTATCCCTCCATTTCATATAGTGTCTTCTATATAAGGAGATGCTTCCTTCATTATCAAACCCTAATGAATCATCTTAAGGACTTGACTACACTACGATCCCACTTGCAACCACATTCCGTTCTTTGTTGAGCTCTTGTGCACATAAAATCTGAGAGCAAATATATCAAGCAAGATCAATGGAGATAGGAAGAATGGAGATCAAAAACCCTATTGGACATGTGATGGTATAATCTTTGTGATTTCATTTGATTTGCATTGTCTTAGGTAATCTTCATATGTTATGGTGGATCTTTGTTGATTGTTAGGCTAGGGTTTTGTGGTTGAATTCATTTAGCCTTTCAATATTGTTGTTATTGTTATCCATTTTCACCATATACACATACTACAACAATTATAAAATTATCTTTTCATTTTTTTGTAACATAATGAAAAGTACACGTATGCGCAGTACTTAAATACATACTAAAAACACAAGAACATGAATTACCTTAATGAAGGTATGCCAATCATGCGTTTTCATCCCTGGCCCAAATTCACTTTTCTTTGATATGAGATTTTTTATGTTTACAACAAATCCTATGGGAAATCGAATTTTTCATATGACTTCTTTTATAGAATTGCTTTGCTGGTCCATTAATAACCAAGGAAGCTCACTTATATTAATCTGGTCTCCATGGCTATTTGATTGAATGACATTTATCATTGCATGATTGGAATCCTGAATGTCACTACATATTTTGACAATTTTTTCGTTGTCACACCTTCCATCCAATATTTTCCATAATGTCTCTATTATATTCTTTCCAATATGCATACTATCAAACAAATGAACAATTTGTAACTTCTTGTAGTAGGGAAACCTACTAAATTGTTAGGGATAACTTTTTATTCCCTTAGGAAGGTGGTCATTTATGCCTTCACGACCTTCATGATCATCAATCACATCATCAGTAAACAAAACAAAATAGAAAAGATGTTTTATGACAAACCAAGAGATGGAATGGCATTACCTTGACGATTAATTCTATTATATTCCAACTTCCATAGGTGAGGTGTCATTCTTCATGGCTTTGATGTATTCTCTTCTTTCCCATTGAAAATATGTTTTTCAATATTTTGATACTTATGATATTTGTGGAGAAAGTGCCTATACTCATCAAACACCTGCTTTCCTAAACTTTTTGAATGACGAGATTTCATCTTTGGACCACAAATAGGACATGCAAATTTTCCCTTTGTTTCAAGACCTACAAGATAATGTATAATTGGATTAAATATGATAATTTTTTGAATTATAATGTTCATGCACAACTTAAACACTATAACATACAACAAAAATGTGTTAGCCCCGGGGCATCGTGTATGGTCCATAAAAGCATCACATGGAATTGAAATTGTCTTTGTCCTATTGGTCTAGAGAAATCATACATAGTGACACCATTCCATAACTCCAGCAACTCATCGATAAGAGGCTCGATATATACATTCATATCTTTAACTTGGTACTTACCTAATCGAATGAACAAAAACATTACATAATTATTATGACCATTTTACTGCAATATTTATAATTAAATTTAGATGACTATATTTAAATGAGAAAATACTTGGAACAATCATTGCCAACATTATGTGCCCCTCTTTATTGACATCCATGGAGGAATGTTATTGTTGATAACAAAAACAAGCCACACTGAGTAAACAGATCACATCTCTCCAAATGGATTGACACCATCCGTTGCCAATGAAAGCCTGAGATTATGAGGTTCTTCTTTAAAGTGTGGCCACTTTTCCTCTATGTCCATAAATGCTGAACCATCCGCAGGCATTCGAATAATGTCATCTCGACTTCTATTGCATGCATGGTAATCCATAAATTGTGCAAAGCTAGTGCACTTGAATAATCGTTGCATACGTGGAATAATGGGAATATAGCGAAGAACCTTGTGAGGAACCCTTTTTGTTATTTGATGTGTTTGATATCTACTAATATGATATTCAGGGCATTCAGTTTGAAATTCATGTTGTTTGTGATATATAATATGATCATTGGGACAAGCATCTATTGCTTGATATTCCATTCCAATATCTTTCATAACGACAGATAATTCTCGGTATGAGAGAGGTAGAATATTTGATGGTGGTAACAAAAACTCACCTATCAATCTACAACAACAAAATATAATTTGTTATAATAAAGAATATTAATGGTACAATATGATTCACAGTTTATTATGACATATATGACATGCCTTAACATACATGACATTGTTATGTTGGATAAACCATTCATAACCTTCAAGTTCACCAACAACAATACAGCGGAGAGAAGAGTTGTCTGCGAGCCTTCATAAAGGGCCTTAGATGCCTTCTCAAGTAGAGGGACATCATGAACAACATCAAGGTCATCTTCATCATCATGATCAACTGCGTGAGTACTAAATGAGTCATGGATCAATGTATTTGTACTATCATCTTCTATTGTGTTTTCTGGCTCATGATCATCATCTTCCATGGGATCATTATCTTCAGCTTCGATATTCACACCTCCATGTTCGTCCACTTCAAAAACCATATTCTCAAGGTTGTGTTGATCCATACCATGTGCTTTGGGGTGCTCAACCTATACAAAATTGATATACATAAATAAACTGTGATCATGATCTCATCATCGTGTGATTTATTATGTATAAAAATTGTCAAAACGATATAATGAAAAACTTACCAATGGATGATAATCATGTCCACCTTCAATGTGACCATGCAGCCTACAATGTTTCTTCATTGTTTTGATTAGAAGTCTTCTAGTCTTTAACCCCTTACAAATTTTGCACGGACAATAACATTTTCCATCACCTTTTCTTTTCAAGTTAGACCACAATCTAGCAATTGTCTCCTTATTTTGTTGTTTGTTGATATTGTCTGACATGGTCTTTCTTCACAGGCAAGAAAATAGATATTATTAAAATACATAAGACAACATGCCCTTTTCTTCTTGTTTTTTCATACTCATTGTCATGCTTTGAATTATTTTTCTTTCTTGGTGACTCCTTACTGCTCTCACTATCAGTTTCACTCTCAGAATCTGAGTCTGATGTATCAGAATCTGACGAACCTAATGAACTAGATGAATCATCATTAGAGGTAGATTCATCTGACTCAGGAATAGACTTTTGCTACTGCATTACAAGCCTTGGTATATTCTTCAAATACTCACGTAAACTCTTAGTGATACCACCAAGACCAATAGAAGTAAAGAAATTGATAGCAAACTATGAATTTTTGGGATTGTCCTTTAGAGAAATTGAATCAAAAGACTCCTGCATTGTTGGATCATTCAACCTTTCATTAAGCAACAATATACCAAGCTGCTCTGCCAGCTCCTGCAAGAGAATCTTTATAAAAATATGGGAAGAGGAAGTAGTATCTTCCTCTGTCTCACGTATATAAGCAAGACAATACCATGGAAGAGCATTTGTGCCAAGTAAATGGGCAAAAAACTTTGCAACATTACGCAGTTTATTTGTTTCCAGTTTGTGTATCATAGAATATTGTTGTACAAAACACTTATCAAAAAATTACTCATATATTTTATTTATCATACAAAATCTTTGCCCAAGAATACCATAATAATGAAGGTATGTTCTCTCTTGACTAGGTTCAAGCTTGATCTTTAGTAGCTTATGACCAGCTTCCTCAAAATCAACACTTGACATGATTGTCAAATAAATTGTATGTCTTAAATTGACCAAGTTTGTCTCTGTCTCATCCTATATTCTCAGTGCTTCCTCACCTTCCTCTTCATCATCATCATCATCATCATCATCATCATCATCATCATCATCATCATCATCATCATCATCATCATCATCATCATCATCATCATCATCATCATCATCATCATCATCATCTAAATCATCACCTGAATCATTCTCCCCTTTTGCTTCATCTGAAGAAGCATCTCCAAGGATATCTTTCTTCAGTTTTTCATAGGTTGCCTCATGCTCTAAGAAATCAGGACCTGGCTTGAAAACATCCAAACTAGCCTCTTGATCAAGTTCATCTTCTAGGAAAACTTCATGTGTTAACTGATCTGGATGCACAACTGGATGACCCTTGAACTTAGCTTTGCAAAATGCAAAAAGGCCTTCGATTAAAAACTATACTCATTTGTCAATTTCCCCCTCATGGAGAATACCTCTAAATCTTTCAAAAAACCCATAGAGACCTTTGGGTGAAAGGTCTTGCAACAAAGAACCACATTCTTTCACGAACCCAATAGCAACGTCTACACTATCATCTGTGGGGTTCTCTAGTAAAAGGGTGAGAAGTTCCAAAGCAATGATCTCATGTGCAACTTGTTGATTACTAAATGAGCTATGAATTTGGTTGTTGCTATCAACATGTGCTTGTCATTGCATTTGTATGCCCTCTTAAGCTGCAAAATAATTCTTCGCAAAAGCAGATTGCCAACTTTAGGAAATTTTGTACTTACCACAACAACCAATGCAACAAAAACATCTATAAATCCAGGAGATGCCATTTGGGATTTCATACAAGACCTACAAAATAGACCCCTCCCATGGATGAGATTCTTTGCAAACAACTCTGGAATGATGTTCTTGATGTTAGATGCATTTACCTTGTTTTTTAACCCATTGATACTCTTCCGAAGGGCATCCCATGTCATGCGTTGGTATTCCACACTACTCTTGTCTTCCACATCTTTCATCATTTGAGCCATCTTAAATGGGGGAATGTAAACACCCCCACTTCTTCCAACACCCTTCTCAGCTCCTCTTACAACACCTTCACCATTCCCATTCTGAGATGGAGTAGACACAACACCAGAAGTTTTCACTTCCACTACCTCTCTATCCCTCTTGTTTCCAGAAGCCCCTTTACCACTTAATTCATGCTTATTTCTATACATAAACCCATCAGGAAGCATGAGTTTTTGCATATAAGCTCGCCTAGATATTTTACAGTTATTTTTCATCAAGATTCCCTCAGGAGTTGGCAAATCCTGCTTCCATACTTTAATTCTATTTTCTCAAAGGACAATCCTAAAAATCCATGCATTGCAAATAACTTTTTACACCTTTGTTGGTTGTGGTGGCATCACAGAGAGTTTACATCAATAAATGAAGAACATGCCAATGCTTTTAATGCAGCAGTAGAAGTCTATCTCTTATTCAATATCTCTAGTGAAACCCCCATGATCTTTTGTTGGAGTAGAATTTGTTATATTCTAGAAAGGGTCTTGTCCTTTGTTGATGGGATATTCATCTACCTCAAGAAATAACTATTCTTTTCTCCAACAAGAAGTGGAACTAAATGAAGATATAGCACCATGAAATGAATCCTCAAAAGGATTACTATAGTTAGTTTTGGTAGATAATGATCTGGGTAAAATACTAATGTGGCTTTAGGAAACATTATGTACTAGCTTAGAATACTCTAACAACTTTGGTGTGACATGCTACATCCAATTAAGTCTCCATCGGTATCTCTATTGTGTTTATGGATTGGGATTCAATGTACTCTTTTTATACATAGATTTTACTTTCAACTGAGGAGGTTTGTATGTACTTACTTGTCTTTCGATTGTATCCCCATTTCAAGAATTTCTTCTATCAACAAATAATTTGTTGTAAGTTGTACAAGTGGAAGCTTGAACATGCCTTCCATGCTAGCCTTGTTGATACGTTCAACACCATCTTGTGCAACAAATCTTTAGAACTCCACTATTTCATTGAAGAGTGAGTAGTAGGGACAATCTAGGACACTTACAGAGGTTTTGCAAGAGAGATAGATAGACCTAAATATTATGGCTTAATAATGATCAATAGGTAAACAGATAAGAAACTCTCAATATCAAAATGACTTTCTCAATTGTCTTTACTAGAAATGGATAGATTGGCTAATAATGGCTTTATGACTGTATGTCCATTGTCAACTTTAGATTCAATCCAAGAAGAGCTAGAACTAATATGCGATATCTAGATTTATGATCTCTATAATATAACAATCCCATAATTATGTTTCCACGCATCTATACCACAACACAAACATCATGCTGGTGTTCAGCCATAACAATTGATATCCTAATTATAGAATGTGAAATATGCACATAACTATGAATAAAGATTAAGAAAAACAAAGAAAGATGCTTATTGCAAACATAAATGACTAATGGACAAGAATTGAATTCATTGTAGATAGTTTTGAATATCAAATTCACTTATTTGTATGCCTCAAAGAAATGTGGTTTCCTAGACTGTAACGATTGCCAGATATGCACAAAATGGATTTGTTGAGAAGGCTCTAGAAACTTTCAAGCAAATGCAATCGGCAGGTGTAAAGACAAATTCCACGACCTTTGCTACTATCCTCCCTGCCTGTGTGAAAATGGGAGATTTGGAACAGGATATGGACATTCATCGAAGCATAAAGGATAGAGGAATTTTGTCAGATGTTGTAGTTGCAACTGCCCTAGTAGACATGTATGCAAAATGTGGAAGCATAGACAAGCCACATGAATTGTTTGATAGAATGCCTGAAAGAAATGTTGTCTCATGGACTGCAATGATTGTTGGATATGCACAAAATGGTTTTGTCAAAAAGGCTTTAGACACTTTCAAGCAAATGAAATTGGAAGGCATAAAGCCAAATTCCACAACCTTTGCCAGCATCCTCCCTACGTGTGCAAAAATGGGAGCTTTGGAACAGGGTATGGACATCCATCAAAGCATAATGGATAGAGGAATTTTGTTAGGTGTTGTACTTGCAAATGCCCTACTTGACATGAATGCAAAATGTGGAAACATGGACAAGGCTCATGAATTGTTTGATACGATGCCACAAAGAGATGTTATCTCATGTGAACAATCAACACGCGCATATACGAGAGGAAGGGATTGCTGCTACAAAATTGAACGCTCACTCCTCAATCACAGTTCTATGGCTTTATGAGATTAAACTAGGACAATTAACCACCACATGTATACTTTTTGCAACATGAAATTAAAAAATTGGGTAATTTGAATCTACCTCCTGCGCGGGATTGCAAGCAATGCCACAAATGCCTTCGGGGTGGGTTTGATGTTCTTGGGGGTTGAAGTTGCCATGGACGCCTACGTAGGAAATTTGCAATACAAATGAATTCCCCTCTTCTTTTTTTTTAACTTATAATGGCCGTTGTCATCGGAATTATGATGAACTCAAGCACTTTTTTGGAAAAAAGAAAATTCTCATTGCTAATGCCTTCTTCGTCGAAACCAAATGGGAAATTTTTGTCGGAATTACGACGAATGCAGGCATTTTTTCAAAAAAAAATCAAATTTGACCACAATATACCTTCTCCATCGGAAACCTCAGTCGGAAATCTAGTCCAAATGTATTAGTGGGAATGTCATAAGGTGCTCTTTTTGTTAGATGTCTCCATCTTTGCAAAAATGATATGAAGGATCTCCTTGTTTTTTGTTTTGTGTTAAAGAGGTCCATCATGGTCACCTCATTTTTGCAGCTGTAAGCATAGTGTGAGACAAACTTATTAGCCAATTCTTGAAAAGATTTGATAGTCAAAGGTAATCGAGAGAACCATTCTATGGCACTTCCTCCAAGACTACGAGAAAAGAGTCTCATGAGGTATGTTTTGTCTACTGCAAATTCTAAGGTAGCAACACAAAACTCTCTCAAGTGATCTTTAGGGTCCCCTTTTCCTCTATACTTATCGAGTTTTGGTATTTCCCAATGACTAGGAAAAGGTGGCGTCAAAATACTTAGATCAAAAGGATAGAGACATATGTCCTCAATAGAAAAATTGTGTGGCGATGCGTTCTTTTTCTTGAGAGTGTCTATTTCTTGTCTCAATGCTCTCAATTTACTCAAAACGAGATCATTGGTAGGCATAGGTTTCAATGTTTTTGTAGATCTCTTGTATCCTAGTTGCAAGTAAAAAGGTTTGTGATCTTTTATCATCTCCTCATTGTTTGTCCTTCTAGGTTTAAATTCACTAGCTCTCGGTTTGTCCTTAACTATGAGCAATGATATGTCAAAATAAGGTGGTAGTTTAATTCCCTCATTAGAAAGGGCTTTGAAGTATTCTTGTGGATCACATTTTACCACCTCTTTAAGAATTTTAGTAAATATATGGTCGTGAAATGCTTTGTCAATGGTAGATTGAGTTATTTCTTCATCGCTTGTTTCACTGATTTCACTAGTTCCAATGCTAATGTGTTCTTCTTCATCAAAATCAATAAGGTTGTCATCATCTTGAAATAGATGATTTTGAAATATTTTCACTCTCGAGTTAGGATACATAAGCAATTGTTCTGATCTTTGACCTAAGGTTTACAGATATGAAGATGAATGAGACTCAAGGTGTGATGCAAACCCTAAAGTGCAAAGGGAGAACTATATGATATGATTGAGATTGGTATGTAACTAAGGATCAATGCAAATATTGAGGTACAAACTATATAATAGGAAGGTGAGTTTGGGATATGATAAATACCAATGCAAAATGCAATTTAAGTGATATGATTGAGAGGGAATGTGCTAAAGGATTTATGCAAAATGGAATCTATATGATAGGAAAGTGATGTGTAGCTAAACCCTAAATAAGATATGAGTATGAATGATGTTCGATTAAAGAACTAAGGATAGTCTAGGTCTGAAAATATTTGCAATGTTAGGTTTGACTTGTGCTATGATGGATAGACACAAGGATAAGTGATCAAAGAGAGGGCATGCTATGATAGGAGATGATGAACTCCAAACGAAATACCAACTCAAAGACACTGATAAGTTCCTTGACTCAAGAAAGATGCACCTCAAGTGATAAGGGTGATTGATGATCAAAATTTGATGTTATACCTAAGATGAGAAATCCTAAGTGCAAGCAATGTTTTTTGGCTTTTTCTTTTTAGAATTTTGATTGAAGTATCCAAGAGGTGGGATTATGTCCTAAAGGGATGGTGGAAGTCTATGCAAATATATGGGTTATGTCCTAATGATGGGACCTAAGGACATGATGCAAGGATGAGACCTAAAGGAAATATGCAAAGGTATGATCTAAGGGTGGAATGAAAGGTCCTAAAAGGTCTGATGATGCGACTATGCAGGAATCTAAAAGATCAGAACTAGAAAATGATGTCTCAAGAGATTTAAAATGCTTGTTTTGAGAACACATGCTCAATGTTTCAATGCCAATGTTGTTTTGCAATGTTTTCGTTTTACAATGTGGATGAATACTTGAAATTTTAGACCAAGGTTTTTGAAAAGTGTTTCAATTTCAAGTGTGGTGTTGATTGTGAAATGTTCTTGTTTGTTTTGCATACACTCTGAAAACACGACAGACATAATGTTTGTTTGATTTTGTAATGAAAACACATTCAAGCACAATTGTAAGGCTAGACAGGACAATAGTTGTTGGATCTCACTTGGGTTTCCCCAACTACGCTTTCTCAAAGAGGATACTTAGATGCTTGACCCCACTAGCTCCACTCCATGACACTCACTTCTCTGGGGAAGCCAAGCATCAGTCCCCATGAAAACTCCCCATGGTGAATTTTGTATCTCCACTGAGAACCATAAGGATATGAGACAACATCAAAGGTCTGACCTCTTGTACCAACAACTAGAAGGTTTTTGGATTCTAAAACAAGGGGCTTTTAGTAAGGGCATCCATTTGAGTGGCCATAATTAGTAGCATTTTCCACTTCGTTAAAGGATGCCTCCCAACCTACAGAGGTTACACTCTACAGATTTTCACATGTCATGCAAACACTGAGGGAGACATAATGTCGTTATTACAACATGTAACTGTTAAGATTATTTCAAGTTGAAGTCTGTGGGCTGATTTTTGGTCGGGGGGATATGCTTTCCATTTTGCTTTCCAGCTGCGCTCAGCATACGGGCCAAGTGTCATCTTGGCATTTCTTTTGACGGCCCATTTTTTATGTTGAAGGTTTGAAGGAACGCGGAGCTTCCAAGTGGCTCTGTTTTGATGACTCGACATTCTATTGGACCCCACCCTACATCTTGAGAAAGATAGGGACACATGGCATCTTCGTGTTGCCTGTATTATTTCTGTTTGAATGCCCTTTTGCAGATATCCTCAGAGCTATCGCGTGTTTTCTATAGTGAGTTGTCCTCCAGGATGCAGTTCACACAAAATATTTTTTGTTCAGGTAGGAGTGAAGCTCACCACGGTAGGGTGGAAGTAACAACCCCGGAAGTAGTTTTGCTGGGTGTGTTCTTGCGAGATGCCATGGTAGTGTTTTCTGTTTCAGAGGCGGTTGTGCATGGTTGGTAGATGCTTTGAGATGTTAGCGGGATGAGGGATCTATTTATGCTTTGGTTTTCCTGTTTTAGGGGTTCAAAACTTTGAAATAAAGAGAACAATTAAGTATCTTTGATATAATTTTAGCCTTTTAACTATTGTTGTTTCTAAGGAAAGGATAATCAAATTGTCCCTACAGCCTTTGTGATGCCTCTTTTCAGTATGCTTTGATAGTTTTTTGTGCTGACTTTAAAGATATATATCTAATACTCTATCGATTAAACTATGTTTTGCACTCGTTATTTGGTGGATGTGTGATTTATATTTGTTTATTTTTTTCAAGGGATCTTGATTGTGTCTTAATTGTGGTTCTGTTCGGATATGTAGATTGTTGAATGGGCTCTAAAATCATATGCCTCTGGGTTTTATATGTTGTTAATGCTTTTACAAAATATTATGGCGGATTGCCTCAATAGTTTAGATCATTTTTCTTTAAGTTCCTTCTTTCCCTTTTCCCCAATCATCAGGAATAGTCGGCTTCTTAAATCCGAAGTTCATTTTGTGAGTCATGTGTAATAGGTCCCCCATCACTGAATTTCCCATAAGGTTGTTTGCTTTCAAAGTAAAATTTAGAGTCAACGGTTCTTTTTCTAGCACGCCCGATGGGACCATATTTTGCATAAGCTCTGAGCCAGTTTATGAGTCACAGGCCCGTTACCAGGAGTTAAACAACTCTAAATCCCAATTTACTCCTACCACCCCTAGTAAACGTTCATTCAACTTGTTGGGCCCATATAAAATTTCCATTCCATATGTGTCCTTGTTGGAAGTAGTGCTTATCTAATTCATCGGTCAAGTCGTTTGCTTAAGTTTTCCTCATGTAATTCGGTCATTGTTTAGTTTCATTGTGTTGAACTTGAACCTTGAACTTTAACCTTTTTGGTTCAAAGTTCAATGTTCAACGGGCATTGCTTTGAATGTTTTTCCCCCCACGCGGTTTCTAAGTTTTGCTAGTCCTTGTCGGCATTTTGCATTCTTTGAACTTGAACCTTTTTGGTTCAAGGTTCAAGGTTCAAGATTTGTCATGTTAATGTTGTGTCACGATTGTTTCGCAAAGTTCAGAGTTGAATGTATAGGCTTCTTGGAGGACATGTGACTTGCCACAAGATGATGGTGCAGATTTTTAGGACATGATAAATGGCCACCGAGGGAAGGAATATTCTTTCTTCAATGATTTGAAATCTACCATTTATAGCAAGTATGTGTAAGAATTTGTTGTGTTAGAAGTGAAGTGACTTAGCATTTAAAGCATGCTTCAGTGCAATCATTTCAAAGTAAGGTCACACGAATGAAGAGTAATGAAGGCAAATTTTGGTAGTGATAGGTAAGATTTTCTCGACTTTAAAACTGAGTAGTTTTCATGTCGGGATTATTAATTTCTTGAAAAGGTTTTGAGAAGGAGTTTTGGAGCGGGAAAAATAGGTTGTGATAGAGGTTTACAAAAAATAGAGGAAGCTATGTTTAACAACTTTCTAAATTGTTGCAGTTTGTTTTAAAGATCTGGGTATTCTGTTAAGTTGATTGCTTCCATTTCCACTTTCCTTCTTTGCCTGGGTTAATTGGGGAAAATCATGAACTAAAAATGAGGCCTGTTTTGCCCAAATTGATGAGCTCGTCTTCTCTAGTAAGCTCTTTACAGAATTAGGTGATACAACGCTAGTTCAGTTGGATTTAGATGTTTTCCTAGAAAGAGTAGGGAATTCAGTCATGAACCCTATGATGAGAGATGTAGCACAAAGTGGATTATTAGAAGCGGCCACCTTCCCCACAGCTACCCCTTGCCCTGAGTTAGTCTTAGAATTTATGAGTCATTATGACAAGGGTAATATATGTATAAGGAAAAATGATGGTGAAGTCTTGTTGTCCATTGATAAACAGACAATAATGGCAGCCATGGGTATTCCACATCGGGAACCCTATGAAGACTGGACTATTGGTAAATCTTATGGGATTTTCTCTGAGAAAAAGTAGTATTATAGAACTGTTATTGCATGGAATTGGCTCCTAAGATTCCAAAAAGGAGGCTCAAGGCTGCCGAGACCTCTAACTCATGAACATTTAATTCTAGTAATCTGAGACTTGGTGATATTGTTGAGCAAGGTAAAGGGTAATTCCTACTCTTTTTACTAGGAGGACCAGATGTATTTCTTCATCCAGGTCACTCTGGATAAAAGTCGGTTCATCGACAGGGCAACTGTCATCACGGAAAGATTACACGAAGGTTTGAGCAATTATCTTGGGATGCCGAATTTTTATATCTCTTCCTATCTATTATATATGCTTGCTTATGTTAGAGAATGGTCTGGATTGTCTCATGTAAAATAGGTTCAAGCCATAGGAATTTATGAGTATCATCCTAATCTGACTTTGAAAGGGCATGTTGATGACTATCTCCGCTGGAATGATATTTTCGCTGGAAGGCTGACCTTTGAATTACAAGGTAATTTGCATAAAAGAATGTCTGCAGAAGCGATTGAACTTGTTAATATCTATGGCAATTTCTTTATATAGTTCAGTCACTTCACTTACCTAAGGGTTGGAGGATTTAAATGTTAAACCTTTAGGCTACCCAGATATGTTTCAGACTCCTGCATTTTGATCAAAATTTCTAGGCATCTTGCCTATGTCGCAAAGGATTATGGTGAGGACTCCAACACAAGTGGGATTTTTCCCATTGATTTAGGCCATTACAACTGTAGGTCTGTCTCTGATGCACTGAATCTTGAGCTATAATTTAAAAAGTTGTGTTTGAAGACCTTTGTGAAAAGGGATAATTTTGATAGTAAGGGTTTCATTGCTCAGTATGTGAAGAAGATGGTGCCTGATCAACATGTTCCTCAGTTAGAGGATTGTTGGGAGGGTTGCAAGGATGAATTTGAAGTAAGGAAATGGAGTTGGTCCAGATTAACTTTGAAACAAATTCATGACATGAGATTGACAATGGATACCTCAGATGTCACCACTGATGATGAAGATGTACTTGATTTTGAGTTCATGAAGCGGGTACATGACGAACCTCTTCCAGGAGTGGATTCAAGCAAAAAGATGGGTGATAGTGTTCAGACACACACCTTCAATGTAATTTGCACGATAGAAAATTGGCTTAGGAGTTGTCGTTTCCATCTGACACGAGCAACCAATTTGAGAAGCAAAAGTGGGAAGAAGAGTATCACAAGTAAAACTTTTGTTTTAACTAACATTCCTATTTCTGATGCAAGAAAAAGGCAGACAAGGATTAAAAAAGAGAAACTTGACACCAGAGGTGAGCTTTCTATTGTTGGTCGAATTACTAGGTCAAGGACCAAGAAGAGTTTCCAGCCATTGGCGCCTCATCTCATCCTTGAATTGGACACAGAGGAAACACTGTGCAAGATGGAATCCCCTATTTCTGAAGTAGACAAGGTTTTAATTGACATAGACACTACTCTCCAAGACCCAAGGACACTTGAAATCCAGTCTCATACGGACCATGCTACACCGCCATCCTCAGCAGGATTTCCACCCATGCCATCTAAGGACGGACTCTAGCACCAAAATGGTTAAGTGATTCAATCACCAGAAAAAGGAATGCGGTTCCTATTTGAGTATCAATGGAGTATGTTGTGAGGAAATGTCTGGGAAGGTCTACAAAGCCGAAAAAGCTAAAAATGGAGGCCATGATTGATTTTGATGAAAGCACAAAGCATTGGACTGTAGACATTGCCAGACCCGAGTCTGACAAAGATGTTGTTATGGCTTTAGAAGCAGATTATGTTGTTGAACGAATTGATTTGGGGGTCGGAACCAGAGCGGTAGATGTGAAACATCTGGAGACTTTGACTAAAAGAATTATCTCTCGTACTTGGAAGGACGAAAGAGACAAGGTTGAGTTAAAAAAAAGTTTAACGCAGATGGCCTAGTACATTCATGCTCTGTAGAACAGTCCGTTACCATTGTCACAAAATTTAGGACCTTTTAGTCCAAAGTCACCAGGTAATCAAAAATTCTTTGATGAAGTTCAACGAAACATGATGATTGCTGAGGTTTTCTTAGAATTGCTCACCTTGATCATGCATCAAGCAACCAATTACATAACGGATTTGGTCCAGATCTTCAAAGATGCCAACAAAGTCACCAAAGCATTAGACTCTGACTTGGTCTCATGGAAGAAAGAGAAATCCAAATGGGCATTAATTTCGAAACAAATGCGGGATATTTAGTGTTATGGTGTGATGTATTTTCTTGCCGAAAATCAAGTGTCCGGATTAAATGAAGATGTGATGTTTATTTGCAAGGAGATTATTGAGTGGTTCAACTAGATTATTGAACAGGGTTATAATGAGTTAGCCAGTCTATGTGGTGAATTAACGGCCTTAAGGGCAACCATGCATAAGGACTTACACTGTGTGGATGTTCAACTACCTAAAGAGGATAGAGAAACCTTGGAAGATACTATGGCGATGATTAGCCAGTTTAGCAGCCACATCAAATAGATTAAGGTGGAAAAATACTTGTCCGTTGAAGACTTTACGAGGATCTCTAAAGTGGAATCAATGCTCACAGTTTGTCTCGATCACCTGGATTCCCACAGGGATAAAGTGCAAATGGTGAAGAGAAAGAAGGAGCTCTAGAAGTAGAGAGTAATTCACATCAGTTTGCCACATGTAGCTGTAATCCAGGAGTTTTCAAAAGTGCATCGAGAGTGGAGTGCGGTGAAAGCGGTGATGGTGTCTGTCCAAAACACTAACCCGAGCGATCACATCGGAACTGAGCAGACGACATGACTAGCACTGCTGGCAGTTGTTCGCCAGCGAGTCTAGTTATTTTCCTTAGTTTCAGTTATACAATTAGGGTTGCTTTCTATTAACTCATGTGAGTTAATTTTACTTTGGTTTAAATGAACTATTGGTCTGGTGACCTATAAATATGTTTCATAATGACTTTGTAAGGTTTCACTAAGTTTTTGAAGAGACTATCTTTAAATTGGCTAAAAACATTTTGTGTATGTAGAAAGTGGATGATCATCAGTGAATGACAATCTTGTTGACAGTTATCTTTGGTTTCAAGTCTGTGTGTTTGATATTTGAAGTTTGATTTCTATGACAATCTGTTTCAAAGAAGAGGCTGTTATACTTTCTATATGTGCAGAAAAGTATTGGCAAATTTCATCTTTATAAGCTTTTCATTTTGTTTTAGTGTACATGAACTCTGTTGGCTTTATATAAAGAGTTATATATGAATCAGTTCTTGCATTCATTTTGTATTGACTGGTGTATGCCATTACCTTTAAGTGCTTTCTGGTGAAAAGCATTCTATTGATTGTGTGTAATTTGGAGCTGATTGAATATTTATTAGAGGGAGTTGTACCTTATTTCAGAGGTTAATCAATATAATGATTTTCCAACTGTTTGGTTGAAAATTTGTCTTTCTTTTCATGGTCCGCAATATTTAAAGATTCAACAAATAAGGGGAGAAAAATCTGTTTACCAACAGATTTTTGGTGACTCTGCTAGGGAAAGAAGAATAATTGTTTTTAAAACAAGGTGGTCATAGCAGTATACTCTATTCTTCATAAATGGTATTGCCTCTTGAAGGGTTTTTGCCTATGTTGCAACCAAATTTAAACTGGGTACAAGAGGAACAAAGTAACATTACCTCAGAGCTGGATACTCTAGCCTGGAGGAATAGAAGAAGTCGAGCAGAATATGACAGGATAAGTGCTCTTCTTAGTGAAATAGAAAGACAATCGGATCAGCTTGTGTTAGTCTTTGAAAGGGTAGTCATTCCTAGGGTTTTCTTTATCCACGTCCTTGATAAACAATTCCAGATTCCCCGACGATTGTTACCCTGATTGTTCCACACTAGACTCTAGGCCATATACTAGATCCCAAAGAAGGAGGGGGGTTTTTGATCCCGTCTTTGAATAATTGTTGAATTTAAATTTTCAACCCACCTTCTCGTCCCAACGAAGGGCAAGGAGTAGACCTCCATCTCCTTTGTCATCATCATGTGCATCTCCAGTTTTTCAAGCATTGGTCTTGCACGGTGTTGCCTTACCAATTTCATTTAATCCTACTCCTCTTAATATCATACTCCCAATGGCGGCCAACAACCCATGGGGGGCAGCTGTAGGACCGTTGAATTTAGGTTTGAACCTTAATCCTTTGCCAAAATCTGCCAGAGATCATTTGTCCAAATTTAGCGGGGACGAGACGGTCACTGTAGATGAACACTTGAATTCTTTTAGTGTAGCCTATGGAGTAATAGCAGTTCAACATGAGGATGTGGCTATTAGGTTGTTTATTCAGACGTTGATAGGAGTGGCAGCTGATGGGTTTTATCATTTGCCGAATAGTGTGATAGCGACCTAGCAGGATTTGAAGACAAGATTCGAAGCTAGATTTAAAGTAGCTAAAGATGAACATTCCCTCCTGGCTCAGTTATCCTAGTTGAAAAAGGAGCTTCCTGAATCCATGAGGGACTTCATAGCGAGATTTGATAAGATCCTACACAAGATCTCGGTTAACCAAAAACCTTCAGATGATAATCTCAAATGTTTTTTTATCAATTCTATGCCCTCTGAGATTAGTTTCTTGATTCGTAGGCAAAGGGTTGCTGATTTGAATGCTGCTAAAACTCTCGTAGTTGAATTAGAGGATTATTTGATCACTGAAGGCAAATGGAAATGAGAAGTACAAATATCTAATGCCCAACCCACTACTTCCTTAGATCCTGTTATCCAACGGTTAATGAATGATGTAATTTCTCTAAAGAGGCAAACTCCTAAAGCAAGTACTTCCTATTCCCAACCATATCAAGACATTCCTAGAAGATATCCTAATCAACAGGGAGGAGGTTGTGGAAGACAATTACAACTACCCCCTATACAACAAAGACTTGCTATTGAAGCACCACCCCTCAAGGCAAATTCTTGTGTGTTTCATTTAACTGACGAGCATGATGGTTCTTCGTGCCCTGAGATGGTTCATTTTTCTCAAATGATCAGTAAAGGAGAAACAATCTTAGAAGTTGATGAAGGATTTTCCCAGAGTATGCTTGGCAACTCTGAAATTCATTATATGAAATATGTTTCCGATTCAGAAAGGGGAGGAAACATGTTGGTCTCTTTGGAAGATTCCTCATACACAATTCTTACAAGAACTCAATAGAACTTGAAATCTCAAGATGTTGTAACGCCCGTCCAGAGTACTATGAAAGGAAAATAAATCTTGACCCGCCATGCAGGTATGTCAAAAATTGTTCCAGGGATTGCTTCTTCAAGTTTTGATTCTTTTACTAATCCTTTTGATATCATTGAATTTTGCAAGACATCTTGTGTTCATATTTATCCGGCTGGGTATTTGAAACTAAACCTGAAAGAAATGGATAGGTTGGTTGAATTTGTCAAAGGGGATGATGCCCATGCCTTAACAAGTGAAACCCAAACACCCATGAGTACCAATTATCTAGCACATACTAATGTTAGTCCTGCTCTAGTAATCCCTGAAAGCTCATCAAAGACTATTCCTCTACAAAATGATCTGCTTGAACCCAATCTTGAAAATAAACCAGAACCTTTCTATGTGTCCTTATATTTCAATGGGCATAAGTTGAGTAATTGCATAATAGATTTTGGAGCATCCGATAATGTCATGCCTTCAATCGTAGTAGAAGCTTTAGGTTTAACCCTAACAAAGACCTTTGGAAAATGTTACTCCATGGACTCCAAGCAGGTTCCTTTATTGGGGAAAATTAAAGATGCATAGGTTGCCTTGGTAGCACACCCTGCTAAGAGAATCAAGTTGACAATCCTAGTGGCTGACATCCCTGCTAGCTATGGCATGTTGTTAAGTCACACTTTTTGTAAGGACATGGGAGGGGAAATTAGGATGGATTGGTCTCAAGAAATGATTACAGTTGGAAAACAAAGAGTCCTATTGCACCCTGAAACAAAGGCTAAGTACACAGTTTTTCCCTTAGATGATCCGAAAACTCAAATTTTGTATCAAGATTGTGGCTTTGGCAATTGCATGATATCAACTGACCCTTAGGACAAGAGTATGTTAAGGGATTCTGGTAAGTCTAATGAACTCTGGTCTATGGAATTTGATGGGAGTTTTTCATCTTCTAGATCAGGGGTTGGGGTTGTATTGATACCTCCCCATGGAAAGGTCATTCCTTATTCTTTCAAATTGGAATTCCAAAACATGAATAATACAGCTGAATATGAGGCCTTGTTATTAGGTCTGGTTGAAGCAAAGAGATTGCAAATCAAAATGTTGAAGGTGAGAGGTGATGCAGAGCTTATTGTTAAGCAGGTGAGGGGCTTATTTGCGGTCAAAAATGAGAGATTGAGACACTATAGGAATCATGTTTAGGATGAGATTGAAGCCTTTGATGCTTTTTCAATTGAAGCCATTCCTAGGGAGTTTAATTCGAAGGCTGATTCTTTGGCGGTATCTGCAGCTTTACTAGTACCACCTCCAGATTTCACAACCAACACTTAGAGGGTTGAACTAGTGCATAGACCTAGTGTGTCTGATGATTTTGAATCCTGGTAGGTGTTCGAAAATGATAAATAGATTCAGAGATTTTTACAATGTGCTGACATTTTTACATCCTTGTTTTATGAGGGATCAGATGCGAATTGTAAAGAGTTTTCTCCCGATACACCAGAAGAAGTACATGATGGGATGTTGCAGTTAAAAGGAAATAAAATCCCAAAGGGTTTAGTTTCTCTTGAACGTCTTTTCGACAGGAAAGATGGATATGTTAAGCAAAGAGATAAGGAAGATCCTGTAATTCGAAGCTCTAGGGAGTATGAACAAATTAACATTGGTACCAATGAAGATCCTAAATTTGTTAATTTGGGAAAATGTTGTTCTGAAGTGGAAAGAAGGAGGTTCATTAATTTGCTGGTTGAGTTTAAAGATGTTTTTGCATGGAGTTATGATGACTTGAAGAACTTCAGGGATGGTAAGTTCCAACATCAGATTCCTTTGAAACCAGGTGTTAATCCTTTCCGACAGAAGCTAAGAAATTTTAATCCAAAGGTAGCAGCAACAATTTTTCATGAGGTTGACAAGATGTTGAAGGGCCGAATTATTTATCCTCTACTTCATTCTACCTGGATTGCGAACATAGTTCCTGTTCGGAAGAAAAATGGTGAGATACGAATCTGTGTTGATTTCAGAAACTTAAATCAAGCAAGTTTGAAAGATAATTATCCCCTGCCTGCAATGGATCATATTTTACAAACTGTGTCCGGGTCGGAGATGATGTCCATGTTGAATGGTTTCTCTGGGTATAATCAGATTAGTGTTGTGGAGTAGGATCAACACAAGACAACCTTTATAACTCCCTGGGGTACCTTTGCATATAATAGGATGCCTTTCGGGTTATTAACGCAGGGGCAAATTTTCAAAGGGCGATGGATATTTCCTTCGGGAATTCGAGGGATAAGATTATTGTGGTGTATTTAGATGATTTAACTATTTTCTCCAAAAAAAAGGAAGCATCATGTGCGAGATTTGAGAAAGGTTCTAGCGAGATGTAGAGAACATGGGGTATCCTTAAACCCTAAAAAGTTTGTTTTTGGTGTCATGGACGGAAAACTTCTGGGACATATCATTTCACAGGAGGGAGTAAAGGTTGATCCACAAAGGGTAAAGGCAATACAATAGCTCAGTCTTCCTTCAAATAGAAATGGAGTAAGGTCTTTCTTTAGACAGGTGAACTTCTTAAGGCGCTTTATTCCCGATTTCACTGAAACTACTAAATATATTGTGAATATGATGAGTGAAAAGGTAGCCTTTAGGTGGAATGAAGCTAGTAGAAAGGCTTTTAAAGAGATTAAGAAGGTAATTGTGCATGCGCTGACCCTGGTAAACCTAGACTTTAATAAGGACTTTATTATTTATTGTTATGCATCCAAACATACTATGTCCGAGATTTTGGTACAGAAGGGTGAGGATAATGAGGAGGTGCCAATTTCCTTCATGAGTATTCCCCTGAAGAAGCATGAGTTAAAATACTCACAGATAGAGAAGCAGGCTTATGCAGTGGTAAAATCCATGAAGCAGTTCAGGTATTACATACTTCATTCACATGCGATTATTTTTGTTCCTAATTCTACAGTAAAAGTTGTTTTGACTCAACAGGATGTTGGCATTAATAATAGAGCATCTTGGATCTCCAAGATACAAGAATTCAATTTGGATATCAAGCCCACTAAGCTAGTTAGAGGACAAGGCCTCTATAGATTGATAGCAGAGAATGAGTCTAAAGAAGAGGACAGTTTACCTTTAACCATGTTCATTGATCACCGAGATTCTTGGTTCACCAATGTGGCGTACTATCTTACGTATGGAGACTGTCCAGATCATCTTTCTCCTAGGTAAAAAATAAATTTGAGGTTGAAAGCTACAAAGTATGTCATCTCTAATAACATATCGTACAAGAAAGGTTTAGATGGCACTTTCCTCCGATGTGTGGATAAACCACACCAAGAAGCTTTGTTGAAAACTTTTCATAATGAAGCATGCAGGGGTCATTTTTCCTCTACGGTTACTGCATACAAAATCCTGATAAACTGCTACTATTGGCTAGGGATGTTCTAGGATGCATACACCTGGGTGGTGAGGTGTGAGAAATGCAAGTTGTTTATAGGTA
This sequence comes from Cryptomeria japonica, assembly GCF_030272615.1. Taxonomy (NCBI): domain Eukaryota; kingdom Viridiplantae; phylum Streptophyta; class Pinopsida; order Cupressales; family Cupressaceae; genus Cryptomeria; species Cryptomeria japonica. The sequence continues at coordinate 308,271,382 of NC_081412.1, read as the reverse complement.
AACCCCAGTTGGCCGCCTTGCTTTTGAGGCCCGTGGTAATTGAAGAACCGTTTAAGCAGTGGGGATTATATTTTATTGGTCCTTTGAACCCCATTTCCAGTGCGGGGCACACTCAAATATTAACAGCAATGGATTACTTCACTAAGTTGGTGGAAGCTATCCCTGTTAAAAAAACTACCTCATAAATTGTGCATACATTCCTTAAGGAGAATATTCTTGTTAGGTTTGGAGTCCCTCAGAAAATAGTCACAAATAATGCATCAAATTTCTCTTCATCCGAGTTGAGCTTATTTTTCTATGATCACGAAATTTCTTTGGCACACACTTCTAATTATTATCCTCAGGGTAATGGTCAGGAGGAATCAAGTAACAAGAACTTGATCAACATCATGAGAAAATTGGTCAGTGAATATTTTAGGGATTGGCATAAGAAGCTGCATGAAGCACTATGGGTGGGTCAAACTTCACCGAAACAAGCCATAGGAATGTCACCATTTGAGCTGGTATATGGTATTGGCACACAACTATCTCCCCCTTTAGAGTTAGCGGCTTCTAAACTGCAGACAGTGATAGAAGATGCATTTTTTCAGAACTCTCTTGAAAAATGAATTATGTACTTAACCAAGATTGAAGAAGAAAGGGAAAAGCTGGTTGACAAGATTACAGAACATCAAATGAGGGTTACAAAGATTTTTTATCAAAAATCAAGGCCTAGAAAGTTTATGAAAGGGGACCTGGTGTTATTACAGGATAAAAGGAGAGAACTGAAAGGTGCTCATGGAAAATTTGAGTTGTTGTGGAAGGGGCCTTATGTGATTCATGAGATAAAGGGGCCCAATTCTTTTAAACTTGCTTACCAGGATGGTTTTGAACTACCCATGTCTTATAATGGGCAAGACTTAAAATTGTATCAATTATAGATAGGTGTCCCTTGTTAGTCTGTACATACTTTCTTTTTGTTGTGTTAGCCTAGGTGTGTTGGTTTTTCTTGTGAGTTGAACCTTAGTTTGTCATTTTACGAAACCAGAGATTTTGAGATTCATCACTTGGTACTTTACAAGTTCCAGTCCCCATGCAGAGCCACTGTTGGGCACATATAAAATTTCCATTCCATATGTGTCCTTGTTGGAAGTAGTGCTTATCTAATTCGTTGGTCAAGTCATTTGCTTAAGTTTTCCTCATGTAATTCGGTCATTGTTTAGTTACACTGTGTTGAACTTGAACCTTGAACTTGAACCTTTTTGGTTCAAGGTTCAAAGTTCAACGGGCGTTGCTTTGAATGTTTTTCCTCCCGCACGGTTTCTAAGTTTTGCTAGTCCTTGTCGGCATTTTTCATTCTTTTAACTTGAACCTTTTTGGTTCAAGGTTAAAGATTTGTCATGTTAATTTTGTGTCGTGATTGTTTCACAGAGTTCGGAGTTGAATTTATAGGTTTCTTGGAGGACATGTGACTTGCCACGAGATGATGACGCGGATTTTTAGGAAATGATAAATAGCTGCCGAGGGAAGGAATATTCTTTCTTCAATGATTTGAAATTTGCCATTTATAGCAAGTATGTGTAAGGATCTATTGTGTCAAAAGTGAAGTGACTTAGCATTTAAAGCATGCTTCAGTGCAATCATTTCAATGTAAGGTCACACGCACGAAGAGTAATGAAGGCAACTTTTGGTAATGATAGGTAAGATTTTCTCAACTTTAAAACTGAGTAGTTGTCATGTCAGGATTATTATTTTCTTGAAAAGGTTTTGAGAAGGAGTTTCAGAGTGGGAAAAATAGGCTGCGATAGAGGTTTACAGAGAACAGAGGAAGGTATGTTTAACAACTTTCTAAATTGTTGCAGTTTGTTTTAAAGATCTGGGTATTTTGTTAAGTTGCTTGCTTCCATTTCCACTTTCCTTCTTTGCCTGGGTTAATTGGGGAAAATCACAAACTAAAAATGAGGCTTGTTTTGCCCAAATTTATGAGCTCGTCTTCCCTGGTAAACTCTTTACCGGAATTAGGCGATACAGCACTAGTTCAGTTGGATTTAGATGTTTTCCTAGAAAGAGTAAGGAATTTAGCCACGGACCCTATGATGAGAGATGTAGCATAGAGCGGATTATTAGAAGTGGCCACCTTCCCCACAGCTGCCCCTTGCCCTAAGTTAGTCTTAGAATGTATGAGTCATTATGACAAGGGTAATAGATGTATAAGGAAAAATGATGGTGAAGTCTTGTTGTCCATTGATAAACAGAGAGTAATGGTAGCCATGCATATTCCACATCGGGAACCCTATGAAGACTGGACTATTGGTAAATCTTATGGGATTTTCTCTGAGAAAAAGCAGTATTATAGAACTGTTATTGCACGGAATTGGCTCCTAAGATTCCAAAAAGGAGGCTCAAGGCTGTCGAGACCTCTAACCCATGAACATTTAATTCCTGTAATACGAGACTTGGTGATATTTTTGAGTAGGGTAAAGGGTAATTCCCAATCATTTTAGTGGGAGGACTAGATGTATTTCTTCATCCAGGTCACTCTGGATAAAAGTCGATTCATCAACTGGGCAACTGTCATCGCAGAAAGATTGCACGAAGGTTTGAGCAATTATCTTAGGATGCCTAATTTTTATATGTTTTCCTATCTGTTATATATGCTTGCTTGTGTCAGAGAATGGTCTGGATTGTCTCATGTAAAATGGGTTCAAGGCATAAGAATTTATGAGTATCATCCTAATCTGACTTTGAAAGGGAATGTTGATGACTATCTCTGCTGGAATGATATTTTTGCTGGAACAGTGACCTTTGAATTACAAGGTAATTTGGATAGAAGAATGTCTACAAAAGCGGTTGAACTCGTTAACATCTATCACAATTTCTTTATACAGTTCAGTCACTTCACTTACCTAAGGGTTGGAAGATTTAAAGGTGAACCCTTTAGGCTACCCAGATATGTTTCAGACTCCTGCATTTTGATCGAAATTTCTAGGCATCTTGCCTATGTCGCAAAGGATTATGGTGAGGACTTCGACACAAGTGGGATTTTTCCCATTGATTTAGGCCATTACAGCTATAGGTTTGTCTCTGATACACTGAATCTTGAGCTAGAATTTAAAAAGTTGCATTTGAAGACCTTTGTGAAAAAGGATAATTTTGATAGTAAGGGTTTCATTGCTCAGTATGTGAAGAAGATGGTGCTTGATCAATATGTTCCTCAGTTAGACGATTATTGGGAGGGTTGCTAGGATGAATTTGAAGTAAGGAAATGGAGTTGGTCTAGATTAACTTTAAAACAAATTCATGACATGAGATTGTCAATGAATACCTCAGATGTCATCACTGATGATGAAGATGTACTTGATTCCGAGTTCATGAAGTGGGTACATGACAAACCTCTTTCAGGAGTGGATTGGAGCAAGAAGATGGGTGCTAGTGTTCAGACATGCACCTTCAATTTAATTCGCAGGATAGAAATTTGGCTTAGGAGTTGCCATTTCCATTCGACACAAGCAGCCAATTCGAGAAGCAAAAGTGGGAAGAAGAGTATCGCAAGTAAAAATTCTATTCTAATTAACATTCCCGTTTCTGATGCAGAAAAAAGGCAGACAAGGATTAAAGTAGAGAAACTTGACACTGAAGGTGAGCTTTCTATTGCTGGTCGAATTACCAGGTCAAGGAAAAAGAAGAGTTTCCAGCCGCTGGCGCCTCATCTCATCCTTGATTTGGACGCAGAGGAAACACTATGCAAGATGGCATCCCCTGTTTTTGAAACAGACAAGGTTTTAATCAACATAGACACTACTCTCCAAGACCCAAGGACACTTGAAATCCAGTTTCATACAGACTGTGCCAGACCACCATCCTCAGCAGGATTTCCACCCATGCCATCTAAGGAACTAACTCTAGCACCAAAATGGTTAAGTGATTCAATCATGAGAAAAAAGAATGTGGTTCCTATTTTGGTATCAATGGAGGATGTTGTGAGCAAATGTCTAGGAAGGTATACAAATCCCAAAAAGCTAAAAATGGAGGCCATGGTTGATTTTGATGAAAGCACAAAGCATTGGACTGCAGACATTGCCAAACCCGAGTCCAACAAAGATGTTGTTATGGCTTCAGAAGCAGATTATGTTGTTGAATGAATTGATTTGGGGGTCGGAACCAAAGCAGTAGATGTGAAACATCTGGAGACTTTGACTAAAAGAATTATCTCTCATACTTGGAAGGATGAAAGAGACAAGGCTGAGTTAAAACAAAGTTTAACGCAGATGGCCCAGTACATTCATGCTCCTCAGAATAGTCTGTTACCATTGTCACAAAATTTAGGACCTTTTAGTCCAAAGTCACCGGGTAATCAAAAATTGTTTGATGAAGTTCAACGAAACAGGATGATTGTTGAGGTTTTCTCAGAATTGCTCACCTCGATCATGCATCAAGCAACCAATTACATAACAGATTTGGTCCAGATCTTCAAAAATGCCAACGAAGTCACCAAAGGATTAGACTCCGACTTGGTCTCATGGCAAAAAGTGAAATCCAAATGGGCAGTAATTTCGAAACAGATGTGGGATATTCAACGTTATGGTCTAATGGATTTTCTTGCTGAAAATCAAGTGTCTGGATTAAATGAAGATATGATGTTTATTTGCAAGGAGAGTATTGAGTGGCGCAACCAAATTATTGAATAGAGTTATAATGAGTTGGCCAGTCTACGTGGAAAATTAATGGCCTTAAGGGCAACCATGTAGAAGGACTTACACTATGTGGATGTTCAACTACTTAAAGAGGATAGAGAAACCTTGGAAGATACTACGGAGATGATTAACCTGTTTAGCAGCCACATCAAACAGATTAAGGTGGAAAAATCCTTGTCTGTTGAAGACTTTACGAGGATCTCTAAAGTGGAATCAATGCTCACAGTTTGCCTTGATCACCTGGATTCCCACATAGATAAAGTGTAAATGGTGAAGAAAAAGAAGGATCTCTGGAAGTAGAGAGTAATTCACATCAGTTTGCCACATGTAGCTGTAATCCAAGAGTTTTCAAAAGTGCATCGAGAGTGGAGCATGGTGAAAGCGATGATGGTGTCTGTCCAAAACACTAACCCGAGTGATCACATCGAAACTGAACAGACGACATGATTAGCACTGCTGGCAGTTGTTTGCCAGCGAGTCTAGTTATTTTCCTTAGTTTCAGTTATATAGTTAGGGTTGCTTTTTTTTAACTCATGCAAGTTAATTTTACTTTGGTTTAAATGAACTATTGGTCTGGTGACCTATAAATATGTTTCGTAATGACTTTGAAAGGGTTCACTAAGTTTTTGAAGAGACTATCTTTAAATTGGCTAAAAACATTTTATGTATGTAGAAAGTGGATGATCATTAGTGAATGACAATCGTGTTGACAGTTATCTTCAGTTTCAAGTCTGTGTGTTTGATATTTGAAGTTTGATTTCTGTGAGAATCTATTTCAAAGAAGAGCCTGTTATACTTTCTATATGTGCATAAAAGTATTGGCAAATTTCATCTTTATAAGCTTTTCATTTTGTTTTAGTGTACATGAAGTCTATCGGATTTCTATAAAGAGCTATATATGAATCAGTGCTTGCATTCATTTTGTATTGACTAGTGTATGCAATTACCTTTAAGTGCTTTCTGGTGAAAAGCATTCTATTGATTGTGCGTAATTTGGAGCTGATTGAATATTTATTAGAGGGAGTTGTACCTTAATTCGAAGGTTAATCAATATAATAATTTTCCAATTTTTTGGTTGAAAATTTGTCTTTCTTTTCATGGTCTGCAATATTTAAAGATTAAACAAATAAGGGGAGACAAATCTGTTTACCAACACGACTGCATCCTCTTCTTCTCAAAGCTTACTTGTCTTCCCTGCAGTCACCCTTACAGCAATGGCACATGTTCCCCCTAGAAATTTTATGACCTAGAATATTGGGAGCACTCTCATTCCCCCTACTCTACCTGTAGTCTGGGGGCCAATCCCCGCAGCCATGTTGAAAGTCGTACCGAAGTTTACTGGAGAATATCATAAGACTCCTAGGGAACATTTACAAGATATAGCCAGTGTCTGCACTATCCACAGTATTACTGAGCAACATGTAGCCTTGAGATTGCTCATAGCCTCTTTCAAGGGAAGAGCTTTAGATTGGTTCAGATCCTTGGGTCCTAATAATATAGTGGATTGGGATTAGCTGGGTGACCATTTCTTCCAAAGATTATCTAACAAGGCCGACAGATCATCATTGATGCACCAGTTGATCATAATAAAGAGGGCCCCTCAGGAAGCACTGACAGAATTCAATTTAAGATTCCAAAGAACCTGGCAAATAATACCTGTATCCGCCCGCCTTCTTGTGGATATGGAATTCATCTTTTACTTAAAGGCTTTCAATTCTGACATATCGGTGATGATCCAATCCCTAGGAGGCAATACCCTCCTACAAGCATTTGACATAGCAGTTCAAGCAGAAAAAAAATTGATCAACACTGAGAAGCTTGCCCCTCGCCCCATCATGCTAGTCTTTCCTAAGATATCTCACCAAACTCCTGAAGAGATCATCCCTAGCACATCTACCCCACAATCTATGTATGTGTACCCCGGTCCCTAGCAAACATACGTCCCTCCACAATCGTCTCTAGTTGTGGAGGTCAAAGAAATGAAGGACTTGTTGAGATCCTTCTCGAACAAAATTGTTAATCTGAAAAGAGCCCAAATCTCACTTGCTAGACCCCCTTTTCAAGAAAATTTCCAAGGAAACAAACCCCCATACCAGTATAATCAGTATGCAAACCACCGTGTCGATAAGTCTACCCAGCCAAATAGCCAAATAGTCCTAGTCCCCAATCCTTTGCAGACCATTTACCCCAACATCGACAAGGAGTTGGCAGTCGGTCAAAATAATCTAGCAGATGATACTAACTGTTGGTGTTTTCCCTGCAATAATGCTCACACACCAAGAAATTGTCCAAGAGGAAATCTATAGAAAAATATTGTAGAGCAATGGAGTCTAGGCGTGATACCAGATGAGTTTGTTTATGCATCCCCTAGCATGGATAACACATCCCTCGTCACCCAAATGCAGGGTATGTCGATGCAACAAGAAACACTGATAGCCCCAAATCATGCATTGTTCTCTTGGATGGAAGACGAAGATGCAGTGCTCACCAATGGTGCAACTACTTCAAAGGAGGGAGTCCTCTTCATACAATCATATTATAATCTTCACTCTAAAAGGTGTTTCACTAAGGAGAATATGAACACATTAGGGAGAGCGCCCACAGATAAAGCTCCTGAGCAACCTGCAGTTGTCCCCACATACCCAAGGAAAGAGTTTGTCCCCTATAAGCCAAGAGAGCCAAAAGCATCAGTGCCTACAATACTAGACATGGTGGAGCAATTGAAGAAGTCTTCGACCAATGTATCTCTGTGGGATCTCCTTAGCATCCTAGAGGAAAAGAATCGACTAAAAGAGGCCTTGTCTGACGTTGGTGGAAGTGCAAATGAAAATGTTGCCAAATCTCTACAGATTAATGAAAGGGAGTCCCAACCCTCTACAAACAAATCATGCTCTCTGATTGTGTTAACCAACAAGACCATGCCTCCCAAGTATCAAATGGAAGGTAAGCCCCAAACCGAACCCATTCTATCTAGCCCTTATAGTTGGGGATAAACTCTTGCATAATTCTATGATAGATTCCAAAGCTAGCACCACTATCATGCCTAGACAAATCACTAAGGTTTTGAATATCAAGTAAGAACATTTAAATAGGGGAGTTATGCAATTAGATGGGAACAAAGTCCAGACCATAGGCCTTATCAAAATCCTCCTGCTGACATTGTTCGCATGTCTTAGTATTATTGTGCCCCAAGAAGTAGTGGTCATTGACATCCCACTTATTTTCGAGCTCTGCCTTTCCTGGGATTTTACTGCCAAGATAGGAGGCTATTTGTCTTTGGATTGGTCCCACCTCATCCTCCGCACTAAGTGTGGTGCCAAAATCAAAATCCTTTTAGAGCCCTTTCATGTCAAGCATGTAGCAGACCAGACCATGATTAATTTTGAACCCACTCATACTTCCATCTTGAATGAAGAAAGGAAAGTCGTAGAGCTCCTAGAGGATGAGAAGTGATTGGGGAGATCCCACCAAATCAAGAGGTTTTCCTAAATGAATTCATAGACTCTAATCCATTCTACAACTACCGTGCCACTAGCCTAGCTACCTACTGCATTTTTTATGAAAACTAAGTCATCCCAAAGCTTACCAAAGAACCATTTTCTAAAGAAGAATTGTCATTGTCACTCTGGACCTTGCACTTTGATGGTGCGATATGCAAATTAGGTTTCAGAGCTGATATTTGCCTCACTTCACCTTCGGGCGAATGAATCTTGAAGTCTTTTCATCTACAATTTTCATGTTCGAACAATGAAGCAAAGTACAAAGGACTGATCCAAGGTCTGAGCTCGGCAGAGAAGATGGGTATTAAGCAATTCAGAGTCTTGGGTGACTCTAAACTGGTGGTACACCAAGTTTGAGTAATTTCTAGTGCCAAACATGTCCACATGAGATCTTACCATGCCAGAAGATGGGATTTAATTGAAAGATTTGATGCTTTCAATATCCAGAGCATCCCTCAAAAATTAAATGTTGATGCTGATCAAATGGCTACAATTAGATCACAATTCGACCCTATCATGGATTTTCTTGCCAATTCCCAAGCGGTCTGTGTGGTCTCCAGTTGGCTATCCTTGCTAACGATACCCACTAGCAAGTCTTCAAAAGTGATGAGCAAATTGCACTGTTCATTCAAAACTCAGGGGAGTTTGTAGATCAAATGCAACCTAAGGTGAAGGAGGCTTACGAAGATCAAATCCTCCAGCTAAGATCCAAAAAACTTCCTAATGGTCTGATCACCCTAGAGAATTTGTTCGACCATGATGACACCAAAAAAGATAGGCAAATGCTTATGGCCAATAAAGGAGATTATACCAAAATGTCGGTAGGAGATGAGTGAGTGCTCAAAGTAGGAAAAGATGTTTCTCCTAAAGATAGAAGGAACTTGACCTAGTATTGTGATGAGTATGTGGGTGTCCTGGCATGGTCCTACAAAGAATTGAAAGGTTATTACCCTAGCGTCATTCAACACACCATCGAACTCTCTGATGGGTCCAAGACAGTCTGACAGAAGCAAAGACCGATCAACCCAAAAATTGAGTCCCTCATGGACCAGGAACTAAGGAAGCTAATTGAATCAAAGATCATCTACCCCATTAAGAACAGTACGTGGGTGTCTAATTTGGTGCCCGTGAGGAAAAAGAATGGAGACATTCGGCTTTGTGTGGATTTAAGAGACTTAAACCAAGCGCCTCTCAAGGATCACTACCCCTTGTCATCAATGGAATAATTGTTGAGCATGGTGGCGGGATCATAAATGTTATCAATGCTCGATGATTTCTTAGGTTATAACCAAGCCTTAGTGAAGCCCGAAGATCAACACAAGATGACTTTCACCACCAAGTGGGGAACATTCTCCTACCAAAAAATGTCAGGTTGTCAAATGCTGGCGCAACCTTCCAAAGAGCTATGGATTTGGCTTTTAAAGAGGTTATCAACAAAATCATCCTGATATACTTGGATGATTTAACAGTGTTTTCTAAATCTCAAGAAGATCATTTCGATCACCTCGAGCTAGTTTTCCAAAAGTGCCTTGAGTTTGCGATCTCTTTGAACCCAAACAAGTGTATCTTCAGCGTCCCTCAAGGTAAGCTACTGGGACATATAGTGTCCAAGGAAGGCGTCTCGATCGACCCTGACTGATTCAAAGCAATAAAAGAACTCCCCCTTCCAATCAATAAGAAGGGAGTTTAGTCTTTCCTGGGAAAGGTCAACTTTGTTAGATGCTTTATTTCCAATTTTGCCAGAATGATAAGGCCCATCACCCTAATGCTCAATAAGGAGACACATTTCAAATGGACTCCCAAAGCCAAAGAAGCCTTTGACAAAATCAAAGATGCCATATGTTCATCCTCTGTGTTATCTACCCCAGATATGTCAAAAGAATTCATAGTGTATGTTTTTTCTGGTCATTATAGCATTGCTATGGTCCTAACCCAAAAAGACGTGGAAAAGGGGAGTGAGCATCCTATAGCCTTCCATTCAAAAACTCTCAAGGAATATGAGGCTAAATATAACTTCATCGAAAAGAAAGCTCTGGCCGTAGTCAAGGGCCTAAAAAAATTTAGACACTGCACTGCCTGCAATAAGACTACAGTGTATGTGGCTCATCCTTAGGTTCGGGAATACATCATGGAAGGTGACATCATCAAAAAGAGGGCTAATTGGATCACTAAGATCTTGGAATATGATGTTGATGTCAAGCCAACCAAAATAATTCATAGCAAAGGTTTGTGCGAATATATAGTTCAGGAGTGTGAGCCACGGGAGGGCGAGGTGGCCATAGAAGAAGTCATGATGGTTTCCTTCGAGCCCCCAAATACATGCTAGATGGAGGCCTAAAAGAATTTCATGAAGGGAAATTTTCTCGAAGGCCTCCCTCCTGAAAAGAAGAGGTTCTAGAGACTTCAGAACAATGGTATCCGCTTGGTGGATGATGTACTTTTCAAAAGGAATTTTGATGGGGTCTTGCTCCACTACATAGATCAATGCTAAGCTGATAAGATCCTACATGAATTACACTATGACTCATCAGGAGGTCACTTCTTGGCACAAAAAACTATCATCAAAATCACCCATGCCAGATATTTTTGGCCTTCCATGTTCAAATATGTGCATGCTTTGGTGAGAGAATGTAAGGAGTGTCAGTATTACACTAGTAGGGGTAAAAGGACAGCAATATCACTCAGACCCATTATGGTGGAAGAGCCTTTTGCCCACTGGGGACTCGACTTTATAGGAATGATCAACCCCCCGAGCTTGGCCAGACACAAGTGGATCCTGACCACTACTGATTACTTCACCAGATGGTTAGAAGTTGTCCCCTCAAAGAATTCATCAGAAAGTGAGGTTCTGATATTCCTGGAGGATCTAGTATGTTGATATTGTCCCTCGAAGACCATTATATTAGATAATGCATGTGCCTTCACTGGCTCACAAATCACCCAATTTTCCCTCAGCAAAGGTATATATCTCAAAACCTCCTCTAACTACTACCCATAAGGGAATGGGATCACCTAGTCCACTAATAAGAATCTTATTAGACTCATCAAGAGGATAGGCTCAGAGTACAAGAGGGAATGGCACCACCACTTGAGGAGCGTGTTGTGGGCTAACCAGATAATGCCCAAGAAGGTCTTGAAAAACTCCCCATACAAGCTGGTCTACAGTAAGGATGCACTATTTCCCATCTCCTTAGAAATTCCAGCCCTACAATTACTCAAGTCTATTGAAGTAGAAGAAAATGGTCCCATGGACGTCAAGTTGGCAGAGATTATGGAACTAGAAGAAGCTAGAGAAACAGCTTTCGCATCTCTCCAAAATCGACAGCAAACCATCAAGAGGTGGTTCGATAGCAAAAAGAGTTCTAATCCAGTTTTTCAGACCAGGTGACCTCATGCTAAAATATAATGAAAGAGCGGCCAAGTCCAGTCAACACGCTAAATTTGATGGCTTGTAGGAGGGGCCTTTTTGCATTATAAACTACAAGGGTTTCAATTCATTCGACCTCAAGGATATGCAGGGAGACTCTTTCCGGATCCTGGTCAATAGGTTCCACCTCAAACCATTTCATTAAGGCTTTTCCTCTCTAAATGTATATAATGTAAATAGTTTTTTTTGCGTGCCTTATTTATTTTAATTATTCTCAGTCTTTTTCCAAACAAAGAAAATGAATCACAATATATGCCATGATTAAACAAAAAGGAAAAACTATCATATTATGAATATTTTGTTTTTCTTTTAGAATTCATAGGTGGACCTCTAGTCCCTTTTTACAAAAATAAATATGATGAAGCACTCCAAGATGAGCTACCACCTTCTCACTGATCCTCCCCATCTTCATTGTCCTCCATCTAAAAATTCAGGTCCTCACTATCATCTGGAGTGTCCTCTCCCTCTAACCCCTTGTGGCCATGATCATCACCAAGCACCCCAGCCATAGAGATAACAACCAGATTTGGTTGTATGTGCAGCATCAATACTCGTGGAAGGATGTAGTCCCTAAAATCAGAGTACCATTCAGTTCCATCTAGGGCAGGAATTATCATGTGGACTTGTAGGAGGAACTTTGTAGCAAGCTCCGCGCAAAACCAATGGGAGGACAACGTCATCATCCTCAAACCGCTAATAAGCGGGTGCTAAGTTACCTCATCACTAGAAGTAATAAAGCGCCTCATATCAGACACTAAGGGAAGGCCCCTAAAAGGGATGTGGTATGCCACCACATCTTCCAAACCACCCAGATAATCCTGGGAAAAGAGTGCCTTGGGGAGCTTTGAGGCCAACAACCCAGTCAGCCCAGAATCTAGCAGTGAGGCCATAAAGCGTGTACAGATGTTTGTGTTTACACGGTACTGGTCTACATTGTCGATAAAATCTTCGCCGAGCACCCATTTGATAGCAGTAATTATCAGGGGATTATTTCGCCTTGTCATCATCTGCAGCCTCCAGTCAGAAATGTTCCCTAGGAAAGCGACCTGCGCTTTGCTGCTGATGAATCTAATAGGGGGAGCAGATCAAAAGTGCTACCCATGGTTGAGATTTTATTCAGTCGTGTAGAGGTATAATCCCGTAAAGCCTATTCCTCGGGTGATGCTAGAAGTCATGATTTTGGATTCCTAGCCTAGAAAGAAGAGTGAGGACTTTTGGATCTATCAGCAAGAGGTAAGTCAGCCTAGAGCTAATATCGGGAATGCCCCCTTGGACGAGCGCTTCGAGATAGAATGGTATCAACACAATAAATCTGATGAAGAGACAGGTAAGAGTTCTCCACATGGGGACTCATCTCCCGAGGTGTCCCAACAATAAGACATCAAGGCTATAAGTATTGACGAGCAAGATCTAGAGCTCTATATTCTCCTACCTCTAGTCGGTTTCACTCGCAGGCCCTGTTCCACAACCGGTAAAAGACAAGTTGAGAAGCAGGCACGTGAATCCCCTCCTAGGAAAAAGAAGTATTCGAGTTCTACAAAGAAGAGTTCATTTTCTCAAACCCCAGGGGTCCCCTCAAATCCTCAGTATTTGGTGGCTTCCACAGTTCAGGTACACCCTTCTTTGCCCTCTTCTTCTGCTCAAGCTTTTTCCTCTTATGTCCCTCTTGTCACAATGCAAACCCAGATTCCCACTGCCCTCACATAAGCACTCACTAGGATGCCAGTTGAACCCCAAGGTACATTTCCATAGGCCTCCTTTCCATTCCCAGCTCCCACTTTTATCCTTGCGGTTTTTTCCACGCAGATGTCTAAAGCAACCTCCATCTCACGTAGGCTTGGTTTTGGAGAGTCCACTCCTCCCCCAGTTATTGGGGTAACATCCACTGATCCTTTTCCTTCAGGAGCCTCTCCCTTCATCCCATTATTTTCTCCAACAATCCTTTCCCATCTTATTCAGACCCCATTTCCCAGTTCCCCTTTGCGGTTCCCCCTAGCGTAGCATTTGTAGGCCAGGTTATTACCAACCCAGATGATTTCCAGTAGCAAGTTGCCTATTCCAAGACTACCCGCATTGGCAGAATGGGGAAACGAAAAGAAAAGGAAGGTGCCCAGCTAGCTCGATTGCACCTGCAAACACATTTCAGTGAAGAGAAAGATTGTCTCTTCTTTGCAAACCTATTCCCCAAGGTCGATAAGCCAAAATCTCAAATGAGACCCAATGATTACACTTTGCATGCTATGGGCATCAACCTTATAAATGCTATGGCATCTGACAAGATTGAAATGATGGAAGAAACTTCAAAGGCTGTGTCTTCAGACTTCATAAAAAAGAGTTGTCGCTTGGAGAAAATTCAAGCAAAAAATGCGAATCTCTAAGAATCCCTAACCCAATAGAGAAAAGAAAACAAAGCTCGGAACGTAGAAATCAATCGCCTGCAAGGTTTGCTGACACAGGCTAATTCATAAAAAAGAAAGTTGCAGTCTGCCCTTAGCAACGTAAGTTCTCAGTTGAAGGGCCAAGAGACGACAAGAAGTGTAGCCTTAAAAGAATTGCCAGAGAAAGACCTGGAGATCCAGTAGCTAAGAGCAGCTTCTAGAGATGCTACCCAAGTGCAAGCACAACTACGTGAAGAAATCCATCTAAAGAAAGAGTACATCCGGCAACAGAGTGACATGCAGGTTATGATTTCAGAGGAAAAGGCACAATTCAAAGCAGAGTTGCATGAAAGGGAGAACAACCTAGAGTAGGCTGAGAGGAAATTTCTAGATGAAGAGGTTTCATTGCAACAAGCATGGGAACATATATCGCAGCTCCAACAAGCGATGCAGGATAGAAATGCTAGAATCCTCACTCTAGAAAGCCAGGTGATCATTGAGCAAGATAGGTGCAAGAAGATGCAACACAAAGTGACTACAAAGAGTGAGGAAGTCTCACGGTTGTTGAGAGTTCCTCCCCTCATGCAGGTTTCTCAAGACTTTTTCAGCAATTCTAACAGAATTGTACATTTCCCATTGGGAAAAAATTAAGTAATACAGCCCCTCGATGTAGCCCATGTTGAGGTTCATTCAAGAAGCCCAATCTCTTTGCGCCGAGGTGGGAGCCCTCATCAACAACTCTATGGTCATTCTTGGTCCCAAGATCCCCATGGCTCGGGACCTAATCCAAATGCTATATGCAGCCCAAGATGAAGACTTGAGAGAGAAAGGGATAGCAGACCATTGTCAACTGATCATGAAGATGAATGTTTTCATCAACCACCATAGGGTTATTATGCATGTATCAATGACGCTTGATCCATTGCAGATCTTCATCCCAAATATCAAGCAGTGTATAGAGAGGTTCATTTCATTAGGCCTACCTTCTTCATTCCCCACAGATGGTTCTGTACTAGGAGTTGAGCAAGTATTAAATCAGGTTGAGCATTTACAGTAGGACAAGACTATCATCCAATTCCTGAATGACCCTATCTCAGTAGAATAGGTTGAACATCTCCTGCACCCCCTAGCTCATCTCTACATGCTCCTGAAGTTGGTCCATGATGAGCCAGTAGGCTTGTCTTTCGACGAAATAATCTGTTTGGATCAACATTATCAGAGTTTGGAAGCATAGGTATTACCCTCTGAGGAGGATTGTTCCTCATTGCAGTAGGCTTTTGATCTTCTCCCCCCTATCTTGACATAAAGTCTGGTCTTCGAACCAACAATTTTAGGTTCTTGCATTCCGCAGGCAAAATTCCCCCTTTTAGTCGCCAGGAAATGTTAACATTATTTCAAGTTGAAGTCTGCGGGCTGATTTTTGGTCAGGGGGATCCACTTCCCTTTTTGCTTTCCAGTTGCACTCAGTGTACGAGCCAAGTGTCATCTCGATGTTGCTTCTGACGGCCCATTTTTTATGTTCAAGTTTTGAAGGAATGCAGCACTGCCAAGTGGCTCTGTTTTGATGACTCGGCATTCTATTGGACCCCACCCTGCATCTTGAGAAAGATAGGGATGCATGGCGTCCCTGTGCTACCTGTATTATTTTTGTTTGTATTCCCTTTTGCGGATCTCCTCAGAGTTGCTGCGTGTTTTATATGGTGAGCTGTCTGCCAGGCTGCAGTTCACACAAAATATTTTTTGTTTGGGCAGGAGTGAAGGTCGCCATGATAGGGTGGAAGTAACAACCCCGAAAGCGGTTTTGTTGGGTGTGTTCTTGCAAGATGCCACAGTAGTGTTTTCTATTTTAGAGGCGGTTGTGCATGGCTGGCGGATGCTTTCAGATGTTAGCGGAGCTGAGGGCTCTATTTATGCTTTGGTTTTCCCTATTTTAGGGGTTTAGAACTTTAAAAGAAAGAGAACAATTAAGTATATTTGATAGAATTTTAGCCTTTTAACTGTTGTTGTTTCTGAGGAAAGGACAATCAAACTGTGCCTACAGCCTTTGTGATGCCTTTTTTCAGTATGCTTTGATAGTCTCCTATGCTTTCCTATAATTTTGATGACTTTAGAGATATATATCTAATACTCTGTCGATTAAACTATGTTTTGCACTCGTTATCTAGTGGATGCGTGATTTATATTTCTTTATATTTCCAAGGGATCTTGATTGTGTCTTAATTGTGGTTCTGTTCATATATGTAGATTGTTGAATGGGCTTTAAAACCGTATGTCTTTGGGTTTTATATGTTGTTAATGCTTTTACAAAATATTCTGGTGCATCACCTCAATAGTTTAGATCATTTTGCTTTAAGTTTCATCTTTCCCTTTTCCCCAATCATTAAGAAGAGTCAACTTCTTAAATCTGGAGGTCATTCAATGAGTCATGCGCAATATGTCCCCCATCACTGAATTTCCCATAAGGTTGTCTACTTTCAAAGTAAAATTTAGTCAACAATAACACTCATCGCTTGCAACTTTCATCACAAACGCATTTGTTTATAGTGGCTTGAAAGGACTCGGCTTCAGCCTGTTATCACTTAGGTTGTTCCCTCTCACCAAGCCTTAAGGGCTTCTCGGGAAGCAGACCCTCTAAAAGGTAAAACAAAAAGAGTCTATTGCTCAAGACACAAAAGACACTGGTTAATTTTAAAGCACCAACTGAAGTGCTTGCTATACTAAAAAGACAACTGGTTTCAAAATCAAGTCTTCGTCAAACGTCCTGCACCAAATAACATTAGTAGTTTTTGTTCTCAAGTCTTCAACACATGAAGGAACCTGCACAAGACCACAAGTATTAGCCTCAAAGATCAAAACCAACTCTTCCAAGGATATCCCTAAGCTTAGGGATAATATCAAAGATTTGCAACGGATTAATGGAAATTTGGCTAATGCCCTAAAAAACATGAAGTAATCTATTTTCTGTCTTGTTTATGTTTTAGTTGGACTTGGTTGGTTTTGTTAGGCTTTTTCGCTGATTTATGCCCATGACTGTGCTGGTTTTTTGGCAGTTTGTCTTTTCTTGTTGCTTTTATCTCTTAAGGTTATTTTTTAAAAGGTTTCGAGATCCCTTCAAAACCTACTTTTCCCATAATAAAAAACTGAAACACTGCTCGCACAAAGACAAACTAAAATACTATTGCACCAAACAAAACAAAACAAACTAACAAAAACCAATTAAGAACTAACAAAACTTTTTAAAAAATATAATTCTAATTAACAAAAACAAAAATTCTAATTAACAAAAACAAAAAACAAAAATAACAAAGACCAAAATCTAAATCTAGTTATAAAAGAAAAGAAAAACCTTAAAAACAAAAAAAAAAAATTAATTAACAAAACACAAATCTAAATCTAAATTAAAATAACAATTAAAAAAAATCTAATTATAAAAATATCAAACTAAAAAAAATTCTAAATCTACTTAAAATAACAAAACTCTAAATCTAAAATTAAAAAAAAATCTAAATCTAAATTGAAAATTAAACTAAAATTAAAAACTAAACCAAATTAACATTTAAACTAAACTAAAATAAAATCTAAATTATTACTAAATTTAAACAAACCTAAATTAAATTAATCTAAAAAATAAACTCCAAACAAAAGAAAATTTAATCTAAACTTAAACATCCTACGTAGGCTTCTAATAGCCCTTCAGGCAGGCTTAAAATAGCCCAACACGAGATCAAAAATAAACTCATGCAGCCATAAAACAATGAATGATTTGCAGGGTATGCTGAAAGAATTATTGTCTCACGACATGTAATGAATGCAGATACATGCAAAATTGTCTTGTTAAAATGACTTTAGAAATCTGTCAAACAAACAGCAAACACAAAGAACACATTATGGAAACAATTTTGGCTATTTTTATTTTTTACTTTTTTATGGAATCATTGGCAATGTGTGTTTAGGGCATGTTTCCATGCGGTTGCTTAACTTATTTTTTAAAGCCACATCTTAAAATTGGCATTAATAATAATAGTAATAATTTGTGCACAAGAAAAAATAGAAATAAAATGCTAAAAAAAAAGAGGGAAACAAATTTGTGAAGCCATGTGGCTTTTTTGGGAATAAGCAGTTGTTGCTTATTTCCAGCCCCCCTATTTTCCCAAAGCTTATTTTCAATTCCTAAATAATAGCCGCTCCACTAAAATAGCAAAAGATTCTAAATTATCCATTCCCAACAATTTTAAATTTGCATGGGAACACTCCAACTGCTTAAAATTAAGCAGAAAATGGACATAAGAAGCCGCATGCCAACACTCCAACTACTTAAAATTAAGCAGAAAATGGACTTAAGAAGCCGCATGGGAACATGAGGTTAACTATTTTCAGATCATAGGAATCAAAGACAATGCATTAAGGACTGTTAAAACAGATAGATGAGGTGTGAAAAAAAAAATTCTGGATCCAAAAACAAATAGATAAGGCATGAAAAACTGTTTTCTAGATGCCAAAACATGGAAGTATAGGCAACAAATATTAATGTTTTATTTATATTTAAAACCTATTACAACTGTTCTTCCAACCTGCAAAAGTGTAAACCATTTCAAACCTGTCAAAAGGTAAGCACAAAACCATTTCACAGACAAGGACCGTTAGAACTGTGTGAATGAAATTCCAAATACAAGGGTTGTGAAGTGTTTGATAGAATGCAGAGTGCAAACAATAGACAAAGCACATAAACCCTTTGATAAAATGTCAAACCTTTAGGCAAATGTTTCGAAAAACTTTCAAACATTGGAGGAAAACAACCAGATGGTGACAAGACTAAGCATCAAATGAACTACTTCTATTAAGCAAAAATGAAACCAATAAAAGGACAAGGATGTCCGAGATAAAAGGACAAGGATGTCCCATCGGGCGTGCCAATGCAGATGAGGGAAACAGTTCGAATCAAAGATACAAAACTTCCAACATCCAACAATGGAGTTTTTCCTACCAAAACACGCACATGCAAACCAAAAATTTCTAAACTAACACACATGCATGTCACACAATCTAATCCATCGCACTCCTTAAACCAGGATCTTATGTAGATAATATTGCTCTCAAAAGCACCCACAAGAAGTTATGGTTTTTGATTATTCAAGATGATGAATGCAAAGGAAGCTAAATAAAACAAAATACAAGCTAAGAAGAATGCAAAGAGTAAACAAATTGCTAGATTGCTAGATTGCTAGATAGCCTCAAATGAGAGAGGGGGTTGGGTTTTTATAGATATCCTCAAGGTGGATCCAAGGTGTGGTGCAAATGTGGGATAAAGAATAGGGTTTGAGAATTTGATCCCACATGTGTGAGGTGGATGAAATATGATAGAGGGAAAATGATAAATAGATGATACATTTGCTATGTAGGAGATTTGGAAAATAGATTTAATAATGGTATATATTAATGGATTAAATGAAGAATAATATTATAATAAATATTAATGAGATAATGAAGAATAATGAGAAAATATATTATGATATAAATATTATAATGAAAAATGGAATAAGGAGGGATAAATAATAAGAATATTATATAGTGAGGATCGACCTGATAATGGGAAAAATTAAGTTTAATTAGGAGGACAAATTTGATGTGTCTACGGTACCTACTAAGGAATAGATTGTAGATATCTTCAATAAGGCTTTAGTGAAAGAGACTTTTGAGTATCTCTGGGAGAAGCTAGGGGTTATTGCCTATCCTTATTCAAACTAAATGCATTCAAGTGGGGCATTTGTCCAAGGAGAGATCTAAAGTTCACCTTTTATCTCCTAGATTGATGAAGTTGCTACTATCAGGGGGAACAGCATAGTGTGTGGTTGTAGGTAAAGTGTTGCAAAGATCAGAGTTGTTCTCAAAAGAGGCAAAGAATATGAAAGGGGGAGAATATAGTTATTGTTTTTTATTGTGTGCCCTTTTCCCTCAATGTCAAAGGGGGAGAGAGATAATGTTAGGAGAGAGAGAGAGAGAGAGAGAGAGAGAGAGAGAGAGAGAATATTGTTTGTTGTTGGCGGTACAAATGTTGCCATCAATGACAAAGGGAAAGAATGTTAGAAACTTGAGTCATTCACTTGTGTTGTCATTGATGTCAACCTATCTAGTGTTGTCATTGATGTCACTCTGTATTATAGATGGTTCGAAAGTGAGTGCTCTGATATTATTGAGTGATATAGTGATGATGTTGAGGTATTTTTGGAAGTGGAAGTTTCAATATGCATGAAACAATATTTATATGTAGGAAAGAGTATTTATTGTCCCCATAGAAGAATTCTTTACATTCCTCTAGATTGTGAAGATTATGGATTGTGATTCTAGATGTAATGATCATGATTTGTGTATGTTGACTATCATATTTTTAGGTCCTCTATTGTTCATATGGTAGAGTTGGTTGTTGTTGTTTATGATAGTAAGATTGTCTAATAGAACTAGTCCAAAGAATGCTTAGCAATTATTAGATATGTGCATTAAGTGTTGTAGCTTGGAAGACATGTTCATTTGGTTTGGGCAGTTTTATAGTTCAATTTTTTGGTGTTGGTTTGATCGATAAGTGAAGTTATGTTTCTTTGTGTTTAGTGTTGTCAGTTGGTGTGGTTTTCAGTTATTTGAGGCGGTCTAACTTGTTTGGATCATGTTTTTTTGTCTGGATATGCATTGGAGGTTGAGTTGGGATATTGATATGGGTCTCACTATGGCATGTGTAGATCCACATTGTGTATTTTGCATTAGAGGATATTTTTGGTTCGATCGAATAACGTGCTTTATTATTTATCTACACATTTCATTTGGTGTTAACCTTGGAGGATGTGTTAGCATGTGTGGATTGTTGGAATCAACTTAGAAGGATGTCTTATGATGTTTTTGGGTCTTGTCTATCTTCTGGAGTGGCCTGCAATGGATGTTATAGGTCTGGGTGGCCAAATTTATTTAATATTATATATTTTGTCTATGACCAACATAGTTGAGGATTTTAATGAATGATCTTGACTATATAGATGTGTGATTATATGTGTTAGGTATGGGATGTGTATGAATTAATGTGAAGTGAATGGGAATAATGCAAAAGTATATTTGGTGTAGTAGAGGTGTAAAAGTCAATTTGTGAAGAGATTTGAGACAGTGATTGATGTCATATATGTGTGCCATGATATTGGTCGCTTGACACAGTGGTTTAAGGACGATTTCATGATCAAGAGATCTTGTTCATTTGAATTCATTGATCCTCTTTAGCTATCGAAATAAGGTGTGTTCCTCTTGGTAGTTTGTGTAGTCCTTTGTATCTTTCCCTAAGGTTGTGCGTCTTAGTTTTGCAAGTTCTATCAGGGGCAGTGAGTTCCTTGGTCTTGAGCTTAAACATTGTAATCAATTATTCATATTATGAGTGTGATTCTTTGTGTGGAGCTTGTTAGATTTGTGTGAATGTTGTCATTGTTGTCATTGATGTCAAACCCAGTGATCTGGTTGGACCACATGTAGCATATTGAGCAAAGCAATGATATTAAATAGATACTCAATAACTAAGTATGTATGATATACTGGAGTTATTTTCAGAAGATGCCTTGCTCTAGAATCTATTATTTGCTAGTCATGGTTGAAGTTGTACCATTTTTATTTCTATTCGGATGTTTGTATTACATTATGTTCTATGCTCCAAAATCTATGGTATTTGTATCTTGAAGTTGGAAGTTGTTATGCTTGGAATTTGTGCTTATGGGTCCAAGTCTATGGGTTTGATTGACACCAGTTGTGTTCCAACAATTGAAGTGTGTGTTTCAGTAATTCGAGAAGTGTGTAGAAGATTTGTTGAAGCACGTGTTTCGATAATTAAGGAAGCATGTAGAAGATCAATGAAGGCCGAATTGGTTACCTATTTTTTGTCAAAACATATTTTGGTAATGTGTTGATCCAAGCAATGCTTTATTGTATAAACCTTTTGTGTTTAGCAAACATATTATCTTGGTGTATGTGCTTACTGGTGTGTATATATATATATATATATATATATATATATATATATATATATATATATATAAGACTTATGGAAGTGTGTATATGACAATGTATGGAGTGTGCAAGCGACAGAGTGGTGGTATGCAAGTAAAGTGAGTAGTAGTAGTATGTGAGTAGTGTGTAGTGTAAACAATGGAGTATGATGTATGTGTAAGAGTGAAGGTGTATGTGGAAAGGTGCAAGTGTAGTGTTGCAGTAATCCTGTAATGCCCCTCTAACTCAATATGAATAAGGAGGTATGATGGTACTCAAACTTTATCATGGAGGAAAACAAGTATACTTAATATCTTAATTAATATAGATAATATTAAAATATTATAGGACAACTATTTGATAACTATCGCTAACCAAATATTAACAAGATTATTTATAGTATTCAATAAAAGGATAAGAGAAGATCTCAAATCTTAGGTTTTGAAATATTGGAGATGTTAAGATAAAAGTATTTTAGAAAGCTCATTAATTTAAAGAAGATTATGTTTCATGAAATGGTTTATATATAGTATAGTACAAATATTTTATTAGAGTTTATTATTTTAGTGAATTGAATAGCTAGATTTGAATTGTATGTTGTACTTCTTTAGAATAGTAAATGTTATCTATTGATGCAATATGCAATCATTTGTGTTGAAATTATATTTTACAATTTGAAATTATTGTTTCTATTTTAGTATTAAATTATCATTTTTCTTTTATATATCATTAAATATACTTATGTTAAACCTTTATTAAAACATTACAATTTTAGTGAGGAAATTTATATTGCTTCATATATGCAAGTAGAATAGTGGCTGGGTGAAACTTATAGTATGTAGTGTAGTACCCCTCCTCAATCAGACTCTTTTTGTATTTATGTTTGACTTCAGTTGCCTGGTCAGTGGAACATTATTGTATATTGATTCAGATTTTATGCGATGATATTTCATGCTTTATCTAAAATTGTGGTGTATGCTTTCATGCAGTATCTCAGTGCTTATGATTAATGTTATTTTTATGGATCATTATCATGGACTGACACTTTTACCTTATATGTGTGATGCGTTATTTATATGTTGCGTGTTTGCATGTGTATGGGATGCAAGGGGATGATTTTCCTTCACTCACTCTAGTGAGACAGGGAACATCACTATTCTCCTTCATCGGTGTGCGTGTTGTGTCTGTTATATATATATATATATATATATATATATATATATATATATATATATATATATGCATGTGTGGTTCTTTGGTGCAGGACATTGCAGGTACTAGTATCAGGTAGGTACAGGGTATCAACTCTACCTGGTTTCACATGTATGTGCATAACTTATTTGTCCGATGGGAGTGGGGGAGATAGTGGTTGGACCCTAACTTGACCTGCAGTTACACTCGTGTAAGTGTTGTCACTCGGTTGTCTTTCCCATGTGGCCAGTATGCGAGTCATAGTGCTTTGGTTTGGTCATTTGTGAGTCATCATTTGATCATTCTTCATTTTGCATGCTTTCGTTTATTTGAATGGTTATTTAATTGAGTGGATGATGCTATTTTTATGCTGGCATAATTAATTGATTGTTATGCTCTTAAGTCTATGGATTTAATTAAAATAATGACTTGCTAGAATTAAATGGTTAAATGGCTTATTTGATTGTGAATAGTTGTATTAATATTTTGTGGAAGGAAATAAGTATTTGCCTTGCCCTTTAAATGTTGAATGCTTATGTTGAAAGAAAGTATCTTGGAAAATAGAAAAATAATAAAAGCTTTTCTTTTTACCTTTCCATTTGACTTTGTATTTTATTTGTTGAAAAAGATTGTTTTTGGATAAAGGTAAATTTGATTGCTTTTACTTTTTAAAAATAATTTAATCTGATTGGTTGGAGAAAACTCTTAACCTAGAAAGTTTAGGTTGAAATTATTTTTCCCATATATTCTTGGGAGTTCACGGGAAAGGGAGGCAGAATTTTTGAAAGAGAAATTTGTAAAACCATTTGGAGGAGGAGCTAGAATTGGATTTGGTTTGCAAGAATTGGGATTCTTCCATCAATTGGCTTCCTAGTTTGCTTGAAGGTTGGATAATCTCTTCTTGTTTTGAAATTTAATTTTGAATATTTTAGTTGCTTCCTATGTGTTGGAAAAATGCAAATCTCTTTGTAGATTCTTGTTGAATGATTGGAATGGAAGAAAGAGTGCCTATCATTGATGATTTTGTGGAACTCATATTCAAATGTTTGCATATTGGAAAGAAATCGTTCATTTCTCCATTTGTTGTTTGTTATTTGTTTATGCAAAATCAAATTTTGAAATTATCTCTTCTATTTGGAATATAAAGGAATAGATTTAGTTTGTTGTTTGTTTTCTAGTATCTATTTGCCCAAGATTTGGGATTTATGTTGGCAAAAATTGGTTGTTTACCTCTTGATAGATGTAAGGAATTCTTCCTGTGTAATGGAAGTGAGGAAATTTATCTTAACCCTTCTCTTATCTGTTAAATTCTTCTATTGTTGCCTAAATCTTTATTTATTGGGTTCTTGTGTGATTTTAATTCAACATTTACCTTATGGGTAAATATCCCTTTGTATTTTGGAGTTTGGCACTATGTGCCTATGAAATGATCAAGGGATGAATTAAGTTCATGTTAAATCGATTTTAAATGCAAGACAAGAAGAAATTTTGTTATAAATTCACCTAACCTTACCCACGTGGCGGGCTAGCCCCACCACGCGGGACAGTAGTGTCTAGCTACCCGCAAGTAGAAGCACTACCGGTCGACAGGTCTACTATGCGGTAGCAACACTTCTGATCGGTAGGCCTGCTACCAGCACTAGCAATACTACCAGTAGGTAGTGTCTGCCGCTCCAGCAGCAACACTACCGTGGGTAGGCTTTGGCCCCCGCATGCCTTTGTACCCTTCGCGGTACAATTTATAATATGTCATTAATTATTTATTTAATATAACGCAACAAATTTGTAAAGTTGGTTTTAAAGTTAAATTTTAAATAGTAATTTATAAAGTGAATTTTATGCTGATTTAGTAAATTTATTTATTGAAATCAAGGCTTGAATTATTAATTCAAAATGGTAAATTTGGGTGTATTCTGGAAATGGATTAAATGCATATTATTGATTCATATTTTATTCGGTTGAATATTCATGTGGATTTTATTCTTGTTGGAGTATTGAATTTGAAAATTAAATAGATGTGAATGTCATATTTGAATGATGCATTAATTAAAGGGTGTTTTATTTAATTTTCAATCAATAAAGTTGCGAGTGCTTATGATGTTGATTTTCTCAAAGATTGTCTAAGTGCGGACTTAGTGAAATTAGCTTTCCTTGCAAAGAGTATTATTGTGGTTGTTTCTTATTTGTGGTTCATCATCCTATTGTGGCATATTTGGAACCTTTGACCAAGTGATATATGATGACCTCATTGTCTTAACCATGTAGTGTCTTTGCCTTATGGTTAACCAAGAGTCAGTATGTCCTTGTTTTGACCACTTGTATTTGGATAGTGGTGTTATGGTTGTCTGCTTCGCCATAGGGTCCTCGTGGACTAACCATGTTTGTTTAGTGTCCTTTGAGAGAGTGGCTTTCGAGTGGGGGCCACACCCAAAGTGGATGACAAGATAACCCATAGAAAGTCAGATAATAAGTGATAATTTTGATAATTGATTAGGTGGGTAGTTTATAACATTATATAAGATATTGTACCTCGTGCATGGTTGAGTGCTCGTAAAGGGCTCATTATGTAGTGGGAAGGCCTAGAATCGCAAACCGAGCACCTTGTCTTCATGAAAGGCTGGTAGGGTCCGCATGAGACTTTGTTGGAGTCGGAGGTTCGGGAAAGGTTACCAAGATAACCCAGGATGGGGGTCGGGACCTATGGAGGCCAACCATGGTAACCATCATAATCTATGCGATGACACTCTCTCTTTAGGTTCACTTGTGTTTTGTGATGTCGAGTCACTTGAGTATTATGATGTTGAGTCACCTCAAATATTGTGGAGTCGTATTGTGTTGTCATGGAGTCATATTGTTTTGTCAACCATGTCATGCTTTTGCCTTCTTGAGGATCCTCTGCTATCTCCTAGCATGGTGGGGTGATTCCATTTTGGGAATTACATGGTTAGGTGGTAGTGCCGCTTCCCATAGGATGTTCTTGTTTGTACCTTCATGCAATGATTGGCTTCACCGGTGTTCCTTTGGTTCGTGACTCATGCTCTGTCTCATGTTTGGAGATTATTATTCTTTGGAGACCTATGTGGTCATTTGTATCATGAACTTATGTAACCTTGTTTTTTATTAAGTTGTAACTTTATATGTATATTGAGAGCCATGTTTTGGAGGATCAATGTAATTCCTAGTTTGGGATGTTGTTTATCAACTTTCTTTATGAATTATGTAAATGCTTGTTGGAGAGAAATTATATTGTATCCTTTCAATCTTTCAATGGTGTGATTGTTATTGCATATGGCTTATTTTGTTCTATGAGTATTGATGGATTATTAGATTAATCGTAATTGTGGAATTTATCTTTTGGTTTAAATCTTCGTTGTTAACCCTTGAGGAATTTTGGAGTAAGTCTTTCGCTTGTGTTATAATAGTGCTATTGTAGTAATTAATGCACTTAATATGATTTATATTTTTTTTTTTTAAATGTTTCACCCTTGTTGTGGGTTTTCCTTTGGGGTTCCTGGTGGGGCATTACATGTAGTATTTAGAGGAATTAATAATATATAGTAAATTTTGTTTATTTATCATGCTTTTGAGTATATTAGGCCTTGAAGAGTATTTTGGGAGAATGTCTGTAACCTTTAAGTACTTATAACAAGTTGAATCCTTTGTTTAAGTTGAATTTAATAGGTTGAATGTCAATATTCTTTTATCATTTGAAAATAGGAATTTCATTATAATGATATGAGGTTAATAAAAGTGTTAATGTCTTGGCAAGGATAATTTGTATTTTTGTTTAGAAGGTAGATTTCTTATATAAACTTATTGGTTAAGTATTATTTCTAATAAATTGATAATTATTCTCAAACACCATTTATTAAAATACTAGTTTGCATGTGTATAAAAACCTTAGTTAGAAAGGCGATTAAAAAATTAGTTATGGAACAATATTCAATTGTAAATGTAAATACTTACATGATCTAGAGGAAAATATATTCTTACTGCTCTTGAAAAAAGGGGAAATTGATGGGATTGTTGATTCTTTCATTTTAGAAGGCTAAGGGTATGTTCTCATGTGGCTTCTTAGCTTATTTTGGCTAGCAGTCACTGCTCAATATTTTTAGGAATTATCTGTGGAGCTGGCCCCATGAATATTTAAAGAGGGAGAGCAAATTGTGGAGCCACGTGGCACTTTTGTTAATAAGCAATCACTGCTTATTTCCAACCCCCCCTTTTCTTCCATGGCTTATTTTTAATTCCTAAACAATAGCTGCTCCACCAAATTAGGTAAAGATTCTAAATTATCCTTTTTTCACAATTTTAAAGTTGCATGGGAACACTTTATTTGCTTAAATTTAAGCAGAAAATAGAGTTAAGCAGCCGCATGGGAACATAAGGTAAGAGTTCCCATTTCAATGGCAAAAATACAAAAAAGTTGCAATCAAAAGATTCTGAAGGGGAGGCAAAATTGCAGATTTGGAACATAGTAAAGCATTATTTGTGTTCTCAATCTATTCATACCCTCAATCATCTACCGTTTTCCGTACACACATTATCACATTTTGTATTTCTAAGCAATAGTCAGTGCCGGAGTAGTGGGAAATAATGACACATTTCTTGGCATGAAGATGGCGATTCACTTCAAATCATCTTATCCCTGGAGATGACATCTCTTTTAGGATTTATGTCAAAGGTTTCAGGTGTGTGCCCTTGATTTCTACATTTCTCCCGCATGCATAATAAATTGCTTTCAATTTCTACTTTTCTCCTGCATGCATAATAAATCATTTTCAATTTCTACATTTCTCCTGCTTGCATAATAAATTGTTTTCAATTATACTTTTTGACAAACATATCTCTCTACCGGTTTGTGTTTGGTGAAATAAATAAAAATAAACAAACAAACAAATAAATGTATGTGTGTTTGTGCAGCTACATCAATAAAAGAAATCAATCTAAAATGATCAATTAAATATATGTGTATGCGCAATTACATCCACAAAAAAAATTAGTCTGAAAATGTTTCAATATATAGTATAGAAAAATTTTAGATGTATATTTTGTTTGACAAATCTATCTTATTAATTAATTAAGAAGTAATAATAATAATAATAATAATAATAATAATAATAATAATAATAATAATAATAATAATAATAATAATAATAATAATAATAATAAAATGAAAAAAAAATATTCCTGTTTTTATAATGCAATTTTATTATATTAAATAGAAAGAGAATTTTATTATACTTATATAACAGGATTATTTTTATTTTTATAATGTAATTGTGATTTTTATTTTGTTTTATTAATTAAAGTGGCTAAATGATAATATAAATATTTCTCTTTTAAATGTGATTTGTTTCATACAAGAAAATTAAAAAAAATGTTTATTTTGTTTTATTTCAGCTTATAATTCAGTAAAGAAGTGATATTAGAAATATTTCTATTTTATAATAAGATATGTTTCATTAAAATTAGAAAGAATATTTATTTCCTTTATTTCATCCTATTATTTAGTTGAGAAGATATATTAGAAATAATTTCATTTAATGTTACACTCTTTAATTGAAATTAGGATGAAAGTTTATGATAATAAAATTAATAATAGTCACATTACCCTTTTGGTGGTGGTACTTGTCTATTTGTGCAAGTGATTTTACCTTATAATCTCTTAAGATTATAGTGAAGGAAGATTGAGATCATATGTATATATAATCTTAATTAGAGATTTATGAGATGCTTTACCAATAAGAAAAAAAATATATTAGAAAGTTAATTTATTGAAATATTTTATTTTTTAGAAAGTTAATTCTTTTTAATCTTTGTAAATAATATCATAATGTTTGGATATTCTTTAATATTATTTTAGAAAGTTACTTTCTTAAAATCTTTGTTAAAAATTATGTCATAAAGTTTCCTTGTTTGAATATTTGTTAATAATATTTCAGAAAGTTATATTGTTGGAATCTTTGTAGAATTTTACTATAGAAAGTAATTTTTTTAAAAATCTTTATTAAATATTAAGTTTCCTTATCTAAATATGTATTGATAACAATTTAGGAAATTTTCTTACTTTACTTATACCATAATTTGAATGAGAAAATGATAAGGATTTACTTTTAGTATTATAATGTGCCTTTTTTGGAAGAATGGAAGTTTGTTGATAGAATGATTCTTATATGTGTTTTTCTTTTAATATAAAACAAGAAACCATTTGAGAATTAAGTTATTTAAATATTTAAATGAGAATATCTTTTCACAAAATATATTGAAGATTTATTGTAGAATTAATTTCACATTTTAAAGTAACTTTAATAACTTGTAGAGGCTTATTATTCATAAATAAGAATAGGATTGTGTTAACTAGCATTTAAAAAAAAAATTATTTAAATGCTCAAAGATACCATATTGTTTTGTATTAGTATTGGAGTTGATGTTTGGAACCCATATTGAGATCTTTTGTGTAGTATTGTAGGGAAACCTATGTATAAATAATCTTTATATTAAAGTTGTCTAGGACTTCATCCCTGTTTCACCTAAGTGGGTGGTAGCTAACAAGAGAACTGTCTGGGGTATGAGGCCCTAGAAAGGGTTGTGTACCCACTTTTATCAATGATTTCTAAGTAGAACTATGAATTCTATGCACTTTCACATAGGTAAGTACATTTGTGATGAGCCCTCGAGACTCTAGGTCTAGCCCTTAGGTTTGGCTCTTTTGAGTTTGTTTGGTCTTGTCACTCCTCCCTAATCTTGTGTGTTTGTGCTTGTGAGTTCTACGGTAGAATGCTATGTGATCGATCCAGTTAAAGTGATAATATGGTTTAACTTTTCGAGCATGAATCTAACATTTGATAGATTTGATGTTGTGCATCTAGAGGTGTAGACATATATGTGCTGGAACATTCGACAGGTCAAGCCAAGTATTGTATGAGGAAAACAAACTCAGATATGAAGTGAGAAATTTTGTTAGTTGAGTGTTGTTTAAATTAGAATCATTATGTTATAGTGAATATGACTGGGTAAGTGCACAAAGATGGTGGTAAAAAAGGGGGGTATAAGTGGACACTTTTTTTCTAAACTCAGGTGAACCTAAACTTGGAGGCAAAATTGAAAGCCATCCACTCAAGATATGAAGATAATCAAAGAAAAAATATTGTAGTACTTTGAGTCTAGTTTCGAAACTACAAAACTTTTTCAAAATTGGATAATATTAAGAGGGTCAAATCCTTCACGAACGAAAAACAGACCCTGATTTTTTCTGAAAAACATAACAGTATCTGATGTGTGCACCAAAATAGTCATAGTTAGATTTAGTATTTTGACAAATCCTTTGGCAAAAAGATAGTTAAGAGTGAGCACTAGAAGATGTGTATTTTTTTTTAATTTTTTGTTGAGTATTTTTTTTATGATTTTTCCAATCGAGCACACCCTGAAAATTAGGTACTTGTTCATGCGTGAAACATAGGTTGCACTAAACAAATCGAAAATACAATTTTATTTTTTTTAAATTGTAAAGAATGAAGTACACTACAATAATATATTTTCTTTTTTAAATTTGGATAAGCATATCAAAAGTTATTAAAAAAATGGTGCACCTATGTCTATGAGAACTATGGAGACACTGGTAAAAGAAATTCAATAATAATGTTATTGCTGCTCAGAAGATGGGTGAAAATATGGTGGCAATTTTAGAAATACCCACACTTGATGAAGTGTAAACCTGATGATGACAAAGTTGAGAAACCAAGTTGATAAAATAAAACATGTCAAAAAGAAGGGAAATTGAGGGAAATCAAACTTCCAAACCGTAGCTTTGTCATCCAGGCATATTTCCTAGCCTAAACAGTCAAAAGCATGTATGGAGTACTTATGGTATAAAAAGCGTGTATGAGGTACTTATGGTGTGAGAAGCATGTACACTCTATCTTAACTATAAACAACATGTATGCGCTATGTTTACTGTAAATAGCGCGTACGCACTACGTTTGTTTAATTTTTGGGTGTGTATAATATGATATTGTATATATAATATATCTATATACATATAATATATAATATTTATATATATGTATATAATAATATATAATATATTCAGTATATATATACATGCATATAAGTGTATTGTCTCTCCCTCTCAAGCATGTACAAGGTGCCTCTCTCTCTCTCTCTCTCTCTCTCTCTCTCTCTCTCTCTCTCTCTATCTATCTATCTATCTATCTATCTATCTATCTATCCCTCCCTCCCTCTCCCTCTCTCCCCCTCTCTCTCCCTCTCCCTCTCTCTCTCTCTCTCCCCCTCTCTCCCCTTCTCCCTTCCTCCATACCCCATCCCTCTCTCTCTCTCTCTCCCTCTCTCCCCTTCTCCCTTCCCCCATACCCCATCCCTCTCTCTCTTCTTCTCTCCCTCCCTCCCTCCATACCTCACTGCAACTGTGTCTACACTTCTATAGAAGTAAGTGAATTTATTTCTTGTCTGCAACTTCCTCTTTTATTTTTATCATGTATGCTCTCCTAAGAAAATTGATTGATGGATTTGTGTGTGTATATTTAATAGGAGGAAGAAGGGTCTGAAATTGAACCATGGGTGCATTACCGTGACAAACAAGGAAACCTGCAGCAATATTCTTCTTGAATGTGTTTTTAATGAGTAGAGCAGATATGGAAAATAGTGTCAACAAAGCAAAATGATGAGTTAGACTACCTGCAATATGTTTTTCAAAAGGAAACAACCAATAGGAAGAGAAAGAGGGAGAGTAACACAGATGATGTCATAGAGAATGATAGTGGTGGGTATGTGAGAGTTCTCATGTTGTTACACAACGCCTGTCACATAAAGAAATTAAAGTTTGTTGTGAGCATGGTAGTGGTAGTATATGATGATCATCACTTGTCAAAAGGCTTGGAAGGGTACATACCCATGAAAGAAATCAAGTGTGTAATTCATATAGTCACATTAGAGATCAGTCCTATAACCTTGCAAATTTAATAGCATCTTATGTTTTAGAAAGGCAGTACTCTTAGGGTTAGGTCAAGCTCTTACACTTTCTTTTTAGCAAAGCCTCATTTTTTGTTCGCTTGGAATCTCCCTTATGCTGATAATGGTCTAGCTTAGCTATATCAAAACTAAACTACCGATGTTCTATTGTATGATGTTTTATTCATAGCTTTAAATAATATATCATTTTATTAGCCCACCATATGACCCCTTAGGTGTCATTAGAGGTCATATTGTTTCCTAAGAGGTCATATGGTGTCCTATGACCCCTTAGGATACCATATGACCTCTTAAGACACCATACGACCCATAACAACACCATATGGTGTCCTAAGGGGTCATAGGATGCCATATGACCCCTCTGGACACCATATGACCCATAACAACACCATATGGTGTCCTAAAGGGTCATATGGTGTTCTATGACCCCTTAGGACACTATTTGGTGTTTTTATAGGTCCTATGGTGTGCTAAGGGATCATATAGTGTTCTATGATCCCTTAGGACACCCTATGACTCCTTAGATGTTGTTAGGGGTCATATTGTGTTCTAAGGGTCATATGGTGTTGTTATGCATCTTATGGTGTCCTATGACCCCTAGGACACCTTATGACCCCTTAGGACACCATATGGTGTCATTAGGGGTCATATGGTCTCCAACGACCCCTTAGGAAACCATTTGACCCCTTATGACTCCATATGGTGTCATTATGGGTTGTATGGTGTCCTAAAAGGTTATATAGTGTTCTATGACCCCTTAGGACATCATTTGGTGTCATTATGGATCGTATGGTGTGCTAAGGGGTAATATGGTGTCCTATGACCCCTTGGGACTCCATATGACCTCTTATGTGTCGTTATGGGTCATATGGTGTCCTAAGGAGTCATATGGTGTCCCACTATCCTATGACCCCTTAGGACACATGCATGGATCCCTAAGATACCATATGACCCTAGAGAGGGAGAGAGGGGAAGGAGAGGGATGGAATGGGGGAGAGATACACCTAAGAGAGGAGGAGAGTGAGATAGATAGATAGAGATTGAGAGGGAGAGACAAGAGATAAATGAGAGAAAGAGAGATGGAGAGAGACAGAGGGGGGAGACAGAGATAGAGAAAGGAAAATGGAGGGGGGAGACAGAGATAGAGAAAGGAAAATGGAGGGGGGAGAGAGAGATGGAGAGAGAGAGAGAGAGAGAGAGAGGGAAATAGAGGGAGAGATAGAGAAAGAGAGCGACACAGAGAAGGGGACTCAAGAGAGAGAGAGAGAGAGAGAGAGAGAGAGAGAGAGAGAGAGAGAGAGAGAGAGAGAGAGAGAGAGAGAGAGATAGAGATACCTAATCGAACATGAGAGAGATAGGGAGTGGGGGAGATATAGAGAGAGATAAGAGGTGGATAGAGGGATTGGGAGAGAAAGAGAGACCTAAGAGGTGGAGGGAGGGAAGGAGAGAGAGGGTGATGGATAGAGAGATTCTAAGTGAGAGGGAGGAAGGGATAGAATGAGAGTACAAGAGACTAGAGAGAGAGAGGTGTGAAGAGAGGGAGAGAGGGAGAGAGGGAGAGAGTGAGAGAGAGAGGTAATGAGAAAGGGAGAGAGGGAGGGGGAGGAGAGAGGGAGAGAATGAGAGAAATACACCTGAGAGAAGGGGAGAGTGAGATAGAGAGATAGAAGATGAGAGGAAGAGACTTCAGAGATAAAGAGATAGAGGATGAGAGGAAGAGACTTCAAAGATAAATAATGAGAGAGAGAGAGAGAGAGACTTAAATGAAAAATAGAGACTTGATTCTCTCCCCTTCTCTCTTCTTCACACCCCTTCTTCTCTCCCTCCTTCCCTCCCTCCCCTCTCTCTCTCTCTCCCTCCTCTCTCCCCCCCTCCCCCCTCCTCTCTCCCCCCCTCTATCTCTCTCTCCCTCTCTCCCCTTCTCCCTTCCTCCATACCCCTTCTTCTCTCCCTCCCTCCCTCTCTCCCCTCTCTCTCTCTCTCCCCTTCTCCCTTCCTCCATACCCCTTCTTCTCTCCATCTCTCCCTCCCCCCTACTCTCCCCCCTCTCCCTCTCTCTCTCTCTCTCTCTCTCTCTCTCTCTCTCTCTCTCTCTCTCTCCCTTTTCCTTCACATTTTATCTACTACAAATAGTGCGTATGAAATACTGAACCTATTAGTTCACTACCCTACCATAACATTTTTAAGGTGTAGGAGTGCATATAGGGTATTGAGCCTATTAGTTTTCTACCCTGCCATAACATTTTTAAGGCTTAGGAGTGTGTATGCGCTACTTATTAGTATAAAGTGGAAAAAAAATATTGTTGGGCTTACCAACATTTTATGGACTAACAACATGCACGCGGTTATTAATATAGCACGTACGGGGTACTTAGACATGGTTTTTTTTTCCCAAAAGCCTCAACGACCTCAAAAGAAATTTTTGAGGTTGTTGAATGCCCCACTGCAACTGTGTCTGCACTTCTATCACTATTTTATACATAAAAGTAAGTGAATTTTTTTTTTTGCATGATTTCAAATGATTGAATTGTTGTTCTTATTAGTTTTGTCAATATTATTGTGATTGTTTAATTGTTTTGATTCAAAAAAATAATGATAAGATGCATATTTATGGTTATTTGTTTGTTTATGAACTTTTGTTTACATATATATGTAATATGATTCTATATAGGACAACTGATATCAACCATGGGAAAGAACAAGCAAGGAACGATGGAACAACGAGAGGCTGAAAAGGAAAGACAAAGGCAGTGTATGCAGAAATTATGTGACATAAGAACAATGGGAGAAGAAGGTATGTCATCCTCAACATCTCAATTTGATTTACCAAATGAACATAATGCACCTAATGCAATTGAAGAAGAGACATTTGATTTACCGTATGAACCAAATGAAATTAAAGAAGATACCACATTGAATAATCAATTAAATGATGAACATACACCCTCTCTATTTGATGAACTGAATGTACATAATGCATCGATGTTAACACCTCCTAGAATCATTCGTAGAAAACCAAAGTATCTAATTGATATTGATGAGAATATATTGAAGCCAATGCTCGATAAAATGAATGAATGAACTTGTAGGAGAAGGGTTAAAATAATATAGCAAAACTATTTTGAAAACTTAAATCAAACCACAAGATGTCAATTAACTGTTCAAATGATTAAAACTTTGAATTTTAGACAATGAAAATTTTAGGCCTAAGATCATCTGAAAGTAATAGTGAAAGAACTATTGTGAGAAATCTATTTGATGCATATCAAGTTATTGGTTCAAAAATGCGTACTAATATTCTAATGCTACTCGATGTGTCATTGCATCAACCATAATGAGCAAGAAAATAAAAAAAGATCATTTGATAAGAAAAACAAGTAAGTCATTAAACATTAGTAGAACAACATTAAGTAAACCATTAAAGACATGAGAAAAAATAGAGGAACCTAACAATAATTCTCTTTGGGCATTCTCGGGTAGACTGCCATGCAAAGACAAGGTTGTTGTTGATGCACTAAGAACATTAATTGAAAATTTTTGGCATACAACACAAGAGTTTCTCCCAACCAAAGAGATGTTGTTAGAAGGCGAAACGGGTCTACAAATCATGAGCCACATGCCAAACACTATTTGTATGACTAAAACTAAAATATATGAAAGATTCCTTCAAAAGTTTCCTCAAATAAGAATTTCTCAAAGATTTTTTGAAATGGCAAAACCTTTTTATATTAAGATTAATCATGTACGCACCACGTGTTGTTGTAGGATGCATATTGAATTTTCCATGCACTATGATATTTTTCATCATATTTGTTCTACTTTGCACACTAACGATATTTTGCAGAAATGCAATATACAAGCACCTCCTAAGTCGGTAAAAGAATTTATTTCAAGTGTGCTATGTAATAGACATGATGGTAGCATTTATTATAAGATGCCTTGCTTGGAAGGTTTGTGTGCTATATGTGGTGGTTTTGAACATTTACCAAGATGCGTACATTTGGAGAGCACACATGAAATTGGTAGGAAAGTAATTTCTTTTGGAAAATACAAGACAATCACATATGGAGTTAAAGATGGAAAAGGTTTGAAGAGATGTGAGCTAGTGAAAATTGATATATGTGTAGCTCAATTTATGAAAATATTTCAAGAGAAACTAGTTTATGAGTACATAATGCATACACATAGAGATCGATGGTTAGATGAGTAATTCAAGTTACGTAAGGAAACATATCCTCTTGGCACCATTGTCTCTATCATTGATTTTGCTGAAAATTATACACTACAACCTCAAAATGAAGTTCAATTTATGTATTGTCATTCTACACAAGTTTCTACTTTTGTACACATAGCATTCATGCATGCAGATGATAGCACAGAGGAGGATATAAAGGTTGTAAGAGAGTATCACTTCTACATAAGTGATGATCATACTCATTCATTGGAGTTTGTACAAGGATGCTTTAAAGTTGTGATGTCCTACCCTGAGCCATCATAGCATTGCAATTATTTTTCATGTTTGGACCTATTATTGATACTTTATTTGATGCATTATGGACATAGATTCTATATGATCCAGTGATTGGATAACATTGATATGGTGTATATCATTTATCTCTCATTTGCAGCACTCTATTTTGATGCTAGAAATTATGGATGCATGCCTTATAAATGTTTAAATTTCATGATTATTATGATGATGCCATTGAGTACATTATTTTATGTGTATTTTATTGGATAATTGGTAACTTGATTATTATAATTGAAATTGTATGCAAATGTCTGAATTGTATTCTTTTCATATGTTAGTATTATATGTGATTATTGAGATTATTAATGTGCAAAGTGAGATGTGCAGGAAAACTAATCCATGTGACCATGGAAACCATTCAGAGAATTAAGCTAAACCTATGTGCATTTGTGAAGCCAAGGGTTGTCTATTTGGAGAGACAACGCCTCATGTGTAATGTGTTTTATTTGTAAATGTTTATGCTTGAATGTGTGTTTTAATTGAATTTGTTAAATTTTCTAATTTAAAAAAAGGGGCATTGCCATGTGTATTTAAGTATTGTGTATTTGTGTGGTGTCCCTTGACACATGTGTTGTGAAGTGAGTTGGTAGTGACATGTCCCTTGGAGGTAATTTGTTTAGCCTATGCATTTTTAAAAATATCCTAGTATGGTCACAAGAAAGTCTTGGATAGAGAGACATTAGAAAGGTCAACTCAAGGTTGACCCGTAGGTAAACTTTGGGTGAGTTTCTAGAGGTTTAAACTAACTCCTAAGGTTAGGTTAGGGGCATTTTTAAAGGTCCATATGTTATACCTATGGATAAAGGTCAATTTTAGCCATGTGTCCACTCCCAGGTGACTATCAACTCGCCTTAAAAGTTGAGTTTTCCAAGATGGCCAAATTTCAACGTTTAAGGATTTCTCCTAGGTTAGACAACCTTCCAATTGAGTGATATTTATTCTTCCCCATTTTTCTTTTACCTTTTTGGGTTGACTTGTTTAGAGAGCTTGTAAGATGTTGGGAAGACCAACCTATGAAATCTCTCACCCTTTCCAAGAGGTTGGAAAGAGTGAGAAGAGTTTTCTTAGGGAAGGGTTTGAGAGGGAGAGTTTTGATCACCCACTCTCCATTTTTTCGAGACATAAAATTTTGGTGGAATTTTTTAGTTTCTAGAGTTGGATTTTCTAAGTATGGAGGAGGAAAGAGATTAGTGTATTAGGCAACTCTTCTTCAACTTCTCCTCATTTCCATTTGCAGATTTAAGGTTGGTAGAAATTCATCCTTGTAAATGTTTTTATTGTCAATGTGAAAATGATTGTATGTGCTTTTGATGGTTGTTTTCTTTGTAGTTTTGGGAAGTTCATCTTGAGTCCTTCCTTGTGTTTTCCCTTATTTGTTGAATGATTTATGTTTTTGGGTGTTGTAAGGCCATACTCACCCTTGGGAGGGTAGAGTAGCCTTGGGGGTGAAGGGTTGCTTGACAACCTAAGAGTGTAGAGACTCTCTCCTTGGAAGAGAGAGATACACAAGGGTTATGGGACCCTTGCTGCATTGTATTTTTATGTTGTTTATGGAAAGGGGTTCATAAGGGGAGATTTTGGGCTTGTATGCCATGGGGGACATAAGGCTATTTTGGGACAAGTATGTGACTTGTGGTGGTTCTATTTTGGCAACCTTGTAAAGGCATTGTGTTCTCCACATTGCAGATTCTCCTCTAGGTACTTGGTCCACATTCACCCCTCAAAGAAATAGTCATTTGGTTACTTCGTTTATCCTTGGGTTGGGAGTTCAAATGTTGAGAGTCTTTCTTGTGTGGTGTTTGAAATATTTGTATCCCATTTAGCCTTGGTTCTCCTAGCTCAGGGATGGCTTCATGTAAGCCTAGGTTGGGAGGTGAGCCTCCATGGTCACAACCTACAGATTTTATTGCAGGTTTTCTTGGGAGTAAATAATAGAGTAAAGTCTACTTGCAAAGTTCCTATTTAATATATTGAGTTTTCAAAGTAAAGAAATGTATTTTTGACAAACCCTCATTTGGTAGAAATGAAAAGGCTTGAGTTTGTAACC
Organism: Cryptomeria japonica; assembly: GCF_030272615.1. Classification (NCBI taxonomy): domain Eukaryota; kingdom Viridiplantae; phylum Streptophyta; class Pinopsida; order Cupressales; family Cupressaceae; genus Cryptomeria; species Cryptomeria japonica. The sequence goes on along the minus strand of NC_081412.1, from coordinate 308,232,634 downwards.
TTCCTATTTTGTGTAAAGGAAACAAAGAAGAAGCAAATGTATATTTACTGGAGTAGTTCATTTCAAAGAAATAAAAGGAAAGAAAAGATTTTGAGTTATCCCTTTATGTTTGTTTATTGCATGAAAAAGTTGGAATGAAATATTCTTTTTGTCTTATTAGTTAATAAAAGATATGCATGTTGGAAATGGGAAAAAGTAAGATAAAATTTAAGTTGTTTTCATTCTGTTAATCTTATTATTTCTACAAATATAGTGTTAGAAGTGCAATTGTAAATAAAAAGGAAATGTTATTGTTGTCTATAGTTTTAAAAAGAAATGTGTGAAAATAATTTCTAATTGTTAGTTTAAATCCCCTTTAGTATATGCATCTTGATGCTTTATTGATCAAAGAGAAATTTGAAGAATGTAGTTGCAATTGTAAAATAAATCATTTTTGTTACATTTTATAATTTTGGAAATAAAAGTTCATCATTGCATTCCTATAAAACTCTACGTTTAGTAAATCTGAAAAATGCACATTTTAGAGGAATTATTTAATCTATGCATTCTTACTTAATTAGAAAAGATAAAAAGGAAGTTATTCTGTCTATTTTGACATGCTTTCTCTAAGCTAGTGTAAAAGGAAATAAAAGTGCAGATTTAAGTATAAACACACACACACACACACACACACACACACACACACACACATGTCCATTTATATTTATTTTAATAAAAAAAAGTGTTAAAAAAAATGCATTTAAAAAAAGGGAAGCAATTTTTTTGTTTGGGTGCTAACCCTCACGGGTCGCAGCCACTATGCGGGTCGTGACCCACACTGGTGGTCGTGCCCCCTATGCGGGTCACGACCCTCACATTGGGTCGCGCCACTATGTGGGTCGTGACCCATTGGTGGCACCGCGACACCACCGCCCTCATGCCCCCTCTCAAAAAAACCTCATCCCCAAGGTACTACTGGGGACATTTGGTGAAAAATCGCCTCCTCTGCCATGATCCCTTCCTTCATGGCCCCTTCGGCCATGCCACCACCTTGCTCACCTGCACACACACACAAAATAAAAAAAATTATGTGTTGCTAAAATGAAACCTTAACCCAATTTCAGGTTAGGGTAAATGAATAAAACAAAGGAAAAGTAAAGAGAGAGTAGAAAAAGAAAAAAGAGATTATGTTAGAAAACATAAAACCCTAACCTTATTTCGGGTTAGGGTAAATAAAAATACAAAAAAAAGAAGTTATAAGTATATAAAATAAGATAAACCCTAGTTAGGGTTAGAATAAAAGAAATAAAATAATATAGGGGGGGAGGTCTTTTAAATTTGAAATGGGAAAACCCCATTTGACTTAAGAAAAATATTTTAGGTTAATTATCCTTTTAGGGATTTAGTTGGAAAAGTAAATATTTACTTATATAGCAATATTATACTCATGTTTGGGTAAATTTCTTAAGAAAGTGTACTCATGGAAATTTTACATGGTAAAATGATTAATTTTATGTTAAGGGGGTAATTTGATGTTGATTATTAAATATTTATTATTTAATATTTTAGGGGAATTATTTCGACATTAATGTGAAGTTAATGACTAGGAAATTAATATATTTGATTTAGTCAATTTTAATAGACGGATTTAAAAACATTATTTACCATCGCTCAATTAATTATCTTTGAATACTATGGGATATGTGTTAACAATATTTTAATTAGTTCAAATGCAATCAAATACTTTTTAGGAATGAAAATTATCTCTTGATTAGAAAATTGAAGAATATTTGGGGGAAATTAAGTAATCAATAAATAAAGTTGTGATGACTCCTTCGATAAAAATTATTTCAATATTAAAAATATAAACACTATATTTGATGCATTAATTAAAATAACTTTAGAAACCCATTCTTTTAACGCATGAGTCAACCCTTGGTATAGACAAACTTATTTATCACATCTTTTACTAAATAACATCTAGGATTTTTGTGTTGTTTAAAAAAAAAATTGTTGTTGCGTTTTTGCCCAAAAGTTTGGGCATGACATTTTGGTATCAGAGCAAGGTTTCCAACACTAGGAACCTTTCTCCATTACGTTTCGCTTTAAATATATTTTTTTTAAATTATCATTTATTTATTTATTTATTTATTTTATTTTCTCATGAAGGATGCCTCTGATTATGCGATAAGCTCATAGGCGCGGTAGGGGTCTTAGACATGCTCACATGGCACGCGAAGACGTTGTGTGGGAAGAGTTGGTTCCAGAAGGGAATCAGGAAGCTCTTCTCGAACAACCAATTGACCCTAACCAAGACATTTTGGTTCCACTTCAGAACCTGATAGGAATAGTTCAGGATAGATTTCCAGCAGTAGATCATCAGGCAAAGCACCACATTTCTGAGAGTCGTAGATCAGTAGCTAGGGAGCAGAGTAGGAGTCCACCTCCTAACCATATAGAGGCTTAGGCTGAGCATGAGCCTGAGCTAGTCTATCTACCTGAACCACCTCTAGTTGTGTCACCAGTAATTTTAGAGAGAGCACCCCGTGAGCCTGAGTTATTTATTTTATTTTTTCATGAAGGATGCCTCAGATTACGTGACAAGCTCATAGGCATGGTAGGGGTCCTAGACATGCTTGCATGACATGCAAAGATGTTGCACGGGAAGATTTGGTTCCAAAAGGGAACCAGGAAGGTCCTCCCAAACAACCGATTGACCCTAACTGAGACATTTTGGTTGCACTTCATAACCTGATAGGAATAGTTTTGGATAGACTCCCAGCAGTAGATCATCAGGCAGAGCACCAGATTTGTGAGAGTCATAGATTAGTAGCTAGGGAGAACCATCTAGAGGCTTAGGCTGAGCATGAGCCTGAGTCATTCCATCTACTTGAACCACCTCCAATTGTGGCACTAGTAATTTTAGAGAGAGCACCCCATGATCCCAGGGATTAGATCAGAGAAATTTTACATCTTTAGCCACCATCATTTGCAGGATCTACCGATGGGGTAGAGGTTGAATCTTGGCTATTGAGTCTAGAAAGGTGCTTTAGATTGCGTCCCTATGAGAGAAATTTGAAGGCACAGATTTCTATTCACCTTTTGAGAGGGATGGCTTCCACATGGTGGAGGCAGGAGGAGTATAAGAATGACATAGTTGCGGACACTGTCACTTGGGATATCTTTATGGAGAGATTCAGAGACAGATACCTATTAGAGCACTTTAGGCAGCACATAATTGATGAGTTTCATGACCTTGAGAAGAAGGGTCTTTCAGTGTCCTAGTATGAGAGCAAGTTCTTCGAGCTCTTACCCCATGTTGACTACCTGAAGGACGAGAAGCTACTCATCAACTGGTTTATTAGAGGATTGAATGTCGGTATAGCAAGACCAGTTAGGATGGCAGCTCTAGGAACCCTTCGGGTTGCCATGGAGAAGGGCTTGATATCAGAGGAAATTCAGGGTAGACCTTAGGACACGAGGGATCGGTATCAGAACCGAAACCCTATACCTCAGTCTTTTGGGTTTCATAAACCCCACTAAAAGGGTAATCACAGACATTCATCAGGGTCCTTCAAACCCCCTCCTCTGTAGCAGCCACACCATAATTAGAGGCAAATGCCTCCACAAGGTCAGCAGGGCTTTAAGCCCAAACAGTGGCAGACACAGGGTCCTAGGCACGATCAGCGACCACAGGTTCCATACACACCTCCGGCAAAGACTCAGTAGTCCTTCTGGGGTGGTTACAGTGGATCGAGTAGGATAGGAGGTTAGGCATACTCTAGGCCACATGGTGTTCAGTTTCAGACACGTGGTGTTTGTTTCACTTGTGGGGCCATGGGACACATGGCGAGAGAGTGTCCACGGGGTCAGATGGTAGGCAATCAATGGATGGAAGATTAGGAACCTATAGTTGTGGACATGGGTAAGTCCCACAGAGTCTTCACAACAGTTTACAACTACCATGAAGAACATCAGGCCACAGTCATAGAGGATGTAGGTATGATCAGAGGTAGCAGTGTTTCTATCTTGTTTTATTCGGAAGCTTCAGATTCTTTTATATCTCCATTGGTTGTGGAGCATTGTAGGCTAGTGGCAACTAGGCAAGGTGTTAGTTGAGAAGTGGAGTTGGCTTCAAGACCTAGAGTGTCTATTGAAGCAGTGATTAGGGATTGTCAGCTTCAGATTGGGAGTACAACCACCTTAGTAGACCTTCAAGTCACACCACTAGGATCTTATGGCATTGTTCTTGGCATGGATTGGCTATACGCCCATAGAGCCAAGATGGATTTTTGCCAGAAAAAGATCGAGTGTGTGGATGATCATGGTACTTGCATAGTAATTTCAGGGATTCAGAGACACGTATCACTTCATGTGATTTCCGCTATGCAGCCTAAGTGGAGCATGTGAAAGGGATGCCATTTATTTTCCATCACTATTGAAGTGATAGAGAGGAAGAGGATGAGAAGGAACCATCACTTGATGATCATCCTATCCTTAAGGTATTTGTAGACATGTTTCCTTCCGAGTTACCTGGTATGTCACCTCGTAGAGAGATTGATTTTCACATAGATCTTGTACAAAGAGCTGAGCCAATTTTGAGAGAACCATATAGGATGACCACTGATGAGCTTAATGAGCTCAAGATGTAGCTTGAGGAACTCTTAGATAAAGGTCACATTCATCCTAGCATTTCCCCTTGGGCGCACCAGTCATCTTCATTGAGAAGAAGGACGGATCCCTTCGATTATATATGGATTACATATAGTTGAACAAAGTGACCATCAAGAACTGATAATCTTTGCCAAGGATCAATGACTTATTTGATCAACTTCAGGGTGCCAAAGTATTTTCTAAGATAGATATGAAGTCAGGGTACCATCAGTTGAGGATAGTAGAGAGCGATATCCACAAGATCGCTTTATGTACTAGGTATGGCCACTATAAGTTCATAGTGGTTCTATTTGGTCTTACGAATGCTCTAGCTGTATTCATGAGTCTCATGAATGGGGTATTCTGCACTTTCCTTGACCAATTTGTGATTGTGTTCCTTGACGACATATTGATATATTCTCAGAATGAGAAGGAGCACGAGGAGCACTTGAGGAAGGTATTGCAGTGCTTGAGAGACAATCAATCGTATGGTAGTTTGTCGAAGTGTGCATTCTTTAGATCAGAGGTCAAATATCTAGGACATGTTATATCTGGTGATGGGATCTCAGTTGACCCATCGAAGATCAGAGCTATTATGGATTGGCCAGCACCAACTAGTGTTACAAAAATCAATAGTTTCATGGGTCTAGCAGGTTACTACAAACACTTCGTTGAGGGGTTCTCTAGGGTTGCACATCCTATTACACCTCTTCAGCAAAAGGAAAAAAAATTGAGTGGACAGAAAATGTGAGAGCGCCTTTCAAGAACTTAAAAAGGCACTTACTAGTGCACCTATTCTTGTTGTGCCAAATCCCTCAACCAACTTCATGGTATGTCTAGATGCTTCATTGGATGGTTTAGGAGTAGTCCTTATGCAGGATGATTGAGCTATAGCATAAGAGTCTAGGAAACTTAAGACTCACAAACTTAGCTACCCTACTCATGACCTTGAGCTTGCAGCAATGGTGCACACACTTGTGAGGTGGAGACACTTTCTTTTGGGTCATCATTTTGAGCTTCATTCAAATCATCATATCTTGCAGTACATATTTACTCAGCCTAATCTTAATGCTTGTCAGAGAAGATTAATGGAGTTTTTATGTGAGTATGATTTTGATGTTCTCTACATCAAGGGGAAAGAAAATGTAGTTGCAGATGCCTTGAGTAGGAGACGTCATGAGATATGCTCCATGTCTATAGACACAAATTTGAGAGATCATATATTGCAGTGGCTACCAAAGGATGAGTGGTATTTAGAGGTATGCCAGGTAGTGCAATCTCAAGAGACCCTAGAAGGGAAGTATGTAGACTATTCATTAGAGTCTGATGGACTACTACATCATAGAGGGTGCATCTATGTATCTTCTTCCGGAGGGTTGCATGATTTCATTGTGATGGAGGCTCATAGAGCTCCTTATGCAGTACATCCTAGAGTTAAAAAGATGCATGCAGATTTGAGACAATTATATCATTGGCCAGGTATGCGGCAATTCATTATTGTACTAGTAGCCTGATGCCTTGAGTGCCAGAAAGTCAAGGCTGAGCATTGTCATCCAGGTGGGTTGCTCTAGTCTCATGCGATACCAGAGTGGAAGTGGGATACTATATCGATGGATTTCGTCATTGGTCTTCCTATATCATCATGTCATCATGATGCCATCATGGTGATAGTTGACAAGTTGACCAAAGTGGCCCATTTCTCACTAGTTCAGACCACCTTCACAGCACCAGCAGTGGCATAGGTATTCTCATAGGATATTGTCAAACTTTATGGCATTCCATGCAAGATTATTTCGGAGAGAGATTCCCTCTTCACTTCTTCCTTTTGGAAAGCATTACAGGCAGCAATGGATACCAGACTCAACTTTAGCACAACCTATCATCCGAAAATGGATGGACAGATAGAGAGGGTAAATAGGGTGTTAGAAGACATGCTCCATATGTATGTCATGGATCATCAGACCATATGGGAAGAGCACCTTCCTTTGGTAGAGTTTTCCTATAATAATGGGCATCACACTTCTTTGGGGATGCCAGCGTTTCAGGCTTTGTATGGCAGACCTTGCAGGACACCTTTGAGTTGGGACCGCATTGAGGATAGAGTAGCTATTGGTCTAGAGATAGTTCATGATATGGAGCAGCAGGTGGATTTGATTAGACAATGCCTTAGAGAGGTACAAGATAGACAAAAGAAGTATGCAGATGTGAAAAGGATAGATCATAGCTTCATGGTTGGGGATAGTGTCTTCTTGAGAGTGTGACCACATAAGATTCCAATCCCTTATGGAAAGGGTTCTAAGCTTGCACCTCGCTTTGGTGGATCATTTGAGATCCTTGAGAGGATAGGACCAGTTGCATATCATCTAGCTTTGCCACCTAGACTGTCACGCATCCACAATGTGTTTCATGTATTAGTTCTAAGGAAATATATTTATGATGAGTCTCATATTCTAGATTGGGATGCCTTGCAGGTGGGTTTGGATGGGTAGTTGGCTTTGGAGCCCATTCACATTTTGTCTCTCTAAACGCTAGCTCTTGAAGGCCGAGAGTTGGATAGGGTTAGGGTCTAGTGGGATTGTTATGATGAGGTTACGACATCATGAGATGAAACAAAATGCATGGGATCTCAGTACCCTCATCTTTTTTATGAACTCCAGGAGGAAGTTCATGCCTAGAGGGGGAGGGTGTGAGGCCCTACCCCAAGCTTTCATAGCATTGTAGTTAATTTTCATGCTTGGACCTATTATTGATACTTTATTTTGATGCATTATGGACATATATTCTATATGATCCAGTAATTGGATAACATTGATATGGTGTATGTCATTTATCTCTGATTTGCACTACTTTATTTTGATGCTAGCATTTATGGATGCATGCCTTATAAATAATTGAATTTCATGATGATTATGATGATGTCATTGAGTAAATTCTTTTATGTGGATTTTATTGGATAATTGGTAACTTGATTATTATAATTGAAATTGTATGCAAATGTTTGAATTGTATTCTTTTCATATGTTAGTATTATATGTGATTATTGGGATTACTAATCTACAAAGTGAGATGTGTAGGAAAACTAATCCATGTGACCATGGAAATTATTTGGATAATCAAGCTAAACCTATGTGCTTTTGTGAAGCCAAGGGTTGTGTATTTGGAGAGACAACACCTCGTGTGTAATGTGTTTTATTTGTAAATTTTTATACTTGAATGTGTGTTTTAATTGAATTTGTTAAATTTGTTAATTTAAAAAAAGGGACATTGTCATATGCATTTAAGTATTGTGTATTTGTGTGGTGTCACTTGACACATGTGTTGTGAAGTGAGTTGGTAGTGACATGTCCCTTGGAGGGAATTTGTTTAACCTATGTATTTTTCAAAATATCCTAGTATGGTCCCAAGAAAATATTGGATAGAGAGCCATTAGAAAGGTCAACTCAAGGTTGACCCGCAGGTAAACTTTGGGTGAGTTTCTAGAGGGTTAAACTAACTCCTAAGATTAGGTTAGGGGAATTTTTATAGGTACATATATACCTATGTGTAAAGGTTAATTTTAGCCATGTGACCACTCCCAATTGACTGTCACATTAGCTCAAAAGTTGAGTTTACCAAGATGGCCGAATTTTAACTTTTGAGGATTTCTCCTAGGTTAGACAATCTTCCAATTGAGTGATATTTTCTCTTCCCCATTTTTATTTTACCTTTTTGGGTTGCCTTGTTTAGAGAGATTGTAAGATGTTGGGAAGACCAACCTATGAAATCTCTCACCCTTTCCAAGAGGTTGGAAAGAGTGAGAAGAGTCTTCTTAGGGAAGGGTTTGACAGGGAGAATTTTGATCACCCACTCTCCATTTTTTGGAGACAAAGAATTTTGGAGCAATTTTTTAGTTTTTGGAGTTGGATTTTTTAAGTATGGAGGAGGAAAGAGATTAGTGGATTGGGTAGCTCTTCTTCAACTTCTCCTCATTTCCATTTGTAGATTTAAGGTTGGTAGAAATTCATCCTTGTAAATGTTTTTATTGTCAATGTGAAAATGATTGTATGTTCTTTTGATGGTTGTTTTCTTTGTAGTTTTAGGAAGTTCATCTTGAGTCCTTTCTTGTGTTTTTCCTTATTTGTTGAATGATTTATGTTTTTGGGTGTTGCAAGGCCATACTCACCCTTGCGAGGGTAGAGTAGCCTTGGGGGTGAAGGGCTGCTTGGCAGCCTAAGAGTGTAGAGACTCTCTTCTTGGAAGAGATAGATATACAGGGGTTATGGGACCCTTGTTGCATTTTATTTTTATGTTGTTTATGCAAAGGGGTCATAAGGGGAGATTTTGGGCTTGTATTCCATGGGGGACATAAGGGTATTTTGGGACAAGTATGTGACTTGTGGTGCTTCTATTTTGGCAGCCTTCTAAAGGCATTGTGTTCTCCATATTGCAGATTCTCCTCTAGGTACTTGGTCCACCTTCACCCCTCAAATAAATAGTCACTTGGTGACTTCGTTTATCCTTGGGTTGGGAGTTCAAATGTTGAGAGTCTTTCTTTTGTCGTATTTGAAATGTTTGTATCATGTTTAGCCTTGGTTCTCCTAGCTCGGGGGTGACTTCATATAAGCCTAGGTTGAGAGGTGAGCCTCCATGGTCACAACCTATAGATCTTATTGTAGGTTTGCTTGGGAGTAAAGAATGGAGTAAAGTCTACTTGCAAAGTTCCTATTTAATATATTGAGTTTGCAAAGTAAATAAATGTATTTTTGACAAGCCTACATTTGGTAGAAATGAAGAGGCTTGAGTTTGTAACCTTCCTATTTTGTGTTAAGGAAACAAATGTATATTTACTCAAGTAGTTCATTTCAAAAAAATAAAAGGAAAGAAAACCATTTGAGTTATCCCTGTATGTTTTTTTATTGCGTGAATAAGTTGGAATGAAATCTGTTTTCTGTCTTACTAGTTAATAGAAGATATGCATGTTGGAAATGGGAAAAAGTTAGATAAATGTTTAAGTTGTTTTCCTTCTGTTAATCTTATTATTTCTACAAATATAGTATTAGAAGTGCAGTTGTAAATAAAAAGGAAATGTTAATGTTGTCTATAGGTTTAAAAAGAAATGTATGAAAATATTTTTTAAGTGTTAGTTTAAATCCCCTTTAGTATATGCATCTTGTTGCTTTATTGATCAAAGAGAAATTTGAAGAATGTAGTTGCAGCTGTAAAATAAATCATTTCGGTTACATTTCATAATTTTGGAAATAAAAGTTCATCATTGCATTCCTATAAAACTCTACGTTTAGTAAATCTGAAAAATACACATTTTAGAGGAATTATTTAATCTATGCATTCTTACTTAAATAGAAATGATAAAAAGAAAGTCATTCTGTCTATTTTGACATGCCTACTCTAAGCTAGTGTAAAAGGAAATAAAAGTGCAGATATATATATATATATATATATATATATATATAAATGAACATATATATATATGTTCATTTATATTTATTTTAATAAAAAAAAGAAGACTGTTAAAAAAAATGCATTTAAAAAAAAGGAAGCAAATTTTTTGTTTGGGTGCTAACCCTCATGGGCCGCAGCCACACAATGGTCTGTAGCCATTGTGTGGGCCATGACCCACACAGGTGGCCGCACCCCCTGTGCGGGCCGTGACCCTCATAGTGGGTCGCGCCACTATTTGGGCCGCGATCCACTGGTGGTGCCACGACACCACCGCCCTTGTGCCCTCTCTCAAACAAACCCTACCCCCGCAGTACCGCTGGCGGCATTCGATGAAAACCCACCTCCTCCGCCATGATCCCTTCCTTCATGGCCCCTTCGGCCATGCCACCACCTTGCTCACCTGCACACACAAAAAAAAAAAATATGTGTTGCTAAAATGAAACCCTAACCCAATTTTGGGTTAGGGTAAATGAATAAAACAAAGGAAAAGTAAAGAGAGAGTATAAAAAGAAAAAAGAGATTATGTTAGAAAACATAAAACCCTAACCCTATTTCAGGTTAGGGTATATAAAAATACAAAAAAGAGAAGAAGTTATAAGTATATAAAATAAGATAAACCCTAGTTAGGGTTAGAATAAAAGAAATAAAATAATAAAAAGGGGGGGAGTTATTTTAAATTTGAAATGGGAAAACCCCATTTGACTTAACGAAAATATTTTAGGTTAATTATTCTTATAGGGATTTAGTTGGAAAAGTAAATTTTTACTTATATAGCAATATTATACTCATGTTTGGGTAAATTTCTTAAGAAAGTTTACTAATGGAAATTTTACTTGGTAAAATGATTAATTTTATGTTAAGGGGGTAATTTGATGTTGATTATTAAATATTTATTATTTAATGTTTTAGGAGAATTATTTCGACTTTAATGTGAAGTTAATGACTAGGAAATTAATATACTTGATTTAGTCAATTTTAATAGACGGATTTAAAAGCATTATTTACTATCACTCAATTAATTAGCTTTGAATACTATGGGATATGTGTTAACAATATTTGAATTAGTTCAAATGAAATCAAATCCTTTTTAGGAATGAAAATTATCTCTTGATTATAAAATTGAAGAATATTTTGGGGAAATTAAGTAATTAATAAATAAAGTTGTGATGACTCCTTAGGTAAAAATTATTTCAATATTAAAAATATAAACGCTATATTTGTTGTGTTAATTAAATTAACTTTAGGAACCCATTCTTTTTACGCATGAGTCAACCCTTACTATAGACAAACTTATTTATCGCATCTCATACCGAATAACATCTAGGATTTTTGTGTTGTTTTAAAAAAATTGTTGTTGCATTTTTGCCGAAACATTTGGGCATGACATTTTAGTATCAGAGCAAGGTTTCTAATACTAGGAACCTTTCTCCATTACATTTCGCTATAATATTATTTTCTTTAAAAATTATTATTTATTTATTTTATTTATTTTATTTTCTAATGAAGGATGCCTCCAATTACATGACAAGCTCGTAGGCGCGGTAGGGGTATGTCAATGGTTCATATATATTTTTGGTTGATCACTGAATCTAACATTGAAAACTATCTAGATTGTTTTACAGTTGCAAGATCGAGTGACATACACTCATTTATGAGTTCAAATTCAAGTTCACTGGTAATTAATATGAGACATATGGTATGTTTTTGCTCTTAATGCATGTATTGTTTGTAGGAAGAATGTAAATCACAAGAGTGGGTTGACAAATGGTCTTGTAGACCGTTGGTTCCCATTGATACATATCAAATTCCCAAAGAACGACAATTGAGCTAGATGGAGACATCAGTGAATTTTGACCATGTATCTGACCTAGTGGATTCAGGTGATTTTTTGAGTTAATTTTTTTGCAAGTATTTTTTTGGTTCATTTTGTTGTACATCATACTTTTTTTTTGGTATTAATTAACACTTTATAAAATGCAGGTCATGTGTATGCAGCTATTGCAAAAGAGAACAATGAAGAAGGAACATATTACTATTTGTGTCATTGTGTTGAGCCAAAAAGAAAATTGACAACCACAATCATTGACGGAGAGGGTATTGAGTACCTAATAGGGTCTATTGTCGTGACAGGAACATGGCTTAGGAGATACCCTATCAAGAATTTTGATGTTTGGTTGCTCGAGGACTTTGAAAAAAATAGACATATTCTTCATTTCTCTAACCTTGTTGTTGCAACAAATATTCATTTGATGAAGTATCATGGTAGACCTCATAACACAATTTTATGGAATGTTCATGAATTTGACCACAAAGCAATACTTGACACAATACGGGTTAGAGTTGATCATGAAGGGTGACTTGATTGATTATGCGGTTTAGAGTAGAATGATTTTAAGAATTTTATATATATCATCATCGAATTGTTCTATATTCATTTTTTGTATATATAAATGCCCATGAGCTGATTTTTACATGTTTAGGGGCATAATTTTGTATATTTAAATGGCAATGAGGTGATTTGTACATATGTAGATGCCAAATTTTGTATATTAAAATGGCAATGAGCTGAATCACACATATTGTAATGCCAAATTTTGTATAAAATCCCATGAGATGATTTGTAAGACATTTTTTTGTATATTCAAATAGCCAAGAGTTGATTTGACCATATTTAAAGGCAAATTTTTGAATAATATGTGACTATTTTTTGTGTTTATGTTTTGTGACTATGTTTTGAGTTTATGTGATGTGATAAGGTCAATCATGAGCATTATTGATTCTTATATAATCATGGAGAATTATTTGAGTCATAGATTGAGTCTAGATACAATTTAAGCAAAAATTGTCATTATTGTCAGAAAAAGTTGTCAAGCAACTTGTACATCGCGTCGGTAGGGTATGACTCTCGATGTTCCGATGCTTTGGGATGCATGAGAGGGACATTCCTAGTGTAAAAATTTCCACCCAGACATGCTCATGATGTCGTTTTGTGCACATGACGAACAGAATCAATTCTAGCCAATCCTGCAACTTTGCATTGCATGCAACTGACGGTTTTTGTAGCAGGCAAAAAAATGCTACCAATTGAAAATGGTTTTGAGTCATCAAAAAATGAGATAGGCCATTGTAGAGGAGCCTCACTCAACCCCATAGGTTCAAACAGATTTATCATATGTGTCCTAGATTGGGAGAAACAGTCCGTCAAAGTTTGACAATTTTTTGGAATCAGGACACTTGAGAGATCACGCCGATAGGGTATGACTCTCGACGTTCCAGCACTTTGGGATGCATGAGAGGAGCATGCCTAGCATAAAATTTCCCACTTAGATGCACTCGTGACATCGGTTTATGCACACGATGAACCGAATCAATTCTAGCCAATCCTGCAACTTTGCATTGCATGCAAACTAACAGTTTTTGCAGCACGCGAAAAAATGCTACCAATTGAAAATGGCTCCAATTCATCAAAAACTGAAATAGGTCATTGTAGAGGAGCCTCATGCAACCCCGTAGGTTCAAACAGATTGATCATATGTGTCCTAGATTGGAAGAAACAGTCCGTAAAAGTTTGATTATTTTTTGGACTCATGGCACTTAAGAGATCGCATTAGTAGCGTATGACTCTCGACGTTCCAGCACTTTGGGATGCATGAGAGGGGAATTCCTAGTGTGAAACTACCCACTCAGACATGCTCATGATGTTGGTTTGTGTACACAACAAATTGAATTAATTCTAACCAATCCTGCAACTTTGCATTGCATGCAACTAACAGTTTTTGCAGCAGGCGAAAAAATGCTACCAATTGAAAATGGCTTCGATTCATCAAAAACCGAGATAAGCCATTATATAGGAGCCTCACTCAACCCCACAGGTTCAAATGGATTGATCATATGTGTCTTGGATTGGAAGAAACAATCCGTCAAAGTTTGACAATTTTTTGGACTCAGGGCACTTGAGAGATCGCATCGGTAGGGTATGGCTATCAACGTTTCGGTGCTTTGGGATGCATGAGAGTTGCATTCCTAGCATAAAACTGCCCACCTAGACATGCTTGTGATGTTGGTTTGTGCACATGATGAATCGAATCAATTCTAGCCAATCCTGCAACTTTGCATTGCATGCAATTGACAGTTTTGGTAGCAGGCAAACAAATGCTACCAATTGAAAATGGCTCTGATTCATGAAAAACCAAGATAGGCCATTGTAGAGAATCCTCATGCAACCCCACAGGTTCAAATAGAATGATCATATGTGTTCTGGATTGGAAGAAACAATCCGTCAAAGTTTGACAATTTTTTGGACTCAGGGCACTTGAGAGATCGTGTCGGTAGGGTATGACTTGACATTCTGGCGCTTTATGATGCATGAGAGGAGCATTCCTAGCATAAACCTACCCACCTGGATGTGCCTATAATGTTGGTTTGTGCACACAAAAACCAAAATATGACCATTGTGAGCGTGAGGGTGCTCTCGCACCAAACACATATTGTTGTTTATATTCATATTGTTGATTTTTATTGTTTATATTCATATTGTTGATTACATAGGAGAATATTAATTTAATTTTATAAAAGGGCAGCCACCAAATACAATGAATACACAATAATGAACTGAATACAAGGAGTTCTGTAGGGTTAATTTAACATTTTAAAAAATTTATGAAATCATATTCCATGATTGCAATGTTTTATATCATAATTTTTTGTTGTTTATATTGATATTGTTGATTACATAGGCAAATGATCAATTAACTTTATAAAAGGACAACCACGAAATACAACGAATACAAAATAATGAACTCAATACACATTTATTAGATCGCATATCAACATTTATATATATCAAAAAAAGGCATGTCTTCCAAGTCAATACAAGTATTACAAAAATGTGGCATATGCCATGTCCAAATTGACATACAATAAAAATGTAGAATATATCTACATGTATTAGTCATTCTATGACCAAAACTAACACTATATGATCCTAAACTTGTGGTGGATCATAAAAATCAAGCCTCTTTGATGTAGTACGTAGCTCTATAGATGGTTGCAAAACCACAATTCAAAAGCCAAGTTAGAATTCTTTTGTAGAAAATAGTTCACAATTAACAACATAACTATGCATTTAACTATAATTCCTTTGCAATTGAAATGTAGATTACCTCATCGGCTGATCTAGGAGCTAATGTCTTCACTCTCCTATCCTTGTCACTCTTAGAAGTTTTCTTGAAGACATACTTAAAAGGATCCACATTATGGTCGTACCGCGAAGGGGACTATTGTAGATTAAATGTACAATTAATACAATGTACTAACATAAATATATCAAAAATACTTAAAAGCTTATAATATAGAGAACAATGACATACATGTGCCTGAGATGCTTCTCTAATGGACTGAGGATGTCTCACCATCGATGGAGAAACAGTCACTATTACCTATACAAAAAATGATCAAAGATTAAATACAATTAATATAATGATAAGTATTGTAGGTTAAAAACAATTAAAAATAATTAATGTAATATATCAAACAAAAGTGTACCAGATCCTGAGATGCTTCTCTAGTGCATAGAGGAGGGCTCGTCATTGATGAAACGACTATGGATATTTTTTGTATGAAAAATTTATAAGATTATAATATATCACAAGTTCACATGTATGCATGCATATAATCATGAAATCAAGAAAATAAAGTAGAGATACATACCTCCGCCCTCTCTTGATCCATGGGCGAATCAGGTACATTCAACAAATCCACATAGCTCAATGACCATTGTACATGTAAAATAGACAAAAAATACTAATCAATCTACAAACCCCAACTAATACTTTATTTCAACGTTTTCAAACAATTGTACAACTAAAAATGTTTTCAATTACCTTCTTCCCACATTTTCGCGTCTTCGAGGAATTATTTTTCTTAGGATGAGGCCTAGACACAGAGGGGGTACCCTAAAAAAGAAAATTAACATGAGATATTAGTACACATAATATATTAAACATAATTTTAAAAATCTAAAATGAAATGACTTGCATATTCCATCAAAACAATACATAAAAATGGTTGTACAAAATATGATATCATATAGCCTTGTAGGCCAAAATCGATCGCTAAGAGCATGATGTCATCAATCTGGGACATTTGGTCCCCTGTCAACACCTACAAACCAAAAATTGGACCAAGCATTAAAGATAGCTAGTATATCTTGTAATATTTTTGAATTCAAAGTGTACTATTCTAGTTTAACATGTTACAAAATTTATACCTTAGGCATCGAAGTTGCAGCTATAGTAACTAGGAGAGGAGTATGGGATACCGTTGTTGCATCCCGAAATGCATATTATTTATCTCAATTTAAATCAATGTATAACTGAAAATTCATTTATGTAATTACAAATTTAAAGTGACTGATAAATAAAATGCTATGAATTCAAATCAACACATCTATGGCTGTTGCTGATGGGCAAACACCATGTCCATCAACTCATCTGTCAGCACGAAATCCTCAGTCATGTGGGCCTGACATCTACTCCCGCAAATCATGCACAAATGAGATGTGGATCCATCTACACCGGCCACATCATCTATCCCTGAGCAACTAGCACACATATACTGAATGGGCTCTCTGTCGCCACCTAGAGCAACTAATGGCTCATCATCCAGTACAATAGGGTGTGCTAACGATGTCCAATGTTGGATGATGGCACCAGTCAATGTTGTGGCCACTTAAAAAGTCTATAGCTCCATCGACTCTTTCAGCTCTATTGGGACAACCTGATGCACCTTGGGTTTGGGTGCTAGGGGGTGATGACTCTCCAAGGCTACTTGCCTATAGGGTCAAGGTCTATCTTGGGCAGAGCCGCCACCTCTACCATGGAACTCTCTCATGTCAAAATAGTTTGGCCGCACATTGAGCACAAACTCATAGTATACTTTTCTCAAAAAATACAATTGCACCTCATAATTATTACAAGGTGGATCATCAAAGACCATCCACCACCTTTGCCAAAAAAATTCTTCATCTGCACATTGGTACACCAATGTATGGAAAACCTCTTTGCATTAACAGGTAACGACTGGCCAATTTTAGGATCAACAAAAAGGGCACATATTTGTTGTTTACTAATATTTTTGTTTTTCACACCCTCGTATGATAACCCATCAACATAGTATTGACGACACCTATCCCTAAAGTTTCCCCATTTTTTAATTTGTGTGAAACAGCTATGGCACCACTAGCTAATGTTTCTAGGCTAGTGGCGAGGGATTTATGATGCTCAAGTTTGGATGTTTTCAATTTATCAACCAGTCTATTGATTTTAGAGGTATTTTGCCCTAGCTGATTAATTAATTGCTCCTGTGTTTTAGGTGTGCGGTCAAAAGGAGGAATTGGGGGTGTATCTTGTGGGTTTTTAGGAGGTGCATTTTGTTGTTCTTGTTGTGGATTATCAGAATCTGGTTTTTGAAACAAAAAATGAAAAAACCTAATCAAAATTAATGAAATTAAATTTAAAACATAAAACAAATTGAACAAATGGGAAAGAAAGACAAAAATTAACAAAAACTAACCTTGATCCATAGTGTCTAGAGGAGAAATGAGGCACCCTGTTTGTAGTTTGGCAGAGAAAATGAGGAAAAAACATGGCTGTCACGGGAAAATAAGACCCAATTTTTTTTTTTAACTTTTTTTGACAGGTACCGCATACGCGGTCCTTCAGGGCTTATTAGCGCGTACACACTCATTTTTCTAGGCTTGGGAACAACGAACCTGAGCGCGTATGTGGTGATTTCAATTTTATAACCACATACGTGTTGCTTATTTTTCCACGTTTCTTTTAGGTGGTGTCCACTTTTCTAACCACCATCTTTGTGCACATACCTGACTATAATCTCCTTTAATATTTTTTTGATATTTTGTTTTTAAAAAAAAATTGCTACTTCTTAGTGATGTTCTCTTGGGTAAGAAGTGGGCATTACAAATCCTTTACCAGATCAATTACAATTAGTTGAATCGACAGAGTGCAGATAGTGTTGTAGTAATCACTTATCGGATTTGCAGCACATAGTTGTGGATAGGTTGGAGAAAGTGATGTAGAGGTCCTTAATCGGATCTATTGTAAGTTGTTGTTTTGTTATCTAAGCGTACCTTGGAACTAACCTCATGCATTTGGAGATGCAATTTTTTAGTTCACTTATTTCTATTACAGTGTGTGTTCTGGCAGTGAGTCAAATTATAATCAGGCGGTGAACCATTTGGCAATGAGCCACCCATTTTGTAAACATAATATAACTAGTTATATTATCTTAAGAGTTAACCCTCTCTGTGGTTTTTCCATTTGGGTTTTCCACGTATAAAATTTGGTGTCTATCTTTTGATTATGTTTTTCATTTATTCTGCATTTGTTGATTCATGTTGATGAGATTAATTACTAATGTTAAAATATCAGTAAAAGTTTTATTATTGTGAGAATACAGATTCACCCCCCCTGCTCAATATTATAGTCCATTCAATAATTAGTAATAGAGCTTGGTCTCTTATCTGCTAGCTTAACTTCTTGAGGGAGATCCTTGTTGGTTGAATCATGACACTAATGAGTATGACCAAAGAATATCATCTAGATGAATAATTGAAGATAGCTCTTGAGGATTTGGAAAGTCTGGAATCTGAGAATAAGGAATTGAAAGAAAATATCAATGAAGAAAATGAGTGTATAGTGAAATTGCGAGGGCAGATCTAAAAGTTCAAGTTGAGACATAAGGAGGTTATCAATCAATTAAAGCAAGCGAATGAAACTGTTAAATACCTGATGCTCAAAATTGAGGAGAAGAACAAAGTAGAAGAAACCCTAAAATATTTGATTAAGATAAAGACTAAAGAATGTGAGAAGTTGGAACAAGAAGTCAAGAAGTTGAAGGCAAAAACTAAAGTTCTTGAAAGAAGCAAACTGCTTAAAGATTTGATTAACATGCAGAATGCTCATGTAGACAAGACTAGACTAGGATTTTAGAACGGTGAATGTTCAAATTAAAATGACAAAGACAAAGGGAAGGAAGTTAACATTGAAGCAAAAAATAACTTGAAGATACAAGTGAAACTAGGAATCAAATATCTACTGCAAGAATGCCATCAGCTTGTCAACCAAATGCACAAAGGTACCCATTATTTAATAGTTATTTTTTTTAATGGAAAAATTTTTGATGCAGAGGCCTACCCAAATGGCTAATAAAAAGCCCAAACCAAGTCAGGCTAGTGACCCTTCAACTACTCACAAGGGTCTTGCAAGGAAGGACTCTACACCTTGGATGAAACTACACACACTTTCCCTAGTCTTAGGCCTACTCGAGATGAGTAAAAGGCTTCAAATCTTCAAATAGGATTTACCAGTGATCCCTACTCCTTGGGATTTTGAATTTGGCCAATATATGTCATCTAAGACCTCTTCCAAGTACTAGTTTTTGATCTTGGGCATCAAATCCTTATACCTTCTTTGTAAACCTACCCCCTAGGCTTGTAGCCCTATTTGATGATAGAATGGATCTTAACTCAAAAATGTTCCACACACCCATACAAAAAAATTAGCATTTTAGACACCCTGTTGAAAATTATACTATTCCTCAAAATGGTTTGGGCTGATTTGCAAATATAAGGTCTGCTCCTTTTAGAGGCTAAGAGACTTAATAGGTGCAATTAGCCCTATTTTCCAAAGCAACTACCTCTACCGGTAGAACAAATGAAGAATAACCTTAATGGTCATGTGGGGGAGTAGTGAGAAACTTTTGATTCTAGGGTTGCATTCTTGGAATCCATCGCTAAGAAAAATTATGACGACTGTCCTAAAACTTGTCCTAGGTAGTCACATAGAGATGCCTACCTAAATCTGTTATTTTCTCCACACAACAAAGTCTCCCCTACAACAAAACATAAAAAAACTAAAATACAAAGGTTTATTCTGCATCCCTCCAAAGGAAGAGTCTTCTAATGGACTGGAGTGCAAGAGAAAGCCATTTTGATTCAAAACCCTCTCCAAACCCTCAATTTCTGAGTCACAGTCAGTAAAATGAAGGGTTCTCTCTACTCCCGAATAATTAAGACCTCAGACCACCACCAAAAGAAAGATAATTCATCTCCCTATCTACTCCATGGATGGTCGGCTTCAAATCAATCCATACAGTCGTGTACAACACCTGCAAACTCAGAATTTTTGGGAAAACTGAAGTATTTTGAGTATTATTGCTTCATAAACGCCAACTCCAACATCAAACACCTTGGGAATCAATCCCACAAGGCTTATACAACTCTCCAATAGTTTCCCACTAAATTTGGAATATGTTAGAGCCATTGAAAGGCTTCCCCCAAATGAATTACAAAATGTTGCACTTTTGCACTCAAAAGTTGTCATACTTCCTAAGGTTGGGATCCATACACATGGACCAACCAAACACACACAAAACATGTCTAAAACCTATCAAACATATATCTAAACCATCTACTACCCCTTTTTACCGCATTGTCCCAATTGGCTTCTCAAATTGCCTAATTCGTGACATGGGCTTACATGGTGGGGTTTATTTGCATACTTGAAACACAAGACACTCTAACACATCCTAATGGTCCTATTCTTCATCCTAAGGGTCATGAGTAGCTTTTTGATGAGGTTATCCTACACCATACTCCCTAGGAGAATAGATCTCAAGCCCACTTGAGATTAGAGTTTGTAAATCTGCACCATGATTGGATATTTGCTCACTTGTCATCCAAATTGCCTCAAAGTCTGGTTTATCCTGGAAAGCCACCAAGTACTCAATGTACTCCTTGATCCTTGTCTTCTTTGTGACTCTAATGTCAATCACTTTTCTCAACTTAGGTGATTCCTACCTTGGAATGTCATTGTCTTTTGCAACCTGAATTGGTTCCTCTTCTTCATTTTCAGTACCTTTGAAAAGTGTAAGATCACGCATATTAAAGATGGGTGATAATCCAAGATCGGGAGGAATTTGGATCTCATAGGCATTTTTTCCACACTTCTTTAGTATCCAACATGGTCCAACCTTCCTCTACATGAGTTTGGTGTATTTTCCTTTCGGTAGTCTCTCCTTCTTCAAATGTACCCATACCAAATCCCCAACACTAAACTATAAATCTCTCTTCTTCTTATCAGCGTGAGATTTATACTTCACTGTAGATTGTTGGAGATGAGACTTGACTTGATCATGCACCTCTTTAATGGCTGATGAAAAGACTTCACCGTCTGCACTAATGGCTTCTTCTTTGAGTAGATCTCTTAACTCCAACACTCCCATTGGGTGTATGCCATAAACAATTTGAAAAGGAGATTTACCGATACTCCTATTTATGGTGTCATTGTATGAGAATTATGCCTGTGATAAAATTTTATCCCACTTCTCTCCATGTTGCCTTGTTAAACACCTTAATAGGTTTCCTAATAATCTATTGACAACCTCAGTTTACCCATCCGTTTGAGGATGGTAGGCAGATGAGAAAGATAGGTTAGTTCCCAACTTCTTCCAAAGAGTCCTCCAAAAGTGACCTATGAACTTCACATCTCTGTCTGAAACACTGTTTAGGGGAAATCCATGTATCTGGACTATCTCTTTGAAGAATAGGTCTACAACATATGATGCATCACAAGAAGTCTTACATGGCAAGAAATGAGCCATTTTACTAAACCTATCCACTACTACAAAGACACTGTAAAATCCTCTCCTTGTTCTAGGAAAACCCAACACAAAGTCTATACTTATGCTCTCCCATGGCCTAGAAGGAATGGGTAAAGGATGATATAAACCTACATTTGTAGACTTCCCCTTGGCTTTCTGACATATGACACATGTTTCCACAAACTTTCTCACATCTGCCTGCAATTTACGCCAAAAATAATGTCTCTTCACAAGGTCTAGGGTCTTGTCAATATTGAAATGACCTGCCATAGCTCCACAATGCTTCTCCCTAATAATATTCAACCTCGTGGAACATTTAGGAATACACAACTGCACTCCCTTGAACAACAATCCATCTTGTATCAGAAACTCAAAAAACTCAATATGATACCAGCCACTCAAAGTTTCACATACCTTGTATATTTCTCCAAAATCTTCATCAACAACATACATACTCTTCAAGGAATCAATACCAACATTCTCCATCTTGATTTGGTTTACACTCAAGACTCTTCTTCTCAAATCATCAATAGCTTTGTTCTTGACTCCCTTATTGTGTTTGAGGGTAAATGTGAAGGCTTGCAGGGTCTCTACCCAATTCATATGCTAGTGATTAAGCTTCTCTTGACTATTATGAAATTGAGTGCCTAATTATCAGTAAACACTATGAACTCCTTAGGCAATAAATAGTGCCTCCATTTCTTCAAGGATTGTACTAGAGCATACATCTCCAAGTCATAAGATGAGTATCTTTTCTTAGCATCATTTAGCTTTTCATTGAAAAAAGCAATAGGCCTTCCTTCCTGACTGAGTATTGCTCCAATTGTCATGTGACTTGCATCACATTCCACCTAAAATATCTTGTTGAAGTCTGGTAAGGCAAGGATTGGTTGTTCTGCAACCTTCTTCTTCAATGTCTCAAATGAATCATCTGCCTCTTTGGTTCAACTGAACCTACACTTTTGTCCTCCCTTTATGGTGTCAAGCATGGGTGCACAAACATGACTAAATCCTCTTATGAATTTCCTATTAAAATTTGCTAAACCATGGAAGCTTCGGACATCATTCATAGTTCTAGGTGTAGCCAAGACAATATATCACTCACCTTCTCTTGATCCATTTTCAACTCACCTTATGAGATCACAAAACCCAAGTAGATGATCTCTTCCTGCATGAACAAACACTTCTCCAAATTGATCATTAGTTGATCTTCATGTAACCTCTTGAGAACCATATCTATGTGTTTGAGTTTCTCTTCCCTTGTGTGACTAAAGATCAAGATATCATCTAGGTATACTATGACAAATTTTCCTATGAATTCCACCAAGACTTCATTCATTAACCTCATAAAGGTACTAGAGGCATTGGATAACCCAAATGGCATGAATTTCCATTCATATAACCCCTCATTAGTTTTAAAAGTTGTTTTCCATTCATCCCCTGGCCTTATTCTAATCTAATGGTATCCACTTTTTAGATCCATTTTTTAAAAATATTTAGCACTCCCTAAGCAATCAATCAAATCCTCTATTCTAGGGATTGGAAACCTATACCTTACGGTTATCTTGTTGATGGCTCTTGATTTTGTACAAAGCCTCCAAGTGCCTTCTTTCTTGGGTGCAAGGACTACCGATACTGCACATGGGCTTAGACTTTTGCCAATCAATCCTGATTTAAGCAATTCTTCATTCTATCTTGCCATTTTTGCATTCTGGTTTGGGGTGAGCTTGTAGGCTACTTTGTTTGGCAATGTAAATCCAAGGATCAGATCTATGCAATGATTGATGTCCCTTACCGTGGTAGGGATATTGGTATTCCATCTGAGATGATGCCTTGATGCTTATCAAGCAATTGTCTAACTTTCGGGTCTATGTTCTTTGGTCCGCCTTTCTCTTTTACAAACTGCTCTTTCCTTGTCACCTTGGGACTAGGTATGAGGGCATAGAAAACTACACCTTTCTCTGGAATCTCCTTCATTAACTGTTTACCTTCTACTATTAGCACTCTTGTATCCTTCCCTTTTGATTTCATCTCTTCCTCTATCAGAGGTAAGAGTTCTATCACCTTCCCATCTTTGGTGATTGAGTAGGTGTTTCTCAACCCATCATGATGAGCTTTCAAGTCATACTTCCATGGTCTCCCAAACAAGAGATGGCATGCATCCATTTTGGCTATGTCAAATAGCAATCTATCCTTGGAAGATCCAATCTAAAACTCCACCCAAGCCTGCTCTTCCACCACTACTTGCTGATCTTGGGTGAGCCATGAAACCTTATAGGGGTAAGGGCAAGGCAACTTCCTAAGCTTAAGCTTTTCTACCATTTCAAGTGATACAAAATTTTCAGTGGATCCGGAGTCTATCAGAACCTTGCATACCTTTCCTCTTGCCTTGTGAATGGTTTTGAAAAGATTTACTTTGTGTAGGCTCCTTGTTAGGTACTTACATGGTGGTTACTTCTCTCCTCATCATCAGAGCCTCTCCTCTTTTAGGATATCAATGACTATCAGGAGCATTTACACTTTGATAAGTGCTTGCACTTGCCACACTTTGAAAATCAGATTCCTACACTAAATTGCTTCTCCTTTCTCCCATGGAGCTAGAAACCTTCTCTAGACACCTATTGGCCATATGTCCTTCTTGATTATAGTTGTAACACCTAGGAGGTCCTCTGCCTTGGGATCTCCCCCTAGAGGATGGTCTTCTACCCCTAAAGCTCCCTCTTGGATTGTAGCCCCCTCCTTGGTAGTAACTGTTCTCTCCTCTATTGCCTTCTTGGTTAGAGTCTCCCTAGTATCCAAAACCATTTCCTCTACCTCTAAAATGACCTATTCCTCCTCTCTAATGTCTCCCTTTACCTCTGCCATTTTGCTTCTATTTTATCTTCAACTTCTCCTCCACCTTGAGTGCCAATTGAAAGCACTTTTGGACTGTCTCCGGGGTGTGGAGATTCAAGTCTTCTTGGATTGTAAATGTCAACCCATTGAGATACCTTACCACCTTCTCATCTTCACTCTCTTTCACCATAGTCCTCACACATTACTTCATGAACTACTTGGTATAGGAACTCACGTCCATCTCCTTTTGTTTCAAATTCTACCTCCTCCTATGCAATTGCATATTGTAATCCATTGGGACATATGCTTCTTTCACCAAAGCAATCATCTTCTTCCATGTAGCTACTCTTCTTTTTCCCTCTTTCACCCTCTCATCTTGGCTGAAATTCCACCAAGTTAGTGCAGCCCCTTTCATTTTGGATTGGGCCATCTTCACCCTCTGGTGGTCTGGTATGTCTTCACTTTCAAAAAAATTGTCCAAGGAGTCTATCCACTCCATAATGGTGTCAGGCTTCATCTTCCCTACAAATACTAACAGATCCATCTTCACATCCATTGTTCTTCTCTCCATGGACTTGAGGACACTCATTAGGGGTCTCTAGTCTATAGGTACCTCTAGCTCTTCTTGCATATGGATCTCCTCTTCATCCTCTTCTTCTCCAGAGTCTTTCTCTCCCCTCTCCACTCTTTCCTTCAACTGGCCCATCTCATTCTTCAAGGCCTGATTATCAACCCTAACTGCTCTGCTCTCTACCATCTGCTTCTTCACCAGGGCATTCAGCTTTGCATTGGTCATTCTTGAAGGTGCCTCATGGGATCCTTCTTCTTCAAACATCTTGTCTTCTCTGTCTCTTCCAAAGGACACTCCTTTTCTCTGATACCACTTGATGCAGAGGCCTACCCAAACTCCTAATAAAAAGCCCAAACTAGGTTAGGGTAGTGACCCTTCAACTACTCACAAGGGTCCTGCAAGGAAGGACTCTACACCTTGGATGAAACTACACACACTTTCCCTAGTCTTAGGCCTACTCAAGATGAGTAAAAGGCTTCAGCTCTTCAAACAGGATTTACCAGTGATCCCTACTTGAGATTTTGAAGTTGGCCAACACATGTCATCTAAGACCTCTTCCAAGTACTAGTTTTTAATCTTGGGCATCAAATCCTTATAACTTCTTTGTAAACCTACCCCCTAGGCTTGTAGCCCTATTTGACAATAGAATGGATCTTAACTCAAAAATGTTCCACATACCCATACAAAAAACTTAGAATTTTAGACACCCTATTGGAAGTTATACTAATCCCCAAAATGGTTTGGGCCGATCTGCAAATATAAGGTATGCTCCTTTTAGAGGCTAAGAGACCTAATAGGGGTAATTAGCCCTATTTTCCAAAGCAACTACCTCTATCGGTAGACCAAATGAATAATCACCTTAATGGGAATGTGAGGGGGTAGTGAGAAACTTTTGATTCTAGGGTTGCATGCCTGGAATCCATCGCTAAGAAAAATTATGATGACTGTCCTAAAACTTGTCCTAGGTAGTCACATAGAGATGCCTACCTAAATCTATTCTTTTCTCCACACAACAAAGTCTCCCCTACAAAAAAACATAAAAAAATAAAATACAAAGGCTTATCCTACATCCTTCTAAAGTAAGAGTCTTCTAATGGATTGGAGTGCAAGAGAAAGCCATTTCGATTCAAAACCCTCTCCAAACCCTCAATTTCTGTGTCACAGATAGTAATATGAAGGGTTCTCTCTACTCCTGAATAATTAAGACCTCAAACCACCACCAAAAGAAGTATAATTCATCTCCCTATCTACTCAATGGATGGTGGGGTTCAAATCAATCCATATAGTCATGTACAACACCTGCAAACTCAGAATTTCTAGGAAAACTGAAGTATTTTGAGTATTATTGCTTCATAAACTCCAACTCCGACATTAGCCACCTTGCGAATCGAGCCCACATGGCTTATACAACTCTCCAATATTTTCCCACCAAATTTGGAGTAGGTTGGATCTATTGAAAGGCTTCCCCCAACTGAATTACAAAAAGTTGCACTTTTGCACTCAAAAAATGCATTTTTGCAATTTTGCACAAAAAGTTGTCATACTTCCTAAGGTTGGGATCCACACACATGGACCAACCAAACACACACAAAGAATTTCTAAAACCTATCAAACATAAATCTAAACCATCTACTACCCCTTTTTACCACATTGTCCCAATTGGCTTCTCAAATTGCCTAATTGGTGACATGGGCTTACATGGTGGGGTTTATTTGCATACATGAAACACAAGACACTCTAACACATCCTAATGGTCCTATTCTTCATCCTTAGAGTAATGAATAGCTTATTGATGAGGCTCTCCTACACAAAATTTGGTCATAAGGTTGTAGATTATAGAAGCATTCAATGTTACAATTGCAAGAAGTTTGGTCACAAAGAAAATTACTATAGGAATCATGTTGTGAGTCACAATCATTATCCAGTTGTAATAAATAGGATGAATAGTAATTTTCATGGATATTGTCATCTATGCAATGGTTATGGTCACAAAATTAATCAGTGCAAATCTAGAACACATTTAGCAAATTCGATGCAGAGGAACATCAAATGTTACAAGTGCAAGCAATCCAGACATTATGCTAATAAGTGCAGAAATGAGGTTGGCATGGAGAAGTCTATGGATAAGAATGTGGTCAAGTCTAGTGAATTGAAGATGAAAGAAGTCATGGTATGGATAAAGGAGGTGAACAATGTAAGCAATTCTAGTATACTGGAATATGGTGCAGGCACCTCTTCCTCTGGTAATTGAGCTTTTTACTTTGGCTCAGGGGGAGCTCTTTTAAAAAATTCGTTTGGTTCCCCCCTTCAAGTTATTTCATGTTGTTGGTCTTGCATGAATATGATGGATATGCAATCCGATAATTCAATGAGTATGCTGACATCATCAACAAGACACTTTTTGGCAAAAAAACCCTAGGAGTGATTTGTAAGATAAGTATTGATCTTTGAGATTATTTTCTTCATTATGCAGAAAGAATTGTTTGAAGAGAAAAAGTGCAGCTAAAGAGCAAGAGAAGAAGTAGAGCAAGTAATCATGGAATCAAATATGATCATTGGAGAATCAAGAAACAAAGATTTTCACTTTGCAAAAGGTACAGTTAGATGAATTCAATCATAAAAAGATCAGGAAAACTGAGAGCAGCTTAAGTGAAGTAGAATTGAAAAAGGTTAAGGAGTTAGGATAGAAAGGATTAGATTTAAGGAGCGAATTATGAGGGTTTGATAATGAAAATATGATTAGATTAATCTTGAGTAGAGTGCAGATTGTACCATATTGGATAAACCCTATCCAATTACGAAAGACATCATTTCAACTATTACTTGTCTATGTGACAAAGGGAATGTACTAGTTAATATGATTGTAAAGAATAAGGAAGTTGAAACCCTAACCGAAGTGACAGGAGGTCAAAGAGAATTGTTGATTGACACAATTGTTAATCCCATGGTAAGGTGTGTTGCATGTGAAATCACTTATGAAGTTTACTTGAGAAATAGGGAAGGTTTTATCTCAACCATTGCAGTATTTTTAGCACATCAGTTTGTTATGGGAGATGCAGATTATGATTTGTTTGAATTATTAAGGAATCAATTATTATAAAATGTCAATATGAAAAAGAATGAAGGCTAGCCTTTTCGATATGGATCTTTACTTGTATGTTTAACAACGTATTTTCTAAAATCCCTATCATTAATGGAAAATATGTTGTGGGAATCTCAAGTCCCAGTTGCAAGACAAATTTTTTGATATCTAAATGGTTTGGAAAAGAGAGAAGAATCTTGTAATGATTACTTTAGGACATTTCAAGATGTTTGGTATATTGGCCTAATATCCCACTAGTACATTTGGGCCTAATTTTCGACGGCTGATTGTCGAAAGTTCGATGACACCACATCGGACTTCCGACCAATTTAACCATCAAAAACTAATCGTCAATCTTCTCAATGATGACATTTGCATCAGACATCCGACGACATTATGAACTCTTCCGACGGCGACTATATTTTCTCCTCGACCAAAAATTTTGACAGATTACGATTGGAATTTCGATGAATTCTATGTTTGCTCCTCGACGACTGTCCGACAAGGAAGTGACATCGGATATACAACATCCTTGTCGGATGTTTCTTTAGTTGTTGTAGGAATTCCAATGGTATCAGATGATGTGGGTCAGACAGCTTTGTCGTTAGTGCATGAAAGCATTGAACGAGTTCTACTTTTAAAAATTGCATAAAACATTTTTTATTTATTTGATTCAGTGTTATTTGCAAAAAAAAATAATCAAGGATGTTTCCTTTCTCCAAGAATTGTCTAGGATCTTTCCGTCAGATAATATGTAACATCCAATGACTAAATATTTTCTTTACAAATGCTTATTTTATTTAATTATCATTTGAGTGTGAATTATAATTTATATCTGTGTGGAAGCAGAAGATACAAGTTGAAGACTCATGTGCAAGTAAATTTCATAAAAGAAAGAAAGAAAACATTATCTTGAATGACATGGAAACAAGCTCAGCTACTTCCTAGAAGAGAGCAACTGGAGAAAAGCAGAGGAAAGTGTTAAAGGGTGATAAATACATAGAGAGTATGCAATACAAACAAACAATGTCTAGAGTGTGTGATGTGATGTCTCTAATTTATGTCCAGAGGGACTAACTAGTTTTGGAGTTCCTGGGAAACCTATTGGGCCACCCTTGGAGGAAATCAATGTGTTCATGCAAGGACCACCATTTTTCTATTATGAGAATGATGATTTTGCACCGAAGGATATTTGGAAGGCAATATCCAAAAATTTCTATAGTGTGGAACCAGAGTTGGCAAACTCGAAGTACTTTTCAGCTTCGAGAAGACCAAGAGGTTATGTACACAATCTCCCAATGGAAGGGCGATTTCAAGCATTACATCTCCCCCCATGACTATTCAGGAAGCACTTCCTCAAATAGAGGACTATTGGCCTCCATGGGATCAAATAAAAAAATTGAAGCATAGACTCTAGATGTTGTGGTGGTGTCCTTCGTGAAGAACTCTGCACTATAATTGAAAATTCACAAGGGAAACTGCAAGATAGTGAATAGAAATACATTCTTGAAAAGTGGGAAGAATGGATCTTGGTTTGGGTGGGGACAGGCTAGGTGGCTCCTCTAGAGGTTGACGAGATAGAAATCATATTAGGATTTGAAAAAGATCACACTCATGGAACTTCGTGTGCGAATGATCGATTGCGTTGTTTGGGTAATGCATTCCAATTAGATATAGTTGCATACCATTTATCTATCTTGATTAAAGCCTTTTATCATGATGGCATTAAATTAAAGTTATTTCTCTATTTTATGGTGATCTCTGGAGCAGAGATTGCTTTGCATTGACCTAAGATACATTTAACTTGTGTTGTATATGCGGAAATATGTATCCTAGGTCGATGCAATGCAACCTTTTCTCCACCAATACCAAATAGAAGAGAAAGTAATTTAATTTAATGCCATCAAGATAAAAGGCTTTCTATTTTACATACCTCAAATACAAAATTGTAGGGTGGAACAATAAAAAATGGCAAATCAAGGAAAGAATGAAAGATCCACACCAAATTCTTATACAATGCAGTCCAGTTGAAGGATTTTCATTCAACACAAGATAGTGAAGGGGTCATTATGATGATTTATTTGAAGGTTCATAAGTTAAAGGTAGTCACTAACATATAAAGAGTGAATAAATTGAAGAGCCCGATGAATTGCTAGCGTAGCATGAGGATGTATGATGTTAACAATAGCAAAATGATATTATGATGGTGGTGAAACTACAAAAAGTTTTGATCATATTTTTATTGAGCATGAAAGAAACAACCTTGAGCTCATGAATGATAGGCATCGTGTTGTAGAGTATCAACCCTTGTTGAACAAGGGTGACACATTTTAGAGGCTCGATCAGTGCAAGGAGACATTTTGTGTTTATGAAGTGGTTTCAATTAGCCATTTTGTGTATAAGTAGAGAGGAGAGGTCGATGTCTTTGTTTATTTTCCTACAAAACAATGAAAGAGGTCCTAATCAAGGAACACACACGTCCAAGCAAGGAGAGAATTTGGATTCAGGACAATTCTATGCAAGAAAGAATATCAAGTTATAAAAGATAAAAATCAACAAAGGTAAAGTGGATCCTTATAAAAGAGGAACAATTGACAACTATTATTCTTGCTCCACAATGTAGAGACAAGAAGAAGTAGGCTATTACGTTGCCTCCCAAGTATGATTGCACATGAAATCATAGTACCATGAATGACAATGAGCCCCTAATAGGTAATTAAGCTATCAATGTCATATAGCAAGATAAAAACATAATAGGTTATAAATGTTATTTAGAAGGGATACGATGAGTGTATAACTCATTGTCACCTATTATTTAAATGTTACTAGAGCTACAACAAGCTGTTGAATTTTACTCTCCAAATCATGGCATTCATTAGTGTAATAGTTGATGATGCTTGAAAAAAGGATTGTCCTAATTTTGTTTATGGTTTTTTCTTCAATTTTTCAATGGGAGAGTAATAAAGTTGGCTTTAAGAAACTCATACAAAATTATCTCTTGTTGTGATTAAAATCTGTTGGAAAAGTCATAGATATATTAGACAATGGGGGAGGGGATGTCAACAAAGGAGGAGGATAGAAACCTAAATCTTCTTTAGAAAAATGTAATGTATATTTCTCATGAACCACCACACTTCATTGCACACATCCTAAATCATGTTCATTGCATCCATGTGCATAATTAAATATGGTATTTAAATCATGTCTAGAGGAGTGTGTTCATTCATATTTTCAAAGTTTAAAGATCCTCAACCATCATCAAGACATGTGTTGGAAGAAGAGGTTGGAAAAGATTTAGAAGAATCTTGAATAATTGACACATACAACTCCCTTGAACTTCATATTTGGATAAAGGGACCTTATATCAAATTAAGGAAGGCATGAGAGTGATATATGTATTAGTGTAATTATTATACTTTTTTAATATTTATCCTTAGCATAATATTGGAAATGGTATCTTATACTAATTAGGGAGTCGTAATTAGGATATTATTTTCCCATTTTTAGTTGTTGATCTCATTATTTAAGACACAAATGATTTTCATCATTTCTTTTCTTTATGTGGAATATATATCTAATGTAATTATTTATATTTTTAATAAGAAAATAAATTTATTGTAGTAATCATGTGGTTTTTTAATTTTATCTCTTGTCTAAGAGAAATTATTGAAGATCATAACTCTAACATGGCTTTATTTTGGATGAGTAACAAAATTCCTCTATTATTTATCCTATGATAGATGTTAATACCTTGTTCAAAAAATTCCAATTTCTATGAGGCAATCTGTCAAACAATCGGCATGCCATTTCAAAGCTCCCATTTTCGCATAGGCTGGGGGATGTTGATAGAGCTTTACACCTGCACCCACGCCAATGGATAATTAGAAACATCACTATCTGCAAGTGCAAAATAGATGGGTGATCGATGAATGAATTAAAGAAGGGGAATGAAACCTATTGGTCTTTAGTCGAACACAATGATCATTGGGATTGCACAAAATAGACCTTTTAAAATGCTTTAAAAACTTTCAATACTATGAAGACATGAACAAGGAATTCAACATGCTAAAATTCCTCACAAAAATGACGTCTCATGGAATGACACGATATACAAAAAGTAGATTTGTTGAAAATATTTTTGAAACCTTAAGGCAAATGCACATGGTAGGTGTACAACCGAAATCCACAACCATTGCCAGCACCCTCTTCGTACACATCTGAGATTGGAACCTTGGAATAGGGTCTGGGCATCAATCGAAACATTAAGGGAGATTTTCAGATGTTTTAGTTGTGAATGCCCTGGTAGATATGTCTACAAAATGTGGAAGCATAAAACAAAAACATATGAACTATTTTTTGAAGAAAAAAAAATTCCCCAAAAAGGATGTCGATTCATACCTGGGAGAATGCCCTATCCCATGAGCCAACATTGCTCCCATTTTCACACATTATCCCTTTTCTGTCAGGACTTCAATCTACGGAAAACTCCATATCCAATTCTCGGGCGGGGGAAGAAGAGCTTTGCTTTGCTCGGGATCACCATTCATTTCTAGCAGGACTCGAGCGGATTGAATTCTATAGATATGATCTCTATTCCCTAGAAAAAACCAGTGGCATTATGACACAACCTCTCCTCTATTGCTGGGGTTTGACAGAGGTGGAACTATGGAGAGCCAATCTAGGAGGGAGGATGTTGACAGAGCTTTACACCTGCCCTATTCTTGCATGATCCGACATTGCTCCCATTTTTGCAAATTCCATGACCCGAGAATGCTTGGAGCTGGCATTAATCAGTCAAAATGGTTCACGGTTCATGCTTACTCTGGGTGGGAGTACGCTACTGGGGCGGCAACGTGAGAATGGGAAGAGGCCATGAAAACAATTTGAAATGTCTTGGTCTTTTGTTTTTTTTAAGTAATGCCTGTTATCGTCGGAATTTTGACGAACGCGGGCACTTTTTGTAAAAAAGCACAAATGTCATTTCCAATTCCTTTTCTGTCAAAAACATATATTGAATTATCATCAAAATTCTAATGAATGCAGGCAATTTTTCAAAAAAAAATTAAATTTGTTCACAATATACCTTCTCCGTCGGAAACCTCAATCGGAATTTTATGCCAAATGTATTAGTGTCCCTTGCTATCGATTCTACTAAGGAGAGTCTAGCCTCCAAAAAGAGGAAGATGAAGGACACTATGTTTTCTGGTTCTTCATAACTTGAGAAGAAGAAGAAATAACTGAAACTGGAAGATATAATTGAGTTAGATGATCCATAGTCTTCATTGGCTAAAGAAGAGTTGGAGGTTGCAGAGCAAGAAAAATATGGGTCAAAGGCAAAAGCAGATAATATTCAAAATATGATGAAGAAATGTGATGATGCTAAAAGAATTTTATCCGAATGTATAAGTGAAATGAAGGGTTGTATCAATAGTGCTAGCAAAATGTAGAGGTATTGTCTATAATGGCCGACTGCTATGGTGAATTTCAAAGAAAAAGTTGAAACTGTTGAAGAGGAGTTGAGTTCTATTAGTAAGACATTTGATTTTCTAAGCGATAATGATGGTGGTCAAAGGAAGAAGGTAAATTCCTTGCAGTCTGAGTTATTATCTTTGCAAAGACAAAAGTAAGATTATTTGGCCATTTTCAGGAGAGTTAAGGAAATTGTTGAGGCTAAGTTAGAACATTTTTTAGGACTTCTTAGAGATGTAGAAGAACATGAGAAGAATCCATCTATTCCAAACAATTTATCTCATGCCATTGATTTATTAGTTGAAACTAGTAGTTTATCAGTATGTATCAAACCGGTAGTGCAATCCTAAAAAATTCTCCTTCTAGAGCTCAAGGAGAAATACAAGCAGATTTTTCTGAAGAAGAGCAGTTAAGAATTCTTTTTGGTTAATACACAATTTGATGTAGGAGCATCCCTGATTCATAGCACTCTTGCATCAACCAAAAATATTTTCCTTTCTATTTTTCTTTATGTTTGTAGTTTTAGAATTTCTTTTTGTGTGTCCTGGTTTTGGCTCACCGGATCTTATGGAGTTCAATCCTATTTGAATACTTGATCATCTTC
Source organism: Cryptomeria japonica (assembly GCF_030272615.1). Classification (NCBI taxonomy): domain Eukaryota; kingdom Viridiplantae; phylum Streptophyta; class Pinopsida; order Cupressales; family Cupressaceae; genus Cryptomeria; species Cryptomeria japonica. The sequence goes on along the minus strand of NC_081412.1, from coordinate 308,198,320 downwards.
CTTATCCCCAAACCACACACCATTTGGATCTTTTTCTGGCAAGTTATCGCTATCATTTTCAATGACATTTTTTTGTTACCGATTGATAATTTCATGTTACCAGTTGCCTGGACCTATTTGCATTTGTGATCTACCAAACCCCTTCCATAGCTTGTGGAGCCCTGAGAATTGATTCCAATGTTCCTTGGCATATGGCCAACAATTTCCCATTATCTACACTTCATCTTATGGATTTTCTGGAGGAATCTCTTGGCAGAGGTCGACCTTGTTGGTTTTACAAGTTAGGTCTTGTTCTTCGGGTTTTGATCCCTTTTTGGGCCGACCGGATCCCTTGGATCATATAAATTATTGTAATTGAGCATTAGGATGTAAGAATCAAAAAATCAAGTAGTTAGACTAAGCATAAAAGATAGATCTTAAGACCAAAGGTCCCGATTGTGACCTATCTTGTACTTTGAGCATGTTTTAGTAGGCATGTGAGCCGGTTTCTGTAACCTGGTTGTTACCGATTGGTTATAATCAATTTTCATGAAATAAATCAATTTGTTATGCATTTCCTCCATCATATCTTTTTGGTTTTGTTGTGTTTACTCTTGTTGATCAGTCCAGATTGATCTCTTTGAGGTCCATCCTAACTGGTGACTGCTTCAAGTGGTATCAAAGATATTTTTTCATTTTGGAGGTTGTGTGTCTATAAATTTTATTGTAGGGTGGTGGATTGTGGATTTGACCTATAGCTATAGAGGAAAGGCATAAAAGATGGTGCGAAGAGGAACTGGGAATGCTGGAGTGCGTAGAAATGCAAACCCTATTGTGAGGAAAATATTGTGAGGGATAGCACCCCAGTTGAAAGCCATGGAAACAACCCAAAGAAGAGGCCAACACATTGAAGATGTAAGTGAAGATGAAGGAGAAGAAGCCCTAGTAAAACAAGTAAACCCACCAATGATTGATCCAGATGAGGAAAGGTTTTTGAGGGTTTCGAGTAGGGTGAATACTAAACCTCATTTTACCCCACCGGAATATGATGGGAAGTTGGATTCAGATGAATTGATGGATTGGATCTCGAAGATGGAGAAATATTTTAATTTTGAAAACAGTGCAAAAGAAAGGAAGGTGAAATATGCATGTAACCGATTGAAAGGTCATGCATCTCTTTGGTGGGAGAATTTTCAAGTTGATAGACAGAGAAGAGGTAAAGAGAAGATCAAGACATGGGATCGGATGATTGCTAAGTTGAAATCAAAATTTGTGATATCTAAGGATGGTTTGAAGATGAACCCTAAGAAAGTAAAAGAAATTGTTGAGTGGCCTACACTGAAAAGCATTGGAGAGGTAAGATCATTTCATGGATTGGCTAGTTTTTACTGGAAGTTCATCAGAAATTTCAGTTTAGTTTGTAACACTATGAGTAAGACCATGAGGGGAGATCGGAAGGAATTCAAGTGGACCACTAAAGAAAACAAAAGTTTTGAACTGTTGAAGTAGAAAATGACTTAGCATCCTGTGTTAGCTTTACCATATTTCAATAAAGTATTTCAAGTGGATTATGATGCAAGTGGAACAACAATAGGAGTAGTCTTGAGTCAGGAAGGGAGAGCAGTAGCTTATTTTAGTGAGAAATTGAATGATGCCTAGAGGAGATATTCAGTGTATGATCAATAGTTTTATGCCATAGTTCAAACCTTGAAGAAGTGGAGACATTACCTGTTGCCAAAGGAATTTTGTTGTATACAAATCATCAAGCTTTGCAGTATTTCAATAGTCAGAGTAAGTTGAATCAAAGACATATGAGATGGGTAGAATTTTTGTAGAGTTACACCTTTGTGTTGAAGCATAGAAGTGGAAAATCTAACAAATTTGATGATGCATTGAGTAGGAGAAGGAATTTTTTTATAGAGATGAGAGTGACAGTATTAAGATTTGAAGAATTGAATACCTTGTATGATGATGACCCAGATTTTGCAGAACCTTGGAAAGCATGTAGAGAACCAGTTATGGTAGATAGAAGCAAGTGGTTGGATTACTTCATTTAGGATGGGATTTTATTCAGAGGAGTTCAATTGTGCATACCTTAGAGTTCTATGAGGGAGAATCAAATAAAGGAGAAAAACAATGGAGAACTAGCCAGACATTTTGGTATTGACAAAATAGTAGCATTGGTGAGTGAGCAGTACTTTTGGCCTGAGATTCATAAAGATGTTAAGAAATATGTGCAAAGTTTAGATTTTGTCAAGTTGCAAATGTTAGGATTTCCAAAGATACTGAGAGGGGGGGGGTGAATCAGTATCTAACCGGTTATAGAATTTACTTGATTTAAAACATGTAAAACATATCAATACAGTATACCGGTAAACCAAAAATAATGCAGCAAACAAAGATAATAACAACCACATGAAAAAAACACCATAACACAATAGTTTAATGAGGAAACCCGGCGTGGGAAAAACCTCGGTGGGATTTGTGACCCACAATATTCGCTTACTGGCCAATAAGTGAATATTACTCTTACAATAGGGGCCTGCACATGCAGGAAGGCCAAGTGCCTAGAGCTCACTACTCAAATACAAAATAAGAAGTCACGCTGACTTAAAAAATGGATTATACAAATCCAATGTCTTGTACTACTTCAAATTAGCATCTGCTATGCCAGATCTAGTACCGATTTTAGCTCTACTTCATACATAAACCCTTAACCTATAATTCACATATTAGGTCTACCTTATTTCACCTATCACACTATTACAAAATATTCTACAATGATCTCATACATATATGAGTCATATTACAACTCACCATGTCGGCTTACAATGATTTTACAATTAATTACAAAATACATTATAAAAAAAATTCCTGTCAGCCAGGGTGTCAGTATCCTTCCTTTGTTTGCTAGTGTCCTGTGTACCGGTATAGAGTCTGTCGTTGCCAGTGCCGGTATATTGTCTTGCCAGTATCATATGATTGCAAGGTTGTCATCAATGACAAAACCTTCAATCACCTACAATTTCTCATTGGAGTGTGCATTTGCCAACAACAAAGGGTAATAGTCAAAATGTGGGATCGTATAAACCTTTGACGATACCGATAAGACCTTGGGAGGATATAAGCATGGATTTCATACTTGGATTGCCTAAAACACCAAGAGGGAATGAAGCTATATTTGTGGTAGTGTATAGATTCTCGAAGATGACTCATTTCATACCTTGTAAGAAGACATTAGATGCATTACATGTAGTAGACCTATTTTCCAAGGAGGTAGTGAGATTGCTTGGATTACCTAAGAGCGTAGTTTCAGACAGAGACACTAAGTTTGTTGGCTATTTTTGGAGAACACTTTGGAAGAAAATGAAGATATATTTGAAGTTCAATTCTACTTTTTATCCATAGATTGATGGATAAATAGAAGTAGTTAACTGGAGCTTGGGGAAATTGTTGAGATGTTTAGTTGGAGATAAGACCAGAAGTTGGGATTTGATCCTTGCACAAGAAGAGTTTGCCTACAACAATTTAGTAAAGAGGAGTACTAAAATAACAACTTTTGAGATTGTTACCAGAGTGCATCCTAGAGGTTTATTAGAATTAAGAGATATTAGCAGTGAAGACTAGAGAAGTTCAAAACCAGAAGACTTTACAGATCACATGGTAGCCATGCATATTTAGGTTAAGCATCATTGGGAGGACATGAACAACAAGTATAAGGAGAAGGAAGATGAGAAGAGGAGACATAAGGAATTTGAAGTTGGCGATGAAGTGACAGTATATCTAAGAAAAGAAAGATTCCCAGTTGGAACTTATAAAAAATTGCAGATGAAAAAGTTTGGACCTTGCAGGATTTTGAGGAAGTTCAGTTTTGGGAATGCATATGAAGTGGAGTTACCTGATAGTCTGAGTATTTCACTTATGTTTAACATTGCATATCTTCATGAGTATCATGAACCACAATTCAGTGAGGACAATATTGCAGACTTGGAGAAACAGTTGCCCCGGAAGGAACCGAATCGAATTGAATACATTTTGGATAGTAAGATTGGACGAAGTACCCAGAGCAGTCAGTGTAAGGAATATCTTGTGAAGTGTAAGGACAGACCAGTTGAAGATTCATCTTGGATTTCTCAGGAAGAGGTAGACCACCTTATTTTTCCTCTGACCCTGGAAAAGTGAGAGACTCACTTTTTCAATAACCTTGGATGTCTGATGTAGGAGCATCCCTGGTTCATAGCAATCTTACATCAACCAAAAATATTTTCCTTTCTATTTTGCTTTCTATTTGTAGTTTCAGCATTTCTTTCTATGTGTCCCAGTTTTGGCTCACCAAATACTGTGGAGTTGGATTCTACTTGAAGACTTGATGATCTTCCTTGTCCCCAAACTGCATAGTATTTGGATCTTTTTTCGGCAAGTTATCGCTATCCTATTACGGGTTGACAATTTCCTATTACCATTTTTGATCTAACGGACCCCTACCATAGCTTGCGGATCCTTGAGTGTTGATTCTAATGTTCCTTGGCGTATGACTTGTTGGCTTATGTGTAGATCATGATGACATGATGATATTGTATGTTGTCAATGATGTCAATATGTTGAAGTATGAACCGGTATGTTATAGTAAGCAAATTGCCAAGAGAACCGGTATGATGATGTAAACCAGTATATGTGAAAAATTGAAGCAGTATGTTTGTTCAAGGTGAACTAGTATGTTGGAATGAGAACCAGTATATGGAATTTTTTTATCGGGTTTTCATTTGGCTTGACTACTAGTTGGTAGTCTCAGCTTCAAGGTTTCTGATTGATGCATTCCAAGCTTGTGTGATTCAACTGATGACATCTTGTGATGAGTTAGCATTGTAATGAAGACCAAATAAGTGTTGCAATGTTAGGCTTGTGCGCATGAAGGATCTACTTGAGGATCTTTCATGGAGATTGATCCTATCTACCTCAGGAATGTGCGAAGTCTCTATAAATAGTGGAGAGCATGTGATGGGTTATCAGCTTCCTGAAGCAGCAAAGAATGAACATTGGAGAACGTCTTGAGATATGTTCAAGACTATTGTATTCAATGCAAACTGATTAACGGTCAGGATTGAACCGATTGAATTGTTAAACCTAAATGTTTAGGGTTTAGGGTTTATGCTACTAACCTATCTATTTCCTATAAGGTCGATGATGTTTTTCATTTTGAAGTTGTTGGAAAATGTTATGTGTGTATCCAACTAAAGAGATACTTTATTATTGCCAGACTAGAGAAGTATGTTGATACCTGCAAAGTGTGATTGCAGAAGAGGAGGAGCTAAAGTGGATCTGCCTTGGCATTGAGTGTTGTTATTAGATCAGTGTATTACCTATTGACTTCTAACCATTTCAACAGTTGGAAAAATCCCTTAATCGGGTACCTTTAATAGGCTTTTGTGTAAATCCTTTAACAAGGTGACTCAATTCAATGAGTTCTTCAAATCCTCTTGCGAGGTAACCTTTAACAGGGTTCTAACTTTTAACCGGGAATTTAGCCATCCCTTAATAGGGTGATCCCTAGCAGGATCGGTTCCTAGAAGAACCTATTGTAAAAAGTCTTTAACCGGACTAGGCTCCTAACAAAGTGGACTTCAAAAGAGTTGAAAGAACAGCTTGTGGGTATTCATCCCCACCGTGGTTTTTCCCAATTGGGTTTCCACGTGAAGAATCAGTGTGTCATGTGTAATGCTTTTCATGTGATGCTTTAATATTTTCTCTAAAGTGGTAAAGCATGTTGAACTGGCAGTCATTATATTTCTGATGATATATTACCTGTTTATGCATAAGGGTAAACTAGAAATGAGATATTAGATTATGTATAGATCTAAGTGTTTACCAGTTTATGCTATTCATACTCTCACTATGTGTAACCGGTAGTGCCCTGATTTAGACCAGTGTTACTGTTTACCAGTCAAGTGCAGTCTTTGCAGTCAAACTGGTTCAAAGAAAGTTTCTGTTTGTACTGATTCACCCCCCCTCTTAGTACCGGTTTGGTACTAACTAATTCATCATTATTCATCAATTGGTATCAGAGCATCTTCCAAGTCCTTTGTGTTGTAAGCTTAACCACTTGAGGAAAAGATCCTACTCTAATGATGAAGAGGGAAGGTCCAAAGTTCAACAGAGATAACATCAAGATATAGAAGGATAGAATGAAGATCTACATTAGAAGCATGGGTGCTCAACACTGGAGCTATGTTAAGAATTCTTATGTTATTCCTACCGGTACTCTCACCGATGACCAAAAAAGAGAGATTCAGGAGAATGGGCAAGTCATGGAAGCCCTAATCAGTAGTCTATCTGACATTGAGTTTATTGATGTTCAGGATAAAGATAATCCCAATGAAGTATGGGATGCTCTGGAAAATATCTATGGCGGTGATGAGCATGTGAAACAAGCTAAGGAAGAGAGCCTTAGGGGAAAGTTTGAAGAAATGTAGATGGTTGAAGGAGAGACCATTCAACAATATGGAATAAGAATCAAAATTGTTGTTGGAGACATCAAGAGTGCAGGTGGTAAAATAGATGATTCCATTGTCCTTAGAAAAGTCTTGAGATCCTTATTACTGGTCTATGCAATAAGGTTTGCTGCTATTTAGGAGTTAAGGTCTATAGACAAGACAAAGGTATCCCTTGACTCCATCATTGCTAAGTTGATAGCTTATGAGCTAAATAATTATGATAGCAGTATTCAGAAGACTAAATCAGCCTTTAGAGCATCTGCTACACCATCTAGAAAGGGCAAAGAAGCTAGTACCAGTTGTGAACAAAGACAAAGTAGAGAAATGGATGATGAGGAGATCCTGATGGAATTTGAAGCTCTTCTTGCCAAGAGACTTCTTAAGGGAACTGGTAAATACAAAGGTAAGCTCCCTTTGAAATTATTTTCTTGCAATAGGATAGGACACATTGTTGTGAACTATCCTAATGGTGATAATAAGGACAAACCGGAGAAGTTCAAGAAGTTTAAAGGAGGAAACAGGAGAAACTATTTTGTAGTCGTTGATGAAGGTGTCACTGATGAGGAATCAGAAGATGAAGAAAGTGAAGACATTGTGTTTGTAGTAGTTAACGAAGATGTGTCAGATAAGAAGGCTCTTGTCTCCCACTTTGATAATTCCAATGAGTGGATTATTGATAGTAGTTGTTCTCACCACATGACTGGTGACCGGAGTAAGTTTATGTCTCTGGAAGAGTATGATGGTGGTGTGGTTTGATTTGGTAATGATGCACCATGTATGGTAAAAGGCAGAGGGTCCATTTCTATGAATGGAAAAAGCAGTGCTGATAATGTGTATTGGGTAGAAGGTCTCAAACACAACCTTTTAAGTGTTGCCCATCTGAATGACAATGGACTCACTCTAGAATTCAAAGATGGAGTGTGCAAAATAAAAGGAAAGAGTGGTGAACTAATGACCACCGGTATGCAAACCAGAGGTAACCTATTTCAGCTTAATGCAAATATCAGTACATGTCTAATGGCTAAGTTTGATGATAGCTAGATATGGCATAGGAGACTCTGCCATGTAAACTTTGACAATATTGTGAAGGCCAGTAAGATCAAGGCAGTTAGAGGATTTCTTGTGCTGAGAAAATCGGAGAATCTTTTGTGCAAAGAGTGTCAACTAGGGAAAATGTCTTCCTCAACCTTCAAAGGTAAATCTTTCACTGCAGACAATTTACTTGATCTTGTGCATACTGATTTGTGTGGTCCTATAAAAACTAGGAGTGTGCAGGGAGATAGGTATTTTATGATCCTTATTGATGATTTCTCAAGAATGATCTGGGTCATGTTATTGAAAGACAACTCTGAAGCTTTTGGAAAATTCAAAGCCTTCAGAGCACTAGTTGAAAAAGAAAGTGGTAAGAGGATTAAGTGCCTAAGAACTAATGAAGGAGGAGAATTCACTTCTGATGAATTCAACAAGTACTATGAAGAGAACAGCATCAAGAGGTAACTGTCTACCCCTTGGAATCCATAGTAGAATGGCCTAACAGAGAGGAACAACCAGACTGTAGTTGAAGCAACCAGAACTATGTTGATCCAAGGGAAGGTTGCTCACACTTTCTGGAGAGAAGCGGTGAGCACTGTAGTCTACACAATGATCCGGGTACTCATTAAAAAAGGTAAGGATAAAACTCCTTAGGAGTATTAGACCAGTAAGACACCAGTGGTAAGATACTTTAGAGTGTTTTGTAGAAAATGTTATATCAAGAGGAGTGAACATCAGATGAAGTTTGATGCAAAATGTGATGAGGGAATATTCCTAGGGTATTCCACAAAGAGAAAAGCTCTCAAATGTTTCAACAATAGGAATTAGAGAATTGTTGAAAGTATCAATGTTTGAGTTGATGAAACCTCTAAGAAACCTGAGGAAACTGGCAGTGAGAAAGTAGGAGATGAACCGCTAGTAACCTTCTGGGAACTGGTTGCAAAACAACCTAGCACCAGTAATAGTGCTCCTACATCGGTAGATGTTGATGCTGATGAAGATGAGGATGAAGAAGAAAAGCAAGAAGAAACAACTAAGATCATTTGTAGATATGTAAAGATGAATCGTGATCCAAAGCAGATCATAGGAGACAAGGATACATGAATTCTTACAAGAAGAAAGGTCAGAGAAAACTCTTGCATGATCTCTGAATTTAAGCCTAAAACATTTAAAGAGGCATATAAAGATGATGACTGGATCAAGGCAATGGAAGAGGAACTTGACTAGATAGAAAAGAATGGTACATGGTCTTTGGTACCCAGACCCAAGCATAAAAATGTCATAGGCACCAAATGGGTTTTTAGAAATAAGCTGAATGAAGATGGAATAGTGGTAAGAAACAAGGCTAGACTAGTGTGTAAAGGATATGCTCAAGAAGAAGGACAAGACTATGTAGAAACCTTTGCTCCAGTAGCTAGATTGGAAGGAATTAATATGCTCCTTGCATATGGAGCCTTCAAGGGATTCAAAGTATATTAAATGGTTGTAAAATCTGCATTTCTAAATGGAATACTTGAAGAGGAGGTGTATATAGAGCAACTAGATGGGTTTGCCCTATCAGAAGACAGTGACATGATGTGTAGACTACATAAAGCCATGTATGGATTGAAGCAAGCACCTAGAGCATGGTATGAATGCTTACACTCCCATCTTGTGAAGATTGGATTTGAGAGAACAAGTGAAGATAGCAATATCTATCTGAAGTTGTAAGGTGATCAGATCCTAATCTGTGAGGTATTTGTTGATGACATAATTTTGGGTGGACATGACAAGATGAGTCATGATTTTGTAGATGAGATGAAGAAGGAATTTGAGATGTCACTTATAGGGGAGATTAAGTTCTTCATTGGACTCCAGATTCAACAAATGAAAGATGGTATCTTTATCACTCAGTCCAAGTATGTTAAAGAGGTTTTGAAGACCTTTGGCATGGAAGACAGCAAACCGGTTGGTACACCGATGGTGACTAGTTGTAAACTATCAAAGGAGGATGACTCAGCATTAGTGAATGAGAAGGAATACCGATCAATGATTGGTAAGTTGCACTATGTAGTACATAGTAGACCGGACATTGCACATATAGTAGGCATTATTGCACGGTTCCAAAAAAGTCCAAGAGAATCCCACTTGGTAGCAGTCAAGCGGATTCTTAGATATCTGAAGGGAACTATTGACTATGGATTATGGTATCCATACAGTAATGATTTCAACCTAAAAGTGTTTACAGATGCTGATTGGGTTGGTAATTTGGGCGATTGGAAAAGAACAACTGGTGGTACATTCTTTCTTAGTGGTAGATTGGTCTCATGGATGACTAAGAAGCTGAGTTGTATCTCTCAGTCTACGGCAAAAGCGGAATATGTTGCACCATTTATGAATTGCACCCAAACAATTTGGATGAAGCATGTATTGAGTGGCTTCAAAGTTCTCGTATCTAAACTCATAAGTATATTTTGTGACAACACAAGTGCAATTAACATTTCCAAGAATCCAATTTTACATGCTAGAACCAAGAACTTCGAGCTCAAGTATCATTTCTTAAGGGAGAAGGTTCAGAACAAAGAGGTTGTACTAGAACATGTTTCCTGTAAGGAGCAGTTAGAAAACATATTCACCAAGCCTCTACCGAAGGCTACATTTACCTATCTAAGAGGTGAATTAGGGGTGTTGCCCCTTCAAGAGGTGAACTAAAGGTCTATGCTCCACATCAGTAAGGTATTGCATTGATAAATCTTTTTCAGGATTTGTGTGTTGAAGGATGCTACTCCTTAGGGGGGGCAGCATAGTGGGTCATAGTTGTTTCTGCCTCCACTTTGGCATTGTTGTCAAAGGGGGAGAAGATGTGAAGCCGAGAAGATATCTGTAGTATTGGGATGAAGAAGATGCGTAGCAGATAAATATCTTTATATATTTCCATCAATGCCAAAGGGGGAGATTGTTGGCATATGTGCAGAGCATGATAACATGATGATATTGTATGTTGTCATTGATGTCAATATGTTGAAGTATGAACCAATATGTTGTAGTAAGAAAACTGGCAAGAGAACTGGTATGATGATGTAAACCGGTATATGTGAAAAAGTGAAGCGGTATGTTTGTTCAAGGTGAACTAGTATGTTGGAATGAGAACTAGTATATGGAAGTTTTGTATCAGGGTTTCATTTGGCATGACTACCAGTTAGTAGTCTCAGCTTCAAGGTTTCCGATTGATGCATTCCAAGCTTGTGTGATTCAACCAATGACATTTTGTGATGAGTTAGCAATGTAATGAAGACCAGATAAGTGTTTCCACGTCAGGCTTGTGCGCGTGAAGGATTTTCCTGAGGATCTTGCATGGAGATTGATCCTATCTACTTAGGGAATGTACGAAGTCTCTGTAAATAGTGGAGAGAGCATGATGGGTTATCAGCTTCCTAAAGCAGCAAAGAATTAACGTTGGAGAACATCTTGAGATCTGTTCAAGAATGTTGTATTCAATGTAGTGTGATTAACGGTCAGGATTGAACCGATTGAATTGTTAAACCTAAATGTTTAGGGTTTAGGGTTCATGCTACTGACCTGTCTATTTCCTATAAGGTCAATGATGTTTTTCATTTTGAAGTTGTTGACAAATGTTATGTGTGTATCCAAGTGAAGAGATACTTGATTCTTGCCAGACCAGAGAAGTGCGTTGATACCTGCAGAGTGTGATTGTAGAAGAGGAGGAGCTAAAGTGGATCTACCTTGGCATAGAGTGTTGTTATAAGATTAGTGTATTACCTGTTGACTTCTAACCATTTCAGCAGTTGGAAAAATCCCTTAACTGGGTAGCTTTAATAGGATTTTGTGTAAATCCTTTAACAAGGTGACTCAATTCAATGAGTTCTTCAAATCCTCTTGCGAGGTAACCTTTAACTGGGTATTTAGCCATCCCTTAACCGGGTGATCCCTAGCAAGATTGGTTCCTAGCAGAACCTATTGTAAAAAGTCTTTAACCAAACTAGGCTCTTAACAGAGCCGACTTCAAAAGAGTTCAAAGAACAGCTTGTGGGTATTCATCCCCACCATGGCTTTTCCCAGTTGGGTTTCCCTGTAAAACTCAGTGTGTCATGTGTAATGCTTTTCATGTGATGCTTTAATATTTTCTATTAAGTGGTAAAGCATGTTGAACCGACAGTCATTATATTTCTGATGATATATTACTTGTTTATGCATAAGGGTAAAGTGGAAATGAGATATTGGATTACGTATAGATCTAAGTTTTTACCAGTTTATGGTATTCATACTCTCACTATGTGTAACTGGTAGTGCCCTGATTTAGACCGGTGTTACCATTTACCAGTCAAGTGCACTCTTTGCAGTCAAACTGGTTCAGGGAAAGTTTTTGTTTGTACTGATTCACCCCCCTCTCATTACCAGTTTGGTACTAACTAATTCATCATTATTCATCAATGGGTATCAGAGCATCTTCTAGGTCCTTTGTGTTGTAAGCTTAACCGCTTGAGGAAAAGATCCTACTCTAATGATGAAGAGGGAAGGTCCAAAGTTCAACAAAGATAACTTCAAGATATGGAAGGCTAGAATGAAGATCTACATTAGAAGCATGGGTGCTCAACACTAGAGCTATGTTGAGAATGCTTATGTTATTCCTACCCATACTCTCACCAATGACCAAGAAGGAGAGATTTAGGAGAATGGGCAAGTCATGGAAGCCCTAATCAGTAGTCTATCTGACATTGAGTTTATTGATGTTTAGGATAAAGATAATCCCAAAGAAGTATGGGATTCTCTGGAAAATATCTATGGCGGTGATGAGCATGTGAAACAAGCTAAGGAAGAGAGCCTTAGGGAAAAGTTTGAAGACATGCGGATGGTTGAAGGAGAGACCATTCAACAATATGGAATAAGAATCAAAACTGTTGTTGGAGACATCAAGAGTGCAGGTGGTAAAATAGATGATTCCATTTTCGTTAGCAGAGTCTTGGGATCCTTATTACTGGTCTATGCAATAAGGGTTGCTTCTCTTCAGGAGCTAAGGTCTATAGAGAAGACAAAGGTATCCCTAGACTCCATCATTGCTAAGTTGACAACTTATGAGCTAAATAATTATGATAGCAGTATTCAGAAGACTGAATCAACCTTTAGAGCATCTGTTGCACCATCTAAAAAGGGCAAAGAAGCTAGTACCAGTTGTGAATGAAGACAAAGCAGAGAAATGGATGATGAGGAGATCCTGAAGGAATTTGAATCTCTTCTTGCCAAGAGACTTCCTAAGGGAACTAGTAAATACAGAGGTAAGCTCCCTTTGAAATGCTTTTCTTGCAATAGGATAGGACACATTGCTATGAACTATCCTAATGGTGATAATAAGGACAAACCAAAGAAGTTCAAGAAGTTTAAAGGAGAAAACAAGATAAATTGTTTTGTAGTTGTTAATGAAGGTGTCACTAATGAGGAATCAGAAGATGAAGAAAGTGAAGACATTGTGTTTGTAGCAGTTAAGGAAGATGTGTTAGACAAGAAGGCTCTTGTCTCCCACTTTGATAATTCCAATGAATGGATTATTGACAGTGGTTGTTCTCACCACATGACTGGTGACCGGAGTAAGTTTCTGTCTCTGGAAGAGTATGATGGTGGTGTGGTCTGATTTGGTAATGATGCACCATGTATGGTAAAAGGTAGAGGGTCCATCTCTATGAATGGAAAAAGCAGTGCTGATAATGTGTATTGGGTAGAAGGTCTCAGACACAACCTTTTAAGTATTGCCTAGATGAATGACAATGGACTCAATCTGGAATTCAAAGATGGAGTGTGAAAAATAAAAGGAAAGAGTGGTGAATTGATGGCCATTTGTATGCAGACCAGAGCTAACCTATTTTAGCTGAATGCAAATATCAGTACATTTCTAATGGATAATTCTAATGATAGCTAGATATGGCATAGGAGACTCTGTCATGTAAACTTTGACAATATTGTGAATGCTAGTAAGATCAAGGCAGTTAGAGGATTTCCTGTACTAAGAAAACTGGAGAATCCTTTGTGCAAAGAGTGCCAACTGGGGAAAATGTCTTCCTCAACCTTCAAAAGTAAATCTTTCACTGCATACAATTTACTTGATCTTGTGCATACTGATTTGTGTGGTCCTATGAAAACTAGGAGTGTGCAAGGAGATAGGTATTATTTTATGATCCTTACTGATGATTACTCAAGAATGATGTGGGTCACATTCTTGAAAGACAAGACTGAAGCTTTTGGAAAATTCAAAGCCTTCAGAGCACTGGTTGAAAAAGAAACTGGTAAGAGGATTAAGTGCCTAATAACTAATCAAGGAGGAGAATTCACTTCCGGTGAATTCAACAAGTACTGTGAAGAGAATGGCATCAAGAGGCAACTGTTTGCCCCCCAGACTCCATAGCAGAATGGCCTAGTTTAGAGGAACAACCGGACTGTAGTTGAAGCAGCCAAAACTATGTTGATCCAAGGGAAGGTTGCTCACACTTTCTGGAGAGAAGCATTGAGCACTGTAGTATACATAATGAACTGGGTACTCATCAAGAAGGGTAAGGATAAAACTCCTTATGAGTATTAGACCAGTAAGACGCCAGTGGTAAGATACTTTAGAGTGTTTTGTAGAAAATGTTATATCAAGAGAAGTGAACATCAGATGAAGTTTGATGCAAAATGTGATGAGGGAATATTCCTAGGGTATTCCACAAAGAGAAAAGCTCTCAAATGTTTCAACAATAGAAATTAGAGAATTGTTGAAAGTATCAATGTTAGAGTTGATGAAACCTCTGAGAAACTTGAGGAAACCGACAGTGAGCAAGTAGGAGATGAACCGGTAGTAACATTCTGGGAACCGGTTGCAAAACAACCTAGCACTAGTAATAGTGCTCCTACACTGGTAGATGTTGATGCTGATGAAGATGAGGATGAAGAAGAAAAGCAAGAAGAAATAGCTAAGATCATTCCTAGGTATGTAAAGTTGAATCATGATCCAAAGCAGATCATAGGACACGAGGATGCAAGAATTCTTACAAGAAGAAAGGTCAGAGAAAATTCTTGCATGATCTCTAAATTTGAGCCTAAAACATTTAAAGAGGCACATAAAGATGAAGACTGGATCAAGGAAATGGAAGAGGAACTTGACGAGATAGAAAATAATGGTACATGGTCTTTGGTACCCAGACCTAAGCATAAAAATGTTATAGGCACCAAATGGGTTTTCACAAATAAGCTGAATGAAGATGGCATAGTGGTAAGAAACAAGGGCAGACTGGTGTGTAAAGGATATGCTCAAGAAGAAGGACAAGACTATGGAGAAACCTTTGCTCCAGTAGCTATATTGGAAGGAGTTCATATACTTGTTGCATATGCAGCCTTCAAGGGATTCAAAGTATATCAAATGGATGTAAAATCTGCATTTATGAATGGAATACTTGAAGAGGAGGTGTATATAGAGCAGCTATATGGGTTTTCCCAATCAGAAGACTGGGACATGGTGTGTAGGCTACATAAAGCCATGTATGGATTGAAGTAGGCACCTAGCGCATGGTATGAACGCTTACACTCCCATCTTGTGAAGATTGGATTTGGGAGAACAAGTGAAGATAGCAATATCTATCTAAAGTTGGAAGGTGATCAAATCCTAATCTGTGAGGTATTTGTTGATGACATAATTTTTGGTGGAGATGACAAGATGAGTCATGATTTTGTAGATGAGATGAAGAAGGAATTTGAGATGTCACTTATAAGCGAAATTAAGTTCTTCATTGTACTCTAGATTCAACAAATGAAAGATGGTATCTTTATCACTCAGTCCAAGTATGTCAAAGAGGTTTTGAAGACCTTTAGCATGGAAGACAACAAACCGGTTGGTACACTGATGGTGACTGGTTGTAAACTATCAAAGGAGGATGACTCAACGTTGGTGAATGAGAAGGAATACCGATCAAGGATTGGTAAGTTGCACTATGTAGTACATAGCAGACCGGACATTGCACCTGCACTACACATTACTGCACAGTTCCAAAAAAGTCCAAGAGAATCTCACTTGGTAGTAGTGAAGCAGATTCTTAGATATCTGAAGGGAACTATTAACTATGGATTATGGTATCCATGCAGTAATGATTTCAACCTGAAAGTGTTTACAGATGCTGATTGGGTTGGTAATGTGGACGATCGGAAAAGCATAACCAGTGGTGCATTCTTTCTTGGTGGTAGATTGGTCTCATGGATGAGTAAGAAGCAGAGTTGTATCTCTCAGTCTACTGCAGAAGTGGAATATGTTGCAGCATTTATGAACTACACCTAGACAATTTGGATGAAGCATGTATTGAGTGGCTTCAAAGTTCTTGTATCTAAACTGGTATGTATATTTTGTGACAACACAAGTGTAATTAACATTTCCAAGAATCCTGTTTTACATGCTAGAACCAAGCACTTTGAGCTCAAGTATCATTTCTTGAGGGAGAAGGTTCAGAACAAAGAGGTTGTACTGGAACATGTTTCCAGTAAGGAGCAGTTAGCAGCATATTCACCAAGCCTCTACCGAAGGCTACATTTACCTATTTAAGAGGTAAATTAGGGGTGCTGCCCCTATAAGAGGTGAACTAAAGGTGTGTGCTCCACATCAATCAGGTATTGTATTGATAAATCTTTTTCAAGATTGGTGTGTTGAAGGATGTTATTCTTTAGGGGGAGTAGCATAGTGGGTCATAGCTATTTGTGCCTCCACTTTGGCATTGTCGTCAAAGGAGGAGAAGATGTGAAGTGAAGAAGATATCTGCAATATTGGGGAGAAGAAGATGCAAAGTAGATAGATATCTTTATATATTGCCATCAATGCCAAAGGGGGAGATTGTTGGCATATGTCCAGAGCATGATGACATGATTATATTGTATGTTGTCATTGATGCCAATATGCTGAAGTATGAACAGGTATGTTGTAGTAAGCAAACTGGCAAGAGAACCGGTATGATGATGTGAACTGGTATATGTGAAAAAGTGAAGCGGTATGTTTGTTCAAGGTGAACCGGTATGTTGGAATGAGAACCGGTTGGTAGTCTTAGCTTCAAGGTTTCTAGTTGATGCATTCCAAGCTTGTGTGATTCAACCGATGACATATTGTGATGAGTTAACATTGTAATGAAGACCAGATAAGTGTTGCCACATCAGGCTTGTGCGCGTGAAGGATTTCCTTGAGGATCTTGCATGGAGATTGATCCTATCTACCTTGGGAATGTGCAAAGTCTCTATAAATGGTGGAGAGCGCGTGATGGGTTATCAGCTTTCTGAAGCGGCAAAGAATGAACGTTGGAGAACATCTTAAGATTTGTCAAGACTGTTGTATTCAATGCAATGTGATTAATGATCAGGATTGAACTGATTGAATTGTTAAACCTAAATGTTTAGGGTTTAGGGTTTATGCTACCGACCTATCTATTTCCTATAAGGTTGATGATGTTTTTCATTTTGAAGTTGTTGACAAATGTTATGTGTGTATCCAAGTGAAGAGATACTTGATTCTTGCCAGATCGGAGAAGTGTGTTAATACCTACAGAGTGTGATTACAGAAGAGGAGGAGCTAAAGTGGATCTGCCTTGGCATTGAGTGTTGTTATCAGATCAGTGCATTACCTGTTGACTTCTAACCATTTCAATAGTTGGAAAAATCCCTTAACCGGGTAGTTTTAACAGGCTTTTGTGTAAATCCTTTAACAGGGTGACTCAATTCAATGAGTTCTTCAAATCCTAATGCGAGGTAACCTTTAATAGGGTTCTAACCTTTAACTGGGTATTTAGCCATCCCTTAACCGGATGATCCCTAGCAAGATCGGTTCCTAGCAGAACTTATTGTAAAAAGTCTTTAATCAGACTAGGCTCCTAACAGAGTGAACTTCAAAAGAGTTCAAAGAACAAGTTGTGGGTATTCATCCCCACCGTGGTTTTTCCTAGTTGGGTTTCCACATGAAAAATCAGTGTGTCATGTGTAATGTTTTTCATGTGATGCTTTAATATTTTTTGTTAAGTGGTAAATCATGTTTAACTAGAAGTCATTATATTTATGATGATATATTACCTGTGTATGCATAAGGGTAAAGTGGAAATGAGATATTAGATTGTGTAGAGATCTAAGTGTTTACTGGTTTATGCTATTCATACTCTCACTGTGTGTAACTAGTAGTGCCCCGATTTAGACCAGTGTTACCATTTACCAATCAAGTGCAGTCTTTGCAGTCAAACTAGTTCAGGGAAT
Organism: Cryptomeria japonica; assembly: GCF_030272615.1. Taxonomy (NCBI): domain Eukaryota; kingdom Viridiplantae; phylum Streptophyta; class Pinopsida; order Cupressales; family Cupressaceae; genus Cryptomeria; species Cryptomeria japonica. The sequence continues at coordinate 308,180,582 of NC_081412.1, read as the reverse complement.
GTTTTTGTTTGTACTGATTCACCCCCCCTCTCAGTACCAGTTTTCTACTTACTGATTCATCATTATTCATCATGTTTGACCTTTTCCCATGATCTACACTTCATCCTTTGGATTTTCTGGAGGAATCTCTTGCTGGAGGCCGACCTTGTTGGTTTTATACGTTAGGTCTTGTTCTTTGGGTTTTGATCCCTTTTTGGGCCGACCGGATCCCTTAGATCATATAAATCATTCTAATTGAGAATTAAAATGTAACAATCAAACAATCAAGTAGTTATACTAAGCATAGAAGATAAATATTTAGACCGAAGTTCTCCGTTGTGACCTATTATGTACTTTGAGCATGTTTTAGCAGGCCTATGAGCTGGTTTCTGTAACCTAGTTGTTACCAATTGGTTGTAATCAGTTTTCATGAAATAAATAAAAATGTTCTGCATTGCCTCCATCATATCTTTGTGTTTCCATTGTGTTTACTCTTGCTGGCCGATCTGGATTGATCTCTTTGAGGTCCCTCCTAACCAGTGACTGCTTCACAATTTTAATATTCCTTTTTTTCTTTGTTGATTGAAGGAACCCTTTGTCCTTGATGTCAAAGGTGGGGAAAGGCAAAGAGAGAAATATAGAAAGGTAAATGGAGAGAAATAGAGAAATATGAGTATGGGGAAGTTATATGCAGATATACATGTGGACATGTTTTTAGATTATTCTTTTTGAGATATTTTACCATCAATGAAAAAGGGGAGATTGTTAGATTTGTGTGAATGTTGTCATTGTTGTCATTGATGTCAAACCCAGTGATCCAATTGGACTAGATGTAGCATATTGAGAAGAAAAGTTATATTGAACAGATATTGGGCAACTAAATGTGTATGATCTACTGGAGTTATTTATGAAAGATCCCTTGCTCCAGAATCTAGTATTTTCTAGTCATGGTTGAAGCTGTACCAATTGTATTGCTACCTAGATGTTTGTATTAAATTATGTTCTATGCTCTAGAATCTATGGTATTCGTATCTTGAAGTTGGAAGTTGTTATGCTTTGAATTTGTGCTTATGGGTCTGTGTCTATGGGTTTGGTTGATACCAATTGTGTTCTAGCAATTGAAGTGTGTGTTTTGGTAATTAAGGAAGCGTGTAGAAGATATGTTGAAGTATGTGTTTCGGTAATTAAGGAAGCGTCTATAAGATCAATGAAGGTCAACTTGGTTACCTATTTTTGGTCAAAACATATTTTGGTAACGTGTTGATTTGAGCAATGCTTTATTGTATAAACCTTTTGTGTTTAGCCAACATATTATCTCGATGTATTTTTTTATCAATATATATATAGAAGACCTATAGTAGCATATATATGACAATGTATGGAGTGTGCAAGTAATAGAGTAGTGGTATGAAAGGTATCCAAGGTATGCAAGTAAAGTTAGTAGTAGTAGTATGTGAGTAGTGTGTAGTGTGAATAGTGGAGTATGATGTGTGTGTAAGAGCGAAGGTGTATGTGGAAAGGTGCAAGTTTAGTGCTATAATAATCCTTTATTAGATCTGTTGCAAGCAGTTGAATTGATAAAGTGCATATAGTGTTGTATTAATCCCTTACCAGATCTATTGCAAGTAGTTCTGGACAGGTTGGAGAAAGTGAGGTAGAGATTCCTTAATGGATCTGTTGTAAGTTGTTTTGTTATCTGAGCTTACTTGGAACTAACCCCATGCACTTAGAGATGCAATTTCCTTTAGTTCACTTATTTCTATTGCAATGAGAATTTTGACAGTGAGCCGAATTGTAATCAGGAAGTAAGCCATCTGACAGTGAGCCACCCCTTTTGTAAACACCATATAACTAGTTATATTATCTTGAAAGTTAACCCTCTTTGTGGTTTTCCCCATTTGGGTTTTCCATGTATAAAATCTAGTGTCTATCTTGTAATTATGTTTTTCATTTATTTTACATTTGTTGATTCATGTTTATGAGATTAATTGCTAAGGTTTAAATATTAGTGGAAAATTTATTATTGTGGGAATACTAATTCACCCCCTCTCTTAGTATTCCAATCCATTCAACCATTCAATAGTGATTTTTATGTTTAGGGTTTTCCACGTAAATGTAATGTTCATGTGTTTATTGTGCTTTTGTTGGCATTATACACTCTTATGACAATAATTGATGTTTTCATTGATGGAAACCAACTGGAAACCCACCGACAATAGGTTTCTACATGCCCGGCATCACAAACTTCATACACTGGTAGACACCAACATTCAGATTACATCAGCAACAAAGCACACCGGCACTCCAGCCAACATGGGATGAACTTTTTTTTATTGTAATATAATTATCTTTTGTAATCAGACATGGTATATTATAAAAGACTCATATATGTATGAGATCTTATAGATCATTTTGTAAGGAATGAATGAATGAGAGAGAGAGAGAGATGATAGAAGATATTTGTTTAGTAGCAGAGAAGGTTTTCGGTTATGGTATCAATCTGAGCTTAAACCGGTACTGAACCTGGCATTAGAGATGTTGTTTTGAGCAGTACATTGTATTGGATTTAATAATCCATTTTGTAGTCAGTGAGACTCTTCTTTGAGCAGTGAGCTCTAGGTTGCTGGCCTCCCTGCATGTGCAAGCCCCTTTATTGTAGGTAGTATTTATTCATTGGCTAGTGAGTAAATATTATGGGTCACAAATCCCACCAAGGTTTTTCCCACACCGGGTTTCCTCATTAAAATATTTTGTGTTATGGTGTGTTTCTATGTTGTCTCCATTATTTATGTTTATTGCATTAATTCTTGTTTACTAGTACACTGTTTTGGGTGGAAAAATTATTAATAAGTTTAAATATTCCAACCACCAGTTAGACACTGATTCACCCCCCCCCTTCTCAATGTCTGTGGGACTGTCATTGAATCTAATAATTGGTATCAAAGCCTAGTCCTCTATTTGCTAAAGCCTAACAGCTTGAGGAAGATTCTGAAACCGGTACAGATGGAGAACTTAAGAAAATAGTTGGAAGGAGCTCTTAAAGATTTTGATGCAGGAAAGTTGAAGAATATCAAACTTGAAGATGATCTGAGGACTGCTAAGGAATTCATTAAAGGACTTCAAGAAAATCTGGTTATAGCACAAAATAAGAGAAAAGAACTTCATGAGAAAATGCATAATGATGATGATGAAAAAGAAACTCTTAGAGACATTGCAAATAAGTTAAGGCAAGAGAACACAAATATGAAGAATGAAATACAAGATATGACTATGAGGTTATGTAAGGATATTGAAGATAGGAAGAAGAATAAATAAGACTTGACTAGGAGACTTAATGTTGCAGGAAATGAAAATTTGAGACTTGGTCATGAAAATTATATGTTAAAGACGGATCTGATTCACATGCAACATGATAAGGAGGAACTTACAAGACAAGTTGGAATTCTAGAAAATGGGTTGGTTACTGTAAATGAACACAAAGATAAATTCAAGAAAATTTTAGAAAGACTTGATGACATGCTGGAAAGACAAAAACCTAATGGAGATACAAATGGACTTGTATTTTAACATGGAGAAAGTTCTGGTACTGCAAATAATCAAGATCATAACAAACCGGTAAGACAACCTAATGCTTATAAATTTAATGGGAAATGTTTCAATTGCAACAAATATGGTCATAGAGAAAATCAGTGTAGATTTAGAAATATTCAGAATACAAACTCACCCACTGGTCAATGTTCCAAATGCAACAAACTTGGTCATAATTCAAAAAATTGCAGAATGAATGTGAAATGCTATGTTTGTGGTAGATTTGGGCATTTATCTAATCAATGTAGATCACAAACCAGTCAAGGATATGGAAAGGATTCAAAGGAATAATGTAACTTGTTATGTATGTAACAAGATTGGACATATTACAAAATTTTGTAGAAGCAAGACTATACTAGCAAACAAGAAAGGATCTAGTTTGAAGGGCAAAGAAAAGGTAGATGAAGTAAAGCAAGAATTTTCAAAACAATGGATTAAGAAGAGTGATCAGAAAGTTGATGAATCTATCTCTGCAATGGTAGAATAGAGTAACCCTCCACCGGTAGGAGATTCTTCATCTAATTGAGAAATAAATCCTTAGGGGGCATTGCAGCAAGTTGAAAATCATGCATTCTACCCTCGGTTGATGGTGAGAAGATACATTTTTTCTTTACCGACAGGAGTGTTAAGTTTTCACTTAACCAACTAGAATTTAATGTGGTTGTTGAAAGATATTTCATTATATAACATCGGAGATCCCTCATTTTTGACTCACCGAGCATTCAAACATTAGAGAGCGCAAAACTGAGCAAGGGCACTCTAAGGCAGAGTTGCAAAGAGATTTTCAGGCATTCAGAGAACTTCAGTTAAGAGGTATTTATCATAATGGCAACCTCATCTTTTGTTCCTGATTTTATTGCAAAACCTATCATTGTTGAAAATGTCAAACTCCCTAGACCCATGTTTAAGATTATCCCCAAGATTGCAAAGTAGGATGATTCTGTTGGAGCTTTTTCAAAAATTCTGAAGGGTGTAGCATTTGCAGAAGACCCTAGAATATACATACATTGCAACATAGAAAACCTAGGGACTGAGGATTTAAAGAAAATATTTAATGAGGTTATTACCAATGGAAATGGTATTAAATCTGAACATAAGATTGTGGAAGACTTGGGTTTTGTAGAGATTCTGAACATTCTTGAATTTCCAAAGGAAGTTGTAAGACTTGTATTAAGCAAAGTCCATGGAGAGTTCATATGGTTAGATTCAGTTTGGAAAATAACCAAGGAAGCCATTGAGGTAGTTGTTGGTTTACCTTCAACCAGTAGTAGGCCTGATAAAACAAAGAAAATACCTAACAAGGGAGTTATGGAGTTAACCGGAGCCACATCTGATAACAAGTCACTTAGAGTGAATGATGTTAAGGATATAAATGTGAAATATATGAGTATGGTACTAGGATAAAAAGAAACACATGCCAATAGACTGAATTATGTTTCTAGCCTTTGTAATCATAGTGCATATGAGATGGTGAACAATAATGCTAAGATTGATGTGTGTGAGTTTCTTAAAGATGAACTGAATGATAACTTAAAGAAGATTAAGGGAGACAAGAAAGGTGCTTTTCATTTTGGGAACCTTCTAGTATGCTTGATGCTATACTTTACCAAAGAGATACCCGGCATAGGTCACAAAAATTTTGGTTATGACATCCCGATAGGAAAACAGATACAGGAAGCTTTCACCGGTATGGGCACTAACTGTGATAAGAACATTACAGACTACTTCAAAATATTTCAAACTAAGATGAGAGCAAGAGAGAGACTACTGCAGAGCATAATTGATAAGTATGACAAGAAAATCTATTTTATCATTAAGCGAGATGAAACTTGGATGGAAGCAGTAAGCCTTATAACTATTTGGGTTACTAATATGGGTTATGAGGTAGACCTATCTGTTCTAGAAACATATGCTAAATCTCTACTTGATGCACCTAGGGAGCCATCCGAAGGAATATTTGGTAATGCAGAAACCATTGCAAGTAATGTATCTATGCAAAAAGAAAGGAAGAAAAGAGACAAATTTATTAGAGATGCCTCTAAGAAGGCTAGTGAAATAAAGGAAAATGGCATGAACATCAATGGTATATCAGCTAGTGAGCTTAAAGGACTGCAACCGGAAGCACATGTTTCAATGAGTGTAACATCTTCTGATACTGACAGTGGCAAGGTTGTTGAGTTTAAGAGAGTGGAAAGGAAAAGGAAAACCCCACCGGTACTATCTCCTTCACCTAAGAAAACAAGGACACTAAGGAAAAAGAAATAGGCAGTTAGGGAACCGCAGAAGAAGCTTACACCTAAGAATAAACAGACATCAGTTACCCCCACACTAGATGATCCACTGAATGAGATTACATAGTGTGAGATTTTGCCAAGATCAAGAGGCAATGGAAAGCACAAATAAGAGAGACAAAATATATGATAGAAATAAACTGTATTCTATTAATATGAAAATATTGATCAACTGGATCATCAATCGATCATTACATACAATGAATATGAGTATGCTTATATAGGCAAGGCTATATGGATATGTGAGCACACAAACATGACATGTGGCTCAATAAGAAACAAGGGTAGGTAGGAAATTGGTGTGGGTAGGTAGGAGAAACAATATAATAGTCCACATGAGGTGGATCACCCACTGAATGTGGAGTGTAACAACAAGATCAACACCATAAAAGGTGGAATTTCTCCTACACACACTATCCCAATGTGGCACAAACACCCAAGTGTCTCATACCCAAACTACTATGAAATGCATTTCCTAAGTAAACTTAAGTAAAGTTTAATAATATCCAAGATGAATAAGTATTTACACCAACAACCCCCCTTAACTACAACTTAGGGGAATGCACTAAAGTCTACAATGCAACTAAGCAATGCAAGATGGGTCCCAGCTACTAGGTCATGTTAGGTACCCATGTACAAATGCAAATGCATGAAAACCAATGCAATGAAATCTCTCACAAAGTGGGGAAAGAGAGAAAAACCCAATGGGAAAAAACCCTCCTCCAAAAGAGAGATGAAAACTAGATACAAAGAACTCTCATAGAAGTATGTGAAGGACAAAACCCCATGTGAGGAAAATGTCCCCCCCATATGAGAGAAGAAGAAGAGAGACTAGGAAGCCCCCCCTCAATCTGGAATCTGCACCAATGATAGAAGCTTGAAGATGAACGAAGAAACTACTCCATGAATGTCGAACTACATTCCTCCCTTAGGAAGAAACAAAACCAAAGGTGTATCCATGAAGTCTCCCCAACCATGAAGGGAAGATGAAGCAAAAATACTCATGATGAAAGGAATCTCTGAAAATTGCTCAAGTGTCCCCATGTCGATGTTGAAAGGTACCCCCTCCAAAGGTGGTAAACTGTACCACACTGCTGAAAGAGGCACTCCAAGATCTAGTGGAGAAGAATGTAGAACAATATCCAAAGACTCATATGTCTCCTCAAAAGATAAAGAGACCTCCTCCAAATGTTGTACAAAAGTATCCACAATCATGTCAACCTCTAAAGATTGATCATGTAGAGAATGCACAAGAGGGTCAGAGTGATCCCTCGCAACAATCAAAGAAGGATCATCTTCATCAAAGAGAAGATGAATGTCATGAATGGTGTCTCCCAAATCTACAATGTAGGAGTCCACAAACAAACCTGCAATGTCTGTCAAGTAGGCATCCCAATCAACTAAAACTGGAAGACATGAAATATCCTGCTGCACTGAATCATAAGAAGGCAAAATTGTCGCACTAGCTACATCATCAGGTGCAATAGGTGGTGTGATATCAATAGGAGGAGATCAAATGCAAGGCTCAAGAATGGGGTCACATGTGAGAATCCCCAAGTTCAAATGCCCAAAGTTCTCCTCAAAATCAGAATCATCAACATAGGAAGAATCAACCTCATCAATAGGACCAAAATCTAAAAAAGAGTACAATTGAGATGCATGATCAACCACCCCAGTCACAATGATAACTCCACTCTCCAAGTCTCTAATGATAACTAAATCAGGTGTGAACTCCACAGTTTTCCTACTTGCCCCATGTGTGATTTGATAGATGGAAAGAAGATTATTTTTCAAGTGGAGTACACACAACACATCATTGAAGGAGTTATCTCCAATGGCAATAGATCCTTTCCCAATCACATCCATGTATGTATGATTGCCCATCAAAATCTGTGGCATGTGGCAAGGGTCAAATGTAGAAAACATAGACTGGGAAGATGCCATATGATGAGAAGCCCCTGAATCTAGAAGCCATCTCCCTGAAACATGACTAGTAGTAGCACAAAGAGCTTGTCCCTTTCCTTTATCTGTCCCAAAAGAGTGATCCTTTCCTTTATCCTTGGAAGAAGAAGCCGATGTAGACATTCTAGAAGGTAGGTTGATTGTATTCTTCTCAAGAAGATTCTTCAACTCATCAATATCCTTCTTATAACAATGATGTTCATCATGTCCTGACTTCTTGCAATATCTACAAAACAAAATGTCCTTATATGATTTCCTCTTAGGTGAGAATGGTGAATCACCTTGTTGTGGAGAGGAAGATTGTGCTCCATCTTGTTGTGGTTTAGACTTAGGTTTCTTTTGATTCTTTCCTTTTCCTTGATTACTTTGATTCCCTTTGTTAGCCACCAAAGCTTGTGACTTTGAAGATTTAAGAATCCCCATCGTGGTCAACTTAGATTGCTCAAGTATCAACATCTCCATGAATGAATCAAATGAGGGACAAGTGTATGAGGAACCTTGAGCTAATCTATGGGTGTGAAAGCTAGATACAAAGGTTGCATACTCTGAAGGAAGCTTGTACAACAAGTTATAAACCAATTGAGCATCCTTTTTGTCAATTCCACAATCCTTTAGCTTTGCTCTTAATTCAGTTGCTTTTGTGACATAATCTTGGATTGTATCAAAATCCTTGGGATCCAAAGTTGTGAGTTCACTATCAAGTTTGTAGCCCTTAATCTCATCAACTTGACCATACAATTTCTTAAAAATATCCCGAGCCTCTTTAATTGTTGTACACTTATCAATGTGAAAAATGAGGTCATCTGATACATACTTTCTAAGAGTTCCAAGTGCCATAGCATTCTTAGTAAGCCATTCGATTTGAGCATTAGGATCAACCTTAGGATCAGGTGGTGTTGTAATAGTTTCATTTACATAATGAATGAGTCATTTTTCCATTAGTTTACTCCATGCTTTAATCTTCCATGATTCATAATTATGAGGAGTTAAAAGTGGAAATTTAGGAGAACCCATAGCACCAAAATGAAAAAACACAAGATAAAGAGAGGCACAATCACACAAGACACCCCCCAAAATACTCAATCAAGAAATCCCCCCAAAATGGTGATTTTGGCACTTTATACTTAGTGCGTATACAATGAGCCACTTGCAAAACAAGGCAAAGTGGACTTCTGATTTCAATTTACAACTTCTCAAAATGAGATCTAAGAGACTTCAGCAAATATTGCTAGTGATCTAAACTGAGATCCAAGCAAAATGCAAGTACCAAATATGTCAAAAATGGCCAAATATAGAAAGTATAGTTTCTACTTAAAATCACTGCAAATAGATGGTAGATTATGAAAGTAGATTAAATAATATCCACTTTCAAAAAAAATGGCACCTGAAAAGGAGTCCATATGAGCCCAAATGAAGCCTCCAAAGTTGTAAAAATTGGGATGTCACGATTTTTGAAAAACCTGTATCCAAAAATTAGAAAAATCCTGCACCATTGTACAGATCACTAAATTCTACCTCAAAACAAAAAAAAATGCTTGAAAAAACGGGTCCAGATGAGTGAGATATCACTATTTGAAAATTGCCTGCAAAATTATAATTTCTGGAAAATTTCCGCTACAGCGTCAAACTTCAAATGCCTCTAGATTTGGCCTCCGAAGTCTAATTTGGATGAAACAAAAGGAAAAACTAACTTTCTTGGACCTCCTCAATCCAATGATGACCTCAGATTTGACCCATCAAGCTTCAATAAAAACCTGCAATAGAAAGATCCAAAATACACAACTCCAAATAGCATCAAATTTCTCTCAATTAGCAAACCAATGACACTCTAATGGCTCTGATACCATGTGAGATTTTGCCAAGATCAAGAGGCAATGGAAAGAACAAATAAGAGAGACAAAATATATGATAGAAATAAACTATATTCTATCAATATGAAAATACTGATCAACTAGATCATCAATCAATCATTACATATAATGAATATGAGCCTGCTTATATAGGCAAGGCTATATGGATATGTGAGCACACAAACATGACATGTGGCTCAATAAGAAACAAGGGTAGGTAGGAAATAGGTGTGGATAGGTAGGAGAAACAATATAATAGTCCACATGAGGTGGATCACCCACTGAATGTGGAGTGTAACAACAAGATCAACACCATAAAAGGTGGAATTTCTCCTACACACACTATCCCAATGTGGCATAAACACCCAAGTGTCTCATACCCAAACTACTATGAAATACATTTCCTAAGTAAACTTAAGTAAATTGTAATAATATCCAAGATGAATAATTATTTACACCAACACATAGAAAAGTAATCTGGTAAATGTAAATAAATGGTATAATTCTTTTAAAGATTCCCATTGAAGAAAGCATTATCCTACACTTGGATATATACAAGAAAGTTTTGATAGAAGTGATTGATGAGTTACCTAATGATTTATACTTGAGATTAGAAGCTAAAAGGCTATCTGTGATGGAACTAGACAAGAAGTTGAAAGTTGAAGCACTCTTGGCTGTACATCTGGTAAATTCTAGAGAAGAGATAGATGAGCTTATATCTAAAGCTAACCGGTCAGTATTTGTCAGTGGGCACCGACAAGTGAGCCTAATGGTTGGAAGGGTTAAGGAAATTGCAGAAGAGACTGCAAATAAATGGGAAATATTTTTTTGTTGAGAAGGACACCCCTCCTTTACCCTCAACATCACCGGTTCATACAACTAATCCACCGGATATAGCTACTGAAGGTATAACTCTTGATATTACTAACCCAGAGTTAGAAATACTCTTTACAATGAATGTGAATGAACAAAATATAAACATTGTTGTGGACAAAGAGACTACAAAGGTTAAGGCAGATAGTGATGAGGACAACAAGATTTCAGAGAAACCGCCACATACTATTGACTCTCAGAAAACCAAGATACCAGTTCAAGCAGAGCAACCAGAGATTGAGAAACCAATAGAGGACAAGACAACTAGCACAGGGCCACCGGAATCTGAGAAACCAGTAGTGGTACAGACACAGACAGATCCACCGGAAGAAAATATATGTAAAGTGGATGCATTTGATGGAAATAAAGAGGATGTAATGAAGGTAATTGGTCAAGCATCTGTTGAGAAGAAACCTACAGCAGAACCGAGCACATCTACAGGTGTATTCAGAACCACTAACATCAAAATGTTCTATTGGATTCCATTAAAAGGATAACTAATTGCAATGCCTTATCATTCAAGGCAATTGATAACACCTTACCTATTCTGAAGATGATTGCCCCTAATTGTAAGATAGATCACATTAATGATTCTCTAGGTAAATTGGACACATTGTCCAAATTCATTGTTGATCATGCAATAACCATAGATAAGGCGAATGAGGATACCATTAAGGAGAGATTTGACAAAGAGAAAAACACATTCTTTGAGAGCACCATAAAGAAATGTACCGATCACTTAGATACACTTTTACCGGTACTTAATTCTACAATTTTGGAGTATAAGGAGTTATATAGAAAAGTATGTAAACCTCATTGTTTGACAAACAACATTGATGAGGAGATCAAAAAGACACAAAAGGAAATTGATGACATTGTGGATAATATAATAGGGTCATCTAGACTTATATCAGTTTTTGAGTAGGAAATGGCAGTTTTTGAGGAGACGTTGGAGAAACTTGAGAAAGAGAAGGCAAGGATAAGGTCTAATGCCTAGGAACTCAAGAGTAAACTTGGTTCAAAATTGGACAATCTTATTACTCAGGGAGTTGGATTATCAAAGGCAATAGTTGAAGGAGAGCGATCATCGAAGCAGAAAATGCACTATCTCACAGGTATGATCTAGTAGACTGAGGCAACTCTAAATGTCAGCAACAAGTTTATGTAGAGTTTAAACCTAGTTTTGGTAGACATCTTTCAAATAGTAACCAACCAATTGCAGACCTTGAGGTAGCATTTTTGTACTCTTTTGATTATTTATGACATCCTTTGTCATTGATGTCAAAGGTGGAGTAGTGGAGAGAAAAATGCATGTACAGAGGAGATCACTTGCTGAGGGGGAGCACATCTTTTTGGATTTTTGTTTTGGGAGAACAGATTTGGATTTTTCTCATGAGTGTTGCTATCAATGCCAAAGGGGGAGATTGTTGGCATTCTACACTCTTATGAGAATAGTTGATGTTGTCATTGATGGCAACCAACTGGGAACCCACTGGCAATAGGTTTCCACATGCCTGGCATCACAAACTTCATACACCGGCAGACATCGGCACCGATAGGCACTTACACTGGCATTCAGATTACATTAGCAACAAAGCACATCGGCACTCCAGCCGACATGGGATGAACTTTTTTTTATTGTAATATAATTATCTTTTGTAAGCCGACATGGTATATTGTAAAAGACTCATATATGTATGAGATCTTATAGATCATTTTGTAAGGAATGAATGAATGAGAGAGAGAGGGAGATGATAGAAGATAGTTGTTTATTAGCAGTGAAGGTTTTTGGTTATGGCATCAATTTGAGCTTAAACCAGTATTGAACCTTGCATTAGAGATGTTGTTTTGAGAAATACATTGTATTGGATTTAATAATCCATTTTGTAGTCAGTGAGACTCTTCTTTGAGCAGTGAGCTCTAGGTTGTTGGCCTCCCTGCATGTGCAGGCCCTTTTATTGTAAGTAGTATTTATTCATTGGCCAGTGAATAAATATTGTGGGTCATAAATCCCACCGAGTTTTTTCCCACACCACGTTTCCTCATTAAAATATCTTGTGTTATGGTGTGTTTCTATGCTCTCTCTATTATTTTTGTTTACTGCATTAATTCTTGTTTACCGGTACACTGTTTTGGGTGGCAAAATTATTAATAAGTTTAAATATTCTAACCACCGGTTAGACACTGATTCACCCCCCCCCCCCCCCCCCCCTCTCAATGTCTGTGGGATTGATTAAATATAACATCTTTGTGCTTTCATGTTTTATAATTGTAGTAATAAGTTAATTGTGGTTTGAAGGATAACCAACAAGAAGAAAAGTATTTTGAGGTTTGGACTAACTCACCCCCCCAATCCCATGGTGTGTTGACCGCTCTTGAAAACCAATCTTTCCTTATGCCTTTCTATTCTTCCTTCAACATTTATTTTGGTATTGTAGACCCATTTAACCCCAATAAATTTCTTGTCAAGAAGCAAATAAGTTATCTCCCAAGTTAAATTTCTCTCTATGGCATCTATTTCCTCATCTATGGCCTCACACCATTTCTCCTCTTTAATAGAATTCTCAAATAAATCGGATCACTGTAATAAAATAATGAAAAATCAATATTCTCGTCAAAATCTTCATCATACCTTTCATTATGGTATATCTCTCTTAGATTAGAGGTCTTATTTGACATTAGGGAGGCGAGAGTGGGGTCTGAACTCTCACTATTGTTGTTGTTCTACTAAGAAAACTCTATCTATAGCTATTCAGAGATTCTTGGAGAGACTCAAAGCTATCTAGATCTCTCTAGAGATGATTCTTTGATTGTTTATGATTGCTTTCCTTTCTACCTACTTGCATCAGGAGCTACTCGGACTTGTCTATCCACAATTGGAGCTACCAGGAATCACTTGGAGATTTCTATATTTTTTGTTATAGGAGCTTGATGATCTTCATACTCATCTTATTCAAGATCAATGGGCACTCCAAGTGAGATGGATGATGAGGTGTCCACTGAGTCATCCCATTACTCATTCTTAATGAACTCCACATCTATACTAATAATGATATTCTTGGTCACGGAGTTGTACAATCTATAAGATTTGGACTCAACAATATATCCCATGAAGATGCACTTCTCACCCTTGACATCCATCTTTTACCTCTTTTCCTTTAGCACATGAGCATATGCCACACACCTGAACACTTTTAATTTTTTAACCATCCACTTGTATTTTGACCACACCTTGGTTTGACTTATATTTATCAAATATACAATTGTTTCTACTACCTCTGCCCAATATTTGTTTTTGAGTCCATTTTTCTTAATCATACTCCTTGGCATATCCATGATGGTTCTATTCTTCTTCTCAACCACTCCATTTTTGTTGTAGGGTATAGCTAGTTGTAAGCTCCTTATTTATGGCATTTTTCTTGCAAAAATAAACTAAATCATTAGAGGTATACTCTCCCCCATGATCTGACCTTAAACCTTGATGACATGTCCACTCTCCTTTTTAGATTGGCCCTTAAACCACAAAAAATAATCAAAGCTTTATATTTGTGCTACTAAAAAAAAAGCCATGTTCTATAGTTGAAATCATTAATAAGGTCATAAAATATTAACTCTTATCAATGGAAATGGTTTTCATAGGGCCAACCAAATTAGTGTCCACCAACTCCAATAGTGTTCTTTCCATTCTTGATTTGCTTGATTGAAAGGGTTGTCTATGTTGCCTACCCAAAATGTAAGCCTCACACTTGCTACTAAGATCTAATATCCTTGAAAAAACATTTACCATTATTTTCATAGACAAAAGACTCAAACCAACATAACCTAAGTGTCCATACCTAAGATTTCACAGCTTGAATGGGTCTTTAATGCTTCTCTTGAGAACTAATTATTTCATCATTGTACATTTTCCTTGCTTGAGAGGTGTAGACACAGACTTAGAATATAAAAAAGTCTCTATCCTCAACAAAAACATATGGTTCTTTGTCATTTGAACTACTACAACAACTCTCTTACTCCCATTTTTTATTACAGATGACACATTCACCCTTCTTCATCGGCACCAGTTGTCCAACACTCATCAAGTTGTGATTTATACCAAGGGAAAAATAAATATTTTCAATCTCCTTCTTCTCACCTTGCTTTGTCTGGATCATAATAGGTCCTTGGAACATAATTGGAACTATTCCATTGTTCCCCATTTCAATCTTACATAATATTTTTATCAATGAAAGAGAATAAACTCTCATTGCCACTCATGTGGTTGCTACAACTACTGTCCAAATACCAAACCTCAAGGTTTCCTTCTTCACCAATGTTGCACGTGATAAAGGTTGTGGACTAATTACTTTCAGCCACATTTACATCACTCACATTTGTACTTTGTTTGGACTGATTATTGTCCTTTTTCTAGCACTCACTTTCATAATGCCCAAATTTATGGCAATAATAACACTCAACATTACTTTTTTCACACCTCTAGCTTGAACTACTATTCTTCTTGCCTTGTTTGGAGTTGTTCTAAGTGTTGTTTTCTCCCTCATGCATATGAACTTGTCTTGAGCTATCTCCTCCAACACTTCCTTGTCCAAAGTTTCCACAACCTTTACCTCTTGAGATCCGTCAAGTGTTGTCTCTTCTCCCCCCACCTCTTGCATTGGCCTGAGATTTGAAAGCTTTCTCTTGGGAAGAGGTAGTACACCTATTTAGGCATTGCTCATGGTTTTTAAGGGAACCCGTTAACTCATTTATCATCAATGTTGAGAGGTTCTTTGCCTCTTCAATGTCAATGAATATTGCATCAATCTTTGAGGGCAAACTATGAAGGATTTTCTCCACAACCCTTTATTCCTCCATGTTTTCTCCATTTGTCCTCAACTAGTTTAATAAACCAAAGACTCTTTCATGAAATTCTAAGTTAGACTCACTATTCTTAATTTGGAGACCCTTAAAATCTCTTTGAAGCATCTGGAGCTTCACCAATTTAACTTTATCAATCCCTTTGTAGCTTGTTTGGAGGATTTCCCAAGCTTCTTTTGCATAGTTAGTAGTTGTATTCTATGGAATATTGCCTCTGTCAATGTTTATTCAATCAAAATTCATGCTTTTTCATATTTCCTCCTTATCTTGATCAATTGGCTCTTTTGGTGGTTTTTGAGGACTGAAAACTAAGCTAGGTCAGTTATATCCACAAACCCATTGATAACAAACTCTCACAAATCATTTTCTACCGTGATGGTCTTCATCTTATTTTCCCAAACATCATAGTTTTTCCCATTAAAGTATGGTGGCTACTACTAGTTCTTTCCTTCATCTCTAGCCATGTCTCTTACATAATAAAACTCAAAAACTTGAAAATAAATGTTCAAACTCACAAGGATTTAGGGACGAATGGCTCTGATACCATGTAAAAGATTTAAAATTCCTATGCAGGACAAAGTCAAATCTCTAATACCAACTTACAAATATAAATTTTTTTAGTAAAATCAATGCTCTAATACCTTGTAAATAAACTTCTAAGAATGACAATCACATTTTCCAATCATACACAGCAGAGTGGGGTCTGAACTCTCACTATTGTTCTTGTTCTACTAAGAAAACTCTATCTGTAGCTATTCAGAGATTCTTGGAGAGACTCAAAGCTATCTAGATCTCTCTAGAGATGATTCTTTGATTGTTTATGATTTCTTTCCTTTCTACCTACTTGCATCAGGAGCTACTCGGACTTGTCTATTCACAATTGGAGCTACCAGGAATCACTCGGAGATTTCTATATTTTTTGTTATAGGAGCTTGATGATCTTCATACTCATCTTATTCAAGATCAATGGGCACTCCAAGTGAGATGGATGATGAGGTGTCCACTGAGTCATCCCATTACTCATTCTCAATGAACTCCACATCTATACTAATAATGATATTCTTGGTCATGGAGCTGTACAATCTATAAGATTTGGACTCAACAATATATCCCATGAAGATGCACTTCTCACCCTTGACATCCATCTTTTACCTCTTTTCCTTTAGCACATGAGCATATGCCACACACCTGAACACTTTTAAGTTTTTAACCATCCACTTGTATTTTGACCACACCTTGGTTTGACTTATATTTATCAAATATACAATTTTTTCTACTACCTCTCCCCAATATTTGTTTTTGAGTCCATTTTTCTTAATCATACTCCTTGGCATATCCACGATGGTTCTATTCTTCTTCTCAACCACTCCATTTTTGTTGTAGGGTATAGCTAGTTGTAAGCTCCTTATTTATGGCATTTTTCTTGCAAAAATTAACTAAATCATTAGAGGTATACTCTCCCCCATGATCTGACCTTAAACCTTGATGACATGTCCACTCTCCTTTTTAGATTGGGCCTTAAACAACAAAAAATAATCAAAGCTTTATATTTGTGCTACTAAAAAAAAAGCCATGTTCTACAGTTGAAATCATTAATAAGGTCATAAAATATTAACTCTTATCAATGGAAATGGTTTTCATAGGGCCAACCAAATTAGTGTCCACCAACTCCAATAGTTTTCTTTCCCTTCTTGATTTGCTTGATTGAAAGGGTTTATCTATGTTGCCTACCCAAAATGTAAGCCTCACACTTGCTACTAAGATCTAATATCCTTGAAAAAACATTTACCATTATTTTCATAGACAAAAGACTCAAACCAACATAACCTAAGTGTCCATACCTAAGATTTCACAGCTTGAATGGGTCTTTAATGCTTCTCTTGAGAACTAATTATTGCATCATTGTACATTTTCCTTGCTTGAGAGGTGTAGACACAGACTTAGAAGATAAAAAAGTCTCTATCCTCAACAAAAACATATGGTTCTTTGTCATTTGAACTACTACAACAACTCTCTTACTCCCATTTTTTATTACAGATGACACATTCACCCTTCTTCATCAGCACCAGTTGTCCAACACTCATCAAGTTGTGATTTATACCAAGGGAAAAATAAATATTTTCAATCTCCTTCTTCTCACCTTGCTTTGTCTGGATCATAATAGGTCCTTTGCACATAATTGGAACTATTCCATTGTTCCCCATTTCAATTTTACATAATATTTTTATCAATGAAAGAGAATAAACTCTCATTGCCACTCATGTGGTTGCTACAACTACTGTCCAAATACCGAACCTCAAGGTTTCCTTCTTCACCAATGTTGCATGTGATAAAGGTTGTGGACTAATTACTTTCAGCCACATTTACATCACTCACATTTGTACTTTGTTTGGACTGATTATTGTCCTTTTTCTAGCACTCACTTTCATAATGCCCAAATTTATGGCAATAATAACACTCAACATTACTTTTTTCACACCTCTAGCTTGAACTACTATTCTTCTTGCCTTGTTTGGAGTTGTTCTAAGAGTTGTTTTCTCCCTCATGGATATGAACTTGTCTTGAGCTATCTCCTCCAACACTTCCTTGTCCAAAGTTTCCACAACCTTTACCTCTTGAGATCCGTCAAATGTTGTCTCTTCTCCCCCCACCTCTTGCATTGGCCTGAGATTTGAAAGCTTTCTCTTGGGAAGAGGTAGTACACCTATTTAGGCATTGCTCATGGTTTTTAAGGGAACCCGTTAACTCATTTATCATCAATGTTGAGAGGTTCTTTGCCTCTTCAATGTCAATGAATATTGCATCAATCTTTGAGGGCAAACTATGAAGGATTTTCTCCACAACCCTTTATTCCTCCATGTTTTCTCCATTTGTCCTCAACTAGTTTAATAAACCAAAAACTCTTTCATGAAATTCTAAGTTAGACTCACTATTCTTAATTTGGAGACCCTTAAAATCTCTTTGAAGCATCTGGAGCTTCACCAATTTAACTTTATCAATCCCTTTGTAGCTTGTTTGGAGGATTTCCCAAGCTTCTTTTGCATAGTTAGTAGTTGTATTCTATGGAATATTGCCTCTGTCAATGTTTATTCAATCAAAATTCATGCTTTTGCATATTTCCTCCTTATCTTGATCAATTGGCTCTTCTGGTGGTTTGTGAGGGCTGAAAACTAAGCTAGGTCAGTTATATCCACAAACCCATTGATAACAAACTCTCACAAATCATTTTCTACCGTGATGGTCTTCATCTTATTTTCCCAAACATCATAGTTTTTCCCATTAAAGTATGGTGGCTACTACTAGTTCTTTCCTTCATCTCTAGCCATGTCTCTTACATAATAAAACTCAAAAACTTGAAAATAAATGTTCAAACTCACAAGGATTTAGGGACGAATGGCTCTAATACCATGTAAAAGATTTAAAATTCCTAGACAGGACAGAGTCAAATCTCTAATACCAACTTACAAATATAAAAAAATTTAGTAAAATCAATGCTCTAATACCTTGTAAATAAACTTCTAAGAATGATGATCACATTTTCCAATCATACACAGTGGAATTAACTCAACAATATTGGAGACATGAAACTTTCTTCTTTTTATTAAAACTAGAAATAAATTTACAAATAACAAACTACAAAATAAAAATGAAATTGATTACAAATTTGTTTACAAATAGATTTGTAGTATGTTGGAGCTACTCCTAGACACTGAACACCTAGAGCTTCTCTGAGCTCTCTTACAAAATACTACTTACTTGGAACTAATATCACCTAGAGAAATCACTACTCTCAGCCAATGAACACACAATTGTTTCTCTTTTCCTTTGAATCGGTCAAAGAACACATAAAACATTCTTTTCTATTACTGCACACAAAAACATCAAATACTGACTGATTTTGGGAGAACATTCTTCCCTTTTGTCTCTTGTTGTCTAATTGATTTTCCCCCTGAAAATTCAAATTTCAAATTTACCTACGAGCATTAAATTCACCACCAACAAATTGTTTTTGTTCTTGCAACGTCAAGGGAAACTGAGAGTTGAGATCCTAATTCCTAAGAAAAAACTTCTAGCATGTAAGTTTGCTTCAGGTAGCATTTACTCCTAATAGGTAGGTATGCACAAGAGTTCAGGGAGGTAGGCTCAAACAACTTGATTGTCTAACACAACAATTATTTTTTTCTCTTTGTTGGTTCTTCTCATCCTCAAACAACAAATTTGGATCATCTTGCTATGATATAATCAAGAAAATTGGAGAGCATAAAATAATATTTTCTCTGTAGTTTTTGTGCTTCAAATAGATGGTTCCATAGATCCTTAATAAGTGCATATATGAAGAGATGTGTCTCTTCCATCAAGCATGCCCATTGATAAAATACAATTTATATTTTTAACTGGAAGTTCATCTATAAATAAATGGCATGCATACTAGTAGAAGAAATAGGGATAGATCTTGTGATGTAAATTTGAAATGACATATCAGGATTTGGAAACACATATTGCTAACCTACATCCCACTTCTCCCAATATGTTATATAAAGAAGTTAAATAAATTTTAACAAAACTTAGAGTTGCAATAGGCTCAACTTATTGTACTTAAATGTGAAAATAGCATTTTAAGGTGAGATACGAGGAAGAAGTTCCTTATGAGGAAGATTATGTTGAGTAATATGATAACACAGTTGATTGGTATGAAGCATCTAAGTATGAATCCATGACAGAATAAACTAAATATGTTCATTACAATTTAATCTGCCCAATGTATTAGTATGATCATCGTGCTAACCTAAATGAGTATGAGTGTCCTACTCACAATCATGTGCATTCATGTAAACTCATGCAATAGAGTATCACAACCCTTAAAATCTTTATTTTGAGTCTCCATTCGTACCCAATACCCTGACTATTGTCACATCCATCACTAACATTTGAGGTATTCTTCACCATTTAACATTATGAATACATGATTGATAATATAAATGAACATTCACTACAATCCTACCTTAAATTCTTTGTTTTATTATTCCAATTGCAAGTCATAGAAGATCTTATCATATACCATGGTAAATGATTTCAATGCCCCAAATACCCATTTTATATCTTTTTGACTCAATAAATTTATAAGAAAACCCAATCTGACCATGTAGTTATTGTAGCATCCTAAAATTGTACCCTTTGCAATTTCGACCACATTTGGGTCTTCACCATAGTGTTTGCACCCCTTGGCTCGATTGAAGACTTGATTATTCTCTTGCACATCACAAATGGCATCCAACTCAAATTGCACCTCACTTATCACCTTGTGCTTTCCCTAAAATAGGGTAGGACCATGGCACTATGCCATGGTCCTCCCTAAATTGGACTCAATTGGACCCCTTGGTCCTATTTCAAAACTGAGCGAGATTTCCCTCTCTGTGTTAGCTCATTTCAGAAAATTAGCCAATTTCATCGACGGGCAAGTATATAAAGAGGATTTCCCCTCTCATTTGATAATCTAACACAATCTATCAAGCCAATGAGCATCAAGAGCATACATGAGATCAAGAATTCAAGAGCAATTGAGCAGCAAACAATCTTCTTTCAGCTTAGGAGCAGTAGTAAAGTCAAGTTTCAAGCATTGAAGGAGACATTATTCATCATATTTTGTTGAAGACTTCCTAAACCCTAATTCCATGTGGAGGCAAGAAAAAATTCACAAGGAGGTATCATAATTTAATTTCAGTCATAATTTAGCATCTCCCTCAGAAGGACATCCTTTATTTTCAGTCATTTCAATTTCATGGTTAATTTTCAAAACTGGGGTTTGACCTAAGATAAACCCCTATTCCCAACACAGTCCCCTTTCTTTATGTGTGTAGGAAATAGGTACAGAGTTGTACTCTTTAGATTAGGCTTCATTTACAGTGATGAATCATCTCCCTTTGGTGTGCAAAATGTTTGGAGGACCGTTGTTGTGTGTGTGAAAAGTGGATAAAGTCTACAAGTTATAAGACAACACTTCAATAAATCATCGCATGCATGGTTAGACAAATATAATCATGAATATAAAAGCCATAACAAATCGACCTATTGCCTTCTAAAAGATGCAAGTATAGACTTGCTCTCATATTTGTCTAAGCAATACCAGTGACTAGACTACACCAAGTGAAAGGATTTAATCTATATGAGCACAAGATTTAAGCTAAATGGATGCAAGATTAAACTAGATAATGAATATTAAGCTAGATGAATAAATATTAAGATAGATGAATTCAACCAATCATGGTTAAACTAAGTATGCAAAAATCTAAACTAAGACGCAATAATCTCAAAGCACAATATTTTCAATGCCTCTAGAGCAAAAACTGCACAATAACAATAAATCTCCAGGGTGTCTTGAATGAGAGATGAAGGCTGAATTTATAAAGACTCAAGAGAAAGACCAATGGTCAAGATCGATTAACAATGAGCGGTTGAGATTCCTCAAGAAAAAGCACAATACGGGTTAATTGATATAATTGAGAGATCAGATTAAGTTAATCTTGAGATAGATTCCAATTATAGCCTGGTTGAATGCATTCAGATTATAATTCTGAGTTTGCATTGGAGTTAAAATTAGTTGATTCCATGAACTTGAGATAAAATTAGTTGATTTCATGCACATTTCTTTAATTTGCTCAACATTTTTTATATAGAAAAAGCCTTTTCAATGCAACTGAACCTCTTTCCTCAAGAAAAGATTTGAGTTTTAATTTTAGATAAAATGATTAATTCAATTTAATTATTTTTCTGAAATTTCTCAAGTTATCTCAATTTTAGAAAAAGAAATATCTTAAGTTTGATTTCTTCTCTCAATTTAATTCTTTTCTTTTGTTTTCAATTTAACTCTTTCTTTTGTAAATTAATTCCTCTTTTTGTAAATTAATTCCTCTTTTTCTTTAAATTAATTCTTTTTTTTGTGATTTAAATGGCAAATTGATTTATTAATTAAATATGCTAGGATATTTAATTAAATAAATAGAATAATTGATCAAAATGATTTACTTGGAATGTTTAATTAATTAAATAATTATTTAAT
Source organism: Cryptomeria japonica (assembly GCF_030272615.1). Classification (NCBI taxonomy): domain Eukaryota; kingdom Viridiplantae; phylum Streptophyta; class Pinopsida; order Cupressales; family Cupressaceae; genus Cryptomeria; species Cryptomeria japonica. Next base: position 308,158,125 of record NC_081412.1, on the reverse strand, counting down.
TAATATAGAGTGATTAATTTGCCATGTATGTAACATTAATGATTGAAGAATTAATTAATTAGGTGCTCAAGGTTGATTTAATTGCCTTTGGTTAGGACCTTGGTGATGTGGTTGAGATTAGGGGCCCATGGTTTAGGTGACCATTTTTAGGGTATTAAAGTTGTGACACGCCACGATCCTATAAAGTTTTGAGCATGTTTTTGGGAGAAAGCCTAGTTCGACTTGCATTTCTTAATTCTAGGTGCACGTGAAAATCCTGCAACTGTAGCTCACTGTTTTCATGCTTTTACGTTCATTTTTCAGCATTTTACCTAATTTCAACACTTCAACTCACAAAAGAGGAAACCCCCTTCAATCCAAATTCACTTAGCATTTAGTCTTTATCTAATTCATGACTAGATCTAGTGAATTCCCCATCCTCTTTTGAATGTAAAGGCCTCAAGCAAAAAATATTCTCTTGTGGTCTTCATTCCTTGGGTGAAAACCCTAGAGAATCATTTTTTCACCTTCACATTTTGGTGAACCCACCATGTCCTATGCTAGCTTCAGATTTTTGTTTTTAGATCTAAGTGTTTATGCAATTTACAATTCAAATTTTCATTTACAAGTTTTATTTCCATGCAAATTTTGAAGATTTAGAGGTTAATTTCACTAAAAACCTAATTTTTAATTTTAAAATTGAACTTGTGATTTGTTTAATTTGGATAAATTGTTTCAAATTTGAGTGTTATGAAAAACAAGTTTTAAGGACCTGAAACGTTTAACAAAGGAGCAAAAGATAGTTCGGCAAAGAACAACAAGTCCAGCAATGAAACAACATACAAAAGATTGGCAAGAAGGCCAGTAAACCGAACGGACAACAAAAGAAAGGAACATCAAAGTGAAAAAAAACAAATTAAAGGCCTAGACAACTAACAGCAACTACAGAGACTTAAGAAGATCAGCCGCCTTGATGACCAGTAGGTCATAATTTTCTAATACAACTTTGAGCTCTTCAATTTCCTTGTTTGGTTTTTCCTCCTTCTTCTTGCCTCTGGTCCTCGTTCTTGGTCCTTGCACATCTCCCATGCCTTACATGTCATGTTCCAGCTCCAGGGTTTCCTTCTTGTTCTCCAGCTTACTAATAAGAAGTTTGGTGTTGTCAGTTGAGGCCTTCAGAATATTATGGCTTTGTCTAGCAATGCTTCTGAGGCAAGTTTCAATTTTGTTGAGTTTATTGTCAGTGTCCACCATTCTCTGGTCCGTAGCATTGTCATTGGTTTTTATCTCTTCCAGGTCCTTCTCCACTTTCTCAAACCTTGGGTTGAAGGCATCCCTAATCTCTTTAGCTCTGGCAATAGTTTTACCCAAATCATCAACATATTCAGTCGTGGATTTACCTTCACCAATGCTAATTGTCTCTAGAATTTGAACCCTATGGCTCAGCTTCTTATTATCCTCCACAACTTTCTCATGACTATTAATGAGCCAGTCAAGGGTGTCCACAAACCCTCTCAAACCCTCGGTAGGAGGTTTTGAAGGGGGGATTTTCTCACCAGCCTTGGCTTATTCAGTATTGGGAACATCTCCACCAGTAATTTGTTCGGCATTTCCACCAACACTTTGGTGGAAACCTTCCCCCGTAATCTCCTCCTCAACTTTTTGGTCCACGTCAAAATCCTTTCTCTGTACTTTGTCCTCCAACTCCAACTCAGAATTGCCCTGCCTTTTCTATTTCAGATTTGAGTGTTATTCAATTCAAAATTCAAATCTTCACTTGCAAGTGAAATTTCACATTTATATTTTAAAATTAAGTGGTTAATTGCAAAAACCCTAATTTTTCAAAAAAATTAAAAATTGAGCTTGTGGTTGTTTTGAATTTTTGAATTTAGCATTTTAGAGTGGCTTCAAATTCAAATTTGCAATCTTCGATCAAATTTTAAATTTTAAATTTTAATTTTAAAATTAAGTGGTTACTTAAAAGAGCCCTAATTTTTAAATTTAATTATTTCAATTTCAAAATTAAGAGGTTCTTTTTACAAGGCCCTAATTTTAAATTTCCTTTAGATCGTTTTCAATTTAAACTTTTAAAATTAAGAGGTTATTTTTAAACCAATATTAAATTTAAACTTCTATCTCATAGTGGGAAATTTTAATTATAAATTAAGAGGTTATTTTAACAAAGCCCTAATTTTAATTTTCAAATTCTTAAGGGATTGCATAATTCATCATTTCAATACATTTGTTTATTTAATTGAGTAATCATTTTTTTTTTAATTTTGCATTATTCAATTATTGTTTCAAGATTAAAATCAAATTTCAAATTCCAAACTTCCCTCCTTTAGTGCATGAGTTTTACTACTATTAGTCCAAACTATAATAAACTCGTGAGATGAGATTCTAGAATTAAGGCTTCCCAAGGTTTAAATACCAAGGATACGGAGCCTAATTTTGTTAACTTTACCATGAGGATGTTGGTGGTTCTAGAAATCCTACAAATGTCCCCATTTATCCTCATTCTTTAGATAATTCTCATGATGTGGATGAATCACTAACTAGGGTTTTCATTGATCAATTGGAGAAGATTGACAATCAATTTAAAAAACTTCAACAATGGATGAGTCAACAATACCCAAAAATTGAATCTCTCCCATTGATTGAAGGATTTAAAAGAATGGTTCAAAGTGATAAACTTGGTGTTGATATCTTGCGTGGTATTGCTCATATTGTTGACTCTAATATTATGCCTATGAAGAGTTGTGTCGATGTTTTTGGTTATACACAACTTCCTAGTCAAAATAACCATTCCATCCCCTTGACTACTTCTATGGCTAGTGTTCCCACCTTTACATCCAATATCATGGCCACTTCTACTCAAAATTTCATATCTACACATGTTAGTCAAGGAGGCAATTCCTCTAATCATAATTCCTTTATTAATCCTACTATAAGTCTTCCATTTGTTACCCAATCCTCTCCTATACCTACCTACCATAGTGTTCCACCTCCTTATTCTCAACCCCCACGTTCATACAAAAAAACCATCCCTCCCTCTTTCAACAATTTTACCCCTCCTTCTCAATCTAACATGTCCAATTTAAATCCTTCTACCAAAGCTACAATCAATACTTTAGCCCAAACAGTGTCCTCCTTACAACAACATATAGCTTCCATGAATCAATCTAAGTATATTGTGCCAACATTTGATGTAGCGAACCCATTATCCAATGACATTGTCTGAGTTGTCCCTCCTAAACATGTGGAAGTTCCTCAATTGGAACTTTATAATGGAATAGGTGATCCCTTGACTTATGAAAACATTTCAAATTTTGTTTAATGACTTTGCTCATGTCCAAATATTATTGGCTAAATTGTTTACTAGAACATTAAGGGATAAAGATTTGCAATGGTATTTTTCTTTGCCTCCTTATTCTATTACTTCATTTCAACAATTGGATAATGCTTTTATTCAACAATTTCACAATAATATTGGTCCTAAAATTACTTTGACTGATTTGATACATTATAAACAAGGTGTTAGAGAAAAAGTGAATGATGTTATTGGTACATATAAGAATTTGTATTCTCAAATTTCTTTTCATGTACCTGATCAAGATATTCAGAGAATTTTCATTTTTAATTTGCAAAACGATATTAGGGATAAAATTTTCTTTTCTGAGTTTACTTCCTTTACGTAGTTGTGCACAGTACTTCACAATTATCATCTTACTGTGAGTCAATTGGAACAATCATCCTCTTCAATGGCTCTGAGTGATAAAGGTGAAAGTGTTCAACAACCTTTTTGCGAATTTTAAATATAATAAGGGACTCATCAAATTCAATGACAACAACAACACTCAAGTAGTAGCTGCAATAGGTGTGCCTCCTTTATCCAAATATTTTAAAAAAGAATTCACTCCTCTTAATGAAACTTTGCATAGTATTATGATGTAGTTGTTACAAAAGAATGTGTTGAAGCTTCCTCCTATTAAACCATCTTCAACCCAGTCATGACACTGAAAAGTGTTATTCTTTGAGGAGTAAGATTCAAGATTTGATTGATAATAATACTATTTTTATGGTTGGCTTGAATAATAAAGGAAACAAATATGTCGCTCCTCCAAACCAAAATCCTAAAATCTTCACTGATCCTTTACCTTCTCATTCTACTAATGTAATTGAAACTAAACAATGTGCCTATTCTCCGAATGATGTTGACCTTGAATCTAACAATGTGGTGAATCTTATTGATAAAAATAAACCACCTAAGGACTTGTTCATTTCGTTTGATCCTAGTGAGAACATTAAACCACCTGATGGACCTCTATATATTATTGCAAGGATCAAGGGAATTCCCTCATGAGGGATCCTTATTGATCCCGCTTGTCTGGTTAATGTTATAACTGAAGAATTTCTCTATATTTTGCAATTGCATCAAGTGACATATGATAAATTTGATGTGATAGTTAAAGTATTTGATGGTTTCTCTTGTCCCACTATTGGTTCTATTACACTTCCTATTGAGGTTAGCACTAAATACTTAGATGTTGTCTTTTCTATCATTCCTACATCTGATCAATTCCGTGTGAAGTTGGGTCATCTTTGGCTCTCGTCCATGAAAGCAATCACTTCTACTATTCATAAGTGTTTGAAATTTCCTCATGATGGTAAAATCATAATTGTTAATCAGAGCATGTATCAATCTACAATGAGGCATGGAGATGTTTGTCTTAATTATTTTTGGTCCAAACAATTCCAACCTCTTCAACCCAGAAGTGATGCTCTTTTTAAATCTAATCAAAATTAGAAAAATGAGATGCTTTTATCCTTGAGTAAACTTATAAATCCAACACTTAGTCTTCCCTCAACTAATCACCATATGCCTCTTCTTTGTCTTAATTATTTTTGGTCCAAACAATTCCAACCTCTTCAACCCAGAAGTGATGCTCTTTTTAAATCTAATCAAAATTGGAAAAATGAGATGATTTTATTCTTGAGTAAACCTATAAATCCAACACTTAGTCTTCCCTTGGCTAATCACCATATACCTCTTCTTGAGGATAAGATTGTTCTTCCTCCTAAGGAAATAAATAATCTTCTTCCCAAATCGCAATCAATCCCTTCTCATGAGACTATATTTCCTCCTAAGGAAATTGATATTCTTTTTCCTAAGGATGAATCCATTCTTTCTCCTAAGAATGAGTCTATTGTTCCTCCCAAAGGTAGAAAAACTCTTCCTCCTAAGCATCAACCTAAAGATAAACATATCTTTCCTCCTAAGGATAGACCTATTCCTCCTCCTCATGATGGACCCAGTCTCCTTCCTACACCTCATATTCCTCCTTTATATGGTGTAGTTCCACCTCCTACAACTTATAAATAGAAGCACCCACCACCTCCTATTTTTCAACCTAAAAGACCTCAACCCATTCACCCTTCTTTAAATGATGAAAAAGAGCCTACACTAGTTGAACCTACACCTTCATAGCCTTTCGCTAAAACTAAATGAAACTGTTGTGTGAGAGAACGTTGATGGAGATGTTGTACAAGAGCTCGTGAACTTGCTTCCCAATCCATTTCTTCTCCCAAGACACCAAATCTTGATATAATTCCAATTGATAAAACTTATACTAAACAAGAATCTCAACTTAATTCTCCAAGACACAAAATGCTTAAGGAAAATGATGGTCCAAGTTCTATTACTATTAGAGCTCCTATTTTAATTGATCTTGATGAAGAAATAGGTAAGCATATTGTCAATGATAATGATGAGAATGTTAATCCTAATATTTCTGACAATGAATATGAATATGTTGATGTTGACAATTATTTATCTAAGATATTTTTTCAAGCCTTAATCCCATCTCGTAGTACCAAACAAAGTGATCCATCATTAGAGCATGGTCCTTGTTTGGAAGTTGTCATAGCTCCATCTGCCATGCTTAATGTGGCTCATCTTGCATATTGTCCACCTTTCCAAAAAAATGATGAGAAAGATCGAGAGGTTGATAAGGTGCTTGATCGGCTTCATTAGCATTGTAGACTCTCTCTCTCCCTCTCCTCTCTTTCTTGTGTGTGGAATTCTTCTATTTGTCTCTCATTGCTTATATTTATTGTCCCTAGTGTTGTCTACTTGAGGAAGATGCAAAATGTTGAGATATATTTTGGTCTCTCCTATGTTGACTCAAAAGACACATGGGCCCTTCTTCCAAGGTGGTTTCCTTTATTTAGGGAATGAGGACAATTGTATGCATATATACATACATGATATACATGAGTTATCATATAAAAGTATACTGAACCCCAGGGTTACGTGAAACCACGTTGTGTTTTGTTTTTTGTGATCATTATCCTTTGATTTGTCTCTTCTTGGGGCCTAAATCATTGGGACAACGTGCTTATCTTCTTGGGGTGTATCCAACCTTAAAGAAATTTCCCCCGATAAGGCATGCACAATCGCTTTAACATGGGGGCATACACTCCGCTCAATGGATGTCTGTCTTGATACTTAAGTTACTTAGCAAACTTTTCCTTTTGCTTTGTAATTTTTTGTATTTTTCTTTTCATGACTCATAGTAAGAGAACCTTACTAGTTTGTATTCATTGTTCTCTCTCTTTCTCTCTCTCTCTCTCAACAATGTCCCTTTTATCTTGTTATCGAAGTTGTAAGATCCTAAAGTCTACTGGGGGCTTGGTGTATCTTGCCTCCTTGATTACTTGGTGAAAATTTTCAATTTTAACCCTTTGTACTTTACCAAGAGTATGATAGAATTCATACTCATGCTAAAGTGGGAGCTAAATGTAGCATCCTAAAATTGCACCCTTTGCAATTTCGACCATGTTTGGGTCTTCACCTTAGTGTTTTCACCCCTCGGTCCGATTAAAGACCTGATTATGCTCTTGCACATCACAAATGGCATCCAAATCAAACTGAACCTCACTTAGCACCTTGTGCCTACCCCAAAATAGGGCAGGACCATGGCACCATGCGATGGTCCTCCCTAAATTGGGCCCAATTTGACCTCTTGGTCCTATTTCAAAATTGAGCAGTATTTCCCTCTCTATGTCACCTCATGTAAGAAAATTAGCCAATTTCACTAAAGAGAAAGTATATAAAGAGGATTCCCCTTTCATTTGACAATATAACACAATCTATCAAGCACATAAGCATCAAGAGCATACATGAGATCAAGCATTCAAGAGCCAGTGAGTAGCAATCAATCTGCTTTCAGCTTAGGAGCAACAATAAAGTCAAGTTTCAAGCATCAAAGGAGACATTATTCATCCTATTTTTTTGAAGACTTCCTAAACCCTAATTCCATGTGGAGGCAAGCAAAACTTCACAAGGAGGTATCATAATTCAATTTTTCAGTCATAATTCAGCATCTCCCTCAAAAAGAGATCCTTTTTTTTTAGTCATTTCAACTACATTTATTTCAATTTCATGGTTAATTCCAAAACTAGGGTTTGACCTAAGGCAAACCCCTTTCCCAATGCATTCCCTTTCTTTTTGTGTGCAATAAATAGGTACAAAGTTGTACTCTTCATATTAGGCTTCATTCACAATGACAAATCATCTCCCTTTGGTGTGCGAAAAGTTCAAAGGACCGTTGTGACGTGCCAAGGTTCTAGAAATTTTTGAGCAGGTTTTGGGAGTAGGTTTGATTTAACTTACATTTCTTAATTCAAGGTGCACGTGAAAATCATGTGACTGTAGCTCACTGTTTTCATGCTTTTACCTTCATTTTTCAGCATTTTACCGAATTTCAGCACTTCAACTCACAAAAGGGGAAACCCCCTTCAGTCCAAATTCACTGACCATTTAGTCTTGATCTAATTCATGACTAGATCTAGTGAATTCACCATCCTCTTTTGAATGTAAAGGCCTCAAGTGAAAAATATTCTCTAGTGGTCTTCATTCCTTACGTGAAAACCCTAGGGAATCATTTTTTCACCTTCACAGTTACTCTTTAGAAATAATTTGTTCCTCATGTGATGTCCATGTTTCTACATATGCCTTCTCTATGCACCATCTATTCACATGTTAGTTAGATTTTCTAAATTTGTCTATAAATATCAAACATTCATTAAATTCTATGAGATCACAACATAATGGAAAAATTGGAACCCCTATCAAGATTTTGTATAATGCTTTGTTTGTACATTTGAGATTATACTTTGTTGAGTCTTTTCATGCAATTCATTCTATGTGTGCCTTGTTAGTGTTTATTTTTTTCATGGATAGAAAAAATTATTCCCCCATGGATCAAATATTTAGCCCACGTGCATTTTGTATACACCTAAAAATTTCTCATACCTACGAACTTGAATTTTACTAATTTTCCTCTGAATTAATTCAGTGATTTTAATTATTTAATTAATCTAGTGTCATTCTTCTAATTCAAATTCAAAACCCGAATTTCCCTCCAATTTCATAATTAAATGTTTTTTAGTTATTTGATTACTTAATTTCCTTCTAATATTAATTAAATAATTTACTATTTAATTAATTCCTTTTCACATCACTTTAATTAAATAATCTTTATTATTTAATTAAATCAATTTTTATTTTCCTCTCATATTTAAATAATTATAAGCCTTCTCACATAATTAATTAATTTAATTGCGTTGATCCCCTTTCTCTTAAGATTAATTAAATCAAATTTAATTAATCTTATCATTATAATTCTATAATTAAATTATCATAATTAATTATTTCCTTATTCTTCTAAAGTCATTCCAATCATTATTTCATCTAATCCAACTTAATTAATTTTAATTAATTAACCTAACCATGTGATTCCTACAAAGCACCATTTCTAATCCTATTATCTAGCCTAATTAACTCCTCTTTAATCATGCTTATCATTTCCCCAAATTTTATATTCCTCCACTCATTCTCTCTTCTCATGTCACATCCTCCTAACTTTCCCACTTGCACTCATAATGCCTCATTATTCCACCTAATCAATTCCCTTATTCATTTGCACGTCCCTAATCACCTTGATTAGGGATGAGTCAACTCTTTGCGATAAATGGCTTTCCCATCTCATCTTCCAACCTTAAATGCTACCCACTTTGGTCCTTTCAAGGAAATTTAAATTCTTTGAATTTCCACATGCCCCCTCTTCCCAAGGAATTTTTAAATCCTTTTCTCATTTAGTTTTCCCACACAACTTTTATTTTGGAATTTTTAATTCCTCCTCCTTTCCCCAAAGGAATCTTATATTCTATTTCTCTTCCCAATGTACTTAGGGAACTCTTCCCCATGTACTTTTGAGGCATGGGGAAAAGAAATTCCTTTATGGAATATCTCTTGGATCTCATACCTTGTCCTCTCAATCCTCTCCCACTTTCTTTCAATCATATCTCTCCATTTTAAATCAATCTTGGCCCTCCATTTTGTCCCCCTCCAATCTATAAATTGGAGATCCTCTCTTCACAAATCATTCACTTTTCATGCAATCTTATGCTACTCATTTGCGTCTTACTATATAATGCCAAAATCTTACCATAGCCAATCCATATCATCTGCAATCATCCTTTGAATCCAATCCCTCTTGTTGTGTAGTGGAGAGAAATCCACAATCCACCATCTCAAGGAGAAAATCAAGTGTAGAAATAGGGCACCTCTACTTCATCAAGCTCAATTATAGGAAGAGAAGAGTGTTGAAATAAATGACCACTGAGTGGGGGGGTGAATCAGTGTTTTGCAATTTTCTAACTTATTTATTTGAACCTTAATCCACCGGATGCATAAGAAAGAAAGAAAAGTGCAAAAGCATAAAGTAAACAACCACACAACCATAACACCAAAATTTTTAAGTGGAAACTCAGAAAGAGAAAAACCATGATGGGATTGAGTACCCACAATATTATTATACTATGGCCAGAAGTATGATAATATTACATAAGGGGAATGCACTTCCATTCAAGCACACTGCCTAGAGCTCGTTGCTCAATTACAAAAGGGCTACAACCCAGAGGAAGGCTCACTACCTTATAGGCTATTACAAAATGATTACAATGATGAATGAACTGAAGTATAACATCTAACTATGCCAAAATGTAGTTTTGGTTAGGCTCAGATCAACTCCTGCAACCGTTCTATCTCTTTGCTCTGCTTTCCTGCACTGTCAAATATCGAAGCACCAAACCTACAATCACATTTACCTAACTTTGCACATTTTTTCATACAAACATCCCTTAGCCATAAAATGCATCAAAATGATCAACCAAATTGATCTTATATATCTGCACCAACAAAAAGAATCATTTACTAAGTTGGCTTCCAAAAATTGATCAACACACAACATGAAACGTGTATCACCAAGTCGTCTCAATCCATTCACAAATACAAATACTGACCAAAATTAAACAAGAAGATAATAGGATTCCCATAAGTCAGCCCAATCACCTTAAACATGAAATTGATCATTGAAATCAACCCAATAAATCTGCAACACACGTTACACAAAGATAGCTCTTCTCTAGTTGAATTACTGGATATCGGAGCTCTAAACTTGCACACAATTCAACACCGGATATCAGGATGATGAGATAATTTTTATTGAACCTTGAATCAACTACCTTGACCATCGCAACCAAAATTACATCACCAAAATCAAGATGTGTACACTGATCTCATGCTCTACCGATTACTAAGTTCCACCTTCCAGACTTATGCCTTATGAACAATATGACTTTCGGTAAGTCAAATCTATGTACACTGGATGTGATTTGTGAACTAAGTTGCCATCAATGACAACCCCTAAACATTAATCATGCACCAATCTTCACCAGAACGGTGTCTCTTGCCAGGAATCTCCCCCTTTGGCATTGATGGCAACACTATAAAAAATGAACGGTACACTCAAGAATGCAAAACTTCAAAATTTCAAATTCGCCAAGAATCTACAAACTCCCCCTGAGAATTTACACCATTTTCACTCTGTTCTCTCCCCCTTTGATAGCAATGCCAAAGATGGGAATCCACCAAAACTTATATACAAGGGTATGTACAATAGCTCACAAAAAATTGAAGATGTCTACAAAAATTGTTCTAAGGGACAGAAAATGATTATCACATGCCTTCTTTAAGCTCTCTAGAATGCTTATCATCCCATTGAAAAGGTAGGCATGCATTTTTTTCTCCCTATCTATCTATCAAAACATGCTTATTCAGTGCATCCTTAGCATCCTGCATCTTACTCATCAATGAATCTATCTGGGTAGTAATAAGACTCCTCACTTCTGACACTCCACCCAAAACTCTTTCCTTTTCTTGATTTAAACTCTTGATCCTATTCAATACACTCAAAACTTAGGGTTCAAAATTGCTAGCCGGCGCTGATTGTGGTGTGTATGACTGTGATATGCTCACTAGTTGGCCTTCACATTCCCTCATTTTCTTATCAATATCTATAGTGAACTTAGGAAAAATTAGACATTTGTATATATTACCACCTTCATCAAGTGCATCCTGAATACTTTTCAGTGCAGTAACCGAATTGACTCTATCATCTTCTATCATCTTCAAAAATTATTTCAATCTCATAGCATTGAATTGATTCAAAACTTTAATATCTACTTCCTTCTCCAAAGACTCAAAATGGGAACCAACAACATTTAGCAAACCCTTGAGCTTACCAGAGGGATCAGATTTTGTCTGGTTTGAAAGATGGCATGATTTTCTCCAGGATATCTCCTACCAGTGATATCAACTCTTTGTCAATAGAATGGGACTTAAGAAAGTCCTCACTGGATTTGTCTTGAGCAAGAGTTGCCAATTTTAGTGCTTGAATTAGAGATAATGATCTTAGATCTACAGTCCCTTCACCAAAATCATTTGAATCAATAGCAATTTGTTTCCCTTTGGCAGGTACAGTGTCTCTTGCCACTATTGTCGGAGCCTGGTCTGCCTTCTCCTCTCCTTTCTCCTTATTTTCAACCTCTACACTCTCATCCTTCTCACCCTTCTCACCATCATCCTTACCCTTCTCACCATCATCCTTATCCTTCTCTACTTCATCTATCTCCTCAACTGCTTTCCCTGACACAACTTCTATAACTAGAGGTTCATGTTTAACTTCACCGGAGATATCATAACCACCATCAATATCATCAACTATGGTCTGATCATTTGATTGTCCTTCCAGAATGGCCTTCTCAAGTGATTGATCCTTTTTTCTTGTCAAGGACAACTTTATGCACTTCCGGAATAGGTGTGTCATGAGATTGTTCTATCAGATGAGTGTCATTGTACACCGGATTTACATCATAACTTTGATCTATCAAAAACTATCTCAAAATTATTTTAGTCTCCTTATTCATATCATCTATCTTCACGAAAATAAGATTATTTACCCTTTTCTTACTTCAGAATCTATCCTTGGCAAGCTTTAATAATCTAATAACTTCATCTTTAGAAATGATTGAGAATATATTTACTAGTACACACTCCTTTATTCTCTCATCCTCGAAATGTTTTGAATTCCTTCTCGCATCCAAAATGTCATACGGGCTTTTAGGGATCATAGATGCAAGTTATATCAATCCCTTGCTATAGACATCCATATATTCAAAAATAGCTTCTTCAATTTCCCTCTGATCGGATTTGAGATTTGCATCCAATTCTAATTTTTGTTTCTTGCTTGCTCTGGATTTTTCAGATGACTCAGATTCTATTATAGGCTTATTTGATTGTTGAGCACCACCGAGCTGAGGTTTCTTCACCACTCTAGCATAGGTGGTTGTCTTCTTCACCTCTTTCAATGCTTCGTCAGATTTTGTCTCTATGTCCTTAGCAGTGGCATGATCCAAATAGTTCTTGGCTCAACTTCCTCCATGTGGCATTGATCCTTATAAACCATAAAGCAGATGGTTTTCTCATATTTCTCAACAATCTCTTTAGGGATCCTTTCCCTACTTTACATTGTCACTTGAAATGATTTAAAATATCCCCATAAAGAAGATTTCTATGCAACAGTATCACCTAAACCCTGCAATCCTTCCTTGATTTGAACGGCCACCAATTTATCATAAGCCCACTGAATCTTTCCAATACTACGGATTTCATTTAGGAAATGCAATGCTAAGCAAATAATCAAGGAACCGAATTTGAATACATGTTTCTTGTCTTGCTTAATCTTCTTCAAATTGTTCAATAGCTCAATGAGAAGAACTGCACAAAGATCATACCTCTTGTCTTCCTTCAGCATCTCATAGGTTGCAAATATAGAAGTACCGGATACAAAGTTCTGTGTACTCAATTGATACACTTTATATCCAGTCACCATTGAGGCAAATCTAATATCGTGCTCTATGATATCACTGATAGTCATCAATCGGCTATCATGCTAAGATCCGGTAACCTTTGTCACCATTGTATTCAGAACTTTCCTCAATCTGGGGATCTCATTAGTTGCATTTAAAAAGGTAACCACTTGAATGGCTTGCTTGGTGATCTTGTGAGGTCGGTCCAGCCACATGAATTCATCATGGATTTGGCTCGGAATGTATCGGACCCATCCAGGTTCATCGAACACTAGGAAACGAATGAATTAGATGAACCCCTTATTGTGCAATGACTGAATTATGGCTTCAAATTTCCCATACCATCCATCATATGCTTGGTATAAAGTGAGAGCATATCTACATTCCCAATCTCTTGAATATTGCAGTGGAGAGCATATCTACATTCCCAATCTCTTCAATGTTGCAGTGGACATATGTCTTAATATCTTCGTTATGCATTATAACATATGGGACTGAAGAAAATGCACGTTCCAGGTCATCTTCAATAGATTTGAATGGGTGCCTTTTGAATACGGGCCTAGATCTTTCAGTAATCTCCACCACCAATTGAGTCACAACACCGGATGCAAATGCCATTTTGAAATTAGGGTATGAACATATATATTCGAGAATGAATAAATACCTTTTCAATCACAATCGGATGCTCGGAATTGCTAACTGATCGCTACATGCTCAGATTTCATTGTTAAATCTCTTTTTTGTATGCTTCTCTTCTTTTTTCTCTCGTTCACATTATAAGAAATGAATAGTAGAATGCCTGTTATCCACTGAAAAATCTAATTTTAAGTTGTAATAAATGCACAACCCTAAAGACTTTTGGATACTCTGTTTTTCATGAATTCACTCATTGGAATCCCAAACTACCATGAAATCTTTTGGATATCATCTGCACATTTACTCTCCATCATTTGTAACCATCATTAACCAGTTACAGATCTCTGAAAGGGGGTTCTAAAGATCTACATGAAATCTTCCCCCTAAGGTATTTGGCCTTAGTTACCAGATGAGGTTCCTACACCAGAATCAAGTGTGGAGCCATTTTGCACATTTGAATATTCATTTTTAACCCACATCTTCTTATGTTGATCTCTAGTCTCTTCCACCTTATCTTTTCCCTTTTTATCTAATCTATTCTTGTCTACCTGAGCATTCCTTCTTATGCAATATCTTGTAATATGACCAGGTTTGTTGCATGCATGACAAATAACATTTCTTTGCACAGGCCTAAAGCTCATCTGATTTGGTCTCATCTTGCATTGGTTAGAATTATATCCAAAAATTCCACAAGCATAGCAACTCTTATTTTGAAAATTGTTCATCATTCTGCACATATTTGAATTATGGCCAAAATTGTTGCATATGAAACATTGACGGGTAAAAGTAGGACCATTGTTCATCACTTTATTCATCATCCCATTATTCATCCTACTTCTGCATTTACTTTCCATGTGACCAAATTTACCACAAACAAAACATTTACCATTGAATTTGTAAGCATTAGGTTGTCTTGTCAGAGGTTTCTTGTTCTTCCTCCGATGATTGCTCTGACTAGAACCAAAGGATTCTCCTTTCTCAAATCCAAGTCCTCGCATGTCTTTCCCATGTCTCTGACTTTCCAGTATCTCATCCAACTAGGCTGAACTAGCTTTGAATTTTTCTTTGTACTCATTAGCGGTAGTCAACTCATCTCTAAAAATTATGATCTGCCTTTCAAGTTCTTGTCTATCATTCTTTGTTTGCACCAATTCAAGCTTTAACTGATCATTCTCATATGTCAATCTGCAACATTCATCTGATCTATCCTTCAATGATTGAGCTAGAGTTTCTTCATTATTCTTCCGGTCTTCAATCTCCTTTGTCAGCTTCATTACAATGGATTGCATCTCATTCTTTAATACTGCATTCTCCCTAGCCAACTTCTCACATTCATCTGTCTTGTCTTATGGGGCTTTATTATCAATGCTTTGTTCTTCATTTTCCTTGAGTTTGTCCATCAAATCATTTATCTTTTCTCTAGAAGTGCTTGTTTGCCCTCTCGGGTGAATAACTTAAAGCACACAGATAAAACACATAATGCAGGATAATAATGCCATAGATATCAGATGCAATATAAGAGATGTTATTCCAGTCATAATTCATTCTTTTTTCACAAGTTACATTCGGAAGTATATAAAGATACCGAGGGGGTGCGAGCACCAACTGTCGCACCGCAACTACCACCCCTCGGTTGCCAACTAACCAACACAATTACAACCTAATTAACTAGTTTTATTTCCCTGTACAATATTGCTGCCAACATCATCCCCCCCAAAAGAAAAGAAGTCATCTCTGGATGACTTAATACAAAATAGAGATGACATTAAACAGAACTGCTGACGCCAGTCGAGCCCGAAACTTATACACCTGCTGCGTCCTCGCTTAAAAACCCTTTTCTGCTACCATCCTGTGCTCAAGTGTGGATTTCACCATTAGTGCTTTCTTTGACATCACAATCCTCCTATGCCTACACCAAACTTGTCTGCAAAACATGATTTTCAGTCTCAGCCTCCACCAATTGCTACTCAAATGATACTGTCTCCCTAGCCAATTTGTCCTCGATAGCCACCGACATTGCCCTCTCGGCATCCAACTCCTGGGTATGCTGAGCTAAGTCTCACGCTAGTACTGCCTCCAACCTGGTGGTCAGCTCCTCCTAAGCCCTCTCTTCAGCCACCAAGGCAACCTCACATCCAGCCGAGACATACTCCAAGTTTCTCAAAGCATACCATTCCTACTTGGAGGTGGCCACAACCCTTTGGCACAAAGTCTAGGAGACACCTCAAATCCTCCATCACACTCCCCAAAGGCTACTAACTGAACTGAATAAATCTCTGTTGTCATACAATTGCGCGGACCTGCAATGCCTTCCCTCAAACTCTGTTTGTTTGCAACCTCCAAATCTGTCTCCCTCTACGGCTTATGGCTTATGGCTTCCCTGCCAATGCTTAGTTGCAAGCTTCTTTCTCACAGTATGAACAACCACAACACTTACCATGACATCTCTAATGCAACGCCCCCGTGGGTTTGGGGCAGCGCCCCAGCGGGGTCCAGGGGCAGCACCCCAGGTGCGCTCCTTGTCGCAGTACAAGGCGGGGTCGAGGGGCAGTGCCCCCACTGCCAACACCAATTTACAACCTTCAGAACCACACAAAAGTCCATGGCGCGCATCATTTCTGTGATATTTTATGATGTCAAAACCCTTCTTCTACACTCCAATATTTTCATTGTCCAAGCTCCAGATGTCATTGAATAATTTTTCAATCTGGTCGTCATCGTTTCGTTTTTTTTGTGTGTGTGTGTGTTTCATCGTAATGTCCCCAATGGCACCCTGGCCATACAACCTCCCTGTATGGTCAACAACCTCCTTACCATACGGACACACCTCCAACGTACAGACACTTCCCATGCGGTCAATATCCCTCCACTGTACGGTTGTGTTTGTTTGTGCAGTGTACTTGGCATGCGGGTGTGTGCAATCTCCTTCCTCCACGTTATTTCCTTCTTTTATTTATTTTCCTTTGTTCGCCTCTTCGATTGTGCGGGTTAAAATAGCCACCGCACGGTGACCCCGCGATGCCACCGCACGGTGGACACATGGTACCACCGCACGATGCACCCGCGGTGCCATCGCATGGTGGACCCATGGTGCCACCGCGCGGTGACCACGCGGTGCCACTGCACAGTGGACCACGTGGTGCCACCGCACTGTGACCCCGTAGTGCCACCGCATGGTGGATGCGTGGCCCCATCGTACGGTGCACTTTGCCTTTTTTTATAAAAAAAATAATTTTAGCCGTACAGTCAACTGCCGTACAGTTTTTGTTTTTTTTTAATCTAATTGTCGAGAGTCTTCGGCTCAGGTCCCATGCCTCTGGGATCGCCCTTCATCCTTCTTGGTTTTCCTCGCCCGAGAGTCTCCTGTTGTGGTCCTGTGCCTCTTGAGTCGTCTGCCCAGCCTCTCGAGTCCCCTTCCATCCTCTCGGGTCCCCCTCCGGGCTTTTGGGTGTCCGTCCGGCCTCTCAGGTCCCCTGCGTGCTTCACATGGTAGGGTTTCAATTTGGACCCGTTGGTGGCAAGTCTATTTTCAATGGCCATCCCAAGACATGGAACCACAAATTCTACAGGGACCACGGTCTCCTTCCCGGTCTCCTTCCCATACATAAGAAGAAGAATAATAATAAAGATTTTGAAGGCTATGACCTTCCACACAGGGTTCCAATCATTGCCGACACAATTGATCTTGGGATTGTCTACGTCACCGAGGTTTGGGGCGTCTCCCTTCCAATATTCTCTGTATTCTGGTAGGTACACCCCCTCTATTACTTGTGCTGTTTCCTCTACTTCAAGCCTGTAGCTCTGGAACATTTCATAATCCTCCATCTGCCAGTGGAAGAGCCCGTTCAATGACCCCGTCTCATCCTCAGAGCACTCTCCTAGTTTGAGAATCCCTTCATCGTTGGGCTCCCTGCAACCTTGTCCTTCGTTCCTCAGGTTGCCTTCTCCTTCACCCTCCAATTTTGAAGATGATGTCAGTTCCTCACTAACCAACTGTGTCCCAAGGTCTATGATAAAATTCCTTCCTCCATTCTCCATAGACAGAGTGTTCTTCTCCTAGTTGTGGGTGGCCTTGGCTGCCACCAACCACCCTCTCCCTAAGATCGCATCATACCCTTTTTTCTTTAGTGGGATTACCACGAAGTCTAGTATGAAGGGTTGCATCCCGATGGTAACTTGTTGGCCCATCAGTGTCCCAATGGGTTTGATTCCATGCTGATCTGCTTCAAGCAGAATGAATGTAGATGGCCACAATGTCAGCTTCCCTAGCTTCCACCACGTTTCTTCTGGAAGAACATTCACTCCTGATCCACCATTAACAATGGTATCAGTTAGAATGGTGCCAAAAATACCCATCTCCATAATGGTCGAGTTCCTTCCAGTGTTAACTGCCAGTAGCATGGAGTCTATTGCAAACCCCCTAGGAACATCTGTGCGGTGGTTGGTATTAGTGCGTGGTTGGGAGAGATTATTCAGCAACACTGTTCATAATTGAGGCATCGTCTGGAGGAGGTCATGTACCTTCATAGGCACCTCCAGTTTTAATTTTAAAATTTGATTTAGTATAGCATCCTCTACCTCCGGTCGGTCGGAAGTACTCATCGTACCCTTCGCCTTCGCCCTTTCTCGTATCTCTTTCTCAATTTCTTCTCGTGCTTCCCGTGCCCTTCGCTTCTCTATCTTCGGGTCTGGGCACATTGCGTGTCTAGCTTGGGCACAGGTTACGGCCAACACTTCCTCTTCTTTGGTTTCCTCAACATTGAGCAAGTTGACGCCGGACTTTGGGCAGGTGGCATCTTCGTGGTCTCCCGGTCTACACCATTTGCACAAATATTGTGTGGCCTCTCCCTTCAGGCAATCTCGGGCAAATTGCCCCCACTGGCTGCACGCTCTGCATTGTACCATCGGTCAACCTTTGGAGTCGTATTGGATCCGGCTCCATGTGTTGTTATTATTGTTATTGTTGTTTCGTCCTCCCCACCAGTTATCTGGGTAGCCTCTTGAGGTTGCATTGTTGTTCTCTTGTTGGCCCATACCCGTTGGTGCGGACGTTGTGGCCTGCTCTGTGAACAACACCTGGTTCATTTGCGTATTCTAGGTTTTCATGTTGTATGGGTACTCCTTGGTGGAGTGTCCCATCACTTGGCAAATCTCGTAGAATGCCTTCTTCGGGCAAGTACCCTTTGTGTGCCCCTCCTCTTTGCACTTAGTGCACCATATGTCCCCTTCGGTCTGACCGGTGCTTCTCATTGTTTTGAATTCCCTCCTCATTCGCTCCATGTCTTTCTGGAGCGCTTGCACCCATTTGCCAGCCTCGCTGTCGCTACTACTTTCCTATGATGAGTCATCCCCCTCGGACGAGCTATCCTTCTTCTTCTTTTTCTTCGATGTCTTGGTCTCGCTCTCGAGATCCATCGCTCTATTGTATGTGTCTTCGTACAATGTAGGTGGAACGATTTTCATCTTCCTTCGGAGGGAATGCTTTAATCCTTCCATGAACCATCGCTTTTTCAACCCATCTGCTGGTTGACTCTCCATTTTTCCCAATAGTTCCTTCAGCTGTCGACTATAGGCTCAGACAGTCTCGTTCTTGTTCTGCTTCATTCCATAGATCTCGGTGACTATTTCGTTGTCATCTCTCAGGAAGTGAAACTCTATCCCAAACTCCTTCTTCAGGTCAGGCCATGTGCCGACTTTGGCCTTGTCCATATCATAGTACCAATCTATGGCCACTCCTCTCAAGGTTGCTGGGAATTGTGTTACCCATTCATCTTGGTCAGTAACACCGTTCGCTGACCATATGGTTTCGCACATTCGACAATGACGGACAGGATCTTCCTTCCCCTCGCTGTTGAACTTCGGCAACTTCTGTTTACTGGCCATCTGACCGCTCGGTCTCGCTCCTCTAGTGCCTTGTGTGCTTGTACCTGGTGATCCTCCGCCTCCACCTCCTACACCTGACCCTCCACTCGTGGGTCCTCCGGAGAAGGTTGTTGACCTCGAACCGAACAGATTGCCTCCCGTACGGTACCCTTGTGCTCCCTTGGCACCGTTGGCCATACCGTCACCTTCGGTCGTCTCCCTCCGGTTGTCCTCCGAAATGGACAAATTCTTTAGTAGGTCTCTGGTAGCATCGATCAAGTTTAGAATTCGCCTTGTTTGTTCCACCAACTCTTCGCAACTTCTTACCCTATGGTGGTGGTATTCAGGCGAACTGTAGAGTTCGCCTTCGGCATCCTCCGTGACTCTTAGGTTCCCTTCGGGCAACCCTATGACAGTATAGAGGGTGTACTTCTCTCCATCTATCTCTGCCTCCGCAACCTCTGTGACACCTCTGTGATACCCTTCGAGCAACCCCTCAACCGGTCGTCCCTCGGCAAGCTACCTTAGCCTACACCTTCATTCTACTTGTTGCTCCAGAATCAAGGCCCTCTGTGCGACCTCCCACTCATCTGTTTCTGCTTTTTTTTTTTTTTCTATCTTTATTTAATACATTGGGCATAAATCACTTCCGTACATAGCAAGCACATACCATGTACACAAAAAAAAACTTTTTTTTTTAATTTTTCCTTTCGGCCACAATTTATCTCAACATTGTGTCGGGATTATTACAGGGTTCAATTTCCCCTTTGCTGATTGTTCCGTGGGTGCATCATTGGCCTCTGGGTTCATCTCACCGATGGGTAGGCCCATCGCGTCCATGCACCATCCGCGTCTTCTGTTCCCGAGTATGTCTAGGCAACGACGCCAAATGTTTGCCCTCTCGGGTGAATAACTTAAAGCACACAGATAAAACACGTAATGCAGGATAATAATGCCATAGATATCAGATGCAATATAAGAGATGTTATTCCAGTCATAATTCATTCTTTTTTCACAAGTTACATTCGGAAGTATATAAAGATACCGAGGGGGTGCGAGCGCCAACCGTCGCACCGCAACTGCCACCCCTCAATTGCCAACTAACCAACACAAGTACAACTTAATTAACTAGTTTTATTTCCGTATACAATATTGCCGCCAACAGTTCTCACTTATTCTTTCAATGTCTCAATGAAGTCTTCAACTGCATTCAAATTTCTTTTTGGGGAACTTATTTCTTTTATTGTTGCATCAAGATCTTCAAGTTCCACACTAGGCTATCTCTACAAACTAGAGTTCATTGATTCAATCTTCTGGATCTTCCTCAAGTTGTTAGGCTTCTTCCGAGTTACTAATCTCTGATACCAATTGTTGGAATCAATGAACACTGAGAGGGGGGGTGAATCAATGTTTTGCAATTTTCTAACTTATTTAGTTGAACCTTAATCCACCAGAAGCATAAGAAAGAAAGAAAAGTGCGGAAACATAAAGTAAACAACCACACAACTATAACACCAATATTTTTACGTGGAAACCCGAAAAGGGAAAAACCACGGTGGGATTGAATACCCACAATATTATTATACTATGGCCAGAAGTATGATAATATTACATAAGGGGAATGCACTTGCATTCAGACACACTGTCTAGAGCTCACTGCTCAATTACAAAAGGGTTACAACCCGGAGGAAGGCTCACTACCTTACAAGATATTAAAAAATGATTACAATGATTAATGAACTGAAGTATAGCATCTAACTATGCCAAAATGTAGTTCTAATTAGGCTTAGATCAACTCCTGCAACCATTCTGTCTCTTTGCTTTGTTTTCCTGCTCTGTCAAATACCAAAGCACCAAACCTATAATCACATTTACAAAACTTCGCACATTTTCTCATACAAATATCCCTTACCCATAACATACATCAAAATTATCAACCAAATTTATCTTATATACTTGCACCAACAAAATCAATCATTTACTAAATCGGCTTCCAAAAACCGTATAACACGCAATATGAAACATGTATCACCAAGTCGGCTCAATCCATCCACAAATCCAAATGCGGCCCAAAAAAGAAGATAAAAGGCTTCCCATAAGTCAGCCCAATCACCTTAAACACGAAACTAATCACTGAAATCATCCCAACAAATCCGCAATACACGTTACACCAAGATAGCTCTGCTCTAGCTGAATTACCGGATACCAGAGCTCCAAACTTGCACACAATTCAACACCGGATATCAAGACCACAAGATAATCTATCTCAAACCTTGAATCTATTGCCTTGATCACTGCAACCAAAATTACATCACCAAAATCAAGATGTGCACACTAATCTCATGCTCTACCAGTTATTGAGTTTCACCTTCCAGACTTATGCCTTATGAACAATATGACTTCCGACAATTCAAATCTATGAACATCGGATGTGATTTGTGAACTAAGTTGCCATTAATGACAACCCCTAAGCATTAATCATGCACTAATATTTACCGAAATAGTGTCTCTTGCCAACAAAGAGAACTAAGGTATAATGGTTGTTTTGTATATTTGAATGCTTTTGTTTGTGTTTTGTGTAATTATACACTAACCATTAGGCCTCAAATTTTTCCCCTCTTCACCAAACATCTTTGTTCTTCATAGGAAATCCTTCCTCACGAAGTGTGTAGTTTGTCCAGTTTGCCACCATAAAAATTACTGCTACATAAAAAATAATAGTGGTAAGATTTATCTAATCATCATAAACTATGAGTGCACCTACTACAAAGGGGAAAAAACATGGAGTTGTTTTTGGTGAAAATTTCTTTCTTATTGCTTTTTATTAGGGAACAAACGGGTTTTGAAGGGACCTGAAACTCTTTAACAAAGATATATTACAAAATGTTGCTCAAAGATATAACCGTTTAAAAAAGTAGCCAAAAGACAACAAAAGGCCAACAAAAAACCAAAAACCACAGAGACAATAGCAAAAAGGAAAACCTAGTTCAATTTTTTAAGGAAATTCATGGCCTCAGCTTCCAGTTGTGTCATGTTGAGGGCTATCTTCTTTAATTCTTGTATTTCTTGATTAGGATGTTTCCTCTTTAGATTGGCACTGGTCCTCTTGGAGGGCCCAAAAGTATCATCATGTTTCTTCTCTATGGAATCCACATCAAGTATAGTCCCTACTTGATGGAGGTTTTCTAATTTTCCAACCATAGTGTTTATGCTTTCAGTTGAATTCTTCACAACTTTGTGACTATAAGTAACCAATGAGATGAGGTTATCATTAACTTTCTAGAACTTGTTTTCCATTTGTTTCAATCTACAATCATATTCTTTCTTTAATTTCTCTCCCAAATTTGAAATTTTGTTGTCACAATCTTTTGTAAGGTCATTTACTATGCTCATAGTCTTTTGCATATATTCAACAATTGAATTCCTCTACTCAACACTCTATTGTTCTACACCTTGGTTGTCCTATTTATTGGTCACAACTCAAAGCTTAACATTAATTTCCTCAATTTCATAGAAAACCCACTTAAACATTCTGAAATTATCCACAACAAAATCACGAGAAATGGCCAAGACATCATCAAGGTTTTCTCTGTCCATGTTTAGATAAGAAAAAATAACATTGAGATTATTAAGAAAGGGGGATCTACCATTCTTGTTTAGGGAAGGCTCTGACTAATCCAGAATAGTGTTATGGGAAGGCAAAGACTCATAATTGGATATGGAAACAAGGGATGCTCTGCTCCTCTTAGCCCTTTGACCTTGCTTTAGGATAGTTTTTGACTCAGAGCCAGTATCCTCCATCTCAGTATTTCATTCATCCTCATCAGAAGTGAGGCTAACAGACTCTTCATCCTTAGTCTCATATGAAGAGTCAGGAACCCTAGAAGATGGGGAAGAAAGAGTTTTGATATGCTCATGAATAAAAAAGAACAGGCCCCCATGAAGGATAGGGTTTTTCTTGTTCGTCCTATGATCTTTGATGCTGGCATTGATAGAGGCTAGCAAAAAAGTAAGGAAAGGAGATATGCACCTTATGCCTAAAGTGATTCAAAAACATTAAATGGTGCATAAAAGCCCTAGTATATCTCACATCTAGGTTAATATATGCCATCTAGGGTATATACCTCATAAGAACAAAAAGCACAGAACGCCAAATAGTTTTTAATTTTACCCATATCATATATGCTCTTGTCCACTTTTTCCAATTTCTTCCCTTCTATTGGGACCTCAAAAAAATTTCCTAATTTTGAGGGACCAAGTTCAAAATTTTGCCTAATAACACTCAGAAAGTCCCCTGCTGAACAAGCCTAAGTAGCTCACTTTGAGAGCCCATATTTTTGCACCCATGAGTTTTCATGCAAAACTACTTTGGGAATATGTTAAGCACCTATCAGAGATGCCATATATCCATTTGCGGCTTCCTTGGATTAGTTTTGATGTGTTCTTGATGTCCTTATTTGGAGGTCCAAAAGCAGGTTTGTTGATTGCAGTTGTTTACCCCTTTGGAGTAAGCCATTTTTGAGGTTTTGCATCTTTGCGCCTATTGAATATTAAGCCCAACTGATATTTTTCTATGATTCTCTACATTTCTATGAAGCCCCATGTCAATTGGCATAGCCCCGTGAATCCGTTCAATGAGTTTTCAAAGTCAAATCCGTTTGCAAAAAGTTCATATTTGCAAACTAGACTATGCAAATCTAGAGAAAGTGGCCCTACATTTGAATTTATATTTGACCACCTATTTACCTACATGAAAAAGTGAAAGTTCCCCATGATTCTATGTATAATTATCTATCATTTTGTTGGTTTATAGCCCCCTGACTCATCATTTGATATTTTTTCAAGACCCATTTCAAATTGACTTTTTCAAGGTTCACAATCAACATATTTAGACTTTTTCAGAGAGGACAACTTTGGGCATTAAAATTTTACACATGTGGTCAAATCAGGCCAAAGCCTCCAGTGCACGTGCTCATGGTAACTAGATGTGCTATCTCGCCAAGTGGCAAGCTAAGAAATGGAGTTTTAATATTTTTTCAAATCGGTGTTTGTATGGGTCTTAATGTGACTTGAAAGGTGCAATTCCACAAAACAACTGAGTAATTGAATTTGAGGATTAAAAATTTTCACCTCAAGTGTCGTCATGAAACACTTCTTGGCATTCTAGACTCGTTATATAACACTCTACAAGTGTACCAGCTCTTGGGGCCCTTCAAGGTGATTTGATCGAGTTTTTAGGCCTGTTTTGAGGGCTACTTAGGTGTTTTGGGCCAAAAGTCAAAGATATGAAATGTAAAATTCAAATGATCATCTGCTCAAGTTTTCGCATCCAGAATTCATCCAGCTAAGGTATCAAAGTGTTTTTATGAGTCAGATGCCCAGAAACGAAAAAAAAAAGCTAGGCTTGCTTGAGGGTCGACTAACATTGTGCCCAGTATGATTTGTTGATACTTAATCTTAAAAGGGGGGGGTGGGGTGGGGGGTGTCAGATTTAGATAACATTAATTTTAAATTGAATTTTGAATGAAAATATTTGAGTCATTTTATTAAGTATTTAGTGATTTAAAGGGCTCACCTTGCCAAACTATTTTATAATGATTTCAAAGGGAGAAAAACTTAAATTATTTTAATGATTTAGTGACACTTAGTCATTTTCATAATTATGTAAGTCCTGGAGTTGATGTTTTGTATCATCCTCATGGTTATGGCGGACCCCAGCGAGTGCAAATATAAAGGGTTGGTAAAATCATTCAAATCATTAAATTGATTTGAATATTAGGTATTATAGCAAAAATCAAATAAATCATTTTATGATTTATATGGTGACAGTGGTAAGTTTATTGAAATCATGTCAATATGATTTGATTCCCTGCAAGATATGGTGGGCCCAATGGCAAACAAGGAGAAGGTGAAATTAGAATTTCCTTTGTGGTTTCTAATATTTCCACCCCGCGTGGCATTCCAAATAATCAAGGCGGGCGTGTAGGGTGGTGGGAATAAGGATGTTGATATCTCTTTTCACCTCGCGTCGTGTCCCAGGATGCGAGAGTAAGGCTGCAGGTTGGTAGGAGGGGGGATGTTGATATCCCCTGCCACCCCGTGACTCAAAGCGCGTCCCGTAAGAGGCGACGCGGGATAAGAGGAGACACAATGAATAGAAGTACCCCACCATCCCGCTTGGAGTTGAAGGCAGGGAAGAAAATGTTGCAAGGTAAACAAATAAATTAGGGCAAATGAACATGACGAGATTGTTCTATCCACTGAAGGGAATGTATGTAAACTTTAGGGTTTATAGAAGCAACAGTTTTGGTGCAGATGAAACAAAAAGATTCAAGGCGGCTATGAAATGGAAAGTTCACAGTACGTGGAGTGCATAATGATTTGTTGTATCTGAGTATGATGAGGCAAATCGGTGCTTAATAAATGCACAGTTAATATTGGTAGTTCCATATAATGGTCGAAGAGTATTGGGAGTTCAGAAGAGGTGTAAGATGTGTTAAGTTTTTGAAATGAAGTATACATGACATGGAAACCTTTTCACCAATTCTATGAGGATCATAAAACAATGCCCAGGTTGAATGTTGTGAGGGGCGTAGAGGGTTTTAGCCAAAGACAGTGTAACTTCAACCTTTATCAGCGCCCAGGACTAGCCGCAGATCTCCTTGCAAGAGTCTATCCCATGAAGAGCAATGCAATGAAGGAGTGATGGCCATTTGATGTTTAATTGTGTTTTGATATTTGCTGCTATATCTCTTTGAAAACACATAGAAAGTGATTAATGCTTGTAAAAGATTTATTTTATGGAGAAGGTAGTAAATGTTCATATAAGAGTGTTATTAACAAAGATTGAAAGCCAGATAAGAATGGCAGTATGCTGATCCGGTCATGGCAGTGAATGCCCTCATTTTGGAGTGGAGTTGAGTAAAGGATTCTACGCTGCTTAAGAAAAAGGGGCATGGCTACAGCAACAGAGCAAGGAGTTCTTGATCGAGGAATGAGTAGCAACAAATGACTTGAGTGTAAGTTTCGTAGGAAAAGTTGCATTACTGCGACACACGGCCAATGTTAAGGGGGGAGGTGGTGTATGTCGATAACCATGTCCTTGGGAACACCTCAAATCCTCTTGCAATGAAGATGAAGATGGATATGTTCACGTTGTGTCAAAGTGCTCCATAGCTTGATTCAGGATTGACTAGAGGGCATTGCACAGGAGTTAGAGTGCATGCATATGACAGAAAGGGTAATGGCAGAATGGTTTAACCAGATGGGTCAAAATATACTTCACCCAGATAGTGCAGAAATGAATACTTCTCCAAAAAAGATGAATGACGAAATAGGAACATTTTGTCATATGTTTACTTTGAGGAATTGGTGAAATTATTTTGTGGGGAAGACAAGGCGCGAAAAGTGTGGTTTGGTAAATAGGCATATAAAGGCAATGCACCTTTTGCAGGAATGGGATAATCAGAGGGAAAGGGGACAAATTATTTTACCCAAAAGGGGATAAATAGCTGAAAGAAAAAATGGAAAAGATATTTGATTCAGTGAAAAGTGTAGTTGTAGTTACACTGAAGGTGTGTTCCCACTAGGGGATGTAAATTTTCACTCAGCCAAAGATGAGAAAGTAAGATCCAGAAAATGACAAGACAAGTGCAACTAGCCCAAGGGAGATTTTCTATTTTTGATCAAGGAGAAAATTCATGTTGAAAGTCGGGGCAACCAAAGTGGGAAATTTTTTAATTTTTATCAGAGATAAAAAGTTGGTTGCAGGAAAAAATGGGCAGCGAACCAAAAAGGAAAATTCTCAGTCAAAGGGTGCAGAGTACCGAGTTGACAAGTGACTACAGAGATTCTTTTTCATATTGTCCAGATTTCTTTAGCAGATTTAAAGATGCAGGTCAAAGGACAGAAAAAAGAGAGAAAGTGTAGATTTTGAAGACCAAGAATTTAAAAATTCCTAAGGATGCCACATGTGAATGATAGATTTATTTTAGGGCTTCTTCTCTTCTTTTCTCATTCTGAGGGGTTCCATATTTGGGCTCCAAGAGATCTATGTAATGTTTTTGTGTAGGGTAGGATAGGACTTAGATTCTTTTGGTATTTTTAATTTTTAAGTGTTGTAATGATATTTTTTATAACAAGCAGCAAACTAGTATGCAACATTGATGTTGTAATATGTTGTAATGTCTCCTGGATATGTTCAGTTTTCTTTTAAATCAGAAAATCAAGGATTTTAATGGTTTTTGTCACATATTTATTGTGATAAGTGTTTAGCTTAGAAGATCATGTTCAAGGAGAATGTTAAAGCTTGCTTTTAAGTAGATACTAGAGTTTATTGTACATTTTTAGGATAAATAAGAATATGATCATTGTGTTCATTTGTGGCCTATCATTGTAAGGCAAGGATGTTCTAAGGGTTACTGGTTTTGTGTTTATTATTGTTATCATGAGTGGGTGCTTCATTTTCTGAATCTGTAAGTTGATAAAGGGCTATCCTGAAGTTTATTCTTGTGCAAAACATGAAAGGAACCATATGTTAAATCTGAAAATCAAGCATTTCTTTTATTTCCTTTCTTGTTTCTTTTTTCTTTTTCCTTTTTCTCCACTTCATAGCAGTGATAAATGAAGACTCAAGGGATGTGTTAGTCAAAGAATTATTTGTATGAAGACCCCACCATATTGTATGAAGTGCATCTGTTGTAGGATCATTGTCTGTCATAGGGAAACATCTAAAAGTGGTGTGAATATAGGTATACCCACCTTGGTCCTGCAGAGCCTTAAGTGAATAGCATCATTCTTAGGATTTTCTAGAACATTAGTTAGAAAAACCAACACTTTCCTTGTCATTTCTAGGGAATTGTTTAACCATCGCATCCGACATTTTCCTATCTCTATAAAACTTTGCTCCATTCATGCACGGACCGGTGACCTCTGCAATCAATTTCTCATCTATCTCATGTTCCTACCACCCATTTGAATGTTCCCATCCTCCAAACCCTTAGTAATTTTTTTAGTAATGCTAGCATCAACTCCATGTAGCCTCTCAATGAAAGGGGTAAGGCCTCCACGATCGAGAATTCACCATATAATTTTGTTCTTTTTTACCTCTTCACAATTCAAAGGTTCAACCCTTCTCCTCTCGCCTCCTATGGTTGTATCTATGGTGGAAATATGCAGAGATTAAAAAAACCCAGATGAAACTAAAAAACACCGAAAAAGCGTGTGAGGCTCTAGAGTAAAAAATTAAATCAACACTCTATATAGTAATGGCTCGACCCATCATATCAAAAATGACATCATCAATCATTAAAAAGAGTTAGCTTGTCTAGCTTGGGACAAGTCATGTGACAACAAGGCCTTGACATTAGTCGAATTGCGATCACCAAGGCTCCAAACCTTTTCATCATTGCTCCTAACACCCATGTTGGCAAAATGATCAACAAGCCTATTCGATTCACGATAGGCATGGGAAATTTTAACTTTTTGTAATGACCTTATTATTTCCATAGATTTATCCATCCAAATTTTAATTGTCCATGAGGGTTTTTGTTGGCCTCTTAAGCATTGAATTATATTACTAGAATCACCTTTAAGCCAAACTAAATTGGCATTGATGCTCTTAGCCAACATCAGCCCATGGTAGGCTACAACAACTTCAACAAGGTGGTTTGTCTAACATCCCAAGGGGAGTGCCACCACTGAAATAAGCCTACCATTTTAATCACTAATCACTCCCCCACACCCAGTTGGACCTGGATTTCCCTTAGCCACCCCATCAAAATTAACTTTCACCCACCCAACTGAAGGAAGGATCCAATGAGCATTATCCCTAAGAGATTTACCTAGTAGGAGATCAACAAACATATCCACATTAATTTTCCATATAGAAGCAACCAAAGCATCATACGAGGAGACACCAAAATTCTCCTTATCCTTATAATTGGTTCTGGCATAGTGAAATTTTTTTGTAATGGCCCTATGAATTTTGTTAAAACTAACTTTCGGAGGACATGCAGTATTCCTAAAGACTCTATTATTACGTTCTTTCCACAAACCCCATACCAAATGGGGAAAAATCAAAGACCAGAGCAACTTACAAAGAATGATTAGGAGCGGGAGCTCTCCATTGACTAAGATGTTGGCATTGTTGGCATTAGGTTGTCATTGATGTCAACTAGTATGGCATGGTCACCGGTGAGTAAGTAGTGGTGAGCGGTATGGGAGAAGTAAGACATGATGATGTCAATGCATATGTGTGTAAGCAAACAAAAAGGTATGTTACCGATACACATGAAATGCATCGTCAAACGGTAAAGCAGAACCACCGGCAAGGCAAAGCAAGCAAGCAAAAGAAGAACTGAAGGATGTGAATAGTTATACATAGAGAAGTTTAATGCTGCCAATAAATGGAATAAGTAGTTTGATGGAAGGCCAAGTTTGATGGAAGGCAAAAGTTGATCCACTGATAGAGAAGAGGTCAGCAGGTATGAAGGACCACCGGTGAAGTTAGGTTATACCGGTAAGGTGAGTTGAACCAGTAGTAATTCTTGGTCAGGAAAGGATGTCAACTTGACATAGAAAATCGAGCATAGGTGGATGTCAACAAGGATGATAGGTGGAAACCAGGTGGTGATCATGCAGAGGTCAGTGAACTATTCATCGATGTAATAGTCAACACACAAGTCGGCATTAATGAAGAATCCAAAAATCATGAAAGGATGGTAGAATGTTGTAGGTTGAGGAAGACAAGGTGGCAAGTTGATTGAACTAACCCTGAAAGAAGATCTGATCTTTGTACCCGCTTGCCAAAGGAAATAGTCAAGCCATTAATGGTGTCTGATAGAGAAACGCAGAAAAGCATGTCATAGACATCCTAAAATAGAAAACACACATCAAAAAGTGAGGAGATGGTGGTGTTGTTTGGTGTGATGGAGATCACCATTGTAGAAAAGTAGATCAGATCAAATCTAATACGGATTGAGTTGGTGAAAGAAAAACCTAATACGACACCGTTTGAATTCAACCTTTGGCGAGAACCCTAAAAGATAAATATGTTAGCTTGAGACTGAAATCAATTGATGCTTGATGCGAGGTGTGAGAGGAAATAGAGCTTGAGCAAGAAATACTATCTACCTTAGATTTATAACTTAGAGAGTTACAGTGTGTGTAAGCAAGTTGAACAGGTGAGAAGGTCTAACCGGTAGAGACAGATTAACTAACAAACTATTGCAGTTCTAACAGTCAAGCAAATCGGTGAGGAGTGATTGGTTAAGAAGGCATCCAAGAGTGACACTGTGAAGTGTGAGGCTGAGAGAGAGAGATAAGAGAGGTTGGGAGTAACCAGTGAGTGATCAGAGAGAGTAATCTGATAACCAGCAGTGTGAGAACCAGTGAAGAAGAGGAGGTTGTTAACCGACAAAAATCCATTGATCAGGTGTTGCAAAACTCATTTGCAACTAGGTTTTATCATTGTATCAAAATTGTATTTAATTATATTACACCGAGTTGGTGCTTGGTGCAGGGATTGGTGCTCCTTGGGTTGGTGCCCTAAATCATTATAATATGTTATTTCATTGTGAGGCTGGATTGGAGCACTAGACTTCAGCCTCATTTATCACCGAGGTTTTTCCCATATTGGGTGTTCCTCATACATTTGGTGTTGTGGTTTATGCATTTGTGTGTTTGCCTCTTTTGATATCCACTCTTATCTTACCGGTTTGATTGTTTAGTGTGTCGGTTTGATTGTTTAGTGTGTAGGTTAGTAACCGGCATTCCAAGCTTGGTTTAAAAAGAAAATATTTCAAGAACCCATGATTCACCCCTCTCTTAGTGGTACATTGTGTTCAACACAAGAAGATCCATTAAAGATGAGGGAGTGGTCCACATTAAATTCCAAGTCTAAATTAAGGATCCTCAAACCTCATAAGCATAAGCACAGTGCATAAACAAATGAGAATTAGACTTAGCCTCCATCATGTACAAAAAACATATATTAGTTAGGCAGAAACCCCTGTTGCATAGATTGTCAATGGTCAAAATTTTATTCTGCAGCATGATCCAGAAAAATATATTGATCTTTGAGATGAGATACTTATACCAAAAACCAACCCAAGGGGGAGGGGGGGGAGGACCTCAAACCAGAGAACCAAGGCCGAAGAAATTGAGAATTACCTTATAGAAGAATGTTTCTATGTTGGTTGATCCTCCTTGAACAAGTTCACTAGGTACGAATTCAAAGAAATTTGAAGAGGCTGTAGTTTAGAACTAATTTCTAATAGGCTAACCCGTTTGTCTTCACCAAAGTAGTCAGCAACCCAAATACCAAATCTATCTTTTCAAGCCATCATGTAATTACTAAATGTTGAATGATTGCAGAGCAGTCCGTGGACAATCCAGCTATCCTCCCAAAATTTGATTCCTCTTCTAGATCTCAATTTCTAGCCAACTCTATAGCCAACAATGTTCTTAGCTCGGACATCATAATTCCATAGAGTGGATCCTAGAGGAATATCATGAGATCAAAATAATGCTTGTATTGAATCAATATGATGGAGATACTTGCTTTTCCAAATGGTATTCCATTCTCCTTTCGAGTTGAAGATTCTCCAAATTTCTTTAGCAAGGAGGGCGTTATTAAAATCCATAATATTCCATAATTAATAAATCAAATATTATAGGTTGTGGTATTTCTTCATTTGGCTTTGTGGGCTAGGGTTTCTGCGGGATGTGGCGGAAATCTTCTCGAACAAGGCACAACCAGCTGGGCGTCTGTGGTGAAGGGGGGTGATGGCCGATCTCAAAGTGGTGTTACACTGAGAGAAAACTATTATGGCGGATTTCGGTCGTCAAGATATCAACATGGTTTTGGGGATTTCACTTCTAGTGTCCCTGTCAGTCATGGATTTGGGTTTTGCCCCCAATCATGACCCCTTGCAATGCTTGAACAGAGGTGAAGTGTGCAAAAAATGCGAAATAGAGATGATTTGGTTTAGGGGGGATTCTTCTTTGATGCCAAGAGGTGTGTTGATGCATCATGGTAGAGATATTTGTGCCCCTTCGACTTTGGTTGTGGCCGCAATAACCAAGCCAACTATTGTTACTTTGACAGAGGAGGTGGAGAAGGAGGTCGATCATAATGAACTCATTTTTGTTGTCTTAGGGCTTATTGGGCATTTTAGAGGTATTTTGCCAAGTCTTGGTGATCTTCATAAATGGATTTTAGATCATTGGGTGTCCATTGTGGATGACAGTGTGCAGATTTACCCTCATGCTCGAGGGTTTTTTGTTGTGGTTTTTCAAACTATGGAGGATAGAAACAAAATCATTGGTGGCTACCAATGGTGTTGGGAGGATAGTAATCCATTGATGCTTAAACTGTGGCATCCAACTATCAACTCTGAGTCAAAATCCTTTGATCGCTCTCCTATGTCGATTAGACTTCTAAACATTTCGTTGCAGTTCTAGTTTGACTCGTGTTTTGAAGCTATTGGGAACTCCCTAGGTAAGTTTTTATTGACTGATGATGGCTCTCTTAATCTGCTACATACTACTTTTTTCTCGTGTCTTGGTGGAGATGGATACATCCATGGATCTCCCTTCGAAGATCTCAATTTCTGCTTCAAAGGGAAGGTGGCTTCAGTCTATGGATTATGAAGGGATTTCTTTTAGGTGTAGGCGATGCTTTAAGATTGGAAATAATGTTGATTCATGTGCAAAGCGTATGGTGAAGAGACTATCTTCATGGTGGAAAGATATTACCCCCCAATTTTACACAGTGGATAAGGTGGAAGTGAATCTGAAATCCCCCCAGGATGTTGGGGGTTTGATCAACAATTCCATTGTGAAGGTTCCAGAACTAACAAATGATGTGCAAGGTTTGGCTGGTGGTTTGGATGGCGTGAGAGATGGAAGTTTTCAAGAGGGTTATAGCTCCATTCAGGCTACTAATGGGGGTGCACAGATGATGGAGGATGGTCCTAGCTCTAATGGGGGTTTTAATGTAGGACTGGAACTTAAGGGGACTCATTCCGAGAATCCTTGTCAGGATTGTAAGGGGTTGGTTGAAGTGCATATTCAAAATCTGAAATCGTTGGAGACTGCCAAAACTAATGGATGGATAGAGGTGAAGCGAAATAAGGGAAAGTGAGGAAATGAGGGGAGTATCTATTATGACCCCTCTCTTAAAGGGGGAGATGGATCTGGGGAGATGGCTCCCTAATTGTAGCCCCAACCGGTTCAGGCCAGTTCAAAATCTTGGGTTATTAATAAAAAATCACTATTATCAACCAAAAAACAAAATCCATAATATTCCTCAGACCAAGACCACCCCAATTTTTGGGTTTGCAAATAGATTCCCAAGAAACAAGAGGTGTTCTCTTTTTTTCTTCCACTCCAGACCAAAGAAACTTATTCTAGATTCTTTCAATAGCATTAACAAATGTAGCCGAAATTTTGAACAAGATTAGAGCATAAATCAAGAGATTTTGGAGAGTAGCCTTTAAAAGTTGGTTCATTATATCTTTATCATCTAATGTTGTAGCTTGTGATTTTGAGCTTGACCAAATGGACATTCAAATTATTATCTTACAAGGAGATATTGAAGAGGAAATATATATGTGATAGCTATATCGATTTGAGGTAAACCGGAAAGGAAAAATATTTTACAAGTTAAAATGATCTTTGTATGTTTTGAAACAATTTCCTTAGATATCTTTCAAAAATTTGATGCATATTATTTAAAGTTGGTATTTTTTAACAACAAAAAGGGTATTTTTTAACAACAAAAATCTTTCACATAATCGAATCCAGAAATGCTCTCTTGATTATATGATGGATTGTGGAAATCTCTTAGAACTAACAAAAAGGGTATTTATGTTTTTCTTAAATGTCTTCATAACTGAATTCTATTTATTCTCTTATATGTTGATGATGTGTTATTTATTAGTAACACCAAGGAATGAAGGATTTAATGGCAAAAATTTCCATTATAGGAATGGAAATCAACATAGATTGAGCTCACACAAAACTTTGACTTAGTGAAATAAATTATATTGATGTCATTTTATGATACTTTATTGTACATGATAACAAAATAGTGAGCATTCTTATACTTATAGATAGTAATATTTTATTAAAAATGTGTCCTAAGTGGGATGATAATGTAGAAGATATACATATTGTGTTATATGTTGGTGTTGGTGGTTATACTAGACCAAATACTACCCAAGGAGTGAGAGTTATTAGTTTATGTCTAACCTTGGTAGAGACCATTAAAATCATGTTAAAAAATTAATTGTATATTTGTGAGGGGCTTATAGATATTGTTTATATTATCATGGTTATAATCAGGGGTATAAGTTGTCCTGTTAATGGGCAAGCTTGGGTTAATTTGACTCCAAACAAGGTGATGAAGGTGGAGTGAGAAAGGTGGTGGGAAGGGTGGTTCAAATTGAATTTTGACAGGGCCTCTAAAGGAAACCCTGGTTCATCGGGAGAAAGAGTTATGGTGAGATACTAGGAAGAAATTATTGTAGCATTTAGAGAAATGAAGCTTATAGAGAGCACAAATAATGAGGTCAAACCCTAAGTGGCAATTGAAGCCTTAAAATTGGGCAAAAGATTTGACTTGTCCAAAGTTTACTTGGAGGGAGATTCTCTTATTATAATTAATCCACTAAAGAAAGGATAAACTAGTGCATGTTGTAGACACCTAAAATTGTCATGTCTAATTAAATAAATATTATTTATTTAATTATCTAAGCCTAATTCTTCTATTAATTAAATAAATCCTTATTTATTTAATTCATTCATTTATCCTCTTCTAGCCTTATTTCTCATTTAAATAAATATGTTTATTTATTTAAATTATCCTTTTCCTAAATTAAATAAATATTCTTATTTATTTAATTATCCCACTTCTTCTATTAATCAAATAAATCTTTATTTATTTAATTAAGTCATTAACCTTTTCTACCCATGACACATGTCATTCATCTCTTAATTCATACACTACCTACCCCTTTCATTATTTTATTATTTCTTTTACCTACCCTCTAATCTTAGCCGACCTCCTTTTACACCTCTCAATCTTATCCCTCCATTTCATATTGTGTCTTCTATTTAAGAAGATGCTTCCTTCATTATCAAACCCTAATGAATCATCTTAAGGACTTGACTACACTACGATTCTACTTGCAACCACATTCCGTTCTTTGTTGAGCTCTTGTGCACATAAAATCTGAAAGCAAATATATCAAGCAAGATCAATGGAGATAGGAAAAATGGAGATCAAAACCCTATTGGACATGTGATGGTATAATCTTTGTGATTTCATTTGATTTGCATTGTCTTAGGTAATCTTCATATGTTATGGTGGATCTTTGTTGATTGTTAGGCTAGGGTTTTGTGGTTGAATCTATTTAACCTTTCAATATTGTTATTATTGTTATCCATTTTCACCATATACATTTTGGCACGCCCGGTGGGACACTTGTCCCTTTTACATTAACATCTTTGTTGCAGATTTTGTGTTTGAAGTTGCAGATCTGGCATTTTCGACAACATTTTCGACATTCCTGCATCTGCGCACTTTCGGATCGCGTCTTTGATTTTCTGGCGCGTTTATGGTATCTGGAATCGCGTCTGTGTTTTCAACAAATTTTATTTTGCAGGTTTCAGAAAGGGGCGTCTGTGTTTCAGAAACGCGTCTGTGTTATTTATACCCGCGTCTGTGTCGGAAAGGAGCGTCTGTGATTTTTAGGCGCGTCTGTGCATCACATAATCACGTCTGTGTTTTCGACAAATTTTATTTTGCAGGTTTCAGAAAGGGGCGTCAGTGTGGGAAAGGAGTGTCTGTGATTTTTAGGCGCGTCTGTGCAACACATAACCGCGTCTGTGTTATCCAGACGCGTCTGTGTTGAGGGTAACAGCGTCTATGTATTTACTGCTTCAAAATTTTGAAGTTTTCATTGATTCAATTTTCGGATTTTATACTTAGGGTTTCAGATCTGGTTTATTTTTGGACTAACACTTTCAGATCTAGCTAACTAAATTGGTGCAGCTTGTCTTGGAAGCAAAACGTTTCGTTGAAGGCCCCTATGTCACAAAGTCTTTTGGGTTTTTAAAATGTACCTAACTTGTATGTTTGCAGGAAGGGGTGATTATGTCAAACAACCCAAATTACTAACAACTTTTGTTGCAGGTTCTTGGCTAGGGTTTTGAATTTTTATTGTGTGCCTTGTTTTCATAGACTAGCAAACACTTCAATTGGTGCACTAAAATTGAATCATTGTCTTTTGTGTCTTGAGCAATAGGCTCTTTTTGTTTAATCTTTAGAGGGCCTGTCTTCCTCTGTGGTCATTAGGACTACTAGTGAGAAGAGAACGACCCAAGTGGTAGCGAGGAAAACCCACCTCATCCGAACCACTATAATCAAATGTATTCATGGTGAAAACTATGAATAACGTGTGCTGATTAGTTCATACAGACACTATGTCTCCCCATAAACCCGTTTGATCAAATTTATTTGATCATTTGTAGGGCGTAACCCCTACCGGCTGGGAGCCTTTTGTATTTACAGAGCTAAAAGTGCCGCATGTATGGCCACACAAGCGGATGCCCTTACTAGCACCTTTTTGTTTTAGAAGCCCAAATCCTTCTAGTTGTTGGGGCAGGAGGTCGGACCTCTGGTAGTGGCCCACACACATACGGTTCTTAGTAGAGATACAAAGTTCGCCACGGGGAGTTTTCGTGGGGACTGATGCTTGGCTAACCTGAGAAGTGAGTGCCGAGGGTGGAGCCAGTGAGGTCAAGCATCTAAGTATCCACTCTTAATAGCGTAGCCTCGAGGGTAAAACCTCATGTGGGATCAACAACTATTGTCTTGGCCAGCCATAAGAATTGTGCTTGACTTATGTTAAACATTCAAAACATTCAAAACCAAACAGCAAAACATTGTGTCTTTTGTGTCTTCAAGTGTATGCAAAATATTTTTACATCAAACAACACACTTTTCTTGGAGTCATTGTCAGTCTAAACACTTGCAAACATTGGGTCCTCATCAACATTGTGTCCTCTTGTCACGAAAAACAGTCAAACAGTTAGATTTGGTCACAACAAAACGACTTCACAGATTGGAAAAAATTGCACAAATTTTACAGAAACACGCCTGTGTCTGTTTTAACCGCATCTGGGTCATATAAGCACGTCTATGAAGGGTAGAATAGCGTCTGTGTTTATAACAGTGTCTATGTTGAATATAGGAACGTCTGTGTCGGGTAACCGCGTTTGTGCAGTATACAGTCGCGTCTGTGTCCAGAATTAAAAAACTGTTACAGTCCAGCAAACATAAACAGGAAAATCTCAGAAGTGCGTCCGTGTTAAACAGAGTAGCGTTTGTGTCAGGAAAACGCGTCTGTGAAGTATATAGTTGCGTCTGTGTCTAGAATTGAGAAACTGTTATAGTCCAGCAAGCAAACACAGTCAGTTTCAGAAATCTTGAGCTTCCTAGGTCATCTCTCTAAGGTTTCATTTGGCATTCAACCTGTCCTTGGGTCTCACAAAGTCCATCATTTCTTCACATCTCATTTTACATTCATACTTGTCTAAACTTGAGTCCAAAAGTCACTTGCTTGTCCTCATCATATTTTGTCAATACACTACATACAACAACACTGTGCTAAGTGGTCCCTCATCAAGGTTTCTTACCTTTGGGTCTCATTTGGTTTTACTTAGAGTCAAGGTCAGCTTACCTCATCAAGAGAAACTATCCTCTCTTTGGAAGTCACACCTACTCTACTACATACATACTTGGTCTTACACTTTGGACATTGCAAGTACACTTCAGACTCATTTACATTTCATCCAACTCTTGGTCTTCCATACTTTTTCCATTTTCATCTAGTCTCACACATCTTGGTTAAATACCTAGTTCATGGTTGAAACCCGTCTTCAAAAATCTAGGAGAGAAACTAAAGAAGCTCAAGAGTCCGCAAACATGAGTTCTTATGAGTATGACAATGATTTATTTTTCAATACTGATCACACTACATTGCCCGACATGGAGGTCTATAGAAACATTCCAAATGTGGAGAACATGGACACTCTAAACAACAATGCTACACACAATGACAATTTGGACAACTTATCAATACAATCAGTAGATGTGGAAGAATCCATTATGAATCCCCATTTCAATCGATTGGTTGAGGAAATAATGAGGAGGGATAGACAATACTTCTTACACATGATGGCACAAAGTGGAGCCAAGATACCTCATGATTTTGACATGTCTCAAATAATGGAACATAGAC
This sequence comes from Cryptomeria japonica, assembly GCF_030272615.1. Lineage (NCBI taxonomy): Eukaryota > Viridiplantae > Streptophyta > Pinopsida > Cupressales > Cupressaceae > Cryptomeria > Cryptomeria japonica. The sequence goes on along the minus strand of NC_081412.1, from coordinate 308,119,063 downwards.
CTTTGCAACAACCTCACTCCAACATGGATCAAAGGAGACCTAATAGTGGAGGAAATAGAGGACCACACATGGTACCTGAATCACCATCAGCTCTGCTTCAAAAACCAGAGGTCCCACATACACATGGTCAAATATATGATACTCACCTTCGCAGACCATTATGGAAGTCTTATGGAGAAAAATATGCTCAATCACATATCAATGCTAAGGATCAACCACCAAAGCAATGGGATATTCCAAGGCATGCTCAAAATTTGGACACAAGGAAACCTCATGTCAAATTTGGGGGCAATACAATAGAACATGACATGCCTGTAGAGTATGGTATACATGCACAAAATAGATATGGTGTTCCTCAACATGAATCCATACCAAGTGGTCCATATACGCAGCATCATTATAGACCTCCTCCATATGAACATGTGTATGATCAATATCATCCATATATGCAACATGCTCCTCCTCCAATTGGTGCCTCAAACATGGGGTATGGTCCAAGAAGTCGATCTCCAGCTAAGAGCAATTTGGAACAACAAATCCGGGACTTACAAAAGAAAATGGAGGACATAAATACACCAAAGCCAACATACACAATGAGAGACATATGTCCTTATCCATTTGACAAGAGCATTCCAATGCCTCCTTTTCCTACACACTTTGTGACGCCTAAATTTGATAGGTATAGAGGAAAAGGGGATCCTAAGGCACACATAAGACAATTTTTCACAGCTTGCATTGAGGTAGCAGCAGAAGAGACATATTTGATGAGATTATTCCCACAAAGCTTAGGTGATCAAGCTATGGAATGGTTCTCCCAGCTTCCACCTGGAATTAAGTCATGGGGTGACTTAGCAGAGGCATTTATTCAACATTTCTCCTATAACATAGAGACAGACATATCAGTCACTACTTTGTGCAACACTAAGCAAAAAGAGGGGGAATCTTTTGCATCATTTTTACAAAGATGGAGAAATCTAGCCAGCAGATGCTCTTGTGAAATTCCACAAAAACAAATGGTAGAGATGTTCACCCAAAATGTTAATAAAGACATTGGCTATGATCTAAGGAAAGCTTATTTGTCCACCTTCAAGGACATCATTGAAAAAGGCTTAGCAACAGAGAAGGTCCTAATTGAGCAAGGAGTCATTAAGATATTCAAGGAAAACAAAGATGACTTTAAAGGAAAAGACAAGCCAAGATTTTGGAATAAAAACAAGAACACAGTCAATGATGGTGTTGTTGATGCCAACACAGTGCGACCCAAATTCATCTTTTCGGGATCAAGTTCTACAAACAATCAAGTGAATACTCAAACAACTTCCAGGTCACGAAGAAAGTACACTCCATTGGGAGAACCACTTGAGTCAGTCTTCAAAAAGCTGGTGGCAAACAAAGTGATCACAGTTCCAGATTTTCCACCATATGAACCAAAGGTTAAACCAAATTGGTGGAATGATGATGAGTATTGTGAATTTCATAAAAGCAAGGGACATAAGACAGGAAATTGTCATTGACTGAAGAACATTGTGCAAGATCTCATTGATAGAGGTGACATTGAGATTGAGGGACACTCATCCAATCAAGAACATGAGATGTTTAAGGAACCATTCCCAAAGCACGACAATGGAAAAGCTAAAGTCACAGATGATCAAGCCAACTATACTAGAGCACCTTACAACTATGATTCAACTATCAATCATATCTCGATGGACAATCATATCTCTACTATTACCATCAAGAACAAAAACCCTGAGAATCCTCCTCAGTGACCCAAGATTGTCCTAAGAGGTGTTGGATCTTCTTCCGAGCCTACCTCTGAATGTCGTGTTACAACTCGTCGAGGTAAAATTACTTTTCCAGGTGCTTCAAATAAAAACACCGCTTCTTCATCTACCAAACCTGAGTATGACCTTGTAGAACAGTTAGGGAAGACACCCACGCTCATCTCCATCCTTGAGCTCTTATGCATATCCCCCGCTCATAAAGCTATTATTGACAAAATCTTGAGAGACACCGCCGTTCCTACTGATCTGAACGTGGACCAATTTCAAGCCATGGTGGGATACCTTTCCATTCCACATTCCCTTACATTCACAGAAGCCGATGACTCCTCCGTAAGTCAGCCACATAATGCACCATTACATATTGAAGCCTTCATACACAAACATCGAATAAAACGAGTCCTGATAGATGGAGGAGCTGGTCTAAATATTTGCACATTGAGCACCATTAAACAATTGGGATCTTTCGATAAAGCTGTGAATTCAAAAAATCAAATCACCATCAAGGCATACGATGATGAAGAACGCTCATCCAAGGGCATAGTCACCTTACCTCTAAGAATTGGGCCAGTTACAAAGGATGTGGTTTGTCAAGTCCTGGATTTAGATCTCACTTATAATATATTGCTAGGACGTCCTTGGATTCATGAAATGAGGGCAGTCCCATCGACATATCACCAATGCATTAAGTTTCCTCACAATGGAGTCGAGGTAACAGTTAATGGCGATCCTAATCTGTTCATATATTGCAATAACTTGAGATCACATACTGAGACCATCATTCCCAGTAATCGTGAAGCTATTCCTTCTTTGGCATACATTGACCTGAGTCGTTAAAACCTTCGACATCAAAACAAGGTGAACTTAAAGGCAAATTTTAGGACAAAGGCATGGGAGAATACACTTTAATCAGACCATGTATTTACGACAAGTCATGAACTCTCCAAAAAAATATGGAAGGCCACATCCTAACAAGCAAATATCCATCATGGTATTCAAATGGGATCCTACTACCTTTCAAAGAGGGGGCGAACTGGAAGAGGAAGGTTTATACAAAATGCTCTACAAAGACATTGAAGATGACACACAAGATCAGATCAATATACCCTGTGAGAAATATGGCAAAGGCTTCAAGATTCTACAAAAATTCGGGTATGATGGAAAAAGCCCTCTCGGGTTACGAAAAGAAGGCGTTATGGAGCCCTTACAACCTGAATTGACTGTAAAAAGGGAACGCTCGAAGGGACTTGGTTTTCTGACTTCCAAGATCCACACTAAAAGGACAGAAGAAGCATCACAAATCAAAATTGCCAAAATTCAACAAGAGGATCGCTATTCCACAGACTCCTACGAATGGGAATGGGGTTCAAACAAATCCTCCAGTGACTATGAGCTCACCGAGACATTCAGATTGCCAGATGAACCCACAGAAGAGGAGGAGTTTTATAACAAATTCAGAGTTGGTCAAGAAACAACACATGTTCCGGAATGCGCTACTAGTGATGATAATTTGGATTCGTTCGCGATCGAGACTGATGAGGAGAGTGCCATCGATGACCTCGATAATTACCTTGACATACCCGAATATAACCACATCTTCACTCTTAGCCCCGCTAACTTCGAAGACATTAACGACCTTCCCCTTGCTCATCACCAACTCATTGACTGGGATAATGAAGGACCTCCACAGTTGGATACATTCCAAAACGATGAAGCTTTTATTGATTATCTAGGCATACGAAACGATCTTCCCCCTGGAGACCACAAAGCGGGATACACCATAGAACTCAATAGCGTGGCATATTTTGGTGAGGGTGTCGGACCTTCCAGTCGCAAAAATGTGAAAATAAGAACAAATCAAGGGTCTTATGGTGAAAACCACACTATGGCGCTGTCTGATTCCAAAAAAGTAAAAAGAAAGGACGTATCTGAGGGTGAAAACCTCTCTGAGGCGCCCGAAGATGGAAGGCTCGACATCCTCTCAGCATCATATGAGGAAAAATCATCCATGTTGGTAGAGGAGACTATCAAAACAAATATCGGTATAGAAGAGGTTCCACACAACATATTCCTAGCTCATTCACTGACAGAGTCTGAAAGGTCAAAATTCATAAGTTTCTTCAAAGAGCGACAAATCAACTTCGCTTGGTCATACGCTGATATGCCTGGATTGGATCCAGATTTGGTAATGCATCATCTGATAGTTAAACCGGGGGCAAAACCAGTAAAACAAAAATTGAGAAAAATGCATCCACAAGTGGCATTACTAGTCAAAGTAGAGCTTGAGAAATTACTCGATGTCGGATTCATACGTCCAATTGATTATCCTGAATGGATCTCTAACTTGGTACCTGTCAGTAAACCAGACCGCAGCATCAGAATTTGCACAGATTTCAGAGACATTAACAAAGCTTATCCAAAGGATGACTTCCCATTACCAAACATTGACTTGATTGTTGATCTCACAGCAGGTCATGAAATGCTATCATTAATGGATGGATTCTCTGGCTATAATCAGATAAGAATTGCACCCGAGGATCAACATAAAACAGCATTTACTTGTCCGTGGGGAACTTTCTGCTGGAATGTCATGCCTTTCGGGTTAAAAAATGCAGGTGCTACATATCAAAGAGCAATGACCACTATCTTCCATGATTTCATACATGTAACTGTGGAAGATTATGTTGACGACCTCCTGGTCAAATCAATAGACAGAAATACACATTTGGACATACTTTCAGTTGTCTTTGATCGGTTGGAAAAATACAAAGTAAGATTAAACCCTAAGAAATATGTCTTTGGAGTAACCTCTGGAAAGCTCCTAGGATTCATTGTGTCCAAAAGAGGAATTGAAGCGGATCCAGCAAAAGTCAAGGCTATCTTGGACATGCAACCACCCAGAAATATCAGTCAACTTTGATCCTTACAAGGGAGACTCTAGTCCATTCGAAGATTCATAGCACAACTGGCAGATAAGTGTAATCTTTTTCAGCACCTGCTACATAAAAACATCAAATTCAAATGGGATGACAACTGTCAATAGGCTTTCCAGATGCTCAAAGACTATCTTCTAAATCCACCGGTTCTGATGCCACCAATTCCAGATCAACCACTGCTACTATACATATCAGCTACTCCAACGGCACTGGGGGCACTCTTAGCACAACAAATTGCTGGGGGCAAGGAAAAAGCAGTATACTATATCAGTCGCACATTGGTGGGATACGAGCTAAACTACACACCAATTGAGCGCGCATGTCTTGCTGTGGTCTTTGCTTCATAGAAATTATGACATTACATGCTCACTCATAAAACTAAGCTGGTTGCAAGAATTGATCCATTAAAATACCTTCTCAATAAGGCAACGCTTACTGGGCGACTAGCCAAATGGGTAATGATACTGAGTGAATTCGACATCGAGTATGTGGACAGAAAAGCAATAAAAGGACAAGCCATCGCGGATCAATTAGCAGATGCCCCCATGATTGATGATGTTCCTCTAAATTCAGAATTTCCATATGAATCCATTTTAACAATATCACATACAAGGCCATGGCAACTATATTTTGACGGCTCATACACACAGCATGGGGCAGGAGCTGGCATCCTCTTTATAACTCCTCAAGGGGATTCTATACCCAAATCATACCGCTTATCATTTCCTTGCACTAACAATATAGCAGAATATGAGGAATTAACAACAGGATTACGAATTGCAATTCAATGGAAGATCCAGGAACTTCGTGTTTTTGGAGACTCCCAACTTGTTATCCATCAAGCAACTGGTGATTATCAAACAAAAGATGAAAATTTAATGCCTTATAAACAAATGGTGGATGATCTGAAACAACACTTTACAAGGATGGACTTTGAGCAGATACCAAGAGAGCAGAATCGCGCCGTAGATGCCATGGCTACAATTGCTTCATTGATTGATTTACCTCCAAACGAGACCCGCTATGAGTTCTTGGTGGATAACCTTTTGGTCCCTTCATATGAGATCACTCCTATTGAAATGATATGTGTTGTCGGTCTTGAATCCCAGTTATATGGTTCCATCTTCACATACCTTCGCGACAATATCCTACCTCCTGATCTATCAAATAACCAACGCTGCACCCTCATTCGCCAATCCTCTCGATATGTCATTTTAGGTGATATCCTATACCAGCGAGGTCTAGATGGCACTCTTCTTAGATGTCTAGAAAGTGACGAAGCTCAGATTGCATTACGTGAAGTGCATGAAGGGATATGTGGTCCACATGCTAGTGGTCCTACCTTGGCCAAGAAACTTATCAGGACTGGATATTACTGGCCCAATATGGAGAAAGACTCATATCAGTTTGTCAAGAAATGTAAGCAATGTCAAATTCATGGAGATCTCATACATGCGCCAGCACAAGAACTTCAACCACTTGCGTCTCCTTGGCCCTTTTGTCAGTGGGGACTCGATCTCATAGGCAAGATTCACCCTCCTTCTTCCAATGGTCATAAATTCATTATCACTGCCATAGATTATTTTACAAAATGGATTGAAGTCGGGCCTCTCACACAAGTTACTGGAAAATAGATTGCTACATTCATCCTTAACTATATCATTTGCTGATATGGTATTCCTGTTTCCATTATCACTGATAACAGGCGTCCCTTCAAAAATCAGGATGTTCGCGAACTCTATGATCGCTTCCATATTTCTCATCGTTTCTCCACACCATATTACCCCCAAGGTAATGGCCAAGCTGAGGCGTCTAATAAAACAATCCTTAAAATCCTCAAAAAGACAGTCGACGACGTTGGCCGTAATTGGCATATCCAACTTAATCCTGCACTTTGGGCCTATCGCACAAGCATCCGTACACCTACAGGAGCTACACCCTATTCACTGGTATATGGTTCTGAAGCCATCTTGCCTATTGAGGTCGAGTTACCCTCTTTACGGGTCTCTTTGAAAAACATCATCACTGATGAAGATTACAGAGTCTCTCGCTTACAAGAACTAGAACTGCTGGATGAATGGAGACAAACTGCTTTTAATCATCTCAAGGCTTACCAACAACGAATGAGTCGCAGCTACAATCACAAGGTCAAGCCTCGCACATTTGAGGTAGGTGACTTGGTTCTCAGAGAAAACCCCAAGAATCAGCAAGATAGAGAGAAGAAGGGCAAGTTCGAACCAAGCTAGCTTGGTCCTTACATCATCACAGCAGTGTATGGCTCTGGGGCATATCAGCTCTCAACTACAAAAGGTGAACCTTTGGAGGATCCTATCAACAGCATGCACCTTCGCAGGTTCTACACATAGCTCGTCAGAATATCCTAATTCAAAAATACAAAAAAAAATTATAAAACAAAAAAATCGTTACTTGGTGAAAACCTGGCAAACAGGCGCCTTGTGACACAAAAAACATTGAAAAATCGAAAAAAGTAAAAAGAAATAATTTCATCCAATGGTGAAAACCACTTCGGTGGTGCCCTGGGCAAGTACCATGGTGAAAACTGGGTCACCAGCGCCATGCGTAGAGACATTGCTCCTTCCTCCTTCAGGATTCACTTTCATCCTTTCACTTTGCACACACTCACAACCTATTCATCCATAATAAACTCACCCATTCCCATCATGGCTTGTTATTGATCTACCTAAGATTGGTTAGCCATTCATAATAAACCTCCCTTTTCACATCCCTTTCCATCCATAACAAATCAGACCCTATCTATGGCTAAGGCAAATCCTACGTCTAGTGATGGGTGTGGAACTGAGAACATCACATGTTTCGAGGAGTACAGTTTCTTCCAGCTTTCTTCAGTCTATCCACACACAATTCGCAATAAAGCAACATTTGCATCATGGGTCCGCAATAAAGTTCCGTCTTCTTCACAATAAAGTATTAGTTTCATGGATTCAGTCAGTTTCAGATGAGACACAGCAGCAACAATGGGCTTCAACAAATCAAATCTTTCAACAGACTCAGACAACATTATGGTTCAGTGCTATCTATCCTTTCTGTGAAAGTAAACATTGTGACCACAATCAAATAAGACTTATACAAGTGACAAGAGACACTAAAATTGAGGACTACAGTGGATGTTGGTGTCGAGTCTTGGTTTTCTTTTGATTTCATCTTTTTTGGTGACATGTCTTTTAGCTTTTTCGGGATGTCTCTGACTAGAGATTCTATCTACAGGATGTCTTTGACTAGAAAGGCGAGGATGGGGTATCATCACCTATTTGTATTTGTTGTCTGTGGATTGTCTCTTAGTAATGCTATGACTTGTCCAAGGATATGAGGACACTGTGAGTCTAGTGTGAACTGGGGCATTCCTTGTTTGTGACTATCTTATCTCCATGCAAACAGGTACAATGACTTTCTGGGTTGAACATATGCCTCGATTGTCATAACCTAATTGCCATAATAAAGCTCAATGATGATAACACACAAGAAGCTCTTTCACATTCATATCTTCTATCTTCCATCCCCCTTTCTTGATTGACTTCCATCATCCTTCTTGAGTCCGCGTAGCCCGCTATCACATGACTGAGTATAATGACACACCAAAAACATTTGCATTCCATGAAGCTGCACCTCCATTACCACATATAAGCATTTCATACATATATATAGATATCACAACTGCATCACATCCTGCACACAATACCTGTTAACACAATTTACATTTGCATTATCATATTCATATGCATTACATACATTTACATTTGCATTGGCATAACATTTTAAAACATAAAAGAACAAAAATATTGCATTACATACATATTTGCATCCATATCATAAGCATCACATAGAAACATACATCATTAAACATCTCATCACATAGGTACACATGCATATAGCTGCCGCAAAAATGAATCATCTCATATATATATATAAAGTGTCATGATACAATGATGTCAAAAAAATCATATGGCTACAATCACCCGCAGGTGTCTACAATACAAAAGAATGGTACAACACTGATACAATGGGAGCCCTCTAAGGCTATGATGAACTCCCTCCCTCGGAGCCGCCAGGCCTCGATGGAATCTGAGCCCCTGAAGGACCCGCCCCAGGATCATCCTGCCTACCCCCTCTATCTGGTGGTGGTGGAGGACCCATGACCCCACCACTCGATGCCTGCCTCCTCCGACTCCCTCCCGTAGCTGTCGCTGTACGCGACGGTCTATGGAAGCTCCTCGCCCACTGATCTGTCGGCACTGCACCATAGTAGAGGTCTCTCCAGTATCCAATCTCCTCTCCTGCCCGCAGGACATACGCATAGCCTACCCTTGTGTCCTCCGCCGCCTGCCTCCCTGCCCTCAGCGCTGTCTCAGCCTCTGTGTAGCGCTGAATCGCCTGATCTCTCTCCCGCTCAGTATCCCTGAGCCTCGTCCTGAGTCGGTCTCTCTCCCTTTCCAACTCCTGTATCTCATCTGCCTGGCCTTGGCAGATCTCCCTGAGCTCAATCAGCTCATCCTCCTCTAGATCCCCACCCTCTGCCTCTGCCTGTGGCTCCTCCTCTGCGGGTGCCTATCCCTGTACCTGTACCTGTACTGGCACCTATCCCTATACCTGTCTCTGTACCTGTCCCTGTCTCTGTACCTGCCTGGGACCCTGTGCTGCTGGTACCTGTAGGGGCAATCCGCCGCGACCCCTCACCACCCGAGCCTGCCTCTCCTCCCCACCCTCCCTCTGAGGTGCAACTCGCCTCTCTCCCACTACTCCCCTCCGCCTCCGTCGGCCTCTACCCCCATCACCTTCACCATCATCATCATCATCTCCTCCTCCATCTCCATCCAATAGCTCCCCTGGATCTGTCAATCGTGGGAATGGATGCTCTACCCAATACGCTGTATACTCTGCATCCATCCCGACATCCTCAATCTCAGGCCACATGTCCCAAGGTAGAGGTATCATCTCTATCAGCTGTGTCACTGCCTGATCATACGACAGCAAGGGCCCAAACTGTGCTTGATCTCTAACTGTACGGGCATACATGCCTGAGCCCCGGGGCATCCTCTGAATCTGGCCAAACTGTCAGCCAACCCTGTCCACCAGCTGCCTCTCCAGTATATAAGGCATCCGCCCAATCAGGTACCTGCTCCGGAAGGTGTAGGGCAGCTCCACTGCGTCATCCTCCCACTCCTCGCATCCTAGATACGATCTCCAAATGACTACATCAATGTCATCTATCACTCGCCGCCAATGCTCTAACCTGCCAATCCGCGGCTGCGAGGTGATAATGTCGTACAAATGAACAAAGCTGCGTCCATGTCCCCTGCCTCAGAAGTGTATCGGCCTCGTCACTAGCAGATGCTCATAGGCCCAAACCTACAGTAGTGTCACCCCGCAGTCCAATCCAACTGACCCATGGTATACAAACTGGTGAAGCTCATAATATAAGTGGGCCAACACACATGGTCCCCAAGCATATCTGGTGTGCTGCGTCACCAGTGTCTCCAATGCTCCGCCCCAGCCCACTGTCAATCCCCGTGTCGCCCTATCCGGACACAAGAACCCACTAATCACTCCTCCGATCATAGCTGGCAATGCTAACCCTGTGGCTGTCATGGTGTCCCATGCCACATGACCAGCCCTCATCTCTAGGTCGGGATCTTGGAACACCCGTCTCAATGCCTCTCTGTCACCATCTCGATCATATGGAATCAAATCTCCATCAATCGGTATATGCAGAATCCTGTAGACATCCTCAAGGGTGACTGTCATCTCACCCATCGGCAAATGGAAAGTGCATGTCTCAGAATGCCATCTCTCGGTAAGTGCAGTCAACAGTCCCATGTTTGCCCAAAACTCAGGCACATACAGAATATGTCTCAGACCCATAGCCTCAATAGCAGCTCTGTCCTTGAAGGTCAGCTCAGGTCGCAATCTCTGCGTTGACGGGAATCTCTCCCGTGACTCCAGCATAGGCAAGTACTCCTGCAGTCAAGCAAATCAATCATGTCAGTTATAGTGGCATTCACTGTTCATCACAAAATGCTACCTTTTATCTAAATGCATATGGTTATCTATCCTAGTGACACTCACTGTTCATCACAAAGTGTTACTTCTATTCTAGTAGTACTCCCTGTTCATCACAAAGTACTACGTGTGTGACACTCCCTGTTCATCACAAAGTGTTACTCACATTTGCACTCCCTGTTCATCACAAAGTGCTGCTCATACTTTGGGGTACTCCCTGTTCATCACAAAGTACTCTATCTTGGTACTCACTGTTCATCACAAAGTGCCTTGATCTATCCTAGTCTTCCTAGAGGATCTGCTTGAGCGTATCCTCTCAGCAGCTTATCCAATCGATAGCGTATGTTCATAACAGAACTGCCGATTTGACCTAGAAGACCAAACTTGCATTTTTTAATACAAACGCGCTTGACTGACACAAAAGCGCCTACAGACTGCACAGGCGTACCTGAAAAACACAGACGCGCCTGTAGGACATAGACGTGCCTAGGCTGTGCATAAACGCGACTATACAACGCAGACGCCCCTGCACATCGCAGACGCGCCCGCATTTAGCGCAAACGCGGTTCCAGACACAGACGTGCCTGACACCGACACAGACGCGCCTGTCAGACACAGACGTGCCTGGCACCGACGCAGACGCGGTTGCACGATTTTAGACTTTTCTGTACTCTATTCCTAAGCGCATTTATTGCTTTAACTAGCATGCATTAATGACAACATTAAATGCGTCAAAGTACGAGGAGGTTTGGTGGTACTTACCGGCTCTCCTGCATCTGCTGGCCTCTGAAATCGTCGAACGCAGTCGAATCTGTGTGCGGAAGCCATTGCTGCTGACTGCTGCTGCTCTTTTCCTACTCTGCACTTTGATCTCGTGGATGTGTAGATGACAATGAGGATGTATTTTCCCCCGGGGTCTTATCTTATAGACTGCCCCTAGCCTTCGTTTCCCGAGTCAGTATTCCTCATCCCGTGACTCTGTCACTTTGTCTGGTCAATCCATTCTAGCCTTTCTTTCTAATCGAGAGATTGTCTACAATATTTTCAGACATTTTCATCCAATCTCTCGAGGGGGCATATCATTCCCATCCTCAGGCAACTCTATATCAGTTCATCTTATCTTCTTTGAAACAACGCGACAAGCCACATTGTCTCAAAGAGGGGAAAAATGTAGACACCTAAAATTGTCATGTCTAATTAAATAAATATTATTTATTTAATTATCTAAGCCTAATTCTTCTATTAATTAAATAAATCCTTATTTATTTAATTCATTCATTTATCCTCTTCTAGCCTTATTTCTCATTTAAATAAATATGTTTATTTATTTAAATTATCCTTTTCCTAAATTAAATAAATATTCTTATTTATTTAATTATCCCACTTCTTCTATTAATTAAATAAATCTTTATTTATTTAATTAAGTCATTAACCTTTTCTACCCATGACACATGTCATTCATCTCTTAATTCATACACTACCTACCCCTTTCATTATTTTATTATTTCTTTTACCTACCCTCTAATCTTAGCCGACCTCCTTTTACACCTCTCAATCTTATCCCTCCATTTCATATTGTGTCTTCTATTTAAGAAGATGCTTCCTTCATTATCAAACCCTAATGAATCATCTTAAGGACTTGACTACACTACGATTCTACTTGCAACCACATTCCGTTCTTTGTTGAGCTCTTGTGCACCTAAAATCTGAGAGCAAATATATCAAGCAAGATCAATGGAGATAGGAAAAATGGAGATCAAAACCCTATTGGACATGTGATGGTATAATCTTTGTGATTTCATTTGATTTGCATTGTCTTAGGTAATCTTCATATGTTATGGTGGATCTTTGTTGATTGTTAGGCTAGGGTTTTGTGGTTGAATCTATTTAGCCTTTCAATATTGTTATTATTGTTATCCATTTTCACCATATACATTTTGGCACGCCCGGTGGGACACTTGTCCCTTTTACATTAACATCTTTGTTGCAGATTTTGTGTTTGAAGTTGCAGATCTGGCATTTTCGACAACATTTTCGACATTCCTGCGTCTGCGCACTTTCAGATCACGTCTTTGATTTTCTGGCGCGTTTATGGTATCTGGAATCGCGTCTGTGTTTTCGACAAATTTTATTTTGCAGGTTTCAGAAAGGGGCGTCTGTGTTTCAGAAATGCGTCTATGTTATTTATACCCGCGTCTGTGTCGGAAAGGAGCGTCTGTGATTTTTAAGCGCGTCTGTGCATCACATAATCGCATCTGTGTTTTCGACAAATTTTATTTTGCAGGTTTCAGAAAGGGGCGTCTGTGTTTCAGAAACGCGTCTGTGTTATTTATACGCGCGTCTGTGTCGAAAAGGAGTGTCTGTGATTTTTAGGCGCATCTGTGCAACACATAACCGCGTCTGTGTTATCCAGACGCGTCTGTGTTGAGGGTAACAGCGTCTGTGTATTTACTGTTTCGAAATTTTGAAATTTTCATTGATTCAATTTTCGGATTTTATACTTAGGGTTTCAGATCTGGTTTATTTTCGGACTAACACTTTCAGATCTAGCTAACTAAATTGGTGCAGCTTGTCTTGGAAGCAAAACGTTTTGTTGAAGGCCCCTATGTCACAAAGTCTTTTGGGTTTTTAAAATGTACCTAACTTGTATGTTTGCAGGAAGGGGTGATTATGTCAAACAACCCAAATTACTAACAACTTTTGTTGCAGGTTCTTGGCTAGGGTTTTGAATTTTTATTGTGTGCCTTGTTTGCATAGACTAGCAAACACTTCAATTGGTGCACTAAAATTGAATCATTGTCTTTTGTGTCTTGAGCAATAGGCTCTTTTTGTTTAATCTTTAGAGGGTCTGTCTTCCCGTGTGGTCATTAGGACTACTAGTGAGAAGAGAACGACCCAAGTGGTAGCGAGGAAAACCCACCTCATCCGAACCACTACAATCAAATGTATTCATGGTGAAAACTATGAATAACGTGTGCTGATTAGTTCATACCGACACTATGTCTCCCCATAAACCTGTTTGATCAAATTTATTTGATCATTTGTAGGGCGTAACCCCTACCGGCTGGGAGCCTTTTGTATTTACATAGCTGAAAGTGCCGCATGTATGGCCACACGAGCGGATGCCCTTACTAGCACCTTTTTGTTTTAGAAGCCCAAATCCTTCTAGTTGTTGGGGCAGGAGGTCGGACCTCTGGTAGTGGCCCACACACATACGGTTCTTAGTAGAGATACAAAGTTCGCCACGGGGAGTTTTCATGGGGACTGATGCTTGGCTGACCCAAGAAGTGAGTGCCGAGGGTGGAGCCAGTGAGGTCAAGCATCTAAGTATCCGCTCTGAATAGCATAGCCTCGGGGGTAAAACCTCATGTGGGATCAACAACTATTGTCTTGGCCAACCATAAGAATTGTGCTTGACTTATGTTAAACATTCAAAACATTCAAAACCAAACAGCAAAACATTGCGTCTTTTGTGTCTTCAAGTGTATGCAAAATATTTTTACATCAAACAACACACTTTTCTTGGAGTCATTGTCAGTCTAAACACTTACAAACATTGGGTCCTCATCAACATTGTGTCCTCTTGTCACGAAAAATAGTCAAACAGTTAGATTTGGTCACAACAAAATGACTTCACAGATTGGAAAAAATTGCACAAATTTTACAGAAACGCGTCTGTGTCTATTTTAACCGCGTCTAGGTCATATAAGCACGTCTGTGAAAGGCAGAATAGCATTTGTGTTTATAATAGCGTCTGTGTTGAATATAGGCACGTCTGTGTTGGGTAACCACGTCTGTGCAGTATACAGTCGCGTCTGTGTCCAGAATTAAAAAACTGTTACAGTCCAGCAAACATAAACAGGAAAATCTCAGAAGCACGTCCGTGTTAAACAGAGTAGCGTCTATGTCAGGAAAATGCGTCTGTGAAGTATACAGTCGCGTCTGTGTCCAGAATTGAGAAACTGTTACAATCCAGCAAGCAAACACAGTCAGTTTCAGAAATCTTGAGCTTCCTAGGTCATCTCTCTAAGGTTTCATTTGGCATTCAACCTGTCCTTGGGTCTCACAAAGTCCATCATTTCTTCACATCTCATTTTACATTCATACTTGTCTAAACTTGAGTCAAAAGGTCACTTGCTTGTCCTCATCATACTTTGTCAATACACTACATACAACAACACTGTGCTAAGTGGTCCCTTATCAAGGTTTCTTACCTTTGGGTCTCATTTGGTTTTACTTAGAGTCAAGGTCAGCTTACCTCATCAAGAGAAACTATCCTCTCTTTGGAAGTCACACCTACTCTACTACATACATACTTGGTCTTACACTTTGGACATTGCAAGTACACTTCAGACTCATTTACATTTCATCCAACTCTTGGTCTTCCATACTTTTTCCATTTTCATCTAGTCTCACACATCTTGGTTAAATACCTAGTCCATGGTTGAAACCCGTCTTCAAAAATCTAGGAGAGAAACTAAAGAAGCTCAAGAGTCCACAAACATGAGTTCTTATGAGTATGACAATGATTTATTTTTCAATACTGATCACACTACATTGTCGGACATGGAGGTCTATAGAAACATTCCAAATGTGGAGAACATGGACACTCTAAACAACAATGCTACACACAATGACAATTTGGACAACTTATCAATACATTCAGCAAATGTGGAAGAATCCATTATGAATCCTTATTTCAATCGATTGGTTGAGGAAATAATGAGGAGGGATAGACAATACTTCTTACACATGATGGCACAAAGTGGAGCCAAGATACCTCATGATTTTGACATGTCTCAAATAATGGAACATAGACCTTTGCAACAACCTCACTCCAACATGGATCAAAGGAGACCTAATAGTGGAGGAAATAGAGGACCACACATGGTACCTGAATCACCATCAGCTCTGCTTCAAAAACCAGAGGTCCCACATACACATGGTCAAACATATGATACTCACCTTCGCAGACCATTATGGAAGTCTTATGGAGAAAAATATGCTCAATCACATATCAATGCTAAGGATCAACCACCAAAGCAATGGGATATTCCAAGGCATGCTCAAAATTTGGACACAAGGAAACCTCATGTCAAATTTGGGGGCAATACAATAGAACATGACATGCCTGTAGAGTATGGTATACATGCACAAAATAGATATGGTGTTCCTCAACATGAATCCATACCAAGTGGTCCATATACGCAGCATCATTATAGACCTCCTCCATATGAACATGTGTATGATCAATATCATCCATATATGCAACATGCTCCTCCTCCAATTGGTGCCTCAAACATGGTGTATGGTCCAAGAAGTTGATCTCCACCTAAGAGCAATTTGGAACAACAAATCCGGGACTTACAAAAGAAAATGGAGGACATAAATACACCAAAGCCAACATACACAATGAGAGACATATGTCCTTATCCATTTGACAAGAGCATTCCAATGCCTCCTTTTCCTACACACTTTGTGATGCCTAAATTTGATAAGTATAGAGGAAAAGGGGATCCTAAGGCACACATAAGACAATTTTTCACAGCTTGCATTGAGGTAGCAGCAGAAGAGACATATTTGATGAGATTATTCCCACAAAGCTTAGGTGATCAAGCTATGGAATGGTTCTCCCAGCTTCCACCTGGAATTAAGTCATGGGGTGACTTAGCAGAGGCATTTATTCAACATTTCTCCTATAACATAGAGACAGACATATCAGTCACTACTTTGTGCAACACTAAGCAAAAAGAGGGGGAATCTTTTGCATCATTTTTACAAAGATGGAGAAATCTAGCCAGCAGATGCTCTTGTGAAATTCCACAAAAACAAATGGTAGAGATGTTCACCCAAAATGTTAATAAAGACATTGGCTATGATCTAAGGAAAGCTTGTTTGTCCACCTTCAAGGACGTCATTGAAAAAGGCTTAGCAACAGAGAAGGTCCTAATTGAGCAAGGAGTCATTAAGATATTCAAGGAAAACAAAGATGACTTTAAAGGAAAAGACAAGCCAAGATTTTGGAATAAAAACAAGAACACAGTCAATGATGGTGTTGTTGATGCCAACACAGTGCGACCCAGATTCATCTTTTCGGGATCAAGTTCTACAAACAATCAAGTGAATACTCAAACAACTTCCAGGTCATGAAGAAAGTACACTCCATTGGGAGAACCACTTGAGTCAGTCTTCAAAAAGATGGTGGCAAACAAAGTGATCATAGTTCTAGATTTTCCTCCATATGAACCAAAGGTTAAACCAAATTGGTGGAATGATGATGAGTATTGTGAATTTCATAAAAGCAAGGGACATAAGACACGAAATTGTCATCGACTGAAGAACATAGTATCCATCAGATAAGATTATTCTTATAGAGGTGGTGTTGGCAAGGGACATTGTTTCGATGAAGATCGATGCATGAGAGATGCTTAGGAGTTGTCATTGATGGAAACCGAGTTTATAAATCACATCTGGTGAATATATATTTGATTTATAGGAAGCCATATCATTCATGATACATAAGTTTGGAAGGAGGAACACAGTAACCGGTAGAACATGTGTACAATGTGCACATCTTGATTTTGGTGGTGTAATTTTGGTTGTGGTGATAGAGGAAAATGATTTGAGGTTTGACACAAATTATTTAGTAATCCTGATATCCAGTGTTGATTCATGAGCAAGATTAAAGGTCTAGTATCCGGTATTTCAGTTAGAAAATATCTATTTTGGTGTAACGGGTGATGCGGAATTGTTCGGTTGATTTCGGTGATTGGTTTCATGTTCAAGGAGATTGGGTCGACTTGTATGAATCTTTTTATCATTCTGAT
This sequence comes from Cryptomeria japonica, assembly GCF_030272615.1. NCBI lineage: Eukaryota > Viridiplantae > Streptophyta > Pinopsida > Cupressales > Cupressaceae > Cryptomeria > Cryptomeria japonica. The sequence continues at coordinate 308,101,483 of NC_081412.1, read as the reverse complement.
TAGGTCCACATATGGATTTGTGGGCAGATTGAGCTGACTTAAGGTTACACATTTCATGTTGCATGTTATCTAGTTTTTTGGAGCCGACATGGTAAATGATTCATTTTGCTGATGTGGATATATAAGACTAGTTCATTTGAGCATTTTTATAGATGATAAGAGTGTGAGAAGTTTGTATGAGTGAATTTTTTAAGGTTGGTGAATTTTATTGAAGGTTAAGGTGCCCCGGTGTAAGACAAAGCAGGAAAACAAAGCAGATATGCAGAATAGTTGCCAAAGTCAATTTGAGCCTAACCGGAACTTCTTTTTGGCATATGTAGATGCTACACTTCAGTTCACTCATTATTGTAATCAATTGTAATCACTTTTAAGGCAGTGAGCCTTCCTCCAGGTTGTAGCCATTTTATATTTGAACAATGAGCTCTAGGTAGTGTGCCTAAATGCAAGTGCATTCCCTCATGTAATATTATCATGCTTATTGCCATAGTATAATAATATTGTGGGTTCAAATCCCACCATGGTTTTTCCCTTTTCGGTTTTCCACCTAAAAATATTGGTGTTATGGTTGTGTGGTTGATTGCTTTATGTTTTTTCACTTTACTTTCATTCTTATGCATCTGGTGGTTTAAGAATCAACTTAATAAGTTTGTAAATTGTAAAACAGATTCACCCCACCTTTCAGTGTTCATTGATTCCAATAGATGGCTTATCAAATTATTTCTATCCATGACCGTCAATCTAGAGCTCATAAGATAGGTCTTAAGTTCTCCATTGTCATAGAGAGATACTCCATCAATTTCATCTACAAGGCTCGTGCCATGGAGGAGGAGATGAGGAAAGTGACTATGAGATTCTTAAAACCCAGAAAAGTTCTTTGATTATAGGGGCATGAATAATAAGATTAAGAAGAACTATACCCATATTCATCAGATTGAATATGCATGGGTGGATTGCAGGACTGAAGAGGACATGCAGAGAATGGACTACTATCATTTGACAGTAGAGCAAATTGAAAACCTTTATCTAGTTGGCGTTCCTGAAGATCTTGAAGAGGATGGTGATATCCTTGATCCTACATATGAAAGAAATAAAGTTGTTGGATTACCTCTACCTCTCATTCAATGGTTTCAAAAGGAGAATACTTCTATAAGGGCCAGGTTTCAAAAGATTCTTGATAATACCACTATTTGGTTGAACATACATGGTGTTCAGCTGAAGCCTTACCAAATCAAATCATTTGAAGAAGATGTTGTAGGCCTTACGAGAAAGACTTCTGAGTTAAGGACCACAAGTAAATAGGAACCTATGACTCCCAAAGGTCCAAAATTCAAGTTCAATGTTGGAAAAGCTAAAAGCTAAGGTGAGTCTCCAACTCAAGAAATTCAAGCTCAAAAAGAGATTGGTGAAGGAGAACAAGAAATAAATGAAGATGAATAATAGCAAGAAAATGAAAATGAACTAGAGAATGAACAAGAACAGGAAGAAGGATAATTTGATGAAGACAAAGCACTTAAAATCCCAAGTATTTCTCATTCTCAAGAAACACGTGAAAGTATTCCTCCTATATCATGTGATATCATTGGTACTACTTCAGTTTCTATTATTGATGTTATTCCTTTGGGTTCTACTATCTCATTTTCATCCCAACCTCGAGAAATACTTGTCATTCCTTCAACCTCCACAAGTGAATTAGCCCTAGATACACCTCATGACAATCTTGATATCATGTTCCTTCCTAATTTGTCTGAGGTTACTTCTTGCATATTGGAATATTTTGATAATTTCATGTTAGAAACCCAAGTTCCTCTGTAGGTTTCTACTATTTCAAATACATCTACCATTGTTACTTTCTCTTCACCCATTTTTACTACTAGTGTTTAGACATGTGAGTTGGCTACACAAGTTTTGACTGTTGGAGTAGATGAAGATTCATCATTGCCACCTTGGCTAGTGTCTAACACTCCCAAGAGAAAGAATCAAGCCGTATCTCTGGATGATTTTTATTTTAATCAAATATTGCCTGTTAAGCCTAAGGGTAAGAAGAAGGCTAAAACTCTATCTAGGGTGAAGGTAGATGAATCAAAGAACAAATATGTGGAGATGGCTATTCCTCTTCTGGATACAGATCTTGATAAAGTGCAACCTACTGATTATATCATTAGAAGGATTGATTTGGGCAAACAAATGTACAAAGCTATGGTAGAAAATGCTCAGAGTTATTTCCAGCACCTTGTGACAATGTTCAATGAAGAGAAGATCAAGAAAGATAAATTAAAAAAATAGGTTGATCATCTCACAGAAGACTTGATCAAGATTACCAAATCATCAGAGGCAATTGAGTCAGTCACTTCTTCAGTAGATGAACAAGTTGTTAAACAAGTTGAACAAGTAAATTCTCAAGGGAGGACAGTGGGTGAATGGATGGATAGATTGTTGAGCCAGGGAACTCATCTCCTATGTTCAACAACCACTCTTGTAAACAACTTGGAGAAGATAAGAATTGAAATTTATAATACTTTAAATTTGTTCTCAAGTGAATTCAAAATGCATGAGAAGGACTTCGACTCTTGGTTGAAGTTAGAGGATTTCTAGTTAGATATTTTGGTCGATAATAAAGTGATTCCTTCAAGGGAAATTTACATTGAGCAATGGGAGATACTGGAAAACTAGATGAATGTTCTTGGAGTTCTTATCAAAGATTTGAGGAAAGCACATAAAGAATGTAATGATAAAGGGAAATACATCATCAAAAATATTCCATCTCTTCCTTGCACTTTCCTTGGTGAAAATCAAAAGCCCCTCCATGAAGATGTTATTATTAAAGAATGTAGTTTGTTGATCAGTGAAGAGGTTGATAAACAAACTTTCTCAATGTTCTTAATTGACAAGTTGGTGTATATCCAAGTTAATCTGGATGATCTAACCTCAAAGCGCAAGAAATACTACGTGAACCTCAGAGATTCTATCACCCGATTCAAGGCCATTACAAGTCATACAAAAGGACCTGATCAGGAACCAATGAAATATTAGACAGCTCAGATAACCGGTGGACAACTCAGAGGGGGGGTGAATCAGTTGTCAACAGATTATAGAACTTTAAGTATTAAAACCTTATTACTGGAATACATAAACCAAATACCAGAATAGTAGATATAACAATTATGCACAAATATAAGCCACAGAACATTTACCAACCATCCACAAAAGATAACACCAAGATTTGTATGTGGAAAACTTGGTAAAGGGAAAAACCACAGTGGGAAGCCTACCCACAATCAAATAATACTTATGCAGTAAGTATGTGCTTACAAAAAGAGGGGCCTACACATGTATGAAGGCCAACAACCTAGAGTGCACTTCTCATCACAAAACGAGTCTCACTGACTACAAAATAAATCCAGACTACAATCTGGAAAGAAGAGTGAACTGGAAGAATAGCATCTCCTATGCCTGACTACAGTTCTGGTTAAGCTCAGTACTAGAGGTCTTAAACCTCTTTTACCAACCCAATTTGATCACCTATGATCAACCAAAACCTCTACATATTATTACAACCTTATTCGCACATAGATAATTGCATAACCCCTGAAACCATAAACCCATTACCATAACCATGATCTACAAAGAGATCTTACATCATATTTATACCAACCCAGAACCTAAACAATTAGGTCGGCCACTTAAAAGATAATACAATAAATTCATAATGTAAACTCGCAATCCAATTATCAACCAAGTCGACCTAAGACCGAAAAAACATAATCCAATCAATAGATCCAACTGGTAATGCATCGGGATCATCCACCAACACGTTACATAAATTGGTCCATAACCTAGCAGAATAAGATAGCATTAGGTCTGGTCCTAAATGAAACACAACCGATCAACAGGAACATGAACAAGATAACCAATAGCATCATGAAAGCCATCTAGAAGTCGCACCAACACCACTTATCAAGTGCATAAAAAGATATTCAATAAAGCTCTACCAATAAAACCCTTACTAGTGACCAAAAGCCTTACTAGAACAAATGATAGCTCATGAGTCATCAAATCCAAACCAACTGATTGTGATACACATCTAAATATCATGAATGATAGATCCAAACCAATTCCATAAACCAAAGCATACCGGATCAATATCATAATCCAACCACTCTACTAGAACCTACCGGAAACTGGTAAACAACTAAAACAATCGGTGTTTCCATCAATGATAAAACATCAATGCAACACATAATTAATTCCTCCAATTGCCAACATGAAAGCAAATTTGCAAAATTTTGAGGAATTCATGAAGCAGGATCAAAATCGAGTGTCTGGGGACACTTAATAATTTTCATAGTAGATGCATTTTTTTGTATTTAGTTTTTGCACTTAGGATATGCACATGTCCTAAGTCAAATCTAACTCTACCTTTGACTTGGTCACAAATTAGTTGTAGTTTTCCTAGCTTTATGATGCACCTCTCTCCTATATATAAGAGGTTGATCATTGTAATTCACATCTATTATCTTTAATATATATGTTGAAAATATGTCGAAGGGAAAAGCTAAGAGGTGAAACTTTGTGTTCCTTTTATAATTTTACAATTTGATTAAATAAGAGCAAAGCTTTTGGCATCTAGACTTTGTATTGGGTTTATTGGTGGCATGTGGTGAGAGTGTTCTTATGTTATTTTCATTATAAATGCTTACTTTACTCAAGTGAAGGCGTGTTGAGAATATTGTTAAAGTGTAGAGGGAATCATTAATTTGTGAACTTTGTGTCATATCTTGGCAATTGTTGATAGAAGAGGAATTGGTGAGTTTGATATCAGTTTGAATACTTTGTGCTTCATATTGGTAATTTTAAATTAAATTTAGCTGAGATATATTAAGATTATGCTTTAAATACTTTGTGCTTTATTGTTTCATCTTGGGAAAGGAAAATTGTGATTTAAGACTTTGAGCTTTTGTCATTATTTTCAAAAAAATATTATCAAAAGTATAATCAAGAATCAGTATAAAGTTTGTGTGCCTTATTTTGGATATCTTGGTTATCACATTAGGTTACAGAAGAAATTATTTGAAGAAAGGTTGATAGGAGAGCAGGGATTTTAAGACTTTGAGCTTAAGTACTCTTTCTCGTCCCAGAGAAGCAACGGAGTACTTTCAGCCCCTCATAGAAAATTTGCTTCTTTCCTTATCCATATTTTATTCACTCTTGCATTTAGAGTTAATTTGTAACATCAAAAGTGTAAGAATTATCACTGTTGTATATTGTAAATTCTTTTCTGGAGTAAGAGGAAAAGAATAACATCTATCTTGAAAAAGAAGATAGGATGACGTTCTACCCATGCTTAGAATAGAAATTAAAGGTTATATTTCATTTTAGTAAAATATAGTAGAAAGTTAAAGGGGGGGCCTCCCCTTAGAAAAATAGGAGAGATTAAATCTCATGTTTCTATGATTGAAACCATAATTTTGTAGATTCACATAGTTCACAAAATTTTCAACCAACAAACTTTAGTCAATGTTTGAGAGGGCCACTACGGGGTGGGGGTTTCTAGTGAGTGAGGAGAGAAAGGGCATGAATGATGCCCCACAACAATTCATGTCCTTCATTCATTGGGTAAAAGGGATGAATCATGATGAGATATTGGGTTGAATCTTTCATAGGTTGGGACTCCTTGAAGCATTTACTATGAGAGAAAGAGAAAGAGCTTGCACAAGGAAAACGAAAGCATGGGAATGAGGAGGCGTTGGATGCAAAATTTAATGTGAAGGATTTCTAGGTCAACAGACCCTTAAAAATTGTGAGGAATAAATGAAAATGTCTATGTAGTATGTAGGGTTTTGTATGTTTTTGTATAAATTTTAATGCTTTCTAATTATGTCTCTGATTATGTATCTGGTCATGGCCGAAGTGTGTATGGGATATGGTTTATTATGTTCCAAATGGTAGTTGTGTCAAGTTGTGTGTTTACTACCACTAAAATTTGGATGTAGGGGTGGTGATGGTAGTATTTGATAAAATTATAAAGCACTAAGAGGTGGGGGGGGGGGGGGTTAATCAGTGAAAGAAAAAATAGTAACACTTTAATTGCAGACCGGTAAAAACACTTAACCAATTTACCAATGACTTTGCATATAATCCAAAGTGTTATAAAAGCATTCACCATAATTAAAACATTCACCATAACACAAATATTTATACGTGGAAAATCCAACTAGGGAAAACCACGATGAGATGGAACTCACAAGTTAACTATCTGGAAAAATAGATAACTGACCAATTAAGGTCTACAAATGCTTTGTTAGGAGCAGACCCTGTTAGAGATCTCAAGCCCTGTTAGGAGCTATACTTGGTTAAAGGTAACCTCAGTGGATGATTTAGATCCAAGTTAATGAATCACCTTGTTAGAGGATTTATACAATGAATCTTCTTAGAGCTTACTCGGTTAAGGAATTTTACTGTTGTAGTTGTTAGAGAACAACAGTGGGAATGATCTAATAATAGCACCTTCTGCTGGTTTAGATCATTTTCTGCGCATACATTACTGCATCACTGACATACCCTGCAATACCTTCAACAAATTGCATCCATTCCAACTCATATCATAACTTGCATCTTCTATATCAAATATCTCATCACAATGTCTTTTTATAGATATTAGATTTCATGTCGGCTCCTAAACCTTGACACAATTTCCTAGGTTCAATGAATCTAGACAATCTTCCTTAACATGACACAAATCACCACCAAAGTGTCTGTCGATGGTAACACATCACAACCGGTGATAAATCATCACACAAACTGGGAAACCAGTTAGAACACCAATATTAGTTAAGTGTTGACCGCTTCAAACTCACAGAATGATTCACTTGAATTCATACTGGATGATTGTCTCCATGCGCCTCTTTGACTTTATCTACTGCATCTCAAACTGGTAACTCTGGAACTAATCAAAATTGATTGTCTTATCTACATATACCGGTTATCTACATGTATCGGTTTATACATCTTCATATCGGTTAGACTTCTTCATACATATGATACCGGTTAAGAACACAATGACTCAATAGTACCAGTTTACCTTAATTGGCATGACTATGACAATTAGAACATATGTGTGCCATCAATGGCAAAACATAAATTCATCAAATACAAAAATCATCATCAAGCCAGCAGTATTAGGGTTTGGGCTAGGTATTCCTCTGTTTTTGGACATATGGTTTTTGAGTTTGAAACTATGACTCAGAAAGTGGCTAAAAGTTGTATCAAATTTTATAAAATTTTGATTATTAACAAAATATCTTATTACCGACCAAAACAAAATAATAATGTGGATGAGTTATATTCAAATATTTTTTAATGTAGATCGGGCAAGTGACTTTGATATTCAAAGGTCCATTAGTAGCTATATGTTTTCTCTTTTTGATAATACTATTGATTGAATAAGTAAAATGAAGAACATAGTTGCTTTGTCTACTACAAATATTAAAGTATATTATTGCTACACATGTTATTAAAGTGCTATAATGCTTACAAAGATTATGGTCAAAACAAAAATTCATTGCAAAGTGGGTCAAATTAAATGTGATAGTTGGAGTGATATATGCTTAGCTAGGAATATTGATTTACCATCCTTGTACTAAGAATGTTGATGCACATTATCACTTTTATCATGACATGGTGAAGAATGGTAAGCTCATATTGCAAATATTTGACACTTGGAGAATTTCACATATTCACTTATGTAGCAATTGAGCATGGACAAGCTCTCTTGGTGCAAGGAAAAAATGGACCTTCTATCTTGTACATGATTTATTTATGGTTTCTCTTATGTCATTATAATACATAATATCAAGTGAGAGAATGTCAAGATAGTGTTATATTTTATTGCAATCCTAATGTATAATGTCGAATCTCCAACTTCCTTGGAATGGATGCTTGGATGATCATGTAGTTAAGAAACATCATCATCATCATCATCATCATCATCATCATCATCATCATCATTATTTATTATTATTAATTATTAATATTATTATTATTATTTATTACTATTATTATTACTACTATTATTAGTATTTATTATTGTTGTTGTTGTTGTTGTTGAATACTTTATAATGGCACTCAAAAAGGGAAATGGAATATAATAGTGTTGGTTAAAATTTGGTTAGAACTCATTTATGTTATTTTCACATATTCAAGTGTTAAGTGGGGAAATGGAGCATACTATTCCTCTTTGGGTGGGTCTAGTATGTGTAGCGTTCTCATATTGGAGTTTTCAAGGGATTGTGAACATAAAGTGAAGTGATCAAATATGCTTGAGAGTTACACTTACTATGTAGATGCAATGATTTGTCATATGGGGACACTAGGTTTTTTTCATACCATAGTTTTAGGTAGTTTTGGTTTTAGGAATCTACTTATGTTATTCTCTCAACTCTTCTCAATAAGTTGAATGAATTTGATATAGGCTTTGAGATTATTTTACAAGTACATAAGTTGTCCAAATGTTATCATATTAAATGAAAAAATTTCTTTATTAAGTACTCTTAGTTTAAATATTAATACATACTTATGCTCTCCCTAGTGGTTGATTTTTTAACAAAAGGATTTTTCATGTACATAAATAATGTCATGTTTAAGTAGTATGGCTTATTAATTTCTTATTTTTTGATCTATACCTCTACAAACCTTTTTTTAGATTAATAAAATGATGATATAATCAAAATTTTAGATCTACATAGGCTATTAATGAGATTTTATTTGTAGTCTAGTATACCTTTTTTTATAACAAATGTTACATTTCAAGACTGATGTAGTTTGAAGACCAAGACCCTAAATCAAAGTGTTGATCTTCGAAACCACCACTCAAATATTTAATCTATTTAAATAATAAATTAATAAATACCCATAGATAAATATGTGAACTTAAAAATTTATGAAATTCAATTCATTTTAACCTATGCAAATGTGCACAAAAATCTCTTGACATATCACATTTCAAAAATTATTTTAAATATGCAAACATCTTTCCTTTGTTTTGAATTTTTTTACAATAGAAGCTTCCACCTTCATCTATAGGAAGAAAAATGGGTTAAAAAACTCCTACCAATAGTACTACACTAATTTTCAAGCCACAATCTAAAGAAACCCATTTATGGGCATTAGAATTATGTAGCAAACTTCATCAACAACTCGGAATTTTTTCCTCTTCAAAAATAATTCTTCATTTGCATACCTATTCATTATATTTATTCCTCATTTCTACTATAAAATAAATTTCTTGACTCTATAATAGGTATGGGAATCATTTGGAAACACTTTATAGCAATTTCTAGAATGTAACACCCAAGTGTATTAAATGTACTACTCCCAAGATTTCCACAATATAAATTTGCCACCATTCCTCAATATAGAAGCCAAAATAAATGTGTATTAATATAGGGGCATTGAAAAGTACTAGGGTGCCCATAATACATGTAATTTTTACAATCCGAAATTTGTGTTGGCAATTTAGCATTATAACAGACAATGAAGGATTGTTGACATTTCAATAAAGGATATTGAGAAGGTTGTTGATGATTATGGATATAACTGATTAAGGATGTTTACTATCTTAATATTATTATTTTGTCATTGATGTCAAGAAATTGATTTTCTAATTCAGTATGATGTTGCCATATCTTGAGAAGTATGATTTGAAGAGTATAAAGATGTTGGTAAAAGACACGGGAAAGAATATGATGAATAAGGTATTCAATGGGCAACTATTACCGAGTCAGACAATACTGAGATCATGATGTTTAGATTGTTTTGACATCATACATATGTTGTAAATTGTAAGGTTAATACTATACTATGTTACCAAGCAAAGAACCTAGTCGGTAAACCCTAAGGTTATCACTATCGGTTAATGAAGGCGGAATGTCTACCGAGTGAAGTTTAGTATTTACCAAGTTGTAACCAAGTTGTAACTGATCTGTAACAGAATGCATTAAATGGTTACATGCGTTATTTAATGAAGGAAGCTGATGAGCTGGAAATGATTAAATGATTGATAAGTCATGCATGAAGTTTGTTAATGAATCTATGGCAAAGGAAAGTCGGCGGCAAGATCTATAGTGCAAATTGAACTGCAATACCCTAGCACAAGTTCCAAGAAAGGTATGCAAGTTCCAAGGCAGGGTAAAACATTTTCAGATTGAAAGATGCATTGAACCTGGTCAAGTTTCAAGATCTGATGGCTATGATTGATCATGGGAAATGTGATCAAGGAGATCATGTGGTTAGCTAATTGTTTATAAATAGGGAACTATTGATAAACAATGTATGCGGGCAAGTGTATGCACAGGGAGGCTACATAGTGATTACCGAGCACTGAAGCTTGAAGACCTATTTTGAATAATAGAGTATAGAAGCCCAACAGATGGACAAGATTAGTTCTATGTCTAGATTGTATTGAACAAATAAGAATCTGCTTTAGCATTTTAGATGTGAAGTTACAGATAGATTTTTATTACTGTTATTTTGTCAAGTGACAGAAAATCTCTTAACCGAGTGGACTTAACAGTCCTATTTGTAAAACCCTCTAGCAAGGTGACATTCTGATTAAGTGTTTGAAATCCTTTAACAAGGTCACTTCTAATAAGGTGAAGATCCTAATAGATCTGAGGGGAATCCCTTAACTGGGTCACATCTAGCAATGTATTTGTAATCTTTAACAAGATTTGCTTTTAACCGAGCATACTCTAGAAGAGTATATTTCTTAGTGGGTCCGAAATCCCATAGTGGTTTTTCCCTATTTGGGTTTCCATGTTAAATCTGGTGTTATGAGGTTTATGATGTTTATATGCTTTTGAGTTTGCATGTTTAACAGTTTTTGTTATATTACTAAAGTATATGTTACCAAGGTTGAATCTAATGTTTTTTATGGAAGATTAAGTTTGTATGATTCACCCCCCCTCTCATCTTGTTAGCTATTGGATCTGTACTTACATTTAGTATCAAAACTATCAATTGGTATCAAAGCCTTGGACTCCAGAAGAAAAGTTTAAAGGCACTTGAGTTAAAGATCCAAAGATGTATAAGAGGGATGCACCGAAGCTGAACAAGTCAAGTTTCTCTACATGGCAGAAAAGGATGAAGCTGCATCTATCAGGAGTTGGTGAATATACTGTATACTATCTGGAGAATGATTTTGTTACACCGAGAACCTATCCTTTGGCAATGGAAGAGATAAAGGCAAAGCAAGAACATATCCAAGAAATGATTGAAATAACATCTACATTGACCGACTCAGAGTTTAATGACCTAGAAGGCTACAATGATGCAAAGGCAATGTGGGATAAGCTCATATCTGTGTATGGAGGAGATGAACATGTTCAAAGAGCAAAAGTAGATAGTCTAAGAGGACAACTTGAATCCATGAGGATGAATGAAGGTGAGAACATAACTCAGTACAATACAAGACTAAAAGAGATTGTCAATCAAATCAAAGGACCAGGTGGAACTATTGAAGAAAAGGATATAACAAGTAAGTTGTTAAGAACCCTTCTACTAGCTTATGCAATCCGAGTCTCTGTAATCAATGAATTAAGGTTTGTACCTAATATGCTAGTTTCTTTAGATGTTACCATTGGTAAGCTACATGCATTTGAGTTAAGCAACTTTGATAACAGTGGATCTTCAGTAAATAAAGTTGAATCTGAATTTAGTTCTTTTCATCTTGATGAATCTAATGATTACAATGAAAGAAAGTATAAGTACTCTGAAGGAGATCACAGTGGAGCAAGTGAAAGATTTCGCAAGAACATGGAAGAAGTACACAAACTGTATGAGGAAATCAAAAAGCAAGAAGAGTTTGAAGCACTATTAGCCAGAAGGTTACTGAGAGGCAAAGGTAAGTATAAAGGAAAACTACCTTTGAAATGTTTCAATTGTGATAAAATAGGACATATAGCTTCTAACTGTCCTGACAAAGATTCTACTGAAAAGAGAGATTACCGAGATGACAGACAAAAAGATAATCATTACAGAGGACACCGAGACTTCAAAAGAAGAGATAGAAAGACATGCTTAATAGCCAATGAGGAATCCAATGATGATAAATCAGATGACACTGATACAGAGGAAGTAGTTTATGTGGCTATCAAAGATGGATTAGATGAAGAAAAGTATGAAGAAAAAGCCCTAATATCTCACATAAACACTAATGATTCTTAGATCATAGATAGTGGATGCTCACATCATATGATAGGAGATAAACACAAGTTTGTTATGTTAGAAGATTATGATGGAGGCTATGTTAGATTTCGTAATGATGCACCATGTCCAATAAGAGGTAAAGGATCCATAACACTTCTTGACAATGCTAAATGTAATGATGTTTATTGGGTTGAAGGTTTGAAATACAATTTGTTGAGTGTAGCACAGCTAAACAACACAGGTTACCAAATAGAATTTCAGAAAGGAATTGTCAAACTTCATGACAAGAATGGAAAGTTAGCTGCTACCGAGACACAAACAAAAGGTAATACATTTCATCTTGACTCAACTCGGAATAAATGTCTTTATGCAAAGATAGATGATACCTGGTTATGGCATAAAAGGTTTTGTCATGTAAATTTTGATAATCTAATCAAAATAAGTAAGAAGCACCGAGTAAGAGGTCTACCGAATCTTGAAAAACCTGAGAATGCTATGTGTTGAGGATGCCAGATGGGTAAGATGACAAGATCAAGCTTTACAAGTAAGTCTTACACTTCTAAGGGAATTTTAGATCTTGTGCACACTGATCTTTGTGGTCCTATGAAAGTTCAAAGTTATTATGGTGATAAATATTTCATATTATTTATGGATGACTATTCAAGGATGATGTCAGTAATGTTTTTAAAAGAAAAATCAGAAGCTTTTCAAATTTTTAAATGGTACAAGGCAAGAGTTGAAAATGAAACAGGAAGACAACTGAAATGTCTTAGATCAGATAGAGGAGGAGAGTTCACATCTAATGAATTCAACTTATTTTACAATGATCATGGTATTAAAAGACAAGTCTCTACACTAATAACTCCACAGAAGAATGGAATAGCTGAGAGAAGAAACAGATCTATTGTGGATTGTGCTAGAACACTGATGATTGAAAAGAAGGTGCCACAAACATTTTGGAGAGAAGCAATAAGCACAACAGTTTACACTCTGAATCGAGTACAATTGAAGAAAGGTACTTTGAAGACACCATATGAAATCTGGTATGATAAGAAACCCAATGTAAGTTATTTTAAAATCTTTGGAAGTCGATGCTATGTTCACAAAGATGATAGAAATGGCAAGTTTGATCAGAAAAGTGAAGAAGGAACATTTCTAGGTTATTCTTCTAGAAGAAAAGCATTTAAATGTCTGATCAAATCATCTAACAAAATAGTAGAAAGTGCAAATGTGAAAATTGATGAATTTGCAGAAAGGAATGATGAAGGAAATTCCAAGGAACCAGAAGACTATGATGAATTTGTCTATGTTCAACCGACAAGTCTTACTGAGAAAACTGTTGAAGAAAATGAAGAGAATATCCAGTTACTGAGTGATGAAGAAGATCATATAGAGCCTAACGAGCCTGTATTAGCCATGTATGTCAAAAGACATCATGCACCAAGTCAGATTATAGGAGATAAGGATGATCCAGTGATGACAAGGAACAAACTGAGATAGAACACATGTCTGATATCTGAATTTGAACCGAGAATAGTGAAAGAGGCATTTAATAGTGAAGATTGGATAAATGCTATGACATAAGAGATTGATCAAATCAAGAAGAATGACACATGGACACTAATCCCGAGATCGAAGGACAAAAATGTAAATGGTACAAAGTGGATTTTTAGAAAAAAGCTAAATGAAAAAGGAGAGGTCATTTGAAACAAAGCAAGACTAGTTTGCAAAGGTTATGCTCAAGAAGAAGGAATTGATTATGGTGAAACTTTTGCACCTGTTGCTAGACTTGAAGGAGTAAGAACATTATTGGCATATGCTTCTTTCAAAAACTTCAAGGTATATCAAATGGATGTCAAATCTGCATTTCTAAATGGAATATTAGAAGAAGAAGTTTTTATTGAACAACTTGAAGGATTTGTTGAAGACAAGAATAAAGATTAGGTATGTAAATTGAACAAAGCTTTATATGGTTTGAAACAAGCACCTAGAGCATGGTATGAAAGATTGCACTCTTATTTGATTAAGATTGGTTTTATAAGGACAAGTGAGAACAACAATATATACATGAAGAATGATGAAAATAGAATACTGATCTCAGCCATATTTGTTGATGATATTATATTTTATGGAAATGACTCTTTATGAAAGAACTTTGGAAATGAAATAAGCAAAGAATTTGAGATGTCATTAATCGGTGAGATAAAGTATTTTATAGGTTTACAAATACTGCAAATGAAAAATTAGATTTTCATTACTCAATCCAAGTACATAAAGGAAATCTTGAAGAAATTTGGAATGGAGGATTCAAAACCAGTAAGTGCTCCTATGACTACCAACTGTAAATTATCAAAGAATGATGAATCTACATCTGTTGATGAGACACTTTACCGATCCATGATTGGAAAACTACAATATGTTGTTCACAGCAGACCAGACATAGCACATGCAGTAGGTATAGTTGCAAAATTCTCTGCAGATCCTAAGGAAACAAACATGACAGCAATCAAAAGAATTTTTAGATACTTGAAAGGCACTGAAGATTATGGCTTAGTATATTAGAAAGGAAATGATTTTGATTTAAAAGTTTATACTGATGTTGATTGGGCAGGAAACATTGATGACAGAAAAAGCACAAGTGGAGGAGCTTTCTTTTTAGGAGAAAGACTAGTGAGTTGGCTTAGCAAGAAACAAGGATGTGTTTCATAGTCAATAGCAGAAGCTGAATACGTTGCTGCAGCATTGAATTGTACTAACATTGCATGGATCAAACAACTATTGGAAGGTATAAATGAGAAAGTTACTGAGCCAGTAACTATATTATGTGACAATACTAGTGCCATTAACATTTCAAAAAATCCTATTATGCACTCTAAGACAAAGCACATCTCTATCAAATATCATTATCTTAGAGAAGAAGCTCAAGAGAAGAAAGTGGTGTTATAGTATGTTAGCACAAAGGAACACATAGCAGATATCTTCACCAAACCACTACCAAGGGACACTTTTGAATATCTCAGAAGTAAGTTAGGGGTCCTACCCCTATCTTCTACTCACTGACCGAGTTTAGTGAAAGCATCAATCCGATGACTCTATCGAATATCTTTTAGGAGTTGATGCTGAATTACACACTTTAGGATGTTTTCTAAAGGTGTATAGGAAATATTACAGGAAATAATGCAGGAAACAATACAGGGAACAGGAATTGAACACAAAATGCTCTGACCGAGACTAAATTGACACATTATAGCAAGAATTCATTTCATACAGGAAGAAATTATGTTTTAGTTCTTTACTTTTTGGAATTGTTGTCAAAGGGGGAGAAAATTGAGAAAGGGGAGAAGACTGAAGATTGGAAAGAAGACTGAAAGGAAATAGGAGAAGTCTAAAGTATGGGGGAGAAGTCTGATGACAACAAGAGAGAGCATTTCAGCATTTCAGAATCACATCAATCTGAATCTTTTAAGGTCAAATCAATTGGTTTTGCCATCAATGCCAAAGGGGGAGATTGTTGGCAATTTAGCATTATAACAGACAATGAAGGATTGTTGACATTTCAATAAAGGATACTAAGAAGGTTGTTGATGATTATGGATATAACTGATTAAGGATGTTTATTGTCTTAATATTATTATTTTGTCATTGATGTCAAGAAATTGATTTTCTAATTCAGTATGATGTTGCCATATCTTGAGAAGTATGATTTGAAGAGTATAAAGATGTCAATGAAAGACACAGGAAAGAATATGATGAATAAGGGGATGAATAAGGTATTCAATGGGCAACTATTACCGAGTCAGACAATGATGAGATCATGATGTTTAGATTGTTTCGACATCATACATATGTTGTAAATTGTAAGGTTAATACTATACTATGTTACCAAGCAAAGAACCTAGTCGGTAAACCCTAAGGAACCTAGTCGGTAAACCCTAAGGTTATCGCTATCGGTTAATGAAGGCGGAATGTCTACCGACTGAAGTTTAGTATTTACCGAGTTGTAACTGAGCTATAACAGAATGCATTAAATGGTTACATACGTTATTTAATGAAGGAAGCTGATGAGTTGGAAATGATTAAATGATTGATAAGCCGTGCATGAAGTTTGTTAATGAATCTATGGCAAAGGAAAGTCGGCAGGAAGATCTACAGTGCAGATTGAACTGCAATACCCAAGCACAAGTTCCAAGAAAGGTATGCAAGTTCCAAGGTAGGGTAAAACATTTTCAGATCGAAAGATGCATTGAACTTGGTCAAGTTTGAAGATCTGATGGCTATGATTGATCATGGGAAATGTGATCAAGGAGATTATGCGGTTAGCTAATTATTTATAAATAGGGAACTATTGATAAACAATGTATGTGGGCAAGTGTATGCATAGGGATGCTACATAGTGATTACCAAGCACTAAAGCTTGAAGACCTATTTTGAATAACAGAGTATAGAAGCCTAGCAGATGGACAAGATTAGTTCTATGTCTAGATTGTATTGAACAAATAAGAATCTGCTTTAGCATTTTAGATGTGAAGTTGCAGATAGATTTTTATTACTATTATTTTGTGAAGTGACTAAAAATCTCTTAATTGAGTGGACTTAACAATCTTATTTGTAAAACCCTCTAGCAAGGTGACATTCTGATTGAGTGTTTGAAATCCTTTAACAAGGTCACTTCTAACAAGGTGAAGATCCTAACAGATCTGAGGGAAATCCCTTAACCGGGTCACATATAGCAATGTGTTTGTAATCTTTAACAGGATTTGCTTTTAACTGAGCATACTCTAGAAGAGTATATTTCTTAGTGGGTCCAAAATCCCATAGTGGTTTTTCCCTATTTGGGTTTCCACGTTAAATCTGGTGTTATGAGGTTTATGATGTTTATATGCTTTTGAGTTTGCATGTTTAACAGTTTTTGTTATATTACTAAAGTATATGTTACCGAGGTTGAATCTGATGTTTTTTATGGAAGATTAAGTTTGTATGATTCACCCCCCCCTCTCATCTTTTTGGCTATTGGATTTGTACTTACATTTAGTATCAGAACTATCAATTTGGGCATTTCATTTTACCCTTTCAATCACTTTCTATAAATTCACCTAGTTTATAATTTTTGGTGCTATATTTACAAAAATAATTTGAAATGTTAGATTATAATCCCTATAAAAACTTAGATGCCTTGATGAGATTAACATCAATAGCAATACAATGTGATCAAGGTAAATAATTAAATAGAAATCCTAATTTTGTTGAACCAATGTCAAAAGATGTAACTACAATTTATCGAAAAGTACTAAGGTACCCTTATTTTTATAGTCCAAAATTTGGGCATTGCATTTTACCCTTTCATACACTTTTTATAAATCACCCAATTTACAATATTTGGTGCTATATTTAAAAAATAATTTGAAATGTTAGATTATAATTCCCCTAAAACCTTAGATGTCTTCATGAGATTGACATCAATAGCAATACAATGTGATCAAGATAAATAAGGAAATAAAAATCTTGATTATGTTGAATCTAGTGTTAAGAGATATACCTACAACTTATTAAAAACCAAACAAAGTCAAATATTGGAAATGAAAATCCTTTTGGTGATGGAAGATTGTTCTACCCCTTTTGATGATCCTCCATCAAACACCCCATGTAAGTAGGAAAGTTTCATGAGTAATCACTCACTAGCATTCATTTGGTGTTATAATTCTAAGATTGAGAAGTTCTAGAGCTACAACTAATGTTCCTTCTTCAATCTTCTTTCCCTTCCACTTCACTAAATGATCCTAATATTCTCTACCTCATGTCTTCTTGACTACTTTTGAATCTATCACTTCAACAATATCTTCACCTTTCTTTTTCAATAGTTGTTGCACCAATTGGGTTGTGCAATGACAATCTAAAATAATTTATCCTTTCCCACTTGTTTCCCTTTGATAATAATGATAGATAAAAAACACATCAAATATTGGAGATATATCTACACTAGTTTGTAACTATACCTCATAGGAACTAGCTTAAAACTACCTAAACACCTCACATGGCCCAATCTTCTTCCATTTTAAGCTCATGATGCATACCTTGCGGGAACCCCTCCATTCATAGATGAGCTAAAACAAAGTCTCCTACTTTAAATTATTATACTTTTCTGTTCATATTAAGATGCTCCTTATAATTATTAGCTCTTGTCTGTAACTCCTCTTTCACTTCCTTATGCAACTCATACAAATAATTTGCATGGTATTTTGCAACAACGATATTGTCTTCCCAAATATGCACAATCTCTTAGTTCAAGGACATTTATTGGGTGAAATCCATAAAAACATGAAAAGGGATCTTACTTGAGCTCCTATTGACAAAATTATTGTATGAAATCTTTTAAGCCAATGAAATATCCCATTAATTTAATTACAACCTATCAATAACCTCAACAAATTTCCAAGGCTATTGTTAACTACGTTTTAATTGGTCATCTATTTAGGGATGATACATTGAATTGAAAGGTAAATTTGTGTCTAAATTCTTCCATAATGTTCTCCAAAAATGGTCAAAAAAATTAAATTCCTATTTAAAATAATACTCTTGGACAAACCATGTAATCTTACCACTTCCTTGAAAAATAAATTGGTAATGTGTCTTATGTCATTTTATTTCTTACATGGAATGAAATGCACATCATTTTATAGATTTTATCTACCACAATAAAAATTGAGTCATCACCTTTTTGAGTCTTTGGTAAGTCCAAGAAGAAAATTCCACACTCACCTCTTCCCATGGTCTCTCTAGTGCAAATAAAGGTTGATGTAACCCTATATTTTGAAAAAATCCTTTTCATGCTAGCAAATTGAACAACTGTGCATTATGTTCTTCACATCCATATTCATTGTTGGCTATTAATTCCCTTCACATAGCTGCCCTAAAGTTTTATCCACTCCAAAGAACTCACCAAGTCCCCCACTATGCTTCTATTTAATTAAATTCTCCCACATTGATCCTTGAGGAACTAGTGTCCCTTAAACAACAACCCCTCTTGAATGAAGTATTCCAACCATTTGGTACTATCTTTTTCAATTGTAATTTTACAAGTTGTTTATGCTTCAATGAAATCTAGATCCCTTTCATACATTTATTTTATTGAGTCAAAACCCATAACATTTATTTTCATCTCATTCAACTTAGTGCATCAACTACCCAATTTGATTTTCCACTCCCATGTTTAAGAATAATTGAATAGATTTGAATAAATTCAGCCCAATCCATATGCCTTAAACTTAGCTTACCTTGGTCGTTAATAAGTTGTAATGCACGATGGAAAATGTAGAAAACAAACTCCTTGGGTATAAAATAGTGTCTTCACAATAGTATAGAAACTTTTGATCATACACTAACTACTACTTCTTGGCCTCATTTTAAATTTTCAATTAAGTAGGCTATAGGTATTCATTCTTCACTTGGAACCCCTCTTATGATTGTCCCACTTGCATCACAGTCAACATAGAACACCTTGTTAAAATTTAGTAATGATAGTACGAGTTTGTTCAATCACTTTTTCCTTCAATATATTAAATCTTTACTCAACTGTAGTTATCTATTTCATTGTTTCAATGGTAGGAGCACAAATACTATTGAGATTTTGTATAAAATCCCTATAGAATTTAGCTAAACTATGAAAGTCATTTCTTCAAACATATTTCTAGGTGATGACAAATTGAATATTGCCTTTTTTTGGGTCCATCCATAAGCCTTAGAAATCACAAAGGCCATATACACCAAATCCTCTTTCAAAAATATTTCTTAAGGTTGTTAATCTAAAAAAAAAATTCTCTCAACTTTTGCAAAACAACCCTTGTATGCTTCAAATATGTTAGGATTTGGTGATTTACACGATTACATAAATTGATATTTAATAGTGATGTAATCAAATAATTATAATATTGTTGTAACATTGGTGGGGAGGTTAATGGTTTTTCTTTACCACTAGTTATATTTGTGTGAGTTTATATCTATTAAAGAAAACACATGTTTAGTGGTTAAGATTGATTGAGTGAGTGTGCTATTAGGTTGTTGAGTCTTTTTGAGGAGTGCATATATGAAGCATGGCATGGGATGTGTGCATTCATTCTTGGACGCAGGGACGTTGCATGGGAGAGGCTTAATATTTTAAATGTATTTGTTATAATTCTATAAGTGCATGTATTGCTTTAATGGTTGATTCATACTTTGAGGTATGGATGCTTTTGGAGGTTGGATTTTTCCCTCTTAAGGGTTTTCCCAAGGTTTATCATGTGTCATGATGTGATTTGTCTATTTTGATCTTTACAAAATGGTGATTTTGTAAACTTTTCTCTCATGGGTTGTGTTGAAAACATTTAAATTTAACTAGGTATTGTTTAATATATCCTAACAATTGGTATTAGAGATTTCATGGTTGTGGGAGGTGTGAACTCCCAATATTTTATGTTATGAATAGCTTGAGTGGATCAAGTACAAAGTTGAAGTCATGTCTATGCATGCCAGATCTAAGAAATTACAAGGTATGTTACACACTTACAAGTTATTATTTTTTGCAGTTATGAGGGTTTTGGGTTTGTTGTTTTGATGGATTTGTTACAGATATAGGGATTGAGAAAATTTGGTCAAAGGGGTTTTTCGGATGTACTCCCTTATGATAGTTTTGTGGGGGAAGTTTTATTAATGACCTCTTGAGACAAAAGTAGACCTCACTGTTGGATCCAAATTGATAGAAAATAGAAAATAAAAAAAATTACCCATCGGCTTCTTCTTTGAAAAAAAATAAATCAAAATGGGCATTTTTTCAAAAATCCTATTAAAATTTATTAAAATTAAAAAAAAAATGGGATGGGGGGTTTGTTGACCTTTTATACCTTGTACAAATTACAAGGGTATACCCTATGATACATGCAGATATGGTACCATCAAGGTACCATCGTCTATCCTCTCCCATCATCAATGATGGTTCAAACAATTTTGGACCTCAAAAAAAATTATTAAATGTGTTTATTAAAACCTATTGAGCCCATGAAAAAATGGAGGGGGAAAGTTTTTAAATTTTGAAAATTAAAATCTCTTTAAATTAAATTTGGAAGCCACTAATAGCCTAATCCTCACCCAACACAATTGTCACCTGACCTATGCTAGCACCACTTATGTCATGTTGATGTTAGCATGATGTCATGCTAGCATTAGCCTATGGGGTGATCGTACAGTCCCCAAGGTCCCCTTTTAAGCCTAAAGGAGTAGTTTTATTTTGGGGGCATAAATTTCATGCACAATGATAGTTTTTCAATCTTTTAGAATCGAAAAAAAAGCTTCTTCCAAGCACTAACAGGTTTGGTCTCCAAATTTTGTTGTTTTGATCAGTTTTTTTTGGGGGGGGGTCAAAGTTTGATGTTTCTTCTAAACATGTTTATGCTCATAATTTTTACATTTGGAATTATTTTTCTGATTTTGAATAAGTGTTGTAAATCATTTGGAGCATACTATACATTGGATTGTGTAGATTTTTTATTTGTGGTGTAAAATGAGATTTGTAGTTGTTTGAATAATTATAGACATCTAAGATTTAGGGTGTGATATAGTGAGAATATAGATGATTCAAAAGGTGAAACCTTGAGTAATTACATGTTTTTATATTGTATTCATGATGATATAGTTGATTTGTAGATTGGTACTTTTCAGTACAAGTTTACATGCATTTTTTATAGTTTGACTTTGATGGTGATAAGTATAATGGTTATCATTAGTTTTAAGGTTTGACATGCATGTAGACTTGGAGTCTTAGTACAATGAGAGTTGAGTACAAGTAAAATGATGATCGTGATTATGGTATCATAGATATGTGATAAGTTTGACCATTTACATGACATGGTCACATATGTGATTGCTTGGTGGTGGTGGTGTAATTTGACGTTAGGAGATTTTACTTATCTCCTAGATGTTTATTTGGTTTATTGACTATGGTTACTCTGATGTGGATATGCTTTGGTGAAAAAAAATTGAGATTAATTTGGTATTAGATTCATATCATCCACAAGATTATCTTCTTTGATAGCTTAGTTTGTGGGTTACTAATGTGATATTGAGTTTGCACATTTCATTGCTTAGATATTCAATTTATGCAAGTTATAGATTAGCTACCCGTTTGCATCAAGGACTCATATGTAGATCGGCTATATCCATGTGATTGACTTAGAGTTGATGCATATTTTGTTAGTTGGTCTTGTCTATAGTCATTTGTGCATTGATATGTTTTCTTTGAGATTATAGAATAAATGATTGAGTGTCTGGATACTTGATTATTGGGACTTGGAGAATATTTATTGCAATTGCATAAATTGATATTTTATAATTATGTAAAATAGTTACTTAGTTGTGGTACATCTTAGAGATATGGTTAGACCAAACTAGACGTAAATATTTGGAACCACTTGTAATGTTGTATTGTAACATTTAGGGAGTTAATAGTTTTGTGTGCACATGGTTTTCTTTCCCATTGGTTGTATTTGTATGAGTTTATGTCTATAAAGTAAACACATGTTTAGTGCTTAAGGCTGGTTGAGTGAGTGGGTTGTCGATTTATTGAGTTTTTTTTAGGAGTTCATATGTGAAGGCATGGTATGTGTGGATTCATGGTTGGACACATGTAGGTTGCATGGGAGAGGCTTGGTGTTTCACAAGTATTCATTATAAATCTATAAGTGCATGTATTGCTTTATGATTGATTGATACAATGGAGTATTGATGCTTTTGGAGGTTGTATTTTTTCCTCTTAAGGGTTTTCCTAGGATACATCATGTGTTATCTCATGTTTTTTCTATTTTGATCTTTGAATGATGGTAATTGAGCTTGGTATGCATGCATTCTTTTATCTCATGGGTTATGTAGGAAATGGCTAAATTGAACTTGGTATTATTCAATATTTTCTAACAAAATATTCCTTCTTTTTTTTCCTATAAACCAAGATATCATCTAAATAAATAATAAAAAACTAATCAAGGAAATATTTCAACACTTCATTCATCAATCTCATGAAATTACTTGGATTATTTGTAAGTTTAAATGGCATGACCATCCAATCATACAACCCATCCTTTATATTCATAGCAGTTATCCACTCATCCCTTCTTTGATTCTTATTAAATGGTACCCACTCTTTAGATCAATTTTGGCAAAGCATATTTCACCACTCAAACAATCCATCAAGTCATCCATGCATGGAAATAGGAATATGTATTTATTTTTTTCTCATTAATATCGCTATATTCTAAACACAAGTCATTCTCTATGTTTCTTGGCTATCAAAACTATTGGTACTACACATGGGCTTAAACTTTCCCTTATCAAGCTTTTTTTCAACAACTCTTGCACTTGCTTGTTTATTTCCCCATTCTCCTTACAACTCATTCTATAGGTTTTGTTGTTTGGTAAGATTTCTCCTAGTATCAAATCCATACAATGGATCACACTTCTCATAGGTGACAATCTATATGACAAATTTTTCATCAAAATATCATGGTACTCTTGCAACATCTCCTCTATTTCAATGGGTATTTCTTGCTCTTCTTCTGCATCCTCAACTTCCTTTGAACTATAAATCAAGGAATAAGATATTTCATCCTTTATCCTTTTGTATTTATTTCAAAAATTATTTTCTAGATATTATATAAACTTGTGTGCCATGATTGTCCACTTCCTTTTTCTTCTCTTAAATAGTGGATTCGTAATATAGATTTTCTTATCCTTGTTTATTGTATAAGTGTTTGCTTCACCATAATGTATATCTTTTTATTCATATTTTTTTGGTCTACCCAAGAGGATATGGAAACCATCCATAGGCATTACATAACACTTAACTTAAAATCCATAATTACCAATCTCAACACTTACCAAGCATTTCTCATTCACCAAAATTTGATTGCCCTTTTGCAACCAAGTAACCTTGTATGATTTTTGATGCTTTGTTTTCTCCAAATTTAGGTTTTAAACCATATCGTACGACACAAAATTATATGTGCTTCCATTGTCTCCAATTATTTTGCAACACTTCCCCTTTGATTTGTAAATGGTTTTCAATAAACCCCTCCTTTTTTGGACTCTTGTTGTTTCTTCTCTAGTTTCAATTACACTATGTTTAACATAAGATTTTCTCCATGCTCTATGTCTAATTGTTCTCCTTCTAATTTAGCCTTAATATTAAACATCCTTCTTCTAACTTTCTTCTTGTATCTAAGAGCACTCAAAATCCCTATGACCAACCTCTACACAATTGATAATGTCCCTAAATATCCTCTTCCTCTCCCATAATCTCCTCTTCTTCTTGAAGTTTTACCTCTTTTCCTTGGGAAATAGTCTCTTTCTCTCATACTTGGGTTGTGATTATTTTGTGACCATATTAGTTCTCCTTCTCTTTTTGGTTGTCTCTCCCATTTTTTATCTACCCTTTGCCTCTTAAAGGATTCCTTCTACTTTTTAAATCATCTGATTATTTTCTTACCAGTTTTCATTCTCCCTTGAATGCATATTTATAGGCTTTTTCTACTATCCATCATAATAACCAAATTAGGTTCATCTTAGGTTGAGATTTGTATTCCATTTACATAACTTTCTAATTTATCCTCATCATCTTCAACATGTCCATCTCATATTCCAAGACCTTAGAATTATTTTGTGTGCTCCATGACACTTGAATCCTTTTATTTAAACTTTTGCAATTTCATAAACATACTGATAGGATAATAAACTACCAAAAATTAGGGCTTCAATTGAATTACCATCTTATCCCATTATTTGATCTTCTCTTTGTCTTTCTTTTATCTTTCAATTTGTAGTTGATCCCACTATAGGGATGCATGTCCCTTCAAACTCATGCAAGGATATTTTACTTTCTTGTCTTATGTGCATTCCAAGTCAAAATATTTATTTATCTATGCAATCTAATCGATGATTTCTTCTAGATTAAAACTCTCACTGTAGTTTGGTTGATCCATTCTTGGCTTACTACCCAACTTTGACAACAAACATAGGAATCTATCCTCTTATTCATCTATTCCTTCTCCTTCTACGATCCCTGGTAGTTCAACTTCATCATCACTAGCATCCTCAATATGTCGTCCTCTTTGTTGTGTTTTCTCTATGGATTATAATCATGTTTTTATTAACCTCAATAACTACCATATCATTTGCCCATGGTGCTCTTCCTTAACAACGTCCTTTGTGTGTCATGTCTTATTCAAATTCTTTATAATTGTAGGCCAACCAAATGTAAAACCAATTGATGTAGTTTGAAGATCAAGACCCAAAATTAGAGTGTTGATCTATAGAGCCACCACTCAAATCTTTGATCTATTCAACTACACAATTAATACTTATAGAAAAATATGTGAATTAGATAGTTATGAAATTCAATTCATTTAAATCTATGCAAATGTGCACAAAAATATCTTGGCAGACCATATTTTAAAAATTATTTAGAATATGCAAACATCTTCCATTTTGTTTTTTAAATTAAAAATAGAAGATCCCATCTTCATGTACAAGAATATAGATGAGTAAAATTTTCCTACCAACAAAACCATGCTAATATTCAAGCCAAAATCTTAGAAAACCCATTTCTGGGTACTAGAACTATGTTGTAGACTTCACCATGTACTTATAACCTTTTTTTCTCTCTTTAGCAATATTTTTTCATTTTCATACCAATGAGTTGGGTTTCTTCCTTATTTCTCCTATAAAATAAATTCTTAGAGTCCATATCCTGTGTAAGAAACATCTAGAGGCACTTTCTAGCAATTTTGGACTGTAATTCCAAACTGCATTAAATGTACCACTACTCCAAGGATTATGGCAATTCAAATTTGCCTCACTCCATAATTTGGAACCCAAAATGAATGTTCAACAATAAATGAGCATTGAAAACTACTAAGGGAGTCATAATTCATGAATTTGTAACAACCTAAGACTTGGGATTGTGTTTTTGCCTTTCAAGCATTCACATTGTTGAATTGGTTGAAAGGACCAGAATACTGAGAGGAGGGGTGAATCAGTATTCCCACAGAATCTAAGACTTTCCACAAGCTTTTATTGCTATGTTAGTTTCATCACTTAAACTAATCAACATGAAATAGCAAATGCAAAATAAACAAATAACTTAACCAAAAATGGAACATCAGATTTTATACGTGGAAAACTCAAATGGGAAAAACCACAGAGAGTGTTAGCTCTCAAGATAATATAACTAGTTATATGGTGTTTACAAAATGGGTGGCTCATTGTTGGATGGCTCACTACCAGATTATAAAAAGTGAATCACTGTCAGAATGCTCCTTGCAATAGAAAATAGTGAACTAAGGAAAATTGCATCTCCTAATGTATGGGTCAGTTCTAGATTAATCTCATATAACAACTTACAAAACTCATAGCAGATCCAGTACAGGATTACTGTTGCACTATCCACAATCACCAGCAGCAAATTCGGTAAAGGAATATTGTTGCACTGTCCATAATCACCAGTAGCAAATCTGGTAAGGGATTGTTGCACTACTTTGTTGAACCAATCACTTGTAGCACATTCAGTAAAGGATTACTACAACACTATCTGCATTCTGGCTCCTCTATATACTCCTTCACTCATACAATTACTTTTCTTCCTACAACTACTTCGGTGTCCACAACTCTATCATCTACACACTTCTTACTATATTATACACAGTATGCCTTCTATATCATACTCTTCACACACTCTTCTCTATTCATTTTCCTACATACCATCTATATGTATATATATATCGGTAATCTCATACACCGAGATAATATGTCAACCAAACACAAAATGATTTACACAATAATATGTTGCTCAGATCAGCATGTTATCCAATAAAACCTTAACCAAAAAGAACATGATAGCAAAGTTTGCCTCCACATGATCTCCTACACGCTTCCTTCACTCATTTAATTTACCAATGCATACACCTTAATTACCGGAATAAAATAGGGGTCTACTGAACCCATAAGCACAAAACTCCAAGCACAACAACTCCTAACTCAAAAATATAGATAGCACAAATGCCACAAATGCTAGATACAATAGATACACAGTTGATACGATTGATGCCACTGATACCGAACCTCACACAACTGATACCGAAACATGATACAAACCAAAATAAGCACAATTAGGATTCTAGAGATATGGATCTTCCGAAAATAACTTCAATAGATCATCTATGCCTCACATTGATGCTCGACCAATAATACCAAAACTGCAATACCAAAACTTCTTCAACAACATACACCATCTTGTCCTAACCGGATAGCCAGGTTTGACATCAATGACAACAATGACAATATTCACACAAGTCTATCACATATTTTTTATAAAGACACCTAAATTTATAATTTCGATGCTAAATTTACAAAAATATTTTAATTTTAAATCATCACCCCCAAACCTTGGAACCCTTCATGAGATTGACATGAATAGCAATAAAATGACAACAAAACAAATAATTAAGTAAAAATCCTAATTATGATAAACCTAGTTCCAAACGGTGTACTTGAAACTTATTGAAAACTAAATGAAATCAAACGGTAGAAATGAAAATATTTTTGGTGATACAATATTGCTCATCCCCTTGGATTCTCTTACATCAAAGAGAGAGAAAAAAAACTATCTTGATTACTAATCTCTACTATGAACTATTACAATTAAGAAATTGTTCTAAAAATGAGCTAAATTAGAAACCCGTACCTATGATTTGTGACTATCAAGGATGTAAAGTGGAATGTGAATATTTACAAGGATGTCCTCATGGGCCCACCTTGGTATCCTTATTCTCTCTCAACTTTGGTTCATACTAATTGAAGGCAAGGAAGCCTAAAACTAAGGCTAAGAGAGTATGAAATCAAAGGAAAATTATATTGTTGAAATAAATTTTAAATCTTTGAAACTAGTGAATGATGAATTATGGGATCTAGAGGCTATGAGAGTGTGGAATTGTAGCAAAATCTATGGAGATAGCTAAAAAATTCTATCTCTAAATAGATATCCATGCTTGCAATTGTAGATGTTTATAGAGATGGAAAAATAATTTATTTTAAGAAGAAACAATCAAAATATCTATACCAAGCCTTTTCGAAAATTGTTTACAAAATTAAATCCTCAATTAGAGAGTATAACTAAGAGTTTGATATGTTGGGTATGTTTAAAATTTAAATATAGTGCCAGGATAACATATGCAAGAAAATTGTGTAGGTGAAAGTTAGATGCAACACCATTGGTTTTACTAGAATAGGGTTGTTAGGGAAACCATGGGTCCAAAAGATACGCAATCAAATTCAAAAGGGGTGATCCTAACAATAATTAATTAAAATAAAATGTTTCCAAGTGAAATAAAGGATAAACACTCAATAAATGATCAATAAGCATAAATTTAAAGGTAGAGGTAGTCTTATAGATTGACCTAACACTTCCATCAAGTTTAGATTAGTAGAGAGTCTTACTCATGTCAAATGGGTCACATATTAGGTCACCATGTCATCACTAGGCTTGCCATGTAGGACTATCCATTTTTAGGGACTTACATATTTTCCATCTTGGGAAACATAATCTATATGGAATATGTGCTAATTCTAAAAATAAGCATGTTAGATGTTAGCATTCATTTGAACTTACTTGACTAATGTCCCACATTTATACCTACAAAAATAAAATAAAATATCATGTGTAGTATCAAGTCATCATAGAATTGGCATTTTAAATAGGACTACAAATAAAATTATGTATCACCTTGGCCATGTGCTTTTGTCACCCATATTAAAAACTCATAAAATGAACATAAAAACATGACTCAAATGCATCTCAAGTAAGAAATCAACTTAAATTAATTTAAAAAACATAGGCAAGAGGTGTATCATTTGAGTAGGGAATACAGTGCATGCCCATGTCAATTTTCCATGATCACCCACACAAAGAAATGATGGAATGTGACAGTTAAATGAGAGTATAGTTTATAAACTAATTTTTTTATAAATAAATTATTTTTAGCTTCGTGAATATTTTGAGCTGCAATTAACCACACTAGTTTCAAGTGAAATTTTATTTGATGGAGATAATATGACATGTGAATCATCATTATGGCAATGAATTATCTTCAAGTAGATGTGTGTACCTTTAAATCAAGAAAAGGCCCCAATTTTTATTTTTATTTTTGTTAGAACCATTGGAGTTTATATGTTGGCATCTAGGTAAAGAACATCACAAATTTTATCTTTTTTGTTTTCTTGTCAAATTTTGTTGAAAGTGGTCAAAGATTGATTTTTAGGGGATGTTATATGGCATTGTTACTTTGACACACATTCATTGGTTTTTCTATTTGCTAGGCTATCTCAATGATTGAACAATAATTTTTATGATCATGAAACCACCCATGCAAGATCCAAGACCACCACTTGATTAAAAAAGAAAACCTGAAAAATATAGTATAGTTTTCTTGATTTTTGGACCAATTTTCTAGATTTTTATATTTTTAAGGTTTTTTGTGATTTTTTTGAAATTTTCTATGAAAGTTTGTGCATTATTTAGCTCATTATAAATATTGGGTGTTTCTATTTTTGTAGAGTTCAATGTAAAACTTTGATGTGTAATGACTACCTTGATGGGCATGCTTTGACCATTTACTCCACGTCACTGGAAGTTGTAGTGATGCTTTAACTCTATTATAAGTGTTTTAAAGGTTTTAGCAATTTACTGGTGCTATCTGAAAAGATTATTTATATTATGTAATGCTCTGTTTGAAGGAACAAGGAAAAACTTGATGAAATAACTTTTTTTTAAAACAACAATAACCACAAGGTTACGATAATAACAAGTCACACATGCATTGCCATGCACACAAGTGTAATATGGAGCATTAAAACACAAAGGTAATGACCACCTAAAAAACCTCACCATTGCATGTGCAAGGTGGAACCAAAAAAAGATTGAATAGTCACTAGACCAAACCACCATGACAAACATATGAGAGAGAGGGAAAAAACACCTAAAAGACAAACAAATACAAACCCATGATCATGTTCTCCTATGAAATGACGCAATAATAGGATGAGGGAATCATCAACCTCAAATCCATGTTAAGGTACACTTATGAAATACTTAGAAAGAAACACCAATAATCATTATTTTGGAGTCAACACAACTTAACTAGATGAAGACACTATCAATTTTTTGAGATAAGGAGTAGGATGAGCACACTAGCACCTTTAGTCCACTTAATATGACTAAGATGATTTTCAACAAAAAGGTCAACCTACACAAGGGGTTACCTAATCAAGAGGCCTTACTCCCTCTCAACCTTGTCAAGCTTCGAAGGTTAGGGAATCGGTGTTCACCCTATGGAATTTAAGAATTAGAAAAGTATAAAGGAAATTTTGAGGCCTAAGGGCCAATCCTCATAGAATACCACAAATAAGAATCAAGATTCAATGATCGATCTTACCACATATCCCCTACTTATGACAAATAATTCAAAATAACATATGTTTGAAGTCCAAAGACCACCAACTAGATTGGGGCCGAGGGTTTGGGATTCTGGATTACATCTTTCGCAAAACAAAATAACTTCAAAGAGAGGAATCCCAAAGTCTAAAAATTGATAAAATTTGAAACTTTTAACCCTAGACTAATCAAGATCGAGTGTCAAGGTTTCAACTTACCTAATTTAAAAATTGATGAAGTTTGTAAGTTGAAATCTCAATGTTTAAGGCTTAATAAACTTAACTAAAAAAGGCCTTTAAGACACACTTTGAGGATTAGGAGTTAGGGTTACGACCTACTCTTTCCACCAATTGACTGAAACTGAAAGCTTGTAATCCTAATGACCAATGTTGGATAATTAATTAAAAAGGAGACCCAAAGGTTACACCTTGAGGTTCAAGGTTAGGGGATGAACCTTTCCTTAAGCCACAAGAAAATCTTATGCAATAATGTGAAATCTCGACGTTTGATGCCTGCTAACTTAGAGAAATTGGGAAGCAGGAAGAGGTTATCAATAATTGAGGTTAGGGACTAAGTCTTTCCTTTTTTATAGACTTAATAAAGGCCAAAGGGTGAAAACCCATGCAGCAAAGCCTAAAACAATTAGAAAATTTTCTATAATTCTAACTATGGGTAAAGGTTTAATGTAAGACTGACTAAATTAATTAGGGGTTTCATTTAAACCCAAATACAACTTCCTATATTCATTTTATACCCAAATTGAAAAGTTCCTAAGTACATTTTACCAACTTTACCATAAACATAAAAGCAACGTGATCAAATCATTATACATTCATGCTTGGTTCCAACACCAAGTCACATAATTCGATTCATCTACACTAACATGACTCATCCAAATAAAATTATGTCCATCTCTATGAGATATCCAATGAAAAAATATTACATTACATTACAAGAGGACTCAAATGTCCTTTCAAATATACAATTACATATTAATGAATCAACTTAAGAGTGTAAATAAATACATGAGAAGTGGATCCACTAAGTATTTTGATGTGCTATCCTTTGGAACCCAATGGTAGTAACAATGTCACCCAAGCATTTGGAATGAAAATATCAACTCCCTCCATGATAGGATATAGTCACATCAACCACAAGCACATTCACACTAACAAATGGGGAGAGGGCTTACACACACACCATACACCAAGTATACATGCTCATACACATCATACAAAGAAGTCATCAATAACATCAAGGGGAAAGTAAAATTAATCATTAGGAATAGAAACCAATGGCACAACTAAATACTGACATTTGGCATACTCACCAATGGAGGAAATAAGTACATCATCATTGGGCATAATCACCAATGGCACCAACCGAACACTCACACATGCAATAAACATGTGGAAAAGGCATAAGAACATCCAAGTACAAAAAATACATGACCTTCAATAATGCAAGGGTGGAGTCAACACCATTATGAAAGGAACATTACATCTTTCGGGTGCTACTCAAACTACATTATGACTAGATTATAGTGAGCTAGTTAGGAGTGTCGTCATAGAGCACAATTCCCTCTCATACAAATTGTAATACCCTAAAAATGGTCATCTAAACCATGGGCCCCTAATCTCGACAACATCACCAAGGTCCTAACCAAAGGCAATTAAATCAACCTTGAGCACATTATTAATTCTTTAATCATCAAATATCACATGGCAAATCAATTACTCAATATTAATTAAATATTCATTTAATTAATTGAATCATTTCCAAGAATATCATTTTGATCAATTATCCTATTTTAATTTATTAAATATCCTTGCATATTTAATTAATTAATAAATTTGCCATTTAAACATGCAAAAGGAATTAATTTATTACAAAAGAAGAATTAATCACAAAGCAAGAGTTGAATTGAACATAAAATAAAAGAATTGAATTGAGAGAGAAATCAAACTTGAGATATTATTTCTTTTTCTAAATTTAGAACTGGAAATCACAAAAGCAATTAATTGAATTATTCTCTAAAATTGGAACTAAAAGCTTTTCAGAAAAACAAGTTCAGTTGCATTGAAAAGACTCTTTTCTTGAATAAAAGAATTATCTTTTTTTATCACAAATGCATGGAATTAATTTATTATTATTTCCATTGCAACTTGGACTTCAATTGAATGCATTTCAATTAAACTATAATTGGAATCTATCTCAAGGTTAACTAAACATGATTTCTCAATTATTTCAATTAATCTTAAATTGAGCTTTTTTGTAATTCTCTATAAATTCAGTCTTCAGCTCTCATTTCAATTCACCCTAGAGATTTTTGAGAACGCGCTTGGAGATTATTATCATGCTAATTTCACTCTGGAGTCATTGAAGATCATTGTGCTTTTTTAGATTATTTGTATCCATATTTAGTTTTACTCACCTATATTGCTTGAACTCATATTGTTTGAATTGATTATTGCTTGAATTATTCATCCATCGTGCATCCATATAGTTAATATCATATAGATTAAATCCTTCATCTTGGTGTAGTCTAGTCACTGGTATTGCTTATAAAAATATGGGAGCAATCTTATACTCGCATCTTTTAGAAGGCAATTAGTCTCTTTGTTATAGTTTATTATTGATTGATTATTATTTACTAACCATACATGTAATGACTTAATTGAAGTGTTGTGCTTGTAGCTACAGACCCTTTTTCACACACACGTCTCTGGCTCAAAGAAAAGCCTTGGCTCTCTAAACCTAAGCATGATTTTACTCCTCTCGAAGAATCGTATGAATCGGCTTTCAAAACTCTGTTGGCAAACAACTTAATAACACTACCAGATAACTCTAGACCATATGATCCAGAAGTCAAACCAAGATGGTGGAGAGAAAATGAATATTGTGACTTCCATCGGAATAAAGGTCATAACATAAACAATTGCATGAAGCTAAAACATGAGATTCAAGATCTCATAGACGTTGGTAAAGTTGTTGTTGGGAATCACCTGACCAATGCTGATCATAAAGCATTTAAGGACCCTTTGCCTATTTACGAACAAGGTGATTCTTCAAAGACCAAAGGAGGTGCCAAGGTAAATTACACGTATACCAATCAAGACAATGTTATCAACATGATTTAGCTTTCCCAATAGGAATATTGCAATGTGATTATAGTTCAAGATAAACCAAATGAATCACGATATGCAAGAGCTCTGACCCGTTCTCAGAAGAAAGTCACTCTCCAAGGAGCTAGCTCTTCCAACCCAGCTCAAGCAACATCGAACCCACTAGCCCAATCAAACAAACAAAAAGAATCAACCTTCGACAAATTTAAAAGGTTAACTTCACCATCATCTTCTGGATATAGTGTTGTTGAACAGTTGAAGAGGACAAATGCTCAAATCTTAATTTTTGAATTGCTAAAACTCTCGTCTGCTCACAAAGAAATTCTAGACAAAGAATTTCTCACTACTAACGTTCCAAAAGATTTAGACATTGTTTAGTTTCAGTCTATGGGGGGTCATCTGACTTCAGCTCACTAACTGACATTCTCTGAAGAAGATGACAACTCACTAAATCATCGACATAACCAACCATTGCATATTGAAGCCATGATTCACAAACACAGAGTCAAACATGTTTTGATAGATGGAGGCACGGGGTTGAATATCTGTACTTACAGTCTGCTTACACAACTAGGATTCTCTGAAAATATCATTGATCCCGACAAGAAAATAACAATAAAAGCCTATGATAAAGAAGAAAGGACCTCTAAAGGTCGGGTGTCATTACCAATCAGAGTGGGACCGATAAAGAGAGATGTCCTTTTCTGGGTACTTGATATTCCTTTGTCAGACAATATCTTACTAGGCAGGTTGTGGATTCATGAAATGAAGGCAGTACTGTCAACATACCATCAATGCTTAAAATTCCCCTATAATGAAATAGAAGTCAGTATTCCTGTTGATACAAATGTCGTCTATAATGCATTGACAAAAGGTGTAGATACTTTTATGCCTCATAATAGGGCAACCTCTACAAATGAAGATCCAGAAACATTGATGAAAGACCTAGAAAAGAGATTGAAGATTACAAATACCGGCATGGATGGCTACAAGATAGAACCGATACTTTCATTAGTTTCTCTCCCTCCATCACTGAAACAATTGGGCAATCCATCAGAGGCTATGAGAACACAAAATTCAGCTCTGAATACCATGTATGATGGTCTCTTTGTACATTCCTCTACCTCCTTGGTGGATGAAATAGAAGAGGATGTTGTTCTTAACTGGCTCTTTAAGGAAGATAGTCAAAATGAGGAGGTACGACATTGTGAGATTTCCTCAAACCAATATGGTCCTAGCTACAAAATGATTCAACGCAGGGGATATTTACGTATTGGTCCTCTAGGAAAACAAAAGGAAGGTATTACTAAACCAATTCATCTGCAAACAAAATCCACAAATGATAAGGTTGGACTAGGATAAAATCTGAAAAAGACATCAAACCAAAAACATGTTTCTAAGTCTAAGTGGCAGAAAAGGATATTGCCTTCAACATTACAGGAAGTAGACACTCAACAAACAAAAATAGAGTGTAGAAAAGAGAAAGAGGAATCAGCAGTCAAGAAAGAAAAAATAGTTAGTGCTCAAGCTTCGATGGTGTCAGCTACAATAATACAAGAAGTTGAGGTCCCAGAAGATATAAGAGACGAAGTAGTAAGAATTAGAGAATTGTTTGCACCACTAAAAGTTCCAGTCACATATACTGGTAGGCAGCAAGTAGACAATTCAGAGACTGACTCAAACAAGTATGAATGGGGTCCTGACCACCTCTCAGACACATCCACTACAGAAACTCTAGAAGAGTCTAGCGGTGTCATAGATGATACTCAAGAGCTGATGCACATAAAACTAGAGAAAAAAATATAGAAATTAGACAAAAGAGACAAGAAAATTATGAACAAGGACTGAAAGAAGGAAGAATACCAGAAAGCTTCACATCTATGTACCCCTATGCTAAAACAAAACAAATAAGGTATAGCACTACACAAGAAGAGTTGGAAGCTACAGAACAAGAACCAGTCATCGATCCAAAAGAAGCTGAATGGAGTAGACGACAACAAATCACAAAAACAATAAGATCATGTCAGCAGGTGTGTCAGATACAAATGACAAATGAACCACAACAAGAAGGAACTTCCAACATTAAAGATGTTGGTGTTGATACCATACATACACTTACTAAATCACTTGAAGAAGACTCAGAAACTTCATCCGATGACTCTAATGACTCTGATGACAGTCTTATTCAGGAGAATATCTACTCAGCCTCAAATTCAAAATCATTTGATACAAACAATAAAAATTTGTCTACTGATCTTATCGTTGTTCAACTATGATATGACGTCCAGTCTAGCATAGTGAACAGCGTTACAAGTATGTCTATTGGATTAGATCAACTAAATATTAATGTAAACTTTAATAATCTTGATTTGACTTTCCTGGTCTTGAGACACTTACGCAAGGTATTCTTTTGGAACTCGACCTTTTGATCCACCACTGTGATAACAATATCGTGAACACTCTTGAACCTATCCAAAATTTATCCTTAGTACATCCCAAATTGATTAACTGTACTTTACAAAACTAGCCCATGAATATACCTATTTTTGCCAATGACTATACGTTAGCCTATTATCTCAATGCAGTCAAACCTATGGACTCTTCCACCAGTGAACAGAGTGAAAATATGATTGAAGCGGATATCAAGTATCTTAGTTGCAAAAACATGAAAAATAAAAATAAAAAATCTAATGGCAAAAACCACATTGTGGCAGTGTCAGAATCTAAAAAAGAGAAAATAAAGGACATACCTACAAGTGAAAACCTCTCTGAGGCCCCTGAAGGTGAGATACTTGATATACTGCCAAGTCATTTCTAGGAGAGGTCTTCCATATTGATCGAGCCAACTCAGCCAGTGAACATTGGGAGTCAAGAGACACCACACATCATTCATGTAGCTCAATCACTATCAGTAGAAGAATTGATGGATTTCACTCAGCTATTCTCAGAAAAGAAAATAAACTTTGCATGGACGTACTCCGATATGCTTGGCTTGGATCCTGATCTTATCATGCACCATATTTCAATCACACCAAGAGTAAAACTAGTGAAGAAAAAACTTCGTAAGATGCACCCGCATGTAGCACTATTAGTCAAGGCTGAACTAGAAAAATTGCTCAAAGTTGGATTCATCAGAGCTATAGATTATGCCGAATGGATTTCAAACATAGTACATGTGTTGAAGGTAGACAAATCCATCATATTTTGCACAGACTTCAGAGATCTTAAAAAAGTGTGTCCGAAGGATGAATTTCCATTACAAACATTGATATGATAGTCAACATGACTGTCGGATATGAGATGTACTCACTAATGGATGGATTCTCTGGCTACAACCAAATCAAAATAGCTGCTGGAGATCAAGAAAAGACAACATTCACATGTGCATGGGGAACCTTTTGTTGGAACGTCATGCCATTTGGGCTAAAGAATGCAGGAGAAACCTATCAAAGAGCAGTTACTACCATTTTTCATGATATGATGCATAACAATATGGAAGATTATGTTGATGACACCTTAGTGAAGACTATGAAGAGATCAACGAATATTCAAGAGTTAGCTCCTATACTAGACAGAATGGAAAAGTTCAAACTCTGATTAAATCCAAAGAAGTGTGCATTCGGAGTGACATCTGGTAAACTACTTGGCTACATCATTTCAAAGAAGGGAATCGAGGTTGATCCTAAGAAGATCCAAGCCATAATAGAAATCTCACCTCCGAAGAACATCAGTCAAATGAGAAGTCTATAGGGATGTCTCCAATCCATCAGAAGATTCATTTCTCAGCTAGCAGACAAAGCTCAACCTTTCACAAAGGTATTGAGAAAAGGAGTAATATACAACTAGGATCAACAGTGTGAACAATATCTTCAAAAAATCAAAGAGTATCTATCAAATCCACCGATATTGATGCCACCGATTCAAGGTAAACCACTAATCTTATATATATCGGCAACTGATTCATCGCTGGGGACACTTCTGGCACAACATGATGACAACAAAAAGGAATGAGCTATTTATTACACTAGTAGGACATTGGTGTCTTATGAAATAAACTACACTATAATAGAAAAATAATGCTTGGCGTTAGTCTTTGCATCACAAAAACTGAGACACTACATGTTAGCACATTCAGTCAAGCTAGTGGCCAAAATTGATCCACTCAAATATCTTCTCAATAAAGCAACACTTACAGGAAGATTGGTGAAATGGGTCATGATCCTTACAGAGTTTGACATTGAATATGTGGAACACAAATCCATAAAAGGACAGGTAATTACTGATCAACTTGTTGAAGCTCCACTTGAGGACACTCAACCGCTACATATAGAGTTTCCAGATGAATCAATAATGCACCTTACTCAACAACCCTGGAAGATGTTCTTTGATGGGTCCTTTACCCAAAATGGTTATGGTGCTAGAATATTGTTTATTACTCCTGAGAGGTATTCAATCCCAAAGTCTTATAAGATTCTATTCCCCTGCACAAACAACATTGCAGAATATGAAGCTTTGGTAAATGGAATGAAGCTAGTCATTGAATGGAAGATTGTTGAATTGAATATCTATGGAGATTCTCAGCTAGTAGTTAACCAAATCAACGATACATATCAGACTTGAGATGAGAAATTGATGCCCTATAAGAGAATGGTTGATGATCTTAAGAAGTACTTTTCTTTTATATCATTCCAACAGATTCCTAGATCCGCAAACAGAGCAGCCGATGCTATGGCCACCTTGGCGTCTATACTTGAGTTACAAGAGTCCAATTTTTGCTTTGAATTCCTAGTGGAACAGTTACATTACCCGGCCTATGACTCCCCTGAGACCCAAATAGTTTGTTCTATTATGAGAAAAGAAACCTAACTTGAAACGCTTCACGGTATGTTATTAAAGCTAACGATTTATTTAGACGAGGTTTGGATGGTACATTGCTTAGATGTCTAGAAACTAAAGAATCTAAATGTGCATTATCGGAAGTCCATGAAGGTATTTGTGGATCTCATTCGAACAGTCTTACTTTAGCTCAGAAACTACTATGGGCTGGCTACTACTGGCCAGACATGGAAAAAGATGCCATCAAATTTGCTAAGACTTGTGAGAAATGTCAACTACATGGGAACCTCATACCATTCATTACACACTGGCCTTTTCAGCAATGGGCCTTTGATCTCAATGGTCAGATATATCCTACTTCATCTAATGGACATCAATTCATCATAATGGCCTCAGAGTATTTCACCAAGTGGGTAGAAGCGGTTCCGCTCATCAAAGCAACCGATAAACAAGTCGCCTTGTTCATCCTAAACTATATTATTTGCAGGTATGGGATACCTTCATCCATTGTGATTGATAATGGACGACAGTTTAAGAATAAAGATCTAAATGAGCTTTGTGACAAATTCAAAATAAAACAACACTGGTCATCAATATATTACCCTCAAGGTAATGGACAAGCTAAGGCATCTAACAAAAACCTATTGACTATCTTGCATAGAACAGTGAACAATTCTGGGAAGGATTGGCATCTACAGCTCAATCCTGCACTATGAGCTTACAGAACAAGTATCAGAACACCTACTGGGGCTACACCTTTCTCTTTGGTGTATGGGTCTGAAGCAGTATTACCTATTGAAGTAGAAATACTATCTGTAAGAGTTTCTTTGCAAGGTCTTGTTACTGATGAAGATCATAGAATATCTAGATTGCAAGAACTCAAATTGTTGGATGAGCATCGGCAAGTGGCATTTGATCATCTCAGAGTATATCAAAATAGAATGTCCAGAGGATATAACAAGAAATTTAGATAGAGAGAATTTTAGGTTGGTGACCTAGTTCTGAGAGAAAATCCAAAATAGTTTCGAGACAATAAAGGGAAATTTGAACCCAACTGGTTGAGTCCCTACATCGTTACTGCAGTATTCGGCTCTGGTTCCTATCAACTCTCAAATTCGGAAGGAGAATAGCTTCATGAACCAATTAACACCATTCACTTGAAGAAATTCTTCACTTAGCATTCTCTATGCCGTCAACTTGTACAGCTGAAAAAAAGTCCTGAAAAAATCATAAAAATTGAAAAAAGTCCTGAAGAAATCCTAAAAATTGAAAAAGTCTTGAAAAAAAAAAATATATATATATATATATATAAAGAGAGAAAATGCCCTGGTGAAAACCTGGTAAACAGGCACCTTCGTAAAAAAAAAATGAATCTCTGCCAAGCAGGTGAAAACCTGGCAAACAAGCACCTCTTGTACTCAAGCACTCCATCTATCAATGCAATGTTGGCATTTCCCGCTTTCATGCATCTTTTCTTTCGCTTGTACGTATATTTCAGTCACTTTTGTGACATCTTGGTTCATTGGAACCCTCATGACTTGAAACTGATCAACGTCCTAGTCTTCAGTTAATTGATAGAGCACATTACATATCCTAAGTAGTGTCAACCAAGTCATCTTTTTGTCAGTGAATCCTGGTCGTCCACTCCAAGTCAGTCACCTGTTTCCTAACTACTAAAGAGTTTTTATCATTGAGTAAACAAGCAAAACAACATAACAAAAAATAATCACTAAACAGTTTGAGCTATGAATGAAAATTTTCTTTGTGTGTTGTCTGTTATATTGGTTTTGGGTTATTATCCCTCTGAGTAACTCGAGGGAGTCTATTGTGACTAAGAGGATCAAGGATTGGGGGCATAATATTTTCTTTGTTTTCTGCTTGTAGGAATTATCCCAATGATCTAGAAACATATAAATTAGCTGGGTGTTTGTGATAAGAGCCTTCACATCAAGGTGAAATTGCCTCACATACCTCGACTCCGCTTATTTGTATGCTACAGGGAGATCCATATCATTTTTTTTTTATTTTGAGGGAATTTCTTTATGATACAATTCGGGTCCCTGTGAAATCTGTCCAAGGATATGAATGAAAAAGGGTCATTGTGGACATGATAATACATATTGCACATTGAAAAAGAAAGGAACTCTAACTTGCCTATTGTGTTCGTTATGCTCAGTGATGAATCTTAAGTATTTTAAATCTAGTGACTAGGTTTAGGTTGCATTTTGCATTTCATTCTGCATATTTTGTGAATTTAGAGTGATTTCGGTATGCTAATGATCTCTTTATCCTCTGAATGAGAGCTGAAAGCATCATCATTTCTTACACTAAGTGATCTATTTATCATCATTTCTTTGATCGAGTATTGGTGTTTTGAGATGATTAGCTGCATACATAAACATTTAATATAGATTCATACATTTCATTGTTCACTCATCTGCATTCATCTTATTGCATAGAAAAATGAAAACATTGCATTACTCATATTACTCATTACATACTCATCTATTTGCATATGAAAAGAAACAAAAATAGACATCTCTAATCATTTGCATTACATACATTCATATTGAAAAGAATAGCATTCATATAGAATAAAGCATATAAAAGACATCTCATAAACGAATCAACACAAGTACGATGAAGTCAAATCGGATCTCATATATATATATATATATATATATATATCTATATATATATATATATATATATATATATATATATATATATATATATATATATCATGTCAAGTATAAGAGTACAAAATGATGTCGAATGACATATACAAACTCCCATCAGAGCAAGAATCGTATAGGATACAAAAAATGGGGTGTGTACAAAAAAAATCTGAGCCACAAAAAAAGAATATCTAGCTTTGGGCCTCTCCCTCATCGCCTGGTGGAGGAGGAGGAACCTGATGCCTGGGATCCTGTTGAGGTGTCTGAGCTCCCTCCGAGCATGCCATATATTATGAATAGGGGATCACTTGTTGTGCTACTGGAACTGCCACGCTATATGCTACAACATAGTAGGTTGCCCTGTTGTTCTGATGCAAAACCTCCTGCTGGAGGGTGTCTCGCTCCGCTCTCATCACCGCGATCTAACGATCATGCTCTTCTCTCAGCTCTGTAAGATGACAATCTTGCTCCGCCAGCTGAGTCTGAGCCACTTTCAACTGTGACTACAACTCTGCAAGATGTGCTCTCATCAACCGCCCTGCGTCAGTCCCCTGCTCTCTCATTGGCTCTCCACCCCCATCTCCACCTCTAGTACCACCCTGCTTGTCCCTTCACTACCGGACCTATCTCGGAGCTGTTCGCTCCTCCTTAGCTCCGCCCAATCTCATTCCTACTCTCCCAAGGGATCCGCCCTCACCCCTCTGTTGTCCACCCTCAGCTGGATCCCTGCTGCTACTAGCACCAGGATCACCACCTGTCCACCTTGGAGCCTCGGCTCTCTGTCCCTATCCCTGTCTCTGGCCCTGCCTTTGACTCCATCCCTATCCTAGCGTGGGAGCATCATCCTCAATATCCTCTATACGAGGCACCTACTCACCCGAATCTGTAAACCCAGGAAAAGGATGCTACTTGAACCACTCTTTGTACTAGGGCAATACCCCCACATCTGCAACATCATCCATATAGTCCCATTTGAGGTGTTGTAGACAAGTCAGCTCTTGCATAG
Source organism: Cryptomeria japonica (assembly GCF_030272615.1). Taxonomy (NCBI): domain Eukaryota; kingdom Viridiplantae; phylum Streptophyta; class Pinopsida; order Cupressales; family Cupressaceae; genus Cryptomeria; species Cryptomeria japonica. The sequence continues at coordinate 308,059,135 of NC_081412.1, read as the reverse complement.
CTAAGGCATCGAACAACCATGGAGACCATGCCTATCTCTCCTCATCTTCTTAATGCGCATAAGTTGTATACTCCTGCGAGATCCCCTATTGCCAACCATACTGCCTCATCAATCGAGAAACGACGAACCGCTCAACAATAGTTTGCGATCTCCCAATAAGAGGGCGTGTAAAAAAAAGGTCCCTGTGAACCAACCGCCAATCATCCCATTGCTCCAAACCTCTATAAGGTATCCACACTATGGCTATCAAATCGTCTAACTATCACCGCCAAAAATTTGTCTTTCCCAGATGGGGCTGCCTAACATAACCAGCATACTTATATATAATCGGCTGCCCAAGCTCTCTACTATCATCTACAATAGGCTAACAAATGGGTAGATGCTCCCAAGCCCAAACCTGTAAAATATATACACCTGCGACCATGCTCCTTCCATCTCTATATACAATCTCATGCATCTCGTGATACATGTGGGCCAATAAGAAAGAACCCTAGTCAAGCCTCTAAGGGGTCTCCATCAATCTCATCAGCATCCTGCCCCAATCACACTATAAACCCTATTGTCCTCTATCTGGCATTAGAAGACAGCCGATAAATCTTGCTAGAACACACACCAGAGGAAACTCCTCACTGTATCTACTCATCATAATGTCCCAACTAATGGAACGGGTCAAAATGTTAGGATCCCTGAAAACATGCCTCACTGCCTGTAATCCTAGAAGGTGGCCTAAATCGTAATCCACCTTATCCCTAGAAAAAGGGATACAGAGGATCCTATATACATCCTCGGGAGTGATAGTCAACTCCCCCACTGGCAAATGAAACATGTTATGCTCTGAATGGAATCTCTCTACCAATGTTGTGAGAATACTGTGATTCACACGGATATCTGGTAAACTAAGAAGATGAGTCGAACCACACAAGTCAATATGAGCCTGATCAACCTCTGATAAATGTCGAAATAATGCCATGGTGAGAGGATATACGCATCTAAAGAGCACAGGAGGTAATTGAACTTGCAAAAACCCAACTATGAAGCATCAAAAAACATTCCAAATGAGCCTACAAGAGAAGTAAAACATCACGCAAATCCAACTAAGTCAACTACAAAATCAAATTTTCATGTTTAGACCTTCAAAAATGCTCACTGTCTCCCGAATGACAAAACATTGAAGGACAACATCTCGTACGAGTCAGGATTGACCTTCGTATGATAAAACATCCTCAAACGACAATTTATTAGACCCCGCATGAGAAAATGGTCTGTTTATAGACCTGTCGTACGAAACAAGGGTAGGGCCAGAAAATAATTATAATGGCCTTAAATGACAAAAGAAATTTTAACAGTTACTCGTACGAGACAAAATCCTGTCTCGCACGATAAAACATAAAACCTGACCCCAAACATGCGAAAAACTTGAAAAATGAGCAAAAAACTTCAAAATTGAAAATATAAAGAGGCTTAAGATCGATCACTTACCATTGGCTCATAGTTTCAGGGTCTATTATGACATCTCTAGCACTTGAATCGATGCATACGAGTAGGGACCACCATTTTCTTCACAGAAGGCTTTTTAAATTTTCAAACTTGGAGGGCTAAAATGATTTGAAAATGACACTTTTGTCCCATATATAGCCAAAACCCTAATTTTTCAACTTGCTCCGATGGACATGAAAATTGTACCCTTAGCTAATTCGCCCGTTCGGATTTTATTTTCGAGATCAAAATCGAAATTTGAGATCATTTTCCTAGTCAATTTCACAATTTGGACCACTTAGCGCTCTTTTCATCAAATGATCATTCTTTCTTCAAATTGTGCTCAATTTCAAACGCTAAATCTGAATATCAATTTCAATTCTACACAACAACTTTGCACTCAATTTCTTATCAATCAACACCAAATCTTCAAAAAAATTCTCAGGATAAATTTGTGCTCAAATAACTTATTATCGCCAACAATTGCCTATAATGTACCCTCGTTATCTTTCGATTTCGTTCCCGAGGGGGCATACTCACGACCTTATGACATCACATCTCACAAGTCGAGAATTTTTTTTATATATCTTCATCAAAAGTTGAGCAAAAATATTTTCAACTAAAGAATATCAATTCTTATTGCTAAGGGGCGTCTCAGCTTCATCGCTTCACATCAAGTTGAGATCTCTCAATTATCTGAATCGAATCAATTGCTAGGGGCATATCGGTTTCATCGCTTCAAATCAAGCTGATATTTGTCTTTTTCTGAATCAGTCTCTTAACGTTAATCAGTTTCATCGCTTTACATCAAGCTGATTATTCATTTAAACTCAATCAAAAGTTTAAAGAGTTTCTTTGATCACACTCAATCTAAGAAGGTGTTCAGTATTCATCGCTTTGGATCAAGTTGGACAGTTTATCTTCACTCATCATATCTTGATCAATCAAGTTCAAGATCGATTTTTATCATCACTCGCTGTGTCTAGATAATTCAAGTTCTAGATCAGTAAGATCCACTTCTTGATTAATCAAGTTCAAGTTCGGTATCTTTTGTTTTCTATCATTCCTAAGGTCAATCAAGTTCGGGAACATTATCACTTTAATTAGACTTCATTCAGCTTTATCAGTTTGAATCAAGCTAAACACCTCGCTCTTCATCTGGTTCGTGATCAATCAAGTTCAGAACTGGCATCTCCTAGACATCATACATTCTTTGAACCAACGTGCTGCTCACACATTAATTCAAAGAGGGGAAAATGTAATACCCTAAAAATGGTCATCTAAACCATGGGCCCCTAATCTCGACAACATCACCAAGGTCCTAACCAAAGGCAATTAAATCAACCTTGAGCACATTATTAATTCTTTAATCATCAAATATCACATGGCAAATCAATTACTCAATATTAATTAAATATTCATTTAATTAATTGAATCATTTCCAAGAATATCATTTTGATCAATTATCCTATTTTAATTTATTAAATATCCTTGCATATTTAATTAATTAATAAATTTTTCATTTAATCATGCAAAAGGAATTAATTTATTACACAAGAAGAATTAATCACAAAGCAAGAGTTGAATTGAACATAAAATAAAAGAATTGAATTGAGAGAGAAATCAAACTTGAGATATTATTTCTTTTTCTAAATTTAGAACTGGAAATCACAAAAGCAATTAATTGAATTATTTTTTAAAATTGGAACTAAAAGCTTTTTAGAAAAACAAGTTCAGTTGCATTGAAAAGACTCTTTTCTTGAATAAATAAAAGAATTATCTTTTTGTATCACAAATGCATGGAATTAATTTATTATTATTTCCAATGCAACTTGGACTTCTAATTTGAATGCATTTCAATTAAACTATAATTGGAATCTATCTCAAGGTTAACTAAACCTGATTTCTCAATTATTTCAATTAATCCTAAATTGAGCTTTTTTGTAATTCTCTATAAATTCAGTCTGCAGCTCTCATTTCAATTCACCCCAGAGATTTTTTGAGAACATGCTTGGAGATTATTATCACGCTAATTTCACTCTGGATTCATTGAAGATCATTGTGCTTTTTTAAATTATTTGCATCCATATTTAGTTTTACTCACCCATATTGTTTGAACCCATATTGCTTGAATTGATTATTGCTTGAATTATTCATCCATCGTGCATCCATATAGTTAATATCATATAGATTAAATCCTTCATCTTGGTGTAGTCTAGTCACTGGTATTGCTTATAAAAATCTGAGAGCAATCTTATACTCGCATCTTTTAGAAGGCAATTAGTCGCTTTGTTTGTTTTATTATTGATTGATTATTATTTACTAACCATACATGTAATGACTTATTGAAGTGTTGTGCTTGCAGCTACAGAGCCTTTTTCACACACACACAAATGAGGATGCTCAATCATAAAAGTATCATGCTCACAGAGTGGTCTTATCTTCCCAATTCATCCCAAGCCCTTACAAGAACTCAAGGCAAGCATGGGGAAACTATTATCTTGGTTAATTCATTACCAATATTCACTCATTTTCACTTGATTATTGAATCTTACACGTGATTACCGCACATGACCAATTTGGGTTGATGTCATATTGGGATTCACTCCCATAACCTTCTCTAGTACATATGTCCTAGACTCATCACATTCACTAACAAATGTGGAATTAAAATCAACCAATGCACATTTCCTAATTTATCACAAGTTTTCACATCACACTTACAAATATCTCACTTCATGAAAATCACATAAACATGATCCAAACACATCAAATTCCACGTTTTACAAATTATATCGATACATTCACATAATAGTCCATTTCATCAATTCACATTTCTCTATTTTTCTCTAAAACCCAAAATTTCTCTAAAACCCAAAAACAAATAATTTTCTACAAACTCTATTAAAATACCTTCAAAATTCATCAAGTTTTAAATTTTCAAAAATAAAACATCTAAAGACACTCTTTGGTTTTAAAAGTGCCCATCACCATTGTTTTAACATTAAATTTACATTTTCATCATTTCCTAAAAATTTGGGCATAATAACCCGTTATTGGGGAAAAATTACAAAATTTTAACACACAAACTAATTGAATTATTTTATTCAATTATAATTACAAGGGGTGATTTTTTTCTACTCCATTAAACCTTTTCCAAACAAATAGAAACAAGAATGAAACAAAATAGAGGAGAAATGAGGAACTTACCTCAAATTTGCCTCAAATTTTAATCCTCAAGTTCCTCAAACACACAAGAGAAGCACTCAAATCCACACAACAACTAACACCCTTTCCCATTCCTATCCCAATGCCACAAATTTAAATCCAATCCATCCACCAATGACTTCACAATTGATAATTTGAATTTCAAGAAAGAAGAGGGTTTTCTTGCACACAATTTCTTCCAAAAATGACTAAGTGTAAAATAAACTAATTTTCCCTTTTAAACCCTAACTCACATTTTTCTTCTGAGAATTTTGTTCTCCATTTTGAAAACTTTTGTTTCTTCTCTTTAAAAGTGAAAATTACTGCCTCTGTGTTGCAATGGAAGAGAACAACAAAAGTTTGAAATAAAGACAACAACATGAGGTTCCAGAATCAGGAAACCTCCTACACTTTAAGCTTATAAAAGCTTGGGCAAGTGAACCCTTTTAAAGACTATTTTCTCACAAAAATAGTAAATGGTTTGTAGAAAACCAGTCTAAATTCCTACAAACTTTCCATACTGACCAGTATAACTAACCTTTAAGGGACTCCAACCTTTATGGAAAATATGGTTATGCAAGGATCTTTTAAGGGACTCCAACCTTCTTCTACTGACCTTATTTGCTCCCACCAACAGTTTGTGGATGATACTATTATTATGGGGGAATCTAGTATCTGTGAAGCTAGAGCCCTGAAGAATACTCTTTGTAAGTTTGCCTCAGCTTCTGGTTAGCTCATTAATTGGGTCAAAAGTGAATTTTTTTCATCAATACTCTAGAGAGAAGACAACAAAGAATCAGTAGAATCCTAGAATGTAGGATTTCTGATCTTCCTGCGACCTATCTTGGCCTCCCTATGTGCATTGCACCTCCTGATCCTTTTTGGAGCTCACTTGTGGATAAATTTCATAAGAAATTAGCTGGTTGGAAAGGAGCCCTTTTGATTCAAGCTGGAAAGCTTCAACTTCTAAAAGCATCTCTTCAAAGCATACCGATCTATGCCCTAAGCCTGTTCAAAATTCTAGTTAAGTATGCTGATGCAATTGAGAAAATTCAAAGAAAATTTCTATGGTCAGGGGTTGAGGACAAGAAAAGAATGTCTCTTGTGGCTTGGGATCAGGTATGCAGACCAAAAAGTAAAGGAGCTCTGGGCCTAAGAAGAATCTGGACCTTAAATGAAGCTCTCCTATCCAAGCAAGTCTAGAGAATGTTCCATTCAGATACTGAATGGTGTAAAATCTGGCGAAGTAAGTACTCTCTTCTATCCTCTTCTCTTTCTTCTTTTATCAATTCAGAAATTAGTATTAATGGGTCCCATATATGGAATCATGCCTCTAAGTGCAAAGAAAGCATTGTTAAAGGAGTTATATGGAAAGTTGGAAATGGTAGGAGAGTTAAATTCTAGGAAGACCCTTGGCTTTCTGATAAACCCTTGACTGATTTCCTTGAATGGGCCCCTCATGCTCCCTCCTATATTAGAATTTTTAGCACCTTAGTTGAAGGGTATTGGTCTGGCAATAAATGGCGAAACATTGAAAGTATCCACCCAAGCCTCATAAAGCTCAAGATCCACCTGTCTTTGGTCTGGTTGAATAAAGAGGAAGACTCCCTCATTTGGAAATATGAACCCAAAGGTATTATTAATGTTTCTTCAATGTATGGTGTTCTCTCCCCCACCCCTCTTGATAATCCTTTCTGGTCTAAAGCTTGGATTAAGGGCCTGACCCCCAAAATCAACTTTTTCTACTGGACTATTCTTCAAAATAAAATCTTGACCCTAGATAACCTCAAGGGTAGAGGTTTTGCCTTTCCTAATAGATGTGCTTTGTGTCTTAAGGAGGAAGAGTCAGTGGACCACCTAGCCATCCAATGTTCCTTTTCTGCCTCAGTTTGGGATAGATTTCTTAAAAAATTTAGCATTGATTGGGTGCTTCCTAAAACCATCAGTGAGTTGTTCTACTCCTGGAATATCCATTGGTCTAACTCCTTTTTAAGATCTCTATGGAAGCTATCACTTCCTCACATTCTGTGGGGATTATGGAAAGAAAGAAACAGTCATATCTTCAGGGACACTTTCCTCAATCAGGATATTGTGTTCCAGAAAATACAATGGGTGATTGTGGAGAATATTGGGATTATTGGGTGTCTATGTTTTTCAACCAACCCATTGGAATCTAACATCTTAAGTTCCTGGAATTTGAATAATATTGGAAGCTCTGACCCCAAGCAAAACAAAAGACTTGAAGCAAGATGGCAAACTCCCCCTCATGGCAGGTTCAAAGTTAATTTTGATGGTGCTACAAAAGGTAATCTGGGCCCTGCGGGTTGTGGAGCTATTCTTAGAGATGATAAAGGAATATACAAGGAAATGATTGTTGTCCCAATAGGGAGTCAAACAAACCACAAAGAAGAAGCAATGGCAGCTCTCCAAGGAATTCTCCTTGCTAAAAGATGGAATTGCCCCTTCATATGGATTGAAGGGGATTCAAACAACATTATTAAATGTCTCAAGGGGACCTCAAAGCCCTCATGGTCTATCAATAATATTATAAAAGCCGCTAGAGACCTTATCAGCACTTTTCAAAAAAGTTATATATCTCATATCTACTGTGAAGCCAACGGGTCTGTTGACTAGGCAGCCAATGCGGTGGTCAATAAAAATAAAATGATTACATGGATGGGAGAACAAGGACTCCTTGAGGATGCCAGAATAATCATTTTTAATGACAGATATAGTAGTACTCCAAAGATATTTGATGGACAAAATAATAATGAAACATACTAATTGGAGTACTCTGAGTTATTATAATATTGTCAGTACCATTTATTATAATACTCATCCTATCACTTCCCATGCTTTCTGGGTAAAATTGGTAGCATCAAGAAACTTTATGTCTAAAACTCTCTGCAAGTTTCATTTTTCTGCTCTGAACAGTGAAAACATGGGTGGAAACAGATGTCAATACGAACCTAGCAGCTGCAAGGATTGGAAGCAGAAGGAGGAGGTCTGTAATATTTTGCAGAAGGGCGGGTTTTCTAAATTTATGGAGAGACTCCATGGATAGGATGGAACGGTTACCAGTTTCTTCTACAAAATTTGGAAAAGGGGCACTTTGAAAATGGGAGACCAGACTATTGTCATAGATGAAGATCTTATCGCCCAAGCCACGGGTCTCCGAAGGGAAGGAAGCAACTTCTATAGAGACAAAAAAGTGAGTAAGGAGGCCATTGACAGATATCCTGAAACTGACAAGGAGAAAAAATGCCTAGTGAAGCTAAGTAAAACCTACTATCCCCCTAGGGCTTTTGTTAAACCTTGGCGGGAGGTCCTCTTTGTTATAATGCGCTATATTACATTGGATGGTAGATTTACTAAAGTATACGGCTACCATTTTGTGTTGTTGAATCATTTTAGGCATGATGAGAAGGTTAACTTTCCTTATTTTTTGTTATGCTCTATGAACGCCACCATTAAGGCCTATAAAGAGAACCCAATGGGGGACACTGCCATGCATCAAGGCTTAATGGTCCTTATTTATGACCATCTCAAGGCTAATCAGATTGCCCGCCCATGGCCCTTTATTGAGTCTAAGGAGGATGGGTCAGACTCTATTTTTTCTATGGATGAGGGTTCCGACAGTGACCCAACGAGTGACTTTGAGGAGAGCTTGAATGACTCAAAATTTAAAATTGGTAAGAAGAGGAAATATATGAAAAGAAGACCTTCTTCCTCAAAGGGCAAAAAACCTAAAGGCAAAATCCTCCAGATTAGCTCCTCAGAGGAGGAGGAGGAGGTCTTTGAAGACTCAGAGAAGGAGAAACCCCAGGGTTCTCTAAAAAAGAAAACTAAAGTCCATACTCAGACTAGAAACAAGCATAAGAGAAAGGAGGAGAATGTGAAGGAGTTGGAGGCTCATAAGTAGGAAAAGATTTTGGAAGCTGAACAGAACCTGGAGAAGGTGATCACTGGAGAGGTTCATAGGGTTGACGACACAGCTACTGTTGGTGACACTCCGAAAAAGGAATGGGACAACTCCAGTAAGATTGAGCTTCCTCCAAACCCTCCTCCTGAGGGTATGAAAGGATTTATGGACACCATGGAGTGGTTAATAACTAGTTGCAAGAAAGTTGTGGATGACAACAAGAAGCTCAGCCACAAAATTCAGATTCTGGAAACTATCAACACTGGGGAAGGGAAGACTATGGCTGATTATATTGAGGACCTAAAAAAAACTATTGCAAAAACTGAAAATATAAGAGACTCCTTCAACCCCAAATTTGAGAAAATAGAGAAAGACCTGTTGGAGAGGAAAACTCGTGTTGACGCTATGGATCAAACTATATCGAGCAATGTCAGTAAAGTCAGCAAAATTGACGATTGCCTCAAGAGTATTGCAGAGCAAAGTTTAGACATCCTGAAGGTTTCTGCTGGCAATACTAAAACTCTCATTAGCAAATTGGATGATGAGAAGGATACCCAGGATATTGACCTTGACACTAAAGGCACTGGAGATGCTCAAGGACCTAGAACTAGAACTAGAGGTAAAAAGAAAGAAAAGAAGCCTAATAAGGACCTGGATGATCTCAAAGTTGTTGCGGCCACCTGTGACCAGTTGGTGAAAAAGGTGAAGGACCTTCTAAAGACTATAACTGTGTAGTGCCTTCCTAGTTTCTTTATTGTTTCTTTCCTTTGTTGTCTTTTTGGTTTGCTAGTTGTATTGCCAGTCATTTTGTAACTTATTTTTATGCTCTGGACTCTTTCATGACTTATCTTAATTTCTTTTGTTAAAGGTTTCGGGTCCTGAAAACCTATTTTTCTTAATTAATTAGAACTAACCTAAATGGAAAATTGATTTGACTTTTTTAAAGGATCACAAAATGCAACAAAAACCAACAGATAAACCAGTGCATTATACAAGCAATAGAGTCATCTACAACAAACTGCAACCTGGCAAGAGAAACTAGTACACAAATCACAAGTTCCTAATCTATCAACTCTGAATATGCCTGACATACACAGAGTCCTAATCTGCACCAGATTTCATCATCAAATCCACACCAAAAATACTAATATCAATGACTTTGTTCAAAGTATTTTATATTTTTCTCCTTAAGAAAAAGACTCAGAACAACTTCATTAGATGCCTAACAAATCATTCAAATAAGCAATCCTCGATTACTTAAATGAAATAAACACCAGTAGAGTGACATGGAGACAATGCAATTCTGGATTTTAATTCTCTGGACTGTATATTTCATTCCTCTATCAGAAGGTTACAAGTACTTCATATTTAACTCAGAAATTACTAAGACAAAGGCCTGTATTAATTTTGTCAGAGTTTAGCTACAAAAATTTTGTGTCCCTGTTCTAGGTAGCTTGGTATTATTTTATAGAAATCAAGATGCAACAAGCTTTGGACCACCTAGAAGAAAAATCTTACCCTAACAGTCATTTATTGAAAAAGTTATATTTATGTGCCATTGCGATTGAGGGAGAAACCTAACATTCTTTCTAGGATGCATGCTTCATTAATTCACTAGGAATTCATTTGGAAGATGGTCGAAAGGGAAGGCTCCTATTACCTAAAATTGGTTACAACAACCGCCAGCTTCATAGTGCTAGTGGGTCATCTTGTACCAGAGCATTGATGAGTTCTTATCTAAGAAAACATAGAGTGATGCACCATTATGTTCTTCGCATATTTTGCTACAGATCTCCTGGATACCTCTCACCAACCCATTTTTATCTTGAAGCAATGTCAGATGCAACTTGCATAGCTCTGCCAATATTTCTTTTGAATATTTAAAATTCTTTGGCGCCAACGGATCAAGTGGCCTTCTCTCTGAGCACTTTTCCTTTAGTCGCCAAGTCGCAGCCTTTAAAGTTCAAATGTATTTTTGTTGTGGTATAGCGACAACCATCCTATCATGGGAAACTAACACGCCTTTTAACTTCCCTGAGTAATCTGCTTAGAAACAGGCCCCATCACTTGGTCTCTAGCTATTACAAACTTAACCTATCGCACTTGACCTGTAGAAAATCAAATCTTTCTGACTGAAGAATAAACCCTGAGATCCTGAGGTCACTGTCCCAAAAATACTTGTCGTGGGTTGCACTTGATTGCAAAATCAAATTCCTCGGATCAAGAGCCATCCACTGATATTTGACAAATCCATATCTGGGCAAAAATTAACCCTCGCAAATCTTGGCCACATGTCACCTCCTGGTTTTCTCATGAGTCCCTCTGGATTCCACCTATCCTACTACTTCATCAGTCGCCAAGTCACGGCCATTGACATTTGAGCACCTCCATCTTGTCGTATGGCGACAACCGTAGATCTTCTTTGAACTTTCTTGTTCTTTACTTCCTTTGAATTGTTCTTCCTATGGGTCCAACATGGCGACCACCGTATCCATCCAACCGTCAGATCCCTCTTGACAGGCCCACCGGTTAATTCACCTGGGCTACTCTCTCCTCTGGTAGGTATCACTCTTTTGGCCAAACATCCTCTTGAGCTAGTCATTTTCTTATCTCATCAAATCCATAGTTTCATCGATGCCATTATTTTATCAATGAGATCAGTTGATATTTCTTTGATGTACCCTTGTCGATGGAACCAAGCTTTCAGTGAAACCATTTAGAGGTTCATTATAGCCAAGGTCTGCCCGACATTCATCTTGATGACATACCACCTTCTCTGCCACGTGGCATAGCACTGGACCTTCCACCTCATCAGCTGTGTGCCACCACGTGGCACCTCATGATTTTCTCCCGAGATCCACCTGAGCATGGCCTCATCCGCCACCTCAACACTACCAGATCCACCACTCTTTTAGCTAAACCTCTTCTTCGGCTAGCCATTTTCATATTTTATCAAAACTCTAGTTTCATTGACACCTTTCATATCGATGAAACTGATGCCTTTGGTGAGTCCCTTCAATGATCCATCGAAGCCATGGTCTGCTCGATATACACCTTGATGATATGCCACCTGTCTACCATGTGGCACTCTTTGATTGGCTCTAGAGCTCACAACTGGGTGCCACCTATCGTGAGGGTATTCATTCCGAGCTCTCCACTCTGACACCTTAGCAGGGCCTCCACTAATAGCCGGAATGAACCGCCTACCTTAACCGCTTGCATTGACTGTCGGCCATGGTTCACTACTAGTGGTTTGTTGCCAAGTCACAGGCGATATTTGGCGAGCATTTTTACATCATGACATAGCGATATCCCTTGGATCCATCTTGATCATCGTTGATCTTTCTTGATCTGCTCGACCTTTAGCCCCTCTGAGCCACTACATCCTATGCCATGATGTCACCACTTGTCTGCCACCTCATCAGTCACCAAGTCACGGCCATTAACAGTCGATCACCTTTGCATGGCGGTATAGAGATGGTCATGGATCTGCATTGAACCTGCTTGTTGTTTAACTTTCCCTTTTATTGCAAAATTTTGGGTGCTTTGAGATGCGCACAGGGGACCCACCGCTTCTGAGTTGCCACTTGAAAAAAGCTCGTAAGATTTGACACTTAGGATATATGCGGCCTTGCACATAAATACTGAAATGCTCCTCCCTGCGGTGAATGTGGGATAAAAGGTTCGCCTTAGCCCTTTCCATTGGGTCATCGGGATAGTCTGAAAACCTGACTACCGATCTTCTTAGATTTTTCGCGCTCTGCACCTTCCTCACGGGTCCCACCACTTAGTCGCCATGTCACGACGAATAACCATCGAGCACTTTTGGGTTGTGGTATAGCGATAGCCGCAAGATCAACAAGAACCTGCTCGATCTTTAGAAAGCCTGATAGATACATAGGAAAAGACATAAGACTTAGGAAAAATTAAAATTTATCAGAACCCACCCAAGCCTAGACTTAAAAGGGGCCCCCCTCTTGATGACGCACAGACCCTTCCGCTTAAGTGGAAAAATAATGAGCAAAGACTTTTAATCAAAAGAAAAGGACATTTTGAACCTTGAACCTTGAACCAATTTGCAAATGGTTCAAAACAGACATAATGCATTCTCGCTTGCTTATTAAAAAATATTACAAAGCCACGACTCACGCAAGAGAAATGGTTGAACCTTGATTCAAGTTCAATATGAATTACAACAATGCACTGCAAAGGCTTAATTTTTCAAAAAAAATTCACTGAAAAGAAAAAACCCTAAACCCTTAGAATTTTATAGGTCCCAACAGAGAATAAATAATTAAATAAAACTTTTCAATTTTCAAATACATATATTTTACCCTCATTATACAAAACATTTAAAATGAATATACATAAGCCACATTTCAATCTTCAAACATTAGATAACCATTTAAGACCCCCAAAACACTATTCAAAATTTTGAATTAAAATAAGTCTTGTATGCTAGGGATGTGAATTAATCAAGTAAAACACCTAACTCACAAATAAGACATTATATTAAGGAATAAATCAACAAATAAAGTAAAAGAGCACTCCCCAATGGCGTCTCATTATCCTCTATCTCCAAGGACCTCCTTGGTCTCTTGATTGGCTCTCTATAGCATGGACCTCCAAGATGACAACCCGAAGAACGAGTATACTATAATATGATCCTATGATCTAAATGAAAATGAGACGAATGATCATGATACTAGATTAACATGGTTGCTATGCTATAATCAAATAAACAATATGCTAAATGCAAAAACTATGGATGTTGCTATGCTTAATATGTATGCAAATATTCAAAATGCAAGATTAAGGATTAAGGATCCCTCCATGAATGAAAAGTGGGGGTATTTATAGCTTTTTCAAGGTATGAGTCTGGTTGGCAGGATTCAACGGTCTAGATTCAACCTAGAGAGATGGGTGGTGAGAGATGAAGAGGTCATAAAAGGCTTGGGGAAATATGACACTTGTCATTCTTGGAAGGACAAGTGACAAGGGAAACTCCAACAAATACCACACGTGTCCTACAAGAGGGAAAATGGCATGGAGGGGGAGAACATGTGGCAAGGAGGCCATGTGTCCTTATGAGGGGAGAGACACTCCATAGGAGGTTAGGATACGGGTAGTTTGCAGGGATAAGGTTGATTCAACCCAAGGTTAGATGGTAGATTGGAGGGTTAAGAGGGTACTTTAGATTAGGAGACATGTGAAATTTGAATTTAAAAATTTAAAATAGGTGGGAGGAGATAATTAAATAAGATAAATTAATTAAATATGCTCATTTTATTAGGCAAATGGAGAAAATGATTTATGATGGGAAGAATTTTGGAAAAATGAACTATATAAATAAATTATTCAATTTATTTATAAGTAGAAGAATTAAGGATCCATTAATTAAATAGCTCATATTTAATTAATTCTCTCCAAACCAATTTTCAATGTATACATTTTGCCCCTCTTTGAAGCAATGTGTTTATGACACGTTGGTTCAAAGAAAAATTTGCTTGATGTCCTAGACACTGATAAAAAAATTTATTTTGTGCTAGACCTTGATCGTTGTTTAATAATGTGTGTGTTGTCCTCGATTTCAGTGCGGCCAAAATCATGAGGCAACCCTACGAAACTGGTCCATTTCGTACCTCACAACCTCCAGGAGAGCTTGATCGACTCTGTTGGTTAGCTCATTTAGCTTTTCGCTTTCTGTTTTTATTGTTTTTAAGTTCTTTTAGATTTGCAGTTTTACATTATTCTTTCTTTTTGAAGGGATTTGCACATCAGACTTTAAAGTCCGATGTGCAAAATTTTGGTTCTGCCCATTCAGATCAGACTTTAAAGTCCGATGTGCAGGTAGTCCTTCTCCTATAGATCGGACTTTAAAGTACGATCTGCAGGGTCTTCGCATCTGCACATCGGACTTTAAAGTCCAATGTGCAGGTTGATTAGGAAATTTCTTGCATGTTAGAATTTAAAGTTCGACTTGCAAGAGTTTTAGTCCTGCATGTCAAGCTTTAAAGTTTGACATGCACTGCGTAATTAATAATTAATGCGCACATTTATTGCTAATTTTAGGGTTATTTATTAATTTTGGGGGATTATTTCTTCATTTCATTTGGTGATTTCTTCTCTGTGCATGCCCTCCTACTCCTCTCGTCGCGTTTTCAACCTCGATCACCTTGCTGGTTATCTAATTTTTTTCTTCGGCCGCATGGATTGAGGTAGGGTTTTGTTGTTTTTGAGTTTTTTTTTCTGCCCTTCCTTTTTTCTTCTTTGTCATTTCTTTTAGGTTTTCTATTGTTGGAGCACAACGGGTTTTAAAATCCGATTGCTCCTAAAAATCTTCCTCTCGAGTTCAAGGGCACATTGGACTTTAAAGTCCGATGTGCCCTCGAATCCTTTTGTTTTTCCTCCCCCTCTTCCCTTGCCTGCACGTTGGGTTTAAAAAGCTGACATGCAGGCTATTGAGTGGAGATAACTTGTAATGCCCCGCCAGGAACCCCGAAGGAAAACCCACAACAAGGGTAAAACAATTTTTTTTTAAAAATTATAATCATAATAAGTTCATAACACACAACATGCACAATAACACAAGTAGAAGACTAACACCAGAATTCCTTAAGGGTTACCAATGAATAATTAAAACCAAAAGATAAATTCCACAAATAAGGTTAATCCAATAATCCATCATTAACACAATGATCACAAGAAGCCATATTCAATAACAGATTACACCATTCAAAGATTGAAAGGATACAATATAATTTCTCTTCAATAAGCATGCACACATAACATAAAGGAAACTGATAAATAAAATCCCAATCTTAGAAATACATTGCTCTTTCAATACATGGTTTCTCAATATACATATAAAGATACAACTTAACCAATTACAAGGTTACAAAATATCATGATACAATGACCACATAGGTCTCCAAATAACAATAATCTCCAAACATGAGATAAACATGAGCCACGATGCACAGAAACACCTACAAAGCCAATCCTCGCATGAAGGTATGAAAAAGAACATCCGATGGGAAGTGGCACTACCACTCGACCATGTAATTCCCAAAATGGAATCACCCCACCATGCTAGGAGATAGTTGAGGACCCTCAAGCAAGAAAAAGTATGACATGATCGATAAAACAATACGACTCCATGATAGCACAAAGAGACTCCACAATAATCCAAGTGACTCGACATCACAAATACACAAGTGACTCGATATCACAAAACACAAGTGAATCGACATCACACACACAAGTGAACCTAAAGAGAGAGTGTCATCGCATAGCTTAAGATGGATACCATGGTACAGCCTCCATAGGTCCCAGCTCACTATCCTGGTAACCTCTCCTGAACCTCCGGTTCCAACTAAGTCTCATGTGGACCCTACCAGCATTTCATGAAGATAGGTGGTCGGTTTGCCATTCCAAGCCTTCTCTCTACATTATGAGCCTCAATACAAGCACTCACCTATGCACAAGGTACAATATCTTTATTAATGTTTGAGAACTACCCACCTAATCAATTAATTAGATTATCACTTATTACCTTACTTTTGAAGGTTCATCCTGCCAAACTCTTTGGGCGCAGCCCCCATTCGAAAGCCACTCTCTCAAAGGACACTAAACAAACATGATTACTTCACAAGGACCCTATGGCAAAATAGACAGCCATAACACCACTATCTAAAAACAAGTGGTCAAAATAAGGACATATTGACTCTTGGTTAACCATAGGGCAAAGACACTACATGGTTAAGACAATGAAGTCAACATATATCACTTGGTCAAAGGTATCAAATGCGCCACCATGGGATGACTGAACCACAAACCAGAAATAACACCATATAACTCTTGCAAGGAAAGCTAATTTCACTAAGTCCACACTCAGACAATCTTTGAGAAAATCAGCATCATAAGAACTTGTAACATTATTGATTGAAAATTAAATAAAACACTCTTTTACCATTCTCATCTATTCAATTTCCAAATCAATATTCCATCAAGGATAAAATTCACGTCAAATACTCAACTGAATAAAAACATGAATTCCTAACAGGCATTTAATTCATTTCTAGAATATATCCAAATTAACCAATTTGAATTCCTAATTCATGCCTTGATTTCCATAGATAAATTTATTAAACCACATAATAAAAATCACATGAAAAATCATCATTTTCATTTAACACTAAAAACACTTTAAAATATATTTCATTTTATCAAATTTAAGTTCATAGCATAAACCGGTTTGTACCGATAAGGGTACAAGGTCAAACGATGGCCAAGGCCAACCCACAGTAGTGCTGCTGTCGAGGCAACAAACACTACCTATAGGTAGTACCACTACCACTAGTAAAGGGCCTACCAACGGGTAGTGCCGCTACCAACCGGGAGCGGTACTATCATTTGGTAGAACTGCTACCATCGGTGGCAGTTGCTACCGACTGGTAGTACTGCTACCAACTGGTAGCAATGCTGCTGACTAGTAGTACTACTACCTGCGAGTAGCAGACACTACTGACCTACGTGGTGGAGCTAGCCTACCACGGGTTAAGGTAAGGTCTACGAAACATTTAAAAACATGCTTCCAAAGCATTAAAATCTTTTTTAACATGAACACGATTCATTCTCGGATCATTTCACGAGCACACACATACATAGTGTTAAATCCAAATTTCAAATGGATATTTACCAATAAGGCAAGTGGTGAAATAAAATCCCACAAGAACCCCAAAGCTTGGGCAACTAGATACTAGAAAGCACATAGCAAGCTAAATCTAGTTCATTCTATTCCAAATAGAATAGGTAATTCCAGAAGTTGATTTCCATGAACAAATAGCAAACAGCAAAAAGAGAAATGAACCATTTCTTTCCTAAATGCAAACATATGATATAAATTTCACAAAACCAACAATAATAAACACTCTTTCTTCCATTCCAATCGTTCCACAAGAATCTATAGGAAGATTTGCATTTTTTCAACACACAGGAAGCAACTGAAAAAAAAAATCAAATTTAAATTTCAAAACAAGAAGAGGTTATCCAACATTGAAGCAAACTAGCAAGCAAAATGATGGAAGAATCCCAATCCTTGCAACCCAAATCGAACTCCAGCTCCTCCTTCCAGAATGTTTTTCCAAATTTCTCTTCCCAATTTTCTGCCCCCCTCTTCCCATGAATTTCAGGAATATATGAAAAAAAATATTTTCACCTAAACTTTCTAGGTTGAAAGTTTTCTCCACCAATCAGATTACTTTATTTTTAAAGTAAAAAGCAATCAGATTTACTCCTTTTTCCAAAAACAATTCTTTTCCAACAATTAAAATGCAAAAGTCAAACTGGAAAGGTAAAAAGGAAAAGCTTTTATTTTATTTCCTATTTTCCAAAATACTTTCTTTCAACATAATCATTTATCATTTAAATGGCTAGGCAATTATTTATTTCCTTCCACAAAATATATTATTGCAACTTTACACAATGAAATAAGTCATTTAACCATTTAATCTAGCAAATCATTAATTTAATTAAATCAATAATCTCAGAGAATAATAATTAACTAATTACACCAACATAAGATAGCATCATCCATTATAATCATAAAAATTAATGAAAACACACAAAACAAAGATGATCAAATGATGACTCACAAATGACCAAACCAAACCACTATGACTCTCATACCAACCAGACGAGAAAGACAACCGACTGACAACACTCACACGAGTGTAACTATGGGTCAAGTTAGGGTCCAACAACTATCTCCTCCACTCCCATGGGACATATAAGGCACGCTCAAGCCTATGAAACCAGGTGGAGTCGATACCTCATACCTACCCGATACTTGTACTTGCAATGTCTTGCACCAAAGAACCACATGTATATATATATATATATCGATGAAGGAGAATCATGACGTTCCTTGTCTCACTGGAGTGAGTGAAAGAAAATCATCTCCTCGCATCCCATACACATGAAAACACACAACACATAAATAACGCATTGCACATATAAGGTAAAAGTGTCAGTCCATGATAATGATTCATAAAATAACATAAATCATAAGCACTGAGATACTGCATAAAATCACACACCACAAATCCAGATAAAGCATGAAATGACATTGCATAAAATCTGAATCAATATACAATAATGTTCCGCTGAAGTCCATCAAAAACATACAAAAAGAAAGGTGAAACATCTTAAAGTTCACAATTAAAGGGTCCAAGAAAGGTGAAACGTCTTCAGCAACAACTAAGACAGTCACAAAGGAATCAAAACAACAACCTGCTATAGAAACTGAGAAAGAAAATGAGCCAGAAGAAGGTGAAATTCCTCATCAAGAAGAAGCACAGGATGAAGAGCCAACACATCATGGCGAAATCAATGTCCTTGCCACCTCACAGGAACCTAAACATCCAAAGGTTATTATTCATACCATTGAAACTGACTCGGATCAAGAGGACGAGGGATTTGATGATGAAGAGTTAAATTTGGACATGTCACGGTCAGAAGATGCTCAACAATTTTTTGCATTATCCAATTTTTCCAGTTTGGATGATATTCCTTCAACCACCATTGAATCTTCAATGTTGGATTTTCCTAAAGCTATGGATCAAGCATTTGTGGAACAGTAGATGATGACTTTACCTTCTATGATGGTCATCACAAAAATTCCATCTCTGGTAAGCACTGAAATTATTTCCACTATGGCAGTCATAACATAAATTCCACCTTTGATTAGTACCGAAATTATTTCCACTGCACCTTCCACTCTCCCCTTTGTGGTTGTAACTAAAGAAGGGTCAGGATTAGTAGTTGTTACTACATCAGCAGGCATATCACTCGGTACTTCAACATTGATATCGATAACAACATCTACAACCGCTGCAAGTTCAAGCCAGTTTTCTCCTGAAATACCAAGTGATATTCAGCAAGCACCTACTACTCCACCCGCCAATCCAAAATTACCACCTTGGATGGAGGTAGTAGCACCCAAGAGGAAGAAACAGGTAATTTCACCTAATGAGTTTGATTTTGAGCAGTTGGTTCCACCAAATCCCAAAGGAACAAAGAAGTCGAAGACTGTCTCTCAGGTGTTAGTATATCCAACTACTAAAAGGAAATATGTTGAGGTCATGGTACCATTGTCAGATAAGAGTAAAGATAATATGCAACCTGAAGACTATACCATGCAAACTGTAGAGTTGGGAGTAGACACACATGAGAGCGTTAAGCTCGATTCTCAAATGGCTTTTATTTCTTTGTTATGGAGGTTTGATCAAGAGAAGGATGAGAAGAATGAATTAAAATAGAAGTGCGAGTAATTGACCAATGTTCTTCTTAAAGTTACACAATCTTCCCAGGAGATTGAGCCCATAGGTTCTTCAATGGACACTAAATCTCTTAAGAAAGTTAAATAGGTGGGAACCAAAGGACGAGTGGTGGATGAATGGATTGCACGGTTGAAATAAGAAGGACCTCATCTTCTAAGTTCAACAATTGGGTTATTGACTGATATTGAAGTGATCCAAAGTCACATGCAAAGTATCAAGACCTCATTATCTCAAGAAATTAAAAATATTGAGAAGAGCACAACCCTTTGGAGAAACATGGAGGACTCAAAATAGACATCCTCATTGAAAATAAAGTGATTCCCACAAGAGAAAAATATATCCAAATCTTGTCACTATTGTCTCACAAAAAAGAGACAATAAGATTGACGATTGCGAAGCTGGATCGGGAAAGGAAGGAAGGTGATGATGAGATTGATCTTATTTCTGCCATAATTGTTGACCTTCCTTGTTATCTATATAATGACAATCAGAATCTTGTTACCAACGATGCCATCACTTAGGAGTTTCTTTCCTTAATGGATCATTGCACAAGATAGGATTTCTCACTAAGTGCATTCGACAAGTTACTGGAGATCCAATTCAGTTTTGAAGTCCTTGCATCCATGCTGAAAGATGGGAAAAAGAAATATGTGAAGGTTGAAGATGCAATTTCCTGTGTTCGTGTGATCACAAATTATACCCCAATGCTAGACCAAGCAGGGATGGAGGCCATCCTTACTAAGTTCGAATAATTCCACAAATCAAATGAGGAGGAGAAAGATGAACAAACTGTCCCCTTTTGATATTTTATTTTCATGTAGTTGCATTGTTAGATGCTGCAAGTTTCCTCGCAGCTATATAATTTCTTTATGTTGTAGTTGTAGTCAAGTGAGACTGTGTAGTTGAATTAGTCAACTGTGCCCACATTTTTCTCCACTCTTTTCATATATAAGGAGGACCCTCATTTGTATATTTTATCTTTAATTATGCTAAGAAAAACTCTGTCGAATTTTTGCCTCAACTAAGACTTTGAGATTTTGTTATGAAGATTTGATCAAGCAAATAAAGAAAGCAATTTTATTTGATCCCAAACTTTGTGTTGTGTCAAAAATTGTTTATATGAGTTGATGTTCTTACGTTCATGACTTATATATGTTCTTGAATTTCTTGATATTGGAGGTATTGTTAAGTGGGTAAAAGAGCTCTTGAATTGTGAATGTAGACTTTGTGCTCCTTGAATATTTGGGAAATTTTCTATTGTTAATTGATTAGTAGTAGGATTTGTATTGCTACTATTTCTTATAGTTTTAAGGATTAAGGAATTATATGTGACTTTGAGCTGGAAGTTGAATTCCTTACCATTGTGATAATTAGTTTAAGTTAGTGTTATATTCAAGAAAGACTTTGTGCTTCTTGCTTATAAAATTTTGGTATAGTTTGTTGGATTAATTATTTCATTTCCTTAAGTATCAAAGTGATAGGGAAATTGTAACAAAGTGGAGGGAGAATACATAGACTCTGAAAAAAGAGAGTTATATGCTCAAAACTAACCCACAGATTTTAATTTCTTGTTAATTAGAGAAGAAAATTCAAAGGGAACCTCCCCTAGATGAGAGGAGAGATTAATTTATCGACATAGCTATGTGTGAATCATATATTTTGTCATTGGTATGCTAGTGACAAAGTATTCACCCAACAGTCTTTTGGCGACTCTGCTGGGGAGAAATGTGCAACCAGTATTTTCCCTTTGGGTTGCAGTGTGCTTTTCATTGTAATATCCATTTTGCTGATTTTCTCAAAAATCCTAATCTAGCTGATCGAAGTTACACTCGTGGGCAACGATTAGCGAGAGTTGCCGATCCTACTTTTGAGTTTTTATAGCAACAAAATTTTCCTTTTGTGACACCTCCAGGGATGTGTTCTCCTTTGCAATGGACACGGAGTTTTCCTCCTTCTGCATGACGATCTCCCATACCAAGTGAGGCATCAAGTTTGCAAGTCTTATTTGATCCACTTGCAAGTCATTTTGTAATACCGCCATATAATCCATTAAGGATGGTTGTTGCTGGCCCTTGGGGTACCACTTTTGGTCCATTGCGCTTGACTGCACTTTTGCATTAACTTCCCAAAGGCACGCGGAAAAATTTTCCTAAATTCTTGGGGGATGGTTCTCAACATCCAGATGAACACATTGTTGCCTTCTACATCGCATGTGGGGTCCTAGGTGTTGAGCATGAAGATGTTTCGGTGAGATTGTTCATTGAGACTTTGTATGGAGCCATTGTTGATTCGTTCTATCATCTTCTGAACAATTATATCACAAATTGGGCAACTCTCAGAGCACTGTTTGAAGCAAGGTTCAAGTCTGTCCAAGATGATCATGCACTACTGGCGCAGTTAACTCAAATGAAAAAAGAGCCTCAGGAACCTATACGTGAGCTCGTAGCAAAGTTCAACAGATTGCACAATCACATTCCAGTTGCTTCACAACCCACCACTAGAAATTTGAAATGCTTCTTTATCAACGCTCAATTGCCAGAGGTGAGCTTTCTTTTGCAAAGGGATAATCCTAAAGATTTGACCGTTGTGCAACAGATGGCCATATCAATTGAATATGATCTTATCCTCACTGGAAAGATAAGGAGAGATCCTAACAAGGTTAGGAATAATCAAATTGTTGATTCATATTTTTCTTCAACAAATTTTGTTGATCCCATGATATAAAAGTTAGCAAATGAGTTGTTAGCGCTTAAGAAGCAAATTTCCTCACAAGGAAATACTTCTTATCATGATGACCCAAGAAGGACTTATCCAAATAATGCTTTCAATTGTGCCATGTGTAATCAGAATAAATTTCCTCCCGTTCTAGAGAGGCTTGCATTAGAAGCACCACCCCAAAATTCAGCTAAAGGTTATTATGAAGCTGAACAGAATGATCTTCCCCCTTTTGGTGAAGAAGACACCAATTTGCATCAAGAAGATGATGCAAAGTTGGCTGGTGACTCTAATATCAGGTTTATGCAATATCAAGAAGATGATACACTAGACATACGTGATAGGGATGTCTTTACAGTATTCACCTGCTCGCAAGCATAGGCAGCTCAGCCACCTATCATTGCGAAGAGTGATGATTCTATTCAAATCAAGGATTCTCAATGTTTGCCAGTTTCTATTGCTAAGAGTGGGACTCCCGTACCAAATCCTGCAAAAGATAACTCTATCTCAAAGGATGTCACGAAGGATAAAAGTGTAAGTGCTTCTTCGACTGCTGTCAATTTTTCTGCACCTATCAATTCTTCTACACCTGCATCGAAGACCAATGTACCTAATATTTTTCAAAATGAGAACCCAAATCAATATTTGATGAATTCTTTTCAGTCATTTGATATTTTAGACCATGCTAAGAAAACCAAAATACAAATGTCCGAGGTTGAATTTTTGAGATCTAACCCAAATCAATTTGACCATTTGGTCAAGTTTGTTAAAGAAAAATATACTACTCCTAGTAATCTTCCCAAGTCTAACTCACTTCAAAATAACTTAGTGACTTCCCCTTCTCCTGTATAAAAGATAGAACCATTCTATATCTCTTTGTTGATAAATGGCTACAAGCTTAGTAACTATGTAATCGATTCTGGGGCATTTGGTAATGTTATGTCATCAAAAGATGCCAATTCCCTTTGTTTAACTTTGACCAAAACATTTAGAAGATGTTTCTCTATGGATAATAATCAAGTCCCCTTGTTAGGTTAGATCAAGGATGCACACTTTGCTTTTGCTGCATTCCCAGAAAAGAAAATTAAGATGACAATATTGGTAGCTGATGTGTCAGCTTCCTATGGTCTATTGTTGGGAATAATTTTTTGTAGAGACGTGGGAGGTGAGTTAAACATGGATATGACTGAAGCTCATATTCCTGTTAAAGGAGTTATCCAAAAGCTACTTCCAGAAATAGAATCAAAATACACTATTGTCAAGTCTAGTGATCAGCGGACACAGATTCTTTTCGAGTCATCAGGTATGGGTAATTATTTTGTGCATGTTGATGATGGTTTAGAGGTTGTTCCTGAGATTGAAGATGTAATGCCCCACCAGGAAACCCCAAAGGGATAAGCCAAAACACAAGAATAGAGTGCAATAAAAAAAAAAATTTAAAGTTACACCACATTAAGATACAACAAGATATCAAAGATTCAGATTACATAGCGGAAGACTTCAACTAACACCTAAAGAGTTTCCCAACGTGATTACTTAAATTTCACAATTCACTTAACTCACACAATTAATCCAATAAGCTGATCATCTTAATAACGAGATAATTCTTAAACAAGGATAATTACTTTCAGAAGATGGAAATATAAATCACAATCAAAGATTCATCCATTAAGATCTATTCAATAATCTTCATTCAAGCTTTTCATTAAAATACAAGCCATACCTCTAATATTCTAACACACTAGAATTTCATCATAACATATGAGATCTTTTCAAGCATACTTAATTTCCTTAACAACAACTGAATATAATCCATTACTCTAAGTTACATTCTTTCATATTCCAATTTATTGCATTTAAAAGATGATTGCATAAATGCATCTACGATAAATTTCATCTAAACCACTTATGCATTCGATCAAAATGGCATTCAAGAAGGACTGCATAAAAGCATTTAAAGTTAATTCCATCTTATCCACTTATACATTCTAACATAAGCTATTCATACATGATAAAGTTGAAGGGAAACATAAGAGAATAACATCACATAACACCATAATGATCTTGGAGTTCACCCCTAAAGGGCTACATCTCCGGGTCTGCTCAACTGCAAGACCCCTCTGATAATTAATAAAGTTAAGAATACAAGAGGTTACACCATTTACAATCCTGCCATCAAGGCAAAACATAAACAATATACAAATGACTGCATCGGTCAATTAATACATAAACGATCCTTGAAAAGGAAAGGATCCAGCTAAACAAAATCAAAGCTAAAACAAAAGTCCAGAAGAGCATCCACAAAACTAAGCCATCACCACCCAAGGTCTAACATGAAACCGATACTCATGAGGGCAAGAACAATAGGGCGACCCACAAACGTGCTCCTAACAGGACAAAACGACAACACACTAGTGAACGTAGGGACAAGTGTCATCACACAACCTGGTATGGTTACCATGGCAGGTCTTCATAGGTCTCGGCCCCATACACTGGGTTACCCTGGCAACCTAATTTGAGCCTCCAGCCCATCCAAGCCTCATGTGGACCCACACATCCTCTCGTGAAGACAAGGATGATGGTTTGCCATTTCAGGCCTTCTCACAGCATGTCGGGTCTATGTTAGCACTCGACCCATGTGTGAGGCACATTTATCTTACTTAGAGATTACATCCTAATCTACTATTAGATTATCACTTATTAGACTCACTTTCGAAGGGTTACCCAATAGCCACTTTGGGCGCGGCCCCCAATTGAAAGCCACTTTCCCATACGACACTAGACTAAACTCAGACGAACTCAAAACCAAGGAATAGACATGGTTAGACAAACGGAGTTCAAAATGGAGAAATCCACCATTTGGTCAAACATGACTTCATATGAGGTGCACTGACAGACGGTACTCTAACCAGAGACCTAACCAACCATGGTCAAACACGAATCATCATTCGACACCCACATAGAGGATATGACCAAATATGACACTACCACAAACCAACAGTCAACTCGGAACCGAGGACTAGAACAGGTACCCCAAATCAATCCATACAACAGGGTCCTATCAAACAAAGCACGACTTGCCATTACATAGGCAAAAGCGAATACAGAAATTAAACTCGCAAAGGTAATAAACGGAAAAGACAATATCTTCTCATATTGATTAAACCAATAAAGGTCGATCAAGTTTTCTACATGATCTATGTTTCCAAAAATACACTAGCAGGAAATCATCATTGCAAGGTGAATACAATATCACAATTTGCAATAGTACCATTGTCTATTTCTCAAACAGAGGAAAAATATAAATTAACCATTCATTTTGCTAAATGAGAATATCAGTATCTTAACAATTTTCCCAAATGATACTTAATTAAATTTCCAAAGGCATATCGTTTAAATTCCTAATGTCCAATGGTTAAATATTCATTTCTAACATTTCCAGATGGCTTATACCATTAAAATCTTCAAACAATATATATTCGTGAATAAAGTATGTTTTATCTCAAAAAAAAAATTCCAATAAAACAATATTTCATCTTCCCAAAATATACACAATTAAAATTAAATCTTGCATAATAATCCAATTAAGTATTAATCAACATATATACATTTATACTCATTGATAAATATATATTAATATCAATTAATAATTAATTAACCACTTATTAAAAAACAACTTTTAAATTAATAATTTATTTATTTTTTTCTAACAAAAAAAAAATAATAGAAAAAATTGCGAATTAAAAAGGAGGAGGAGGGGTTTCCACGTGGACCCCACGTGGTCCCCATGGGAAAGTACACGCAGCCCCCAAAGGGGAAGCGCTGCTTCCCAAGGGAGCACGCAGCTCTCCCCAAAGGGAGCGCTGCTATTCCCAAAGGAAAGCACGCAGCTTCCCTTGGGGTGCGCAGCTATCCCAATGGGATACGCAGCTCCCACTTTGGGGTTTCCCCAAAAAATTTCACATTTATATTTTTATTTTTTTTTAATTTATTTATTTTTATTTTTTTGTTCCAAAACAATTTACTGTCAAAAATGCACAGTAAAAAAAAAATTACAGTCCCAGACTTAAAAATAAATATTTTTTTTTTCTTTTCTTCATTTACCAAATATCCAGATTTGAGAAGGGAAATCTTTCCAATACCATACCATTCAAGCAAAAAGAGATGGATTTACACAATTTTAACATCACATCTATCAAACCCCAATCTAAATTCCATTTTTAAACTTATATAAGAGAGAATCATTGGAGTTTTAAACGAATTTTTCTCAAGAACAGCCAAACCCCCAAAACTTGGTTTTAATTTTTTTTTTGAAAATCCATTATACAAACAAAATTGCCATCTTGAGGTTTGGAAAGGAAGTAAGGAGAATTTAAGATCCAGAAATTCAAACTACAATTTCTCTATTTCCCAAAAGCATAAGATTTTTAATCTACAACTAGATTTCTACATAAACACCAAAAATGACTTTCTTTAAGCAAGAACCCAAGAAATAATCAGAGGACTACCTGATTCAGCAATCCTAGCAAGATCAGAGGAAAGCCCAATCCTGAGGCTCAAGAAATTTCTCCTCCTCCAAACCCCCAAATTTTCCTCCAAAATCTTTTTTTTTTTTTTTTTTCTAACAAACATTTTTTTTCAAAAATATCAATCCCCAAAATTTTCCAAAAGTCTAGGTTATAAGAAAGAGTTGACCAAAATTTCATTTTTTTGGAATTAAAATTTTTATTTAAAATAATTCCCAAAAATTACTATTTTCCAACTATATCAACAAATTAAATTGTTTTTCCCATTTAAAATTGATTTTCTCACTCAACTGAAATTTAACCTTTCTATTTCAAAAATGCCAAAAGATTAAATTAATTCTATTGCAATTAAATTTAAATCTTTCTTTTTCAACAGCATATACAAAATGCATTTAATATTAAAATTAACCATTTAATTAAACTTACTCCCAATTTAAGACGAGCAATCCAATATCAACGATAATTCATATAAAGAAATCCTGATTAATTTAGTCCATTAATCTTTAATGCACAAACACATATTTAATCAAATTGAATACTAAGGACTAATTAATCAATTTAACCATACACACCAAGCATGCAAACCAAGAAAGTCAACCAGACAGACGACTCGCAAACCCAAACAAAAAGGGAATACCGACGACGACTGATGATGCTCACTTGAGCACGACTAAGGTCAACTAGGGTCTTATGACCACCTAATCCAACTCTAAGGATTAAAGAGGTACACTCAAACCTGCAAATCCAGGTGAAGACGAACCTCGCACTCATACAGCGTTGTACCTGAAATCACCTGCAACCAAGAGTCATACATGCATACATATATAAACTTAATGAAAGCGTTAGCCCGATATTAATACCACGAAATAGGAACACTAAACAACTTGCATACAACTAGTGTGAAAACCACATCAACGGCTATGCATTAAATCAAACATCTGACTATAACATTATATTAAGATAAACTGACCAAGATTAAACCGAGATTAGAAATTGATTAGGGTAGGGGTACTACATTCTCCCCCCCTAGGTTCCGACTTACTCCTGGAAGTCATAAGGCTAGATGGAGAACATGTCGTACGCATTAGCCCTGAAACTCATTCAACAAAGTTCAAATTGCACATAGAAATCTTTCCATAATCCAATGAAATATTACTGCGAAATCCTCTACAAATGCCATTACCCATTGGCAAGATACATCTAAATCCATACATTTCTTATAACATTCTAGAATTTATCCACAATCATAGCAGAGAAACAAGAATTTTCTCCCTTTCATTACACCAAATTAAAGCATTACAAAGAGGTAAACAACAATTACCATAATCATCTATCAAACATGACAAGAAAACATGCCATCAAGATCAATTTCCTTTACCAATCCATCTTTTTTTGTAAAACTTTATCACATAGGACTAGCTTCAAATATCAATTCCTACAACCAAATTAACTTTCATGAAATAAGAGCAACATAAATAACTCAATTGTTTACACTTGCCAAGCATATAAAAACCTTTCCAAAGACTATGTCCCATAACATAGTGACAAGTTAACACAATTTACTCCATGATACAATTAATAACCATCCACATAACTGGAATACATAACTCAAAAGGCCACATGTGAGCATGTCTAATGCTCAGTCAAAGATAACATGCATGATCAACATCTCTATGCCTGATCTCAGAACAACAATATGATCATAAATATCCAATAGCTCACTCAAGGCTTGATGGTGCTAGGCACACCATAGCGGTGCTACCTTCCATACAAGACCTTCGTGAACATCTCTTGTTGAGCAAGGTGGTTAGCCTCCAAGAGATAGTCACCACACATAGGTAGGTAGTGGGTCCTAGCTGCAACACAGCCTCACATACCCCCATCCTCAAGGTTCCTTATGACCACTTCCTCGTACACACTCTACCAAATCCGTATCATACGTCTTTGGAGAGGAATTTCACATTTCAACACAAGACCAGCATACGAAAACAATAAGGATAAACCAGTTTAGCCACCAAAGTACAGATGAATAAAGATAATAAATCATCAATTCCAACAGTAAGGCAAGAAAATAATCCGGAATTGCAACACCAAATCAAAAGTGCAAAAGATCACAAGATCGTGGCTAAACCTTCAAAGTCAAAGTAAAATAAATTGCTGGTCCCCAAAGAAATAATAAGAATATCACAACTGCACATAACATCACTATGTGACTAACATCTAGCCACCAATGAGGAAGGAAGGAACAACTGACTAGCTATTGCAGGAGCTCATCATGTGGTGCAACATGGTCACACTACCCACATGGCATGGCGGTGTGCACCTCGACATCACCCCGCATCACATCGTCACGCGGCATGGCAATACCCCAAGCAGAGAAAACACGCAATGGGCGTATCCCACATGGTAGTGTACCTCACGGAAAAAAGCACGTGCAGGTCACATCCCGCATAGCGACGTAGCTAGAAGGATACTCGCCGTAAGTCAGAGGTATACATGACTAGGGTCCACCCACATGCCCACCAACATGCACTAACTGGCAGCACATGTGAATAAACCTACCTTTCATGAAGACAAGGCAAAGGATCCTCCAAAACACACCATCACTATACACAAGAATCACCATCGCAATGCTCAAATAAAGGAAAGGAATAGGTTGACACATATAAACCTATAAATAGATTCATCAAAAGGGAAAGTATTGAGTACTCCTTTGATACAGTTTAATAGTACAACTATATCATTCCTCGAAGTAGAGAAGCTAAAGTCGCTTCGTGCTGACATTACTCGTATGCCAATCCATACTATTCAAGGAATGGTTACTTCGAATACTACCCCTTAACATACTGAGTTACCCACAACCCGAGGTTTGGTACTCAGTAGGGAAACAATTAATCAACATCACATAAACAGTGTGGTTTCCCATACTCATAAGCAACATATCCTCCATGGTTGATTACTTCACCAATCCATGGGCACATATAATAAGCACTAGTTTATTACAATACACACAATTACACCAGGACTGGTTTAGTCACATATACGGGGAGTACTTTTCAGTACGCTAACATCTATACAAGGAAGATTTTAATTATGCTTTCTATATAAATGACTGAATCAAGTTTACTCTAGATTTAGGTATTGAAATTATTAACAATTCACAACTACATAATGAAATAACATCATTCTTATAGCTTTCTTGAATCTCACTAAGCATTCATAACTAAATTACTAACTATGCAAATTTATTTCTAAAGCTTAAGACTTTCATCTTTCCATAAGAAGCCCAAAAGCAAACATACAATTCCACATGTTTTACAAACATTCTATTTAAATAAATGCATCCTTCGTAGCATTTCAAAAATAAATCTTATGATTAGGCAAAGAGAAGGGGAAGAGAGTTTGATAACCAAACTATTTCCTACAAAGACACAAGATCAACAAAATCACACTATAATATCAAATTTCTCACTATAAGCCTATCATTTAATTGCACGGTTTTCATTTCACTACCGTTTAGAAGGATGACAACTATCCTAACAAAACACTTCCAATAATTATGGTTGCAACGGGAGGTTCAAGTTTTCCAAACAAACAGAGATCAAGATAGGCAATCTTTTCGATAATACCAGACCTCTTGAGAACACTCTCTTATACTTAATACAATACAGACACATGTCATAATTTGCAACCTATTATAGAAATCACATTACGATCAAAAGTAAGCAAGGAGCTATCAACTAAATAATACATCTTAATGCATGCACATCAAACAAGTTTTTCATTCGCACTTTCTAAACACATTAAGGTAATTACATATACCCAAAAGCGAGTTCAATGGAGCATTTGCTAAAATAAATCTTCAATCAAACTGGTTTAATGAAACACATAAAACAATCTTTCGGGGAACACATTAATACTCTCTCGAAGCTACAATAACATGCTCCTATTAATACTTCTTCTACAAACTGAGCAGTTTCACATAATTCAACTATTCACATAGTAATGCACCTTACTAAGATAGAATTTAATTATACTACTCCTACAAAATACACATGGAGAATTCTTTAAACATACACATACAGTTTTCTCCCAATAACCAAAATAAATTTTTAAAACCCATAGCCCTTTAATAATCTAAAAACATAAGCGTCATAAGGCTCACACAAGGGTTCAAGAAGTCACACAAGGGTTCATGAGTTATCCGCTAAAAGCTCATGAGTTGAAGTACTCAGAAATGGAAACGCATCCATTTGTCGTGGTTAAAGTGGTGAAATGTTTCAAGTTTTATATTCTAAACTCACATGTCATCGCTCTTGTTCCTGATGTTGTTGTCAAGTCAATTTTGATGCAACAAGAGTTTGGAACTAAAAGGGGCAACTGGGTTGTTAAGATTCAGAAATATGACATGGAAATCAAGCCCACTAAGTTGGTTCGTGGAAAAGGTCTATGTTAGTTGATAGCTGACAACAAATCAATTGATGAATTGGTGCTAGAAAATGAAGGTATGAATCAAGATCTTCCCAAGGTTCTATTTGTTATCACCACTAATGAGCGGTATTCTAACTTGGCATATCTCTTAACGTATCGAGACTGTCCTGCGCACTTGTCACCTAATAAAAGGCAAACCCTGAAGCTTAAAGCGGTGAATTTTGTCCTATGAGACAATGGTTTGTATAAGAAATGTTTAGATGGCAATTTTTTGCATTGCGTGGACAAACTGTTGGGGTTCCAATAGATACTGAGAGGGGGGGGGGTGAATCAGTATCTAACCGGTATTAAATTTTCTTAAGATAAAACATGTAGAACATAAAGTAACAGTGTATCAGTATGCAAGAATTAATGTAATAAACAGAATCAAAAAAACATCCACATGAAAAGAACACCATAACACAAGATGTTTAACGAGGAAACCTGATGTGAGAAAAACCTCAGTGGGATTTGTGACCCACAATATTCACTTACTAGCCAATAAGAGAATATTACTTACAATAGGGGCCTGCACATGCAGGAAGGCCAACTGCCTAGAGCACACTGCTCAATGAGAAGTCACACTTACTTACAATGAGGATTAAGCTAATCCAATATTCTGTACTACTTTACAATACCATCTTCAATGCCAGATTCAGTACCGGTTCTTGCTCTATTCTTTACATATACCCTTGACCTACAATTCGCACATTAGGTCTGCCTAATAATTTTCTTTTTGCTCACTACATTCTCCTACAAATGTCTACAATGATCTCCTTTATATACAAGAGTCATTTTACAATTTGCCAAGTCGGCTTACAATAATAAACAAAATATTACATATCAAAAATCATGGCGGCCTCTATGTCGGTATACATCTTTTCTTCTGTGTCGGTGCCGGTGCTGGTGTAGAGTGGTCTTGTTGATGTCGGTGCACTATCTTGCTTGAATAATGCTTTGCCGATAGAATGTCTTGCTGGTGCCATAGGATTGCAAGGTTGCCATCAATGACAAAACCTTCAATCACACACAATGTCTCATTGGAGTGTCCATATGCCAACAATCTCCCCCTTTGGCATTGATGGCAACACTCATGAGAAATTTCAAAAAGATGTCCAAAAATGTGTAGACCAAAAAATTTACCAAAAGAAATGAGGGACTCCCCCTGAGCATATGATCCCTGTGTTTTGAATTTTCTCATCCTACTACTCCCCCTTTGGCATCAATGACAAAGGTTGTCAAGATGTTAGTAGAGTTTGTAGTTATACCGGTCCATAACCTCAACCTTGTTGTTGGGTAGTTATTATCTAAAAAAGATCGCCCAAAATTAAGTTTATACTATCCATAAACTTTTTGCTATCTTTTATTGTTGTTTCAGTTCTCTTCACAGTGTCGGTGAGATGCTGCAATTGCTCTGCCGGTGTTTTACTTCCTGGTGTTAATGCCTCTAAGATTTCCTTCCATAGAGATGCTAGATAATCCAATCTTGGACTCAGTTTAGATCTCAAGTATTTTGCCTTATTTATTATTGTCTCTTTCTCTTTCTCCTATTTAAGTAACTCTGTCTCAAAATTTGCTAACTTATCTTCAAAAATAGATAATGAATCCGGTGAGTTGACAAAATTGTCTGCAAGCTTGTTTATCTCTTCCTATGTCTTGCTTATCTTCTTGTCTATATCTACAGTCAGGAAGTTTGTTTTGCATGTGTCTTTGTACAGGTTTTTGTACTCTTTTAACAAACTACACAGTTTCGGTAGAAGTGTGTCAAAATCTCTGTTACACTTCTTAATTTCTTCCTCAAAGAATTTTTGTTTCTCCTTTTCTACAATGTCCTTTACAGATTCTACCTTTATTTGCTCAATATTTCCAAAAATGTATTTACATATTGTATCTAACTGTCCTAAAGAATCTTTATTATCTATATTACAATTAGGAGCGATTGTTTTCAAAATTGGTATTGAATCATCTATTGCTTTGTAAGCTTGTGAGCTATAATCAGTTATTTTCTTGATGGATTCAAGTAATACCTTAGTCACATTTGTTGACCTTGATGGTGACCCAACAAACTGAGTACCGGTGGAAGTGACCATGCTTGTATTGACCTCTGATAGGTTAGTTTGTGTCTGCATTTCCTTTAGCACTGGTTTTCCTGCTTCATTTCTTACTAGTGGCATCTGTTCTGGAGCCTTTAGCTCTGTTGGTTTCTCTATTTGTGCTTCAGATTCCATCTTTTTCCCTGTATCCACTGCCAATTGCTCTGTATTTCTTGTTACCGGAGGCTCTTTGGCTATATCTGATTTTTTACTTGGGTCTTTATCAACTATTATGTTGATCTTTTGGGTATCAACATTTACAGTGAATAGGACTTCAGGATTTGTATTGCTATCCTCTGTATCCATGCTTTTAGCTGACGGTTGGTTTTCAGGGATTGTAATTTTTACAGGTGGAGGTAGGTTATCTTTAACCTTTATGCTTGGAGGTCCACCAATTTTCCCTTTCCCTTTGTCCTTATCCTTCTAATATACCTTAATAGGCTCGGGATTCCTATATTCTTCTTGTTTTTCTTTTTCAACCAAAAATATGTCCCAACCATCTTCTATTTCCTCTGAAACCTCTGTAACTCTACCTGCCATCAGTGAAATTTGCCAGTGTGCAGTGGAAAAAACTATCTGGTTAGCCTGAGCTATCAGATCATCAATTTCTTTTGGGGAGTTTATCGGATATACTGCAAGTAGTTTTTCTATTTTTATTTTCTTGTCCAGTTCAATTACTCCTTGCCTTTTGGCCTCAAGTCTTTTGTATAAGTCATCAGGAATTTCATTTAAGACTTGCATCAAAAACTTTTTAAACATGTCCATGTGTAATATTACACTCTCCTCAACTTGCCCTTTCTCATCAGCCGATAGGGTGTCATAAATTTTCCCTATGTTCTTTAATTTTCCTTCCTCTATGATCTCATTTAACAAAATGTCTAGAGGTGCCAAGTCAGTTTTTGCCTTTTTCTTTTTCTTAGGGGTCAGCTTCTTTTTAGGTGTGACCTTTCTGACCGGAGATCTCACAGCTTGTTGCTTCTGCCTTGTCCTTCTAGGTGAAGGAGTGGTTGCCGGTGAGGGATCTCTTTTCCTAAAAACTCTTTTAAAATTTGCTGGCATATCTCCTTCTAAGGAAGTACCTACCGGTGATAGATGAGCTTCAGGTTGTGGGGCTGCCAACTCATCTTTAGTTATGCCAGTTTTCTTTAATATATCTTCCTTAATGGCTTTTGCTTGTCTAGATCCTTTTCTCACAAATGCTTCTACCTTCTTCATTCTTTTCTTTGATTGAATTTGGCTTTCTATGGTTTCAGCACTACCAAATATTTCTTCTTTAGGTTCATTGGGGGCTTCCAGAAGTGCTTTGGCATAAGTTTCAACTATGTGGTCATCTGTTTCATAGCCCATTTATGTTACCCAGATTGTCCTGGGGATGACTGCTTCCATCCATATTTCATCCTTTTTGATAACAAAGCATATATCATCTTTGTATTTGTCTACAATCTTCTATGATAACCTTGTCCTTTTCTTCAATTTTGTCTTTAGTCCTTGGAAAAAGTCATGAATGATGTTTTCCTTATTCTCGCCCATGGTATTGAACAGTTCTGTCAGTTGCTTTCCTACCGGTATGTCATATCTGAAATCTTTATATCCTATACCAGGAACTTGTTTTGTTATATGAAGCATTAGACACAATAACAGATTTCCAAATCTGAAGGTTCCTTTCTTATCCTTCTTTATCTTTCCAAGGTTGTCTATCAATTCATCCTTTAGCCATTCACAGATGTCAATTTTTGCATTGTTGGTTATTATGTCATAAGCACTCTTGATGCATAAACTTGAAACTGAGTTGAGTCTATTGGCATGAGTGGCTTTGTAACCTAATATCATGCTTATGAATCTCACATTTGTATCCTTTACATCATTGACCCTTAAAGATCTTTTATCAGATGTTGCACCTGTTAGGTCAATGACTAAATCATTTGAAACTTTCTTGTTTTTATCTGGTCTTTTACCGGTGGTCGGTAACCCTGTGACAGCTTTTACCGCTTGCTTGGTGATCTTATGAATTCTATCTAACCAGAAAAATTCTCCATGAACTCTGCTTAATACTATCCTAATCACATCCTTAGGAAATTTAGGAATACTAAGGATTTTTGTGAATCCTAGGGATTCAATGATTTTGTGTTTAGCTTTGATATTGCTGGTATCATCACATATCTCGGTTTTGTACATGGTTTTGATTTCCTCATCTCCTAGCTCTTCAATATTGCAGTGAATATACATTCTAGGGTCTTCAACATATACAACACCTTTAGGGATTTGAGAGAATGCACCTAAGGTATCATCTTTCTTTGCTATTTCGGGGACCAACTGAAATACGAGCCTAGGTCTTTTAATTACTTCCACAACAGTAGGGTTCGCTATGTATTCAATTGTAGAGGAGGATGCCATGATAAAATACCTTTTTCTGTCTTGGATGAATGATTGCTTGGAGTGTGCTTGCTTCTTGCTCGAAATGCCTTAGCTCGGAAATCTTCGCGCTCTCTGAAAGTTTGAAATCACGGTGAAATGAAATGGAGCCAAAACCTTATTTTATAAAGTCTTTTTTGCTACCTGCCACATTAATTGCTTGTCGGTAATGTATTAACTCAACTTTATTTGCCGGTAATGAGTGATTTTCAACTTCTTTTCTCTAACTGAGGGAATAATAGCACATGTGTCATTAGATTGCCAAACCCTCAAGATAATTTTCTTCAATTAGATGAAGAACTTCCTGCCAATGGAGCACTGCTCTGTCCTGCCGGTGGAGCATCACATTGTCTTGCCAGTGGAGCATTTGTTGGTTCTACTGGTGGAGGAGAATTCCCAATATTTAGATCAGCTTTTCTAATCCATTGCTTTGAGAATTCTTGCTTAACCTCTTCAACCTTTTCTTTACCTTTCAAGCTAGTACTTTTGTTGTCTACCAGTGTACCTTTACTTCTACAAAATTTAGCAATATGACCAATCTTGTTACATGCATAACAAGTTACATTATTTTTCTAAATAGCTTTCCCATAACCTATGCCAGTTTGTGTTCTGCATTGATTTGATAAATGTCCAAATCTTCCACAAACATAACATCTTACATTCATTCTGCAGTTTTCAAAGTTATGACCAAATTTGTTGCATTTGGAGCATTGGCCGGTGGGAGGATTGATATTCTGATAATTCCTAGATCTACATTCGTTTGCCCTATGACCATATTTATTACAGTTAAAGCATTTTCCATTGAATTTATAAGTATTAGGAGGTCTTACTGGTTTGTTGTGATCCTGAGTATTTGCAGTACCGGAGCTTTCTCCAACTTCAAATCCAATTCTAGAAGTGTCACCTTTGGGTTTTTGATTCTTCAATAAGGTACCAAGTTCTTCTAAGCTTTTCTTGAATTTTTCTTTGTGTTGATTTGTAGTTTCCAATTCCCTTTCCAAGATTTCTTTTTGTCTCATTAGTTCATTCGAGTCATTCTGAGTATGCATCAGATCTATCTTCAACATGTCATTTTCATAGCTAAGTCTTGTGTTCTCATTTGCTGCATCACTTAGTCTTCTGGTAAATTCTTCTTCATTCTTCTTTCTGTCCTCGATCTCTTTGCAAAATCTCATAGTCATATCCTGCATTTCATTTTTTGTTGTCATGATCTCTTGTTTCAACTTGCTTATCATATCATTAAGTGATTCCTTTTCATCATTCTCATTTTGCAATTTTTCACAAAGTTATATTCTCTTATTTCTTGTAACAGTAAGATTTTCTTGTAGTGCCTGAATGATATCCTGAGCTTCTTTTAAATCATCTTCTAATTTGATATTTTTCAACTTCTCTGTATCATAGTCAGTAAGAGCTCCTTCAAGTTGCTTCATCAGATTTTCCATTTTTACCAGTGTCAAGATCTTCCTCAAGCTATTAGGCTACTGAAAATAGAGGACCAAGCTCTGATACCAATTGTTGGGGTTCCCACAGATACTGAGAGGGGGGGGGTGAATCAGTATCTGACCGGTATTAAATTTTCTTAAGATAAAACATGCAGAACATAAAGTAACAGTGTATTGGTATGCAAGAATTAATGTAATAAACAGAATCAAAAAAACATCCACATGAAAAGAACACCATAACACAAGATGTTGAATGAGGAAACCCAATGTGGGAAAAACCTCGATGGGATTTGTGACCCACAATATTCACTTACTGTCCAATAAGAGAATATTACTTACAATAGGGGCCTGCACATGCAGGAAGGCCAACTGCCTAGAGCACACTGCTCAGTGAGAAGTCACACTTACTTACAATGAGGATTAAGCTAATCCAATATTTTGTACTGCTTTACAATAGCATCTTCAATGCTAGATTCAGTACCGGTTCTTGCTTTGTTCTTTACATATACCCTTGACCTACAATTCGCACATTAGGTCTACCTAATAATTTTCTTTTTGCTTGCTACATTCTCCTACAAATGTCTACAATGATCTCCTTTATATACAAGAGTCATTTTACAATTTGCCAAGTCGGATTACAATAATAA
Organism: Cryptomeria japonica; assembly: GCF_030272615.1. Classification (NCBI taxonomy): domain Eukaryota; kingdom Viridiplantae; phylum Streptophyta; class Pinopsida; order Cupressales; family Cupressaceae; genus Cryptomeria; species Cryptomeria japonica. The sequence continues at coordinate 308,020,883 of NC_081412.1, read as the reverse complement.
ACAAAATATTACATATCAAAAATCATGTCGGCCTCTGTGCCAGTATACATCTTTTCTTCTGTGCCAGTGCCAGTGTAGAGTGGTCTTGTTGATGTCGGTGCACTATCTTGCCTGAATAATGCTTTGCCAGTAGAATGTGTTGCCGGTGCCATAGGATTGCATGGTTGCCATCAATGACAAAACCTTCAATCACACACAATGTCTCATTGGAGTGTCCATATGCCAACACAAACAACAACAAGATTACTTCAAGCTTTTCATGATCTTGCATGTGGTGGACATTTTTCTGCCCCTGTCACTACACATAAAATCTTACGTGCTAGATACTATTGGCTGACATTTTTTAAGGACACATACAGTTGGGTTCACAAATGTGAGTAGTGTCAGCAATTTGTGGGTAAGCCTAAGCTAGCTGCACTCCCTCTTAAGCCAGTTGTAATTGAAGAGCCCTTTCAACAGAGGGGATTGGATTTCATTGGACCTGTCAATCCGACATCTAGTGCAGGTCACATATATACATTCTCACAACAATAAATTACTTCACTAAGTAGGTGGAGGCAATTCCAACTAAGCAAGCTACTTCAGTGGTGGTTTGTCAATTTTTGAAGGAAAACATCGTTTCAAGGTTTGGTGTTCCTCATAAGATAGTAACCAATAATGCTTCATGTTTTTCATCTTATGAGATCATTGAGTTTTGCTTCAATTATGGTATTACCCTTTCACACTCATCTGACTATTATCTGCAAGGAAATGGCTAGGCGGAGTCAAGCAACAAGAATCTGGTTACTATTATGAGGAAGCTTGTTGATGAGAGACAACGGACTTGGCATAAATCTCTTTATGATGCGCTATGGGCGGATCGTATTACTCCAAAAAAAGTGATCAGTATATCACCTTTTCAACTTCTGTATGGATTGAATGCCAAGATTCCTATCACTGTGGAACTTCTAGCATTAAAGCTCGCCAAGGCCGTTGAAGAGAAATGTAAAAGGAAGTTGTACTTCTTGTAAAATTTGAATAGTTTTTTTCTTTTTAGTCTTTTCGTCGCCTAACTCTATAGACCAATGGATCTAGGCACTCGGAGTTCTAGATTCTACAAGCTTCAAGTGGTGTAGCTTGTTCCCCAGTTAGAGCCAGCTATTGTCCTCGATTTCAGCGTGCCCACAATCATGAGGCAACCCTACGAAACTGGTCTGTTTCATACCTCACGACCTCCGAAATAGCTTGATTGACTCCGTTGGTTAGCTCATTTAGCTTTTTGCTTTCTATTTTTATTGTTTTTAAGTTCTTTTAGATTTGCAGTTTTGCTTACAGATTCTTTCCTTTTGAAGGGATTTGCACATCAAACTTTAAAGTCCGATGTTTAGGTAGTTCTTCTCCTACAGATCAAACTTTAAAGTTTGATCTGCAGGGTCTTTGCATCTGCACATCGGACTTTAAAGTCCAATGTGCAGGTTGATTTGGAAATTTCTTGCATGTCAAACTTTAAAGTCCGACTTGCAAGAGTTTTAGTCCTGCATATTGGACTTTAAATTCTGACATGCACGATGCACTTAACAATTAATGAGCACATTTATTGCTAATTTCGAGGTTATTTATTGATTTTTGGGGATTATTTCTTCATTTCGTTTGGTGATTTCCTCTCTTTGCATGCCCTCCTGCTCCTCTTGTCACATTTTCAACCTCAATCACCTCAACAGTTATCTCATTTTTTTTCTTCGACCATGTGATTGAGGTAGGGTTTTGTTATTTTCGAATTTATTTTTTTCTGCCCTTCCTTTTTTCTTCTCCACTATTTCTTTTGGGTTTTCTGTTGTTGGAGCACATCGGATTTTAAAATCCGATTGCTCCTAAAAATCTTCCTCTCGAGTTCGAGGGCACATCGGACTTTAAATTCTGATGTGCCCTTGGATCCTTTTTTTTCTTCTCCCTCTTCCCTCGCTGCACGTCGGGTTTAAAACCCCGACATGCAGGCTAATGAGTGGAGATAACTCTCTACATATTGGACTTTAAAGTCTGATATGCAGGAGGGTTAAACCTAAAATATTAAACTTTAAAGTCTGATATGTGAAGAGATTGTCTGATTGACATATCGGGTTTTAAAACCTGACATGTCAATTGGTTTCCCTTCCCTTACACATCGGACTTTAAAGTCCGATGTGCTGGTCTTATGAATGATTTTTCACTTGCACATCAGACTTTAAAGTTCGATGTGCCGATGACTTTCCCCCATTTTGCACATCGGACTTTAAAAATATGATATGCAAGTAAAGATTTTTTATCCTTGCACATCGGATTTTAAAGTCCGATGTGAAAATTTTGACTCTTAATGTGCAGATTGGACTTTTTTCCCCAACTTGCTAGTTTTGACAATTTTTCTCCCAAGCCTATTCTGAGTCCGATTTTTTTTATCCGGTTGATAAAATTTGGTTTTATTGATGATGGAAACTATCAAAGAAGGTAATCCTTAATGTTGAATGCAGTAATTTGAAAATGTCAAGACCCCCTCACGACAAATCAGAGCCCTCTTCGAGTCAGTTGGAATCTTCACTAGGTAAATCATCAACGAAGAAGATGAAGTACAAGTATGATACATACTTGAATTTGTACCCAGAGAGCTCAGTAGATTAAAACATCAAGGAGATCAAAGATACAGAAATTGCTCATGTTAGTATGTAGGAATTTATTGATCGAGTTGAGAAAGCTCCTTCCCGCCTAACAAACTTGATCAAATCAAAGTTGTATAAATATGCTTCCTTCCCAGTTGCAATTCATGATCCAGATTTTGTACTTGCAGTGGTAGATCACTTTGATCCAAATACAAGACAAGTTAAGGATGCTGATCAAAATGTGGTCATGACTTTGGATAGTGTTTTCTTAAACAGTTTTTTCAAAGGTTCTTCAGTCAAGGAAGTGGCTGACATTTCTCAAGAAAGTGCTCAAGAGTACTATGAGAAAAATGAGGTCAAATGCAAGAAAGTAATTAATACAGTATACCTCTCTGCTGCTATAAACTCTACCACCTTATGATGGCCTAAATACTTCCACAGAAGTGACTTCAATGAGGAGTATAATGATATAGTCACCATGTCTGCATGGGTGAAGGGTTTAAAAGACTCTCATTATTTCCAAACCTGGATGTGCTATTACATGAATATAATCAGGAAAGGGTCTACTAGGATTGATTGGGGTGAACAGATCAATGATGCACTCTGTGCGCAGTTGAAGGAAGTCAAAGTGACATTAAAATTCTATATGACTTCTTACCTAGTATATGAAGTTGCTTCTATGAAACAATATCTAGGTTTATCTACCAAAGGTGACAGGAGGTTAGTACCTATTTGGGAATACTATGATCAACTCACAATCAAGAATCAAGGTAGCCATTTTAGAAGAGTCAATGATGCCTTCTTTGTTGTGTTGAAGTGCATGTTTGATAAAAGCCTGCAGAAGAAAAGATTATCAGAGGCTGCATATAACAGGGTGTCTTATTTTGGATGCATTTTTCTTCAGTTTCCAACATTCACTTACATCTGGATAGGATGTTTCTCAAGTGAACCCTTCATTTTACCAAGGTATCCTTCTGATAAGATCATCCTCATGGAGTTGTGTTGGCAACTGATCTATGTGCATGAAAAGAAATTGCAAGCACATAAGACCGGATTGAAGTTCCCAGAATCTATTGGCAGGTACTCAGTTTTAACTAACCCCAAAGCAAAGAACATGGAGGAAGAGATACAATGGAATATTATGAGAAGATTCAAGGCATAAAATAATTTTGATTTTCTTGGCATGAAGAATAAGCTCAAGAGAAACTCCACCCATGTTTTTAGATTCGAGGATGTGTGGCCAGATTGCCAACATGATGAAGACATAAGAAAAATGGATTTCAGTCGTCTTACCCTAGAGTAGATTGAAAATCAGGATTTGGCAAAAATCCCAATGACCATGGAAGACACTAATGACATAATAGACCTAGTCTATTACGAAAAGAAGATTGCCAACTCTCCACTTCCTCCGGTGCAATGGTCAAAAAAAGGAGAGTAAGTCTAGAACTCAAAGAATCTCTCCCATTCTGGCAAATACCAATGCATGGTTATTGAAAAAGAATCTTAGAATGAAACAGCTTCCTACTAGTTTTGGAGATGATGATAATACTGATGGCCATGTTGGTAAGATAGCTATGGCTGAAACAAGAACCAAGGGTAGAGAAAATCCACAAGTATCATCCTCGGCTCCTGTAATGCAATGTAAGGGGAAATGACCCAAAATCAAGTTCACAATTAAAGGGTCCAAGAAAGGTGAATCATCTTCAGAAGCACCTGAGACAGTCACAAAGGAATCAGAATAGCAGCCTATTATAGAAATTGAGAAAGAAAATGAGTCGGAACAAGGTGAAATTCCTCATCGAGAGGAAGCACAGGATTAAGAGCCAGCACATCATCATGAAATCAATGTCCCTGCCACCTCACAGACACCTACACATCCAGAGGTTATTATTCATTTCATTGAAATTGACTCAAATCAAGAGGATGAGGCATTTGATGATGAAGAGTTAAATTTGGACATGTCACAGTTAGAAGTTGCTCAATAATATTTCGCATTATCCATTTTTTACAGTTTGGATGATATTCCTTCAACCACCATTGAATCTTCCATGTTGGATTTTCCTGAAGCTATGGAGCAAGCATTTGCAGAATAGCAGATGATGACTTTACCTTCTACAGTGGTCATAAAAGAAATTCCATCAATGGTAAGCACTGAAATTATTTCCACTACGACAGTCATAAAAAAAATTCCACTGCACCTTCCACTCTCCCCTCTATGGCTATAACTGAAGAAGGGTCAGCATCAGCAGCTGTTACTACATCAACAGGCATATCTTTGGATACTTCAGCATTGATATCGATAACAACATCTACAACCACTGCAAGTTCAAGCCAGTTTGCTCCTAAAATACCAAGTGATGTTCAGCAAGCAGCTACTACTCCACCCGCCAATCCAAAATTACCACCTTGGATGGAGGTAGTAGCACCCAAGAGGAAGAAACATGTAATTTCACCTGGTGAGTTTTATTTTGAGCAGTTGGTTCCTCCAAAGCCCAAAGGAACAAAGAAGTCAAAGACTATCTCTCAAGTGTTAGTAGATCTTGCTACTAAAAGGAAATATGCTAAGGTCACGATACTGTCATTAGATAAGAGTAAAGATAATATACAACCTAAAGACTAAACCATGCAAACTGTAGAGTTGGGAGTAGAGACACATGAGAGCGTTAAGCTTGATTCTTAAATGACTTTTAATTATTTGTTATGGAGGTTTGATCAAGAGAAGGATGAGAAGAATGAATTAAAATAGAAGTGTGAGCAATTGACCAATGTTCATCTTAAAGTTACATAATCTTCCGAAGAGATTGAGCCCATAGGTTCTTCAATGGACACTGAAGCTCTTAAGAAAGTTGAATAGGTGGGAACCAAAGGACGAGTGGTGGATGAATGGATTGCACAGTTGAAATCAGAAGGATCTCATCTTGTAAGTTTAACAACTGGTATATTGACTTATTTTGAAGTGATCCAAAGTCACATGCAAAGTATCAAGACCTCATGATCTCAAGAAATTGAAAATATTGAGAAGAGTATAACCCTTTGGAGAAAAATGGAGGACTTTAGAATAGACATCCTTGTTGAAAATAAAGTGATTCCCACAAGAAAAAAATATATCCAAATCTTGTCACTATTGTCTCACAAAAAAGAGACAATAAGATTGATGATTGTGGAGCTAGATTGATAAAGGAAGGAAGGTGATGATGAGATTGATCTCATTTCTGTGAGAATTATTGACCTTCCTTGTTATCTATATAATGACAATTAGAATCTCATTACTAGTGATGCCATCATGCAGGAGTTTCTTTCCTTAATGGATCATTGCACGGGACAAGATTTCTCACTAAGTGCATTCAACAAGTTACTGGAGATCCAAGTCAGTTTTGAAGTCCTTGCATTCATGCTGAAAGATGGAAAAAAGAAATATGTGAAGGCTGAAGATGCAATTTCTCGTGTTCGTGTGATCATAGATTATACCCTAATGTCAGACCAAGCAGGGATGGAGGCCATCCTTACTAAGTTTGAAGAATTCCACAAATCAAATGAGGAGGAGAAAGATGAATAAAGTGTCATATTTTGACATTTTCTTTTCATGTAGTTGCATTGTTAGATGCTGCAAGTTTTCTTGCAGCTATATAATTTCTTTCTATTGTAGTTGTAGTCAAGTGGGACTGTGCAGTTGAATTAGTCAACTGTGCCCACATTTTTCTCCACTCTTTTCATATATAAGGAGGACCCTCATTTGTATATTTTATCTTTAATTGTGCTAAGCAAAACTCTGTCGAATTTTTGCCTTCACTGAGACTTTGAGATTTTGTTGTGAAGATTTGATCAAGCAAATAAAGAAAGAAATTTTATTTGATCCCAAACTTTGTGTTGTGTCAAAAATTGTTTATATGAGTTGATGTTCTTACGTTCATGACTTATATATGTTCTTGAATTTCTTGATATGGGAGGTATTGTTAAGTGGGTAAAAGAGCTCTTGAATTGTGAATGTAGACTTTGTGCTCCTTGAATATTTGGGAAATTTTATATTGTTAAGTGATTAGTAGTAGGCTTTGTATTGTTACTATTTCTTATAGTTTTAAGGATTAAGGAGTTATACGTGAAGACTTTGAACTAGAAGTTGAATTCCTTACCATTGTGATAATTAGTTTAAGTTAGTGTTATATTCAAGAAAGACTTTGTGCTTCTTGCTTATAAAATTTTGGTATAGTTTGTTGGATTAATTTGTTCATTTCCTTAAGTATCAAAGTGATAGGGAAATTGTAACAAAGTGGAGGGAGAATACATAGACTTTGAAAAAAGAGAGTTATATGCCCGAAACTAACCCACAGATTTTAATTTCTTGTTAATTAGAGAAGAAATTTCAAAGGGAACCTCCCCTTGATGAGAGGAGAGATTAATTTATTGACATAGTTGTGTGTGAATCATATATTTTGTCATTGGTACGCTAGTGACAAAATATTCACCCAACAGTGTGCATGCCCCCTCGGGAGATTAATCAGAGAAATTTTTGCATAGAATTTTGATATTTTTATGATTTTTTATTTTTTGAATTTTTTTGAATTTTTTGAAGATTTTTCAATTTTTAGGATTTTGAACGATTTATCTCTTGATAAAATGAAGGAATGATGTTGTGCAAAAAATGAATGTGGCAAGTGGAAAATAAAATCCCACTTAAATACCCTTCTTTCCATCCATTAATAGGGTGAATTGAAAAAGTAAATCATTTGGAGTTCACTTGTGCATTTTGATTCTAGAAGTAATTTTAGAGGCAAGATGGTGATCCCCTGCCACAATCACATATTCGAGCGGGTTTGGCGATTCAAGCATCCTCCAATGTATGGACCACCGATATGTACTTTGATACTCTCTCTTCTTATTTAAATTTTGTTAATTTTCGTACTTTTTATTCAATTTTTAGCAATTTTTAGACGTTTTGGCGCATACAATGTTTGTTTTAGCGCATTGGTAGATTGTTTTAGCACATAGGATTTAGGGTTTTTTTAGCACATAGAGCATTTTTTGTAGCAGATAGGATGAGTTTTTCAGAGCATATCTTGTTTTAGAGCATACAATGCGCACATTAGCGCATAGGTTTTTTTTTGTGCATGCATGCATTCTTGTAGCGCATATATAATACATATTAGCGCATGTGTTCTTTTTAGTGCATAGATTGCACAGTTTAGCGCATCTACACCAGAAAGTCAAGAATTTGATTTTTCTTCCTCCTTTTTGAGATTTTTCGATCATTTTTTACTTTTGTCATGTTAATGTATGATAGGATAGATGATTATTAACCTCATGATTAATTAGAGTCAATGATAGGTGCTCAACAAGATTGATTGAAATCTCACATGAGCTGATTAAATTGATAGATAAGTTGATTGATCGAATGTTGAAACATGATATGTCATGATTATAGGAGGATTTGTGAGTACTGCAGTCTCAAGAGTGATACCCAAAGACTTGGCAGATGATACCCCATCTAGTGCAGGCGGATATTGATATTATCAGTGCATGTGGATTGTCTTCCCTATTAGATATGCCCCAGTATAGGATAAATAGGAGTTTATTGACTGCGCTAACTAAGAGGTGGCACAACAACCACAACACATTTCACTTACCCATCGGCGAGATGACATTGACACCTGAGGATGTCTATAGGATTTTGTGGATTCTTGTGATAAGAGAGTTAGTTATGTATGATCAAGCAAAGCAAGGAGGTACTGAGGCCCTTCAGAGAATCTTTCTGGATGCAGAGACTAGTGGATATGAGATCCCTTGTCTGTAGATGCTTCATCGTTACGAGCCATTTCCTTTTTGTTAGTTGGATTTGTTGGAGGTTTTCTATCTCCTGACCATAGGTTGAAGGGACTGTCAGTTGGTTGGGGTCGAGTGCTGGAGAACATGATCATAGAGGGTACTCGATATGCATGGACCTCTTACATGTTAGTGCACTTAATTTGTGACTTACATCAAGTGGTGTACCTTTGTGCTTCTAGTGTATCAGTTGGAGTAACACTGCTTCAGATATGGACATGGGAGCACATAGTTATTACTTGCCCCTTGAATGAGAGGGATAAACCAGTTGGGAGACCCTATGTCTTTGCATATGCAAGTATTGTTGTCCAACATAAGCTAAGCAAATTGGAAAACTAGAGATGGGTCTTGGACGATTTGGACACAATCACATGGAGATCCTACCTGGATTGTGAGCCTTGGCCAAAGGATGATATTGAGATGCCATATATTTTTACTTCTTTCTATCTAATTGGATGGACACCATTTGCTATTTAACGGCTTATTCATACTAGAGTGTTCTGGCAATATGGATGGGTCCAAGGGTTCCCACATGGTGCTACATTGTATGCGTGAAGACAACATGATGTAGCAGACTAGAGTCCCACGATCTCTTATTAGACAACATGTACTAAGTATTTTTCACTTGCAACCCAGGTATGGGATTACTTTCCAGGTATTACACATGGAGGGATGACTCTAGAGTACTCCCATTATTTCACGATGCATCTAGTTCCAAGGTTGTCTTGTCTTGATCTGTCGATGCCTCCATTTAAGGATCATGATAGAACACAACAGAGGGGACCTAGATGGAGGAGGGGTGGAGACGATGGTGGAGATAGTGGAGATAATGGGGGTGATGGTGGGAATGGTGTCAATAGCTCTGGTTAGTATATATAATAGGGGGGCAGCTGAGTGGGTGGGAGACTAGAGTTTGGCGGAGGAGGATATCTTGGAGACCTCCTACACAAGATACAAGTAGGGTAGATGCCCCTAGTAAGGATCCAGTGTAGCAGCAGCCAGCCTAGTAGTAGATTCCTATTAGAGTGCCTTCGCATCAGCAGTAAGCATAGATAGTTTCCTTACAGTCTCTAGTACAATAGTTACAGGGATAGCTTACACAAGCACATGCTCAACTTTCTCAAACATAGGATCATCTCACTCAAGCACAAGCCTAGAGAGATTTAGTGAGGCCCTTACCAATAGATTAGAGAGGATCGTTGTTGGGACAATTACAAGAGAGACTATTCAAGAGATCTAGTACTCAACCAAGGAGTTTGAGTATTATCAGAAGTTATATGAGGATATCATTCATATTGGTCAATGTGCCCCTAGATATGCATAGGTTTCTGGAACAAGATCTGGATGGAGTTGGTCGTGTACAAAGAGAATGGGTGTTATTGGGCCACCTCCCAGAGATCCCTCAGGTAGAGATCCTAATATTGGGCCATCCAAGGGAGCAGTAAGAGGTTCAGCTAGACCGACAGTGTTTGGAGGGACAACTTAGATTCGTGTGTTCTATTTTTTATGTATACACATACTCATTCAGAGACCATATTATTCTTTGTCTTTTTTCATGTATCTCTCATATTATGCGATATCATTATACATTAGACAATGATTATTTTTTGAGTATATGAGATGCAAATGAGACTATTGATGGATGTCCTCTAAATGCTTTATGATGTGGTTGTGCATTATTTACATGATGGATGCATTTACTTTACATGTTTTATTTGACATATTTGATGGTCCTATGATGTGTTGTTTATGATCTTGGATTATGAAATGTATGATGTTCATGCAACCTATGATACCATATGTGATGCACACTTGATGATGAGATGCATGATGATAATTTTTACAATAATGATGATGTAATGATGCAATGTTAATAACCTAATATATGATACATTTTATGATGTGATGATATCATGTATGATATGAGATGTCTCTTAACACTTGATGTTTGATGTTTATGCGTGTATTATTTCATTATATACAATGAGAATAATATGAAATTAATTAAAATATGATGCAATATGATATAATGATTAATTGAATACAATGCCTAATGAATGAAATGTGAAGTGATCTAACGATGTGCATGGTACAATGATAAATGAAATGCAATGTTTTACAAAAATCTGATGATGTATTGGAATGATGTATGAAATATATGGATTAACTGAATGAATGACATAATATACAATGATGAGAGAATATAATGATTTAATGACCTGAAATGAATTAAAATGCAATGATGAGATGATACAATGTAACTAAATGCAACAATTAAATGAATGTGACTATACACAAAAATGATTGATGCAATGTTTAATTAAATGCAACTATATGCAAAGAGAACCTAGTAAAATGATGAATGAAAATGATGATTAATGAAATAAAACACCTATCGTGAATAATTACAATGATGAAATGCAATGGACTAGAAATAAAGTCATATGAAATGGAATGCAATGAAGTGAACACGTTGTTTTTGTTAACGTCCAATGTACTCAATCCCTTAATAAGAGAGACAAAATCATTTTAAAATATCAAGCCTTGGAAAAGTAATGCAAGATATGAATGGCATGCTTATGCAAGACATGATATGAATGCAATCTATCTTAAACATGCAAAAGCTATTAATGCAATGTTGTCATTTGGTCGATCATTTTGTCATACTTTTTTATCATCATTGAACTTTTAAAATGTTGTAAGTTAGTACAAACATTGATGGTATAATTATACCATGATGACCTAAGTACTACCTACATGGATTTGGATATTGCAAGTTAACATAAGCATCGAGGTATAATTGAATCAAGATGACATGAGTATTGCTTGCATAGAATAGACAAGAGTTAATCCTTTTCCTATGCAAATCTTAAATATCCTCGATGATACTTTGTCGATCACATCCTATGACAAATTTTCATAGTACTAATTATAAACTCACAGATAGAAGACAAAGAAAATACCATGCTCCATCATTGCTCCTCTAGTTCAAGACATCCTCAAGTCACTTAGGAGACATGATAACAAAAGTCAAGATACAATAGTTGAACATTCATGCTAAAGTGATCAACCCATGATTCAGAAGAAATCATCCATTGATTTTTGTTTATTGATCTTGATGTTGAGTTTGACAATTATTTTCCCAAAATTTTGATCGATGTTCAATACTGAATTTCGTTATCGTTGTTTTGCGATTGATGTCTTATTGTTATTTGTTTGTTATTTCGAGCTCAATGTAGATTGTCCTAACTAGGTTTAGGATTTTACCCTCAATCCAAAAATCAATCTTTTATTATGGATATATACAATGAACACCAAGCCATGGTGAGGATTTATGTATGATGCCTGAATATGTACAAAAAGGCTTTATTGTGGACATATACAATGATGGTGGATTTGGATGAAAGTGAAAAGATGCATTCACTAATAGATGGAAGAGCTAGTTTACAAATAGAACATGTTTCCAGGTTCTCACTATTAGTTTTATTGCACTTTTTCTCATATTTCAATTTTTTTTGTTTTTTGCTTCTTTTTTTTGTATTTTTTTGCTTTTTTTATTTTTTTGTATTTTTGTGCTTTTTTATTTTTTTTGTATTTTTCTACTAGACATAAAAAAATTTGAGATGCAAGCTATTGATAGGCTCTTTGATCAGATCACCTTCTAGTGTTGATAGTTGGTAAGCACCAGACCCATATGCAGACACAATAAGAAAAGGACCCAGCCAATTCAGTTCAAACTTCCCTTTTTTCTCATAATCTTGTTGATTGCATGGATTTTCCTTCAATACTAGATCTCCAACCTGAAAAATGCTTGGCCTTACTTCATGGTTGTAGCTTCTTGACATCCTTTGTTGATAAGCTTTTAGGTGATCAAAAGCATGCTAATGACGTTCATCTAGCAACTCCAACTCTTGTAGTCTAGATACCTAATATTCTTCATCTAGGATGAGTCATTTCAATGACACTCAGAGTGAAGGTAGCTCGACCTCAATGGATAAGATGGCTTATTATCCACACACAAGGGAATATGGTGTGGGTCCAGTAGGTGTGTGGATGTTGGTACAATAGGCCCACAAAGCAGGATTTAACTAAACATGCAAATCTCGGCCAACATCATTGACTGTCTTTTCAAGATTTTCAAGATAGTTTTATTAGATGCCTCAACTTGACCATTTCCTTGGGGATAGTATGGTGTGGAAACTTTGTGTTGGATATGGAATTTGTCACAAAGTTCTTTTACATCTTGATTCTTGAAACTTCTCTCATTATCAGTGATAATGGTGATAGGAATGCCATAGAGACAAAAGATGTAATTTAGGATAAAAGAGGAAATTTTTTTCCTATGACAATAGTTAAAGGAATGGATTCAATCCATTTTATGAAATATTATGTGGTTGTGATGATGAACTTGTGACTATTATAAGGAGGATGAATCTTGCCCACGAGATCAAGACCCCACTAACAAAAAGGCCGAGAATTTGCAAGTGTTTGCAGCTCCTGAGCTGGTGCATGTATGAGATTACTGTGAATTTGACATTGTTTATATTTCTTAGTAAACTGAAAAGAGTCTTTCTCCATAATTGGCCAATAATATCCCAATCACGTGAGTTTCTTTGCAAGAGTAGGACCACTTTTATGAGTGCCACAAATACATTCATGAATTTCTTGCAAGGCCTTCTTAGATTATTCACGTTCAAGATATCTAAGGAGAGTACCATCCACACCTCGTCGATAAAGTGTATCAGCAATGATGGTATAATGAGAGGATTGTCTAATAAAGTTTCATTTTTTATTTTTTGATAGGTCAAGGGAAGGGTATTGTCTTTCAAGTAGGTATAAATTTGCATATAACAAGAGGAATCGGGTCCCACTAGGTGGCAAATGATTTCAGTATCGGGGCAATCATAGGTAGGATGAAACAATTCTTCCACCAGGAATTCTTAATGAGCTTGGTGTTCCTGGCTCTATAGAAGAGAAGCAATTGTCGCCATAGCATCTGCAGCTTTTTTTTCAGACCTTGAAATTTGTTAAAATGTGATTTTGACAAAGTACTTCTTGAAATCATCAATCATCCTTTTGTAAGGCATCAGCTTGTCATATTTTGTTTGATAATCTTTGTTGACTTGATTAAGTCCCAATTGAGAATCCCCATAAACATGTAGCTCTGTGATATTACATTCAGTAGCCATTTTGATCCCAGTAACTAATGCCTCATATTCTGCCATGTTGTTGGTACAAGGAAACCTCGATGTGTATGACTTTAGGATTATATGTCCTTGTAGTGTTATGAACAATATGCTAGCTCCTGATCCATGTTGAGTATAAGAGCCATCAAAATACAATTTTCATGTCTACTTTATGATTGTGAGAACATCTGCATTTGAAAATTCGTGCAAAGGATTGTTATTATGCAATGGTGCTTCCGCTAGTTGATCCATTATTATCTAACCCTTGATAGCTTTTTTGTCTACATACTCAATATCAATTCACTCAAGATCATAACCCACTTTGCTAATCTCCTTGTTAGCATTTTTTTACTGAGAATATATTTCAATGGATCTATCTTAGCTATCATCTTGACTGAATGTGTCAGCATATAGTATCACATTTTTTGAGATGTGAACACTACAGCTAACATGCTTTTTCAATAAATATATAGTTGAGCTCATACCCAACTAAGATCATGCTGATGTAATAGATAGCTCTTTATTTTCCTTCATGGTCTTGTTGTGCTAAAAGAGCTCCCAATGACACCTTTGTGGTCGATATGTAGAGAAATAGTGGTTTGTCTATGATTGGTGACATTAAAATAGGTAGATTCATCAATATTCTTTCAGTTTGTTGAAAGATTCTTCACACTTGTCATCCCATCTGAATGGAACATTCTTGTATAGTAGATAAGTAAATGGATAACATTGATCTGCTAATTAAGAAATGAATCTTCTAATAGACTATATCTTTCTTTATAGAGACCTTAGTTGATTGATATTCTTGGGTGATTCCATTTCCATAATTGCTTTCACCTTTGTTGGATCCACTTCTATGTTGAGATCTGAAATGATGTATCCTAAAAGTTTGCTAGATGTGACTCCAAAAGCACACTTTATTGGATTGAGACACAACTTGGTTTTTTCTAGATGTTGAAAGATCTTATCTAGAATCTCAAGATGTCCTTCTCTAGCGAATGATTTTTCTAACAGGCCATCAACATAATTATCCATGAATGAATGCATCATGTCATGAAAAATTATCGGCATTGCTCTTTTATATGTTGCACCTATGTTCTTTAGTCCAAAAGGCATGATGTTCTAGCAAAATGTACCCCAAGGACATGTGAAATTTGTCTTCTCCTCATCCTCAAGTGCTATCTTGATTTGATTATATCCCAAAAAACCTTCCACTAAAGAAAACATGGCATGTCCAGTTGTTAAATCCATAATAATGTCTATGTTAGGCAAAGGAAAGTCATCCTTTAGACACGCTTTGTTATGATCCCTAAAATCTGTACATATCCCGAAACTTTTATCTAGCTTAGAGATAGGTATGATGTTTGACACCCATTCTAGATAGGCAACTGATCTTATGAACCCCACATCTAACAATTTCTTTAATTCTACTTTTACAAGTAGAGCTATGTGAGGATGCATTTTTATTAATTTCTACTTCATTGGTTTAACTCCAAGAGAGACATCTAAATGATGCATTATTAGATCGGGATCCAACCCTAGCATATATGCATATGACCAGACAAAGTTTATTTGTCTCTTTCTGAAAAGTTCAATGAAATCTTGTTTCTCTTATTCTGACAATGATTTTGTTGGGTGTAGGCTCTTTGGATTTTCTTTCATGCCAATGTTGACAGGTTATATTGGCTTGATAAATATTGAAGACCTCTCCTAATAATACTCAAGAAGAGTGTCAAGTCTCTCATCCTCTAGCGCCTCAAGGAGGTTTTCACCATTGGATGCATCCTTTCTTTTTACATTTTATTGATCTATTGTTTCCATTAAATGGTTTTCAGCATTAGATCTGATATTTGATTTATTTGTTTTAATTTTGCAACTCAGTGACTTGGCACCCTCTCGACTAGGAGCTACATCATTAAATTCACTAGTGGAAATTTTTTTAGGTACTACGACATTGAGATATTGAGCAATAGAATAGTCATAAGGTATCTATCTCAATGGATTCATTTTGTTCCCAATCAATAAGCTCTCAATGTATCAAAGGTAAAGGATCATTTGATTGGTTAGTCTCAAAGGCGGTAAGGGTCATAATGAAAAGGTTAAAGTTTTATGTGTGAAGGGATCTTCTAAAATTTCCATTTGGAGTTTTTTTGGCTCTGCTAGGGTTTGAGGTTGCATATTCCGTCTTGTGTGTTTCAAACTACATTTACTATGGGATCTTTTGTGTTTATTATGGCTCTGGCCAACTTTAGCCCAGCAATTGATGCTGGTGTTGGAGTTGCTGCAATGGAACCTCATGGCACCTCTGAGAAAATGCCCTCGCAAGTTTGTCTCGAAAGTGTTTCACGAGGTATGTCCTCACCTGATGTTGTACTTCTTGTTTAAGACTTTGACAATGCCTGTGACTGGCTTGAAAAATGTACTCTGATAGGATATTTTGTGGGTAGGATCCCTCCTGAAAGCATGCTTCAGGACTAGGTCACCAAATCCTAGTCTCCTCATGGAGTCAGGATTGATGGTGTCCAAAGTCTCATGAAAGGTTTCTTTTTGTTTCACTTTTCAAACCCTTCCCATGTCGAGGCTATTCTCTCTCATGGTCTGTGGACTATTAGGTCACCCCTTCTGGTCTTCTAGTGCTAGTCTCATGATTTTTCTATTTCAGATGATGAAAAATTGCAAGTTCCAGTCTGGGTTGAGTTCCCTGGTCTTCCTTTGCCTTGTTGGCCCTTCATGCAAACCATTTCTCAATTTGTTGGCAAAGTTGTTTGCCTCGAGCCAGACCATTTTTTTAATGCTCGCCCTCAAAAGAGGGTATGTATTGAGGTCGACCTTTCTCATGACCTAAAAGAAACTATTGATATTCAAGTGGGTGGTACCACCTTCTCCCAGAAGGTGCTTTCTCCGAACCTACCCAACACTTGTTATCGATGCCAATCAGTAGAACACAAGATCAGGGATTGTCCCTTGGCAACTCCAAAATTAAAAAACCCTTACTAAGGAATCTGGCTCTCGGCCAGTGGAGGGAGTCAAGAGAGATGAATGGACCACAGTGGTTCGTAAAGGAAAAACCCATGCGGTTTTGGCCTAAAAGACTCCCGTCAGTTCTAGTTCTCAACTGACAACGGATCCTCCTGTGCAGTCTTTGTCTTTCTAGACAGCTCCCACTCTGATTTCAACCCCTTCTCAACAAGGGAATACTTCTTCTGAGGGTGTTGCTTTCCCTCCTTGGGTGCGCACTCCTTAGGTTGTGTCTATGATTTATGCTCCACACTCTCTACACCGCTCTTGTAGCCCCTCATGACATGCAAAGACTATAGATGGTGGTTCAGAAAAATGGTGAATCATCTCCAATGGTGAACAGGATTTTTTACGCAATAGTTTCTCCTCTCTTGGGGACAAAAATGATATGTTGGTTTTATCATGAATTACATCTCATGGAATGTTTGAGGTCTCACAGACCTCGCCAGAAAGTATTTTGTCCGAGATGTTCATCAACGTATTGTAGGCCTGGATGTTCTTTGCCTCCAGGAAGTTAAAATTGTAGGTTTCATGCTTAATGATGCATGTCATTTTATTTGGCCGGATAGCCTTGTTTTTTCATCCCAGCATGAAGCTAGTTGAGGGGGATTTGTCACTCTCCTTTCACCTCAGTGGTGCTCTATAGTTATTTCTCATAGGATTGATCCCATGCAGCATGTCGTCTGGGTTTTTCTTTCTATTGATAATCATTCCATTGGGATTGTTAATGTTTATGCTCTCAATGATGCGGTTGAAAGATCATACCTCTGGCAATGGATTGCAAATAATCTTACTCCTACCACTTGGGTCATGTGTGGGGACTTCAATAGGGTTGAGGTTCCTTCTGATAAGAAAATTTTTTTGCCTTTCCATTGGACAGCTAGAGAGTGGGAAGTGTGGTATTATATGCACAATCAATTGGATCTTTTTGACCTCAACACCAACCTTTGTCATCCTGGTGGGGTCTAGTGCACTTGGTCAAATTTCAGAGTTGGCTCTGACAAAATTCTTAAAAGGTTTGATCATGCTATGATATCTGCGCAATCTTTTTTCTCTTTTTCTGAAGATCTTGATCTGCCCGTCACTCCTCTTGTTGATGTAACATTGTCAAACCACTTCCCCATAAAGTTTAGCATTGAATGGTGGACAACTAGGCATTGTCCTTCCAAAATGCAATGTTACCTCAACACGTCTCTTCTGCACCATTAGTCCACGATGGCCCACATTCAAAGAGTGTGGAATCTTGAGCCAAGGCCCCGTCATCATACTGGTTGGATTGAGTGGTGGCATGACGCCATTTCCCATTTTGCGAGGTTTCTACGCATTTATGGTAGGCAAATTGCCATCTACCACAAGCGATCGTATGATGTGACCACCAAAGCTCTATGTGCCACCACAGAAGCTTTGGCTTTGAATTCGTTTCATTCTACCCTGCAACTCCGTTTAGCCCAACTCGGACATCAGACACAAGTTGTTGATAGTCACTCTACCAAAGGAGCTCAAATCAAAGCCAGATTACGCTGGCTTAAGGTGGGCGATAGAGCTTCTAAGGAGTTCTTCCTGGCTCTACATACCCACCACACCTCTGTTTGGATTAAGAAAATAAAAGAGGGAGAGACTCTTCTCATCGACTTGTCTGACATTTTGTAAGCCTTTGTCTATCATTATGAGAAGGTGTTCATAGCGCAAGGAGATTCTCCGACCAGAACCCAGGCCTTACAAGATTGCTTAGCTGTTATTCCCAAATGGCTCTCTAACTCGCAATAGGACTTTTGTGATCTCTTACTGACCATTGATGATCTCAAAGAAGCTGGTTTTTCTATGGCAGATGACAAAGCCCCGGGCTATGATGGATTCCCCTGTGAATTCTACAAAGCTCTTTGGCCTTGTGTTGGTCCTTACTTGCATAAGGTCTATCTGGAAGCTTTTTATTCCCGCTCTTTGGGGAAAATGATTAATCAGGGTAACATCAAGTTTATCCCTAAGACTGGGGACCCAGAGGACATTTGCAATTAGCGGCCTATCACCTTGCTTAATGTCTCTTATAAAATCATTGCCAAAGCTTTGGCCCTTAAGATTCGACATCTCCTTCCACTTATTGTCCACCTAGAACAGATTGGATTTATTAAATCCAGGTTTATTCTAGACAACATTATTGTTGTTTGGGAAGGTCTGGATTGGGTCAGACACTCTCAACAGTCGGCAATCTTTCTTAAGATTGACTTTTCTAAAGCATATGATCACATTGAATGGCCTTTTATCTTGGCTATGCTCAAATCCCTAGGCTTTGATCCCCGATTCATCCAGTCTATGCAGATGCCTTTCAGGGATGCCTCATCTTGCATTACCGTCACTAATACATTTGCCCTAAAATTTCGACGATGGTTTCCAACGGAGAAGGTATATTGTGAATAAATTTGATTATTTTTTGAAACATTGCTCACATTCATCGAAATTCCAATGATCATTCAATATATGTTTATGGAAGAGAAGGAATTGGCAATGACGTTTGTGTTTTTTACAAAAAGTGCCCGCATTCGTCGAAATTCCGACAACAGTGGGCATTACTTAAAAAAAAAAAAAGACCAAGACATTTCAAATGATTTCTGTGGCCTCTTCCCATTCTCTTGTTGCCACCCTAGTAGCATATTCCCGCCCATAGTTCCACCTCTATTTGCTATAATCCCCTAGTGTTGCCTCTGCCAATACTCATTTCTTGTTCCTTGTCATAGCTGTTTAGGCAAGAATCACTCATGGTCAAGCGGTTAACTGGTTTTTGTTCGATTTTATGGTGGACTTTTCCTGCAGGAACTGGAACAAAGCATCGCGAAAGGAACTAGTTTTTGTTTGATCTTTCACTCGATCGTCAAAGGAACTCAAACAAGGATTGAAGGCCCCCCACTTTGTGGCCGCAGAAGGAACAATATAGTGACAAACCCCAGCCACGGCCAGTCTTTTCTAAGTAGAGGAAGCAGCATAATATATCATGAATAAGTTGGTCGTCAAAGCATTGTTGGGGGTAATTGCCGAGTCTGAACCCAGCATTCCCCACCCCCCCCCCACTCCCAAGTGGTGGGCATTAGCATTTACCAATAGTGATCATCTAGGCCGACCTCAAAGTGAACATGCAGGGAGAGGTTTTTTCTAATCTTAACACTTTTTGTTTTCATGACATTTGAGTGAAGTAGACCACAGCTGCAATTGTTATGGAACCTGAGAAGCTGCTTGAAATTTCATATTGATCAACCTTGTGAGTAAACCATGGCTCCATTGGGTTTGTCGTAACAATTTCAGCACTATCCATGATTAGTCCATCATCTTTCATGATTAACAGTAGCGAACTTATCCAATGTCACATAACACCATGCAATGAAACTTAAGACATAACTCATTATTCTTTTGTATGAGATTTTTTAACCAAGATTATCATATTTCAGCTTGTGTGATAAGTTTTGGCATGGGAATCAACTAATAGACAACATAGATATTTATCATCAACCTCCTTTTTTTTCACCAAAGGGATAAAAATTTATTAAACACGACGAGAATTACAGAGCAAGAAAGTAGATACATAACCTAATATAATCTCCATTTGCATAACCTAAGAAGGTAGATACAACTAAATAATCTTGAAAGAATTGCATATGAAGGGCACTATTAGAAAAGAACTTATGTACCATGCTAGTCTATGTAGCTACTACTAATTATTACATAGAAATAGATATATGTGTTAGAATGTGTTGAAATAGTAGCTAGCTCGAATAGGACATGCCCTATAAATGTAACTTGTAATTTGGTCTGACCCTAATTGGGTGATGTAACTTGTGGTTTTATATTGAATGTAACTTGTAATTTGGTCTGAATGTAACTAAGGATAAATATTCAAAAAGTATAATAATTACACTAATACATATATGACTCTCATGCCTTCCCTAATTTGATATAAGGTCCCTCTATCTTGTTAATGCATGATAGGCTCAGTAAGATAAATGATTGAATGAGAGATAAATGAAGTCTCTCATTCAATCATCTATCCTATCGATAAACTATGATTAAGACTTCAAGCTATTGTTCCTTCATTTGATCGATGATCATTCTTAAATTTGTATATATTCAACCATACTTGAAAAGTTCAATCAATTCTTAACTACTGATAATCATCAGTTGTAAATCTCATAGCATAGAATACTGATTGGTATCAGTTTACATTAAAACCAATGCACTTTGATTAATATCGGTTAACATATTAACTATGAACACCGATTGTTATCGGGCTTAACCAATGCACTCTGATTAATATCGGTTAATATATTAACTGTGAACATTGATTGTTATCGGGCTTAACTAATACATACTGATTAGTATCGGTTGTCTTGCATATGATAGACACGTCGATTAAGTATCAGGTGGTTTGTTAAGTGATATACACTAATTAGGTTTCTATCCTCCTCCTTTGTTGACATCCCCTCCCCCATCGTCTAATATATCTATGACTTTTCCAACAACTTCTAATATCACAAAAAGAGATAATTTTGTATGAGTTTCTTAAAGACAGATTTATTACTCTCCCCTTGAAAAATTGAAGAAAAAACCATAAACAAAATTAGGACAATCCTTTTTTCAAGCATCATCAACTATTCCAATAATGAATGTCATGAATTGGAGATTAAAATTCAACAACTTATTGTAGTTCTAGTAACATTTAAATAATAGGTGACAATGAGTTATACACTCATCATATCCCTTCTAAATGAAATTTAAATAATAGGTGACAACGAGTAATAGGATCCATCATTGGATCCATTCTTCCTTGTGGATGTTAGTACAGCCTATGTTTGATAAGATTTTGGAATAGTTCCTCTTGAGAACCCAATTGGGTGAGTATTGTTACAAAACAAAGTTGAAGAAATGACATTGTGTCATGGTGAATGATGTGCTTCCCTGTGAGCTCTACATCAATACTCCAGTGACTAAGAACCTCTAATCAGTTTCTTAATTCCCCAAAACTCACCTTCAACAATGAGATGGATAGATAGAGACACAACTAGCTTTAAAAAAAAAAATCCCTCCTCCCCAAAATTGCTTGTTTCCGAGCAATTTCAACTTTTGATGTTGCAAAGGTTGCTCACTCTCTCAAGTAGTATCCTCAACTGGTAAGTTCTTTCACTTCACTAAGTACTCTTTGATAGTCCTCCTCCTAAGAGTATGCTCCTTGACATCAATAATAGCCTCAAGAATAAGAATAAGTTTTCCTTCCTCGCCCAATAGTGGTAACTCAAAAGATGGAACTACATAGTGTTCCAACACTCTCTTGAGGTGAGATACATGAAAAATATTATGCACCTTACTATTTGCTAGTAGCTCCAACTTATAGGACACTTCTCTAATCCTCTTGGAAATCCTAAATGAGCCATAAAACCATGGCTTCAACTTTTTCGATCCACTCTTAAAATTCAACAACTTATTGTAGTTCTAGTAACATTTAAATAATAGGTGACAATGAGTTATACACTCATCATATCCCTTCTAAATGACATTTATAACCTATTATGTTTTTATCTTTCTATATGACATTGGTAGCTTAATTACCTATTAGGGGCTCATTGTCATTCATGTTACTATGATTTCATGTGCAATCATACTTGGGAGGCAACGTAATAGCCTAGTTCTTCTTGTCTCTACATTGTGGAGCAAGAATAATAGTTGTCAATTGTTCCTCTTTTTTAAGGATCCACTTTACCTTTGTTGATTGTTATCTTTTATAACTTGATATCCTTTCTTGCATAGAATTGTCCTGAATCCAAATTCTCTTGTTGCTTGGACACAAAATAGCTAATTGAAACCACTTCATATACACAAAATGTCTCCTTCCACTGATTGAGCCTCAAAAATGTGACACCCTTGTTCAAAAAGGGTTGATACTCTACAACATGATGCCTATCATTCATGAGCTCAAGGTGGTTTCTTTCATGCTCAATAAAAATATGATCAAAACTTTTTGTAGTTTCACCACCATCATAATATCATTTCGCTATTGTTGACATCATACATCCTCATGCTACACTAGAAATTCATTGGACTCTTCAATTTATTCACTCTTTATATGTTAGTGACTACCTTTAACTTATGAACCTTAAAATAAATCATCATAATGACCCCTTCACTATCTTGTGTTGAATGAAAATCCTTCAACTGGACTGCATTGTATAAGAATTTGGTGTGGATCTTTCATTCTTTCCTTGATTTGCCATTTTTTATTGTTCCACCCTACAATCTTGTATTTGAGGTATGTAAAATAGTTGCTCTATAGAGTTTTTTTATCTCTTTGCATTCTTTTGGTTGCCTTCATTTAAATTATGTTTAATGTTTCCATAATATCTCTTTTACAACTATCTCTTCCTTTCTTATAGCAATGAGGCATGTACAAGGATCTTTCTTCCTAGCTTGGAATGCATGTATGTTTATTAAGGGTATCTTCTTGGTGTTGAAGGTGCTTATAGGCCTTGATCGCTATCTACCTTAAGATATCAACCTAGAGGTATGTTGACATCTTAAGGGGAGGAATATGATCTCTCCTCTTTTCTCATGTTAATTCATTTATGTTATATCCTCAAACTAGAAGTGTTGTGGTACATAGCGCCTCCTAGGGCATGGTTATTATTTTTTTGAGATTTGTTACTTGGAATAGCATGGATTAATTCTAGTGTGAGCATTGTTGTTGTTTACACCTTTGCAAGTGTTGATTATTATTGTTGTTTGTGTTTTGTGTCACTACAACAAACATTTTGTAGTAGAGTTTTTGGATTGCCTTGCGAACAAATGGTTTTGTTTGTTAATCTTCTCTATCACAGATCACCTAGCATAACACAACTTGCTAGCCAATGAAATCCATGATGTAACATGAATCACCCAACATTACACAACTTGTTAGCTAGTAGTATTCACGTTTCTTCTATTTTCTCTTATCATATGACTAATAGTAAGCATCTCCTTAGTAGACCTAGAAGACATGTCTCTTCTCCCGTGACAGAGTGTTCAAGTAGAATTGATGGGACTAGGAGGTGCGGATCAACCAGATCCTCCACCTATCAGATGTAGACAAAATGAATGCTTATGATTTTTATGCCATCAAAATTTGAGTTTGATTGTCATCATTTACTTTTCCAAATTCTTCACATGTAACTCCTGAATCAATTTTGTACACACAAAATGATGAAAAAATAGGTTTGTTGATGGGGGCTTTCCTAGGTCAAACCTTGAGTTGTGAATTAACCTTGAAGTATAATGTTTTCCTTTTGAGGGAAAGGATGGATCTAATCTAAAAATGCTTAAAATTGAACATGATACCTTGATGAATCTTTCTTGAATCCTCACACAATGTTTTAGGATGTCATGCAGAATGGTGTGCTTTAACTTGATTCTCCTTCAATTCTTGATGAATTCTTGATTGCTTGTTCACTTGGAATTGAATTGATATTATAATTAAGAGATCACTTGAATTGTAGGTAAACCACTTCAAATGACAGGGTAGGATTCCTTTTATACCTAATATATGTCTTAAAAGCGTTTTATCCTGATGGCTTTAAATTAAAGTACTTTCTCTTCTATCTGGTATTGGTGGAGCAGAGGTTGCATTGCATCGACCTAGGATGCATATTTCCGCAGATACAACACAAGTTAAATGTATCCCAGGTCAATGCAAAGCAACCTCTGCTCCAGAGATCACCAGAAAATAGAGAAATAACTTTAATTTAATGCCATTAGGATAAAAGGCTTTCAAAATAGATAAATGGTATGCAACTATATCTATTTGGAATGCATTACCCAAATAGTGCAATCGATCAGTCGCCTTTGAAAATAAAGTGGTATGATGAAATATTTGGGCATAAAATAGATGAAATGCACTCCATACTACTGCTGCACAATATTTTGGTCAATGATATTTTTAAAATAGTAAAGGAAGGTGTATGGAACTGCCCTACTCTTCTTCTTTTTATGCCATCGAAATTTGAGTTTGATTGTCATCATTTACTTTGCCAAATTCTTCACACGTAACTCCAGAATCAATTTCCTACACACAAAATGACAAAAACAGGTTTGTTGATGGGGGCTATCCTAGGTCAAATAGGTTTGAATATACCTTGAAATGTGCAATATGGAAGGTTTGTATTCTTAATCTCCTGCCCATTTCTTAATTTAAAAGATGATATCTTTATTAAATATCTCCTCTATTTTTGGAGGTAATTTAATGTTCTTTCATATTTTTGTATAGATTCTTTATAATAGCCTATTATAGTGATTTGTTCTATTATGGATAATGTTGTGGGTCAGACGGCTTTGTCGTTGGTGCATGAAAGCATTGTATGAGTTCTACTTTTAAAAATTACATGAAACATTTGTAAATTATTTGATTCAGTGTTATTTGAAAAAAAGTTTATCAATGATGTTTCCTTTCTCCAAGAATTGGATCTAGGATCTTTCCGACAGATAATATGTAACATCCAATGACTAAATATTTTCTTTACAAATGCTTATTTTAATTAATTATCATCTAAGCGTGAATTAAAATTTATATCTGTGCAGAAGCAGAAGATACAAGCTGAAGACTCATGCCCATGTAAATTTTGTAAAAGAAAGCAAGCAAGTATTATCTTGAATGACATGGAAACAAGCTCATCAGTTGCCTAGAAGAGAGCAATTGGAGAAAAGAAGAGGAAAGTGTTAAAGGGTGATAAATACATAGAGAGTATGCAATACAAACAAACAATGTCTGGAGCGTGTGATGTGACGTCTCTAATTTATGTCCGGAGGGACTAACTGGTTTTGGAGTTCCTGGGAAACCTATTGGGCCACGCTTGGAGGAAATCAATGTGTTCATGCAAGGGCCACCTTTTTTCTATTATGAGAATGATGCTTTTCCATCGAAGGATATTTGGAAGGCAATATTTGACAATTTCTATAGTGTGGAATACTTTTGCAAATAAACAAAAAATAACATTGAAACAAATAAATAAAAAATGTTTTATGCAATTTTTAAAAGTAGAACTCGTTCAATGCTTTCATGCACCGACGGAAAAGCCGTCAGACCCACAGTATCTGATACTGTTGGAATTCTACCGACAACTAAATAACATCTGACAAGGATGTTGTATATCCGATGTTACTTCCATGTTGGACTGTCATCGAGGAGAAAATAGGGTATCTGTCAAAATTCCGATGGTAATCTGTGTAATTTTTTGGCCGGGGGAGCAAATATAGCCGTCGTTGGAAGAGTTCATAAAGTCGTCTTAATTTTGATGCCAATGGCATTGTCGGAAAGACCAACGATGATTTTTTGACGGTTAAATTTGTCGAAAGCCTGACGTTTTATCGTTAGACTACCGACAATTGTCCGTCGAAAATTAGGCCCAAATGTACTAGTGCATTAATGGCCAGCAATCTGAGGCTTTTGGCCTTTTCAGATCCATTTGATAGGGGTTCTCTCTGGCTCCCACCTTATATGTTCTTGTAGCTAAATGGTTTGGTTACTTACTTGCTATTGCTATCGTTGTTGGGCGTGTCTGTGGTATCTCCCTACCTGAGTCACCTTCCCAGCTTGTCAATGGCCACTTCGCCAATTATTCCTTTATCACTCTCACTGAGGATGAAGATAATGTGCAGTCCACTCTTCAATGTCCTAACACTTTTTTCTTGGCTTCTAGTTCGGCCATTCAGTGGCACAAGATGCAATGTTACAGCCAGTCCTTTCTTCCTGCTCCACCTTGGATCCTTCAGTATTACTAGAAATGGCTTCAGCATGGCAAAAAAATTGCTTTCTAGGCATTCCTTTCACCTTCGGATCTCTAGCAGGCGGTCTTAAACAGAATCGAGAGAAAACTTGCCAACTGGATCACCAAGCCTCTCTCTTTGGCTGGTAAATTCCAATTATGTTCCAAAGTGTTGGTCGTCACCCATGTTTACTATTCTTCATGTTGGGCTCCTTCAAAGGCCTCTTACAGAAAGTTGGAAAGACTTATGCGGGTCTTTCTTTGGGCCTCAGAGGCTAACCATCATGGTTTTCACAGGGTTTCTTGGGAGTATTGTTGTCTCCCTAAGGAATCTGGAGGACTCGGCCTTATTTCCACCCAGAACCAAGGGCTGGCCTTATGTGATAAATGGGTTATTAGAGCCTTATCTGGAGATGAGGCCTGGAAAATTCTTCTCTGACGTTGCATTTCTTCAAGCTTTCCTTCTAAAAGGCCAGCCTGGAAGGGGATAGGCTTGCAAACCTTTCTCACCGTGACAGACCTTGTTCAGATGCAGGGTTCTTTTGTGGTCAAAAGTATCTAGCGTGCTTGGGAAGCTATCAATCCTTGGCTGCGGTGGGCCAATGATGGCTTTCAAGATGGATTGTCCATGAATCAGCACAACCTCTAGTGGTCCCCTCTTTTTCAGGTGCAAGGGTTACCTTTGGCCAAAATTCAAGGTATCAGTGCTCTATGCTTTCACAAGCGCAGCATTCATACCCCTAAGGATATTTTTTCTAGATCTACTATGAGCCTCTAGTCTTGGGAGGACCTCCAGGTCTAGTTTCGCTTGTCTCAGCCAGATCGGCAGACTTATGACCTTTTGGTTTCGGCCCTTCCCTCAAATTTGCTTCATAATCTCGGTATTTGGTCTATTAGACCTTGGTGGAAAAACTAGAAATGGTATCCTTGGACTCCTTTTACCAACTACAAACCCAAAATGGGTTATCTCTGGTTGGTTCCTCATTTTCCTATGGCTCATACTCTCAATCGACAGTGGCACTTGCAGTCTTCCTGGACTGCCTGGAGATTCAAGTTTTTGGTTGTCTGGTCCACCATCATTGAGCCTAAGATTGCTCACTTTGCTTGGTGTGTTCTCTTTCAAGGTCTCCCTTTGGGTTCCAGAATCAAGCACTTGGGAGTGCCTGACCCTCGATGCCCTTTTTGTGGTTACCCATAAACTTTTATGCACATCTTTTGGTTTTGTAGAAGAGCTCAATAGTATTGGAGTTGGATTCATGACTTTTCCAGCCTTTTCGGCTAGAGCCATTTTCCTGGCACATGGCTCTTCTGGGTGATTCGCCTAGAATCCCCTTTAAATTCTCCCATATATGGTATGCTTTCAGACTAGAGATCCTGTTCACTCTTTGGAAGTATAGAAATGTTGTTATTTTTTCTCACAGCTCCTTGGGTATTAATGTTTCACTTTATGCTAAAGCTTGCCTTTGTAACAATGTTTTAATGCAGATTCAGGTTCAAGCTAACAAGGTGGCCCTTGAGATGGACCACCTTCAGGAACTCCTTCAACATTGGGGTAATGCCCCTTGTGCGATTGCTCGAGTACCGTCGGACTCTGTCTTTGTTGACCGTACTCCACCCCGTTGTTGTCGATGTGGTCGCAGAACCTTTGTCGGCCACTCTCAGACACCGCGGTCCCAACCTCCTCGCCTCCCCATGGGTGGGAGAGATGTTCCTTGGCACCGTCGCTCGCCTTCCCCACCGCAGCATGGCTTGGGCTTAGGGTGGCCCTCTGATGCTCCTGTGGCCTTTTCTCCTCCTACTGCTAATTCTGGGTGGCCCTCTTCCACCACCTCCAAGTTTCCTCATCTGGCCTTGGTGATCTCGCCTCCTAGGCAGGAGGAAGGAGAAATTGAAAGAGATCCTGAAGATGGGTGGTCTATGCCAAACCTGACTCCTAGCCTCACTGATGTATGGGGCAAAAAAGATGACCCTGATCCTCCTCCCTTAGTTGCCACTGCTTTGGTTGCCTTAGGATGTTTTTGATGAATAGCTTGTTGTCATGTTTTTTGTATCCATTCATTGGTCGAGTGACTCTCATGGGGTGATCTTGTATCTCCCGACCTTTTTTGTGAATATGTACGTTAATATTTCTTATTAATAAAGAAGGCCTATTCATAAAAAATATTAAAGTTTTCAATGGTTACTCCTAGGTCTATGATGTTACTCTCCTCATAATGATCTATCTTGATTAGTCTTTGATTGTCCTCACTATAGTCATAATCGATACATTGTGATTATAATTCAAGTGGTCTATACTCTGACGTTTGTCCTACATACGAGTGAACTACATCAACATCGACATATTTTGCATAACACAATTGAGACACAACTTGAATTTTTCTAGACGTTGAAAGATCTTACCAGGATCTCAAGATGTCCTTCTCTAGTGAATTATTTTGCTAATAGGTCATCAACATAGTCCTTCATGAATGAATGCATCATGTCATGAAAAATTGTCATCATTTCTCATTGATATGTTGCACCTGCATTCTTTAGCCCAAAAGGCATGACATTCCAACAAAATGTTCCCCAAGGATATCTGAAAGCTATCTTCTTTTGATCCTCAGGTGCTATCTTTATTTTATTATATCCCAAAAAACCATCCATTAAAGAAAACATAGCATGTTCAACTATTAAAACTACAATAATTTCTATGTTTGGCAAAGGGAAGTCATCCTTTGGACACGCTTTGTTGAGATCCCTAAAATCTGAACATGCCATCTTACTCTTATCTGGCTTAGAGATAGGTACAATGTTTGACACCCATTCTGGATAGGCAACTGATCTTATGAACCCCACATCTAACAGTTTCTTCAATTCTACTTTTATAAGTAGAGCTATGTGGGGGTGCATTTTTCTCAATTTTTGCTTCACTGGTTTAACTCCAAGAGAGACATTTATATGATGCATTATTAGATCAAGATCTAAACCTGGCATATCTACATATGACCACACAAAGTTTATTTGTCTCTTTCTAAAAAATTCAATGAAATCTTTCTTCTCTTGTTCTGACAGTGATGTTGCTAGGTGTATGATCTTTTGATTATCTTTTGTACCAATTTTGATTGATTTTGTTGGCTCGATCAATATTGAAGACCTCTCTTGATAATACTTAGGAAGAGTGTTAAGTCTCTCATTTTCTGGCACCTCAAGGAGGTTTTCACCATCGAATATGTCCTTTCTTTTTACTTTTTCTTAATTTAATGTTGCCATCAACTAGTTTTCAGCATTAGATCTGATATTTGATTTATTTATTTTACTTTTGCGACTAAGAAGCTTGGCACCCCCTTGAATAGGAGTTGTGTCATTAAATTCACTATTGGAAGATGTTTTGGGTTCTACATCATTGAGATATTGAGCAATAGAATAGTCATAAGGAAAGGTATCTATCTCAATGGATTCATTTTGTTCCCAATAGATAAGCTCTAGATATATCAAAGGTAAGGGGTCATTTGATTGATTAGTTTCAAAGGCGGTAAGGGTCATAATGGAAATGTCAAAGTTTTCAATGGTTACTTCTAGGTCTATGATGTTACTCTCCTCAGAATGACCTCTCTCGATTAGTCTCTGATTGTCCTCTCTATAGTCATAATCAATATGATGTGATTCTAATTCAAGTGGTATATACTCTGACGTTTGTCCTACATGCGAGTGAACTACATCAACATCGACATCTTTTGCATAACAGGATGTTTCAAATGATTCTTCAGAATGATAGGAGTCCCACTCCCACTCATTGGAGTCGGTTTCACTAGAAGCTTGTAATCTAAAGATTTGTTCATAGAGATTATTTGTAGCTTCGTCTCTTTTGCGGGAAAGTTCTTCTTGTTTTTTACTATTCTCCTCCTCTTGTTTCTTGTGGACTGCTTCTTCTTCTTGTTTATTGCGGACTGATTCATCTTGTTGTTGTTTCTTGTGA
Organism: Cryptomeria japonica; assembly: GCF_030272615.1. Lineage (NCBI taxonomy): Eukaryota > Viridiplantae > Streptophyta > Pinopsida > Cupressales > Cupressaceae > Cryptomeria > Cryptomeria japonica. Next base: position 307,990,528 of record NC_081412.1, on the reverse strand, counting down.
ACTTCTTGTTGTTGTTGTTGTTTAGGTGTTGTTTTCCTTTCTTGTTTATGATCCGGTTTGTTCTATCTAAAACCTACTCCCTTCTTATCCTTGACATGTTGGGAAGAAAGTTGTATAGGTTATAGAATGCCATCTTTTCTTTTGCGTTTTGGACCACTGCCATCATATCCCTTTTTCTGTAGGATATGAAATCATTTTCCATATTGTTCTATTGGTATGCTGACATTATTTACTTCTTTTTGGGATTCCTTTTCATCTTTGTATAGCCACGGTAGGATGTCTTTATCTTCAATTTTTTTAGATAGAGTCCCTACTCTAACAAATGATCCATCAAATATTTTAAGTGGTTTTTAAATCAGTTGTTGTTTTAATGTTGATTGTTTCCCATATGATCTAGGAGAAGGTGAAAAATCTGATAGAGAATATTCTCCTATTCCTTTATCCTTCAGCTGCAACTTTTTCTCAAAATTTGCCAAAGTAGATGTAAATGAACTCTCCTTAGATGGTGAACTAGAAGAAGATGCTTCTCTGTTATGTGGAACAATGGCATCTGTTGCGAGTTTGACCATGTTACAATATTGAAAAGGGTTTGAATCTCTAGCAATCGTGAATTATTGGCTATTGAAAGGAAACTTCAAACATTGATGATAAGTTGATGGAATAGCTTGCATATCATGTATCCATGGTCTACCCAAAAGTATTTTGTAAGATAAATTTAAGTCTAAGACTTGACACATTGTATCCTTTTGCATGGGTCCCACTTTGATTGGCAACACCACTATTCATTTAGAAGAACGTTCTTCTTCATCATATGCCTTTATTATGATCCTTTTCTGAAGATCGAATATATTTTCAAAAAATCCTAAAGCATGCACAAGACTTAATTAACAAATGTTTAAACCAACTCCTCCATCTATTAGGACCCCTTTGACTCATGTTTTATGAATGAGGACTTCAATACGAAGAGGAGCATTATGTGGATGTTGTAGAGACATGTCATCATCTTTTGTAAAGGATAAACAATGAGGCATTTTTAAATATCCCACCATGGCTTGGAATTGATCAACACCCAAATCATTAGGGATGATGGTATCCAATAGAGATTTTTCAAGAATTTCTTTATGTGTCAGTGAAAGTTTTAAAATCTCTAATATGGATATTTGCATGGGCGTCTTTTGCAATTGATCCACTATGTTGTATTGTTTAGATATGGATGGTGCATCAATTGTTGGATCCCGCAAAGTTACCTTAGCTTTACTTCTTGTAATTGCATTTGCAGGTTGAGGTTCTTGTTTCTCTTTAACTAAAATGACATTGACCACATTGTCATAAGTGTGAGCATAATTGACATTTTATTTTCCTTTATTATCTTTTGATGTTGATGCTTCACCCTTTTAATAATTTGGAAGTGTAGTTTTAAATGCAACATGTGCCTCATTTGTTTTAGGTCCATCCACAATTATTACTTCATTATCTATCAAGTCCTGAATAACATGTTTCAATCTTTGACAATCATCCATTTTATGCCCCTTACTTCTATGGTAATCACAATAATGATTTTATTTCCACCATGCTAGTTTGACTTAAGGTTTGAAGTCTCTTGCTTCTGGTAATATGATCAATTTATGTGAAAGTGTTTTAAAAGATGAATCAATTAGTTCACCAATAGGTGTAAATTTTCTACAAAAGTTAGTGGAAGGTTGTTTAGGTTTTTTGTTGTCTTGATTAACCACCATTATATGACTTGATAGATTGAAGATGGGTTGTTTTGGTTTTACGTTATTGGCATCAACCACTCCATCATTGACAATACTCCTATTTCTTGACCAAAACTTTCATTTATCATTGTTGTTATTATTGTTGGAAGAATTTTCTCCCTCTTTATAGAGTTTAAATACTCTTCTTTTAACCAAAGCTTCTTCGATATTGATTGCATTTTCGATTAGTTTTTCAAAACTTGATCGACATTGTAATTTGAGTCTATAATTAATTTCACTATTTAGATTATCAATGAAATTGTCCATATTTTCCTTCTTACAGTACGAGGATACCTACCAAACAATTTCCTCCATCTTTGCAAGAATGTAATGAAAGATTCTCCATTTTTCTATTTCGTGTTACATAGATCAAGTATGGTTATTTCATGTTCAATGTTATATGAATACTGAGAGACAAATTTCTCTACCAGTTCTTCGAATGATCTAATACCCGGTGGAAGTTTTGAAAACCATTGCATGGCTTGTCCACCCAAGCTCCTTGGAAATAACATCATTAGATAGGTCTCATTATGTGCAAATTTCATTCTCATTGTACAAAATTCTCTCACATGATCTTATGGATCTGTTTTACCATTATATTTATCATATTTTGGAACTTCACAATTTGGTGAAAAAGGTACTATGTTTAAACTTTTGTCGAATGGATATGGGAAAATATCTTCCAATGAGTATCTCTTTATTGTTCCCCTTTTCATATCTTGGATTTTTTGTTGAAGTGTTTATATTTTTTGTGTGATTGTTAAGAGAGGATTATCTATATTCATTGTTTCTAGTGTTCTTGATCTTATCATCATGAGTTCGAGTGCCATTAGGTTAATTAGTATTGTTTCAAGATTCACTTATCACTTTGGTTTGTCTCAATGTTGTCACATCAAATTCATGAGGTAATTTGACACCCAAGTTTTCTAACATTAGAAAGTATTTTTCTTTGTCAAGTTCCAACAACTTTTCCATGAATTTACCAAACCTAGGATCTTGTTGTGCTTCTTTGATTTTTTCCTCAGATATTTCCTCATCATCATCATCATTTTGATCATGTGGTCTATTTCGGTGAAACATAGGATTTTCTTCCTCCATTGTGGATTTTTGTTTTTGTTTTTGTTTTTGTTGTTTTAGTCTTCTCTTCTGATTTATAGTCAAAACTAGCATACAAGTGGCTAAGGTTTTTAAGCTTTGATATTTATTTCAAGTGCTAATTTGATGTGAGTTAACCAAGTCAAATAGGAAAGATCCTATTGATTAGATTGAGTTGATCTAATTTAAAGCCCTTATTTCATGATAAAGGATGATAGATCTTAATAATGAAACTGTGGTGAAAAATCAGAGATCAAAAATGATAATTATGCACTTAAAATATTTTGATCTAAGCTGTGTTAAAAATATTTCACTTGCAAAGCCAGACTTTCCTAATTTTGAAACTGGTCTTATGAAGATGAACATGACCTCAATTCTAAAAAGGATATTCGAATCTGACTTTTGTTTTTTGTCAAATGTTGGAATTTTCTCTCTGTCTGATATATGAATACATATATGCGCTAAATCAGATTGTGTATGCGCTAAAATTTTTGATCTATGCGCTACTCTATGCTCTAGATGAGCTAATATGTACCTTGGATGTGCTAATTTTTCTAGTCTATGTGTTGTTTTGTGCCTCCAATGCGCTACTTTGTTTGGTATATGTGTTACTATGTAACCTATTATGAGCCAAAATGATGGCTCTATTTTGTCATATTTTGTCATAAAAACTCTTGCTTTGGTCATGTTGTTCACCAAATCTGGTTAACCCAAGTTCACCTGCAATCCTTCTATGAAATGGCCAATTTCAATCTATGAAATACATTAGGACTTGGATAACATAACATAGGACCCTAATTGATCCTCCTACACTTCAAGTTCTGCTAGACCTAGGGGGGACACCCTTTTGATGCATTAAATACAACCAGTTACAAACATATGGCAGCATCAAACAATAAGCAGATAGATCATTCCACAAACCCAACCAATTAGAAACACATTACAAATTAGCTAAATCTGTGTAAATAATAGATGAAACAGAGCTTGGAATGAATATAACACAACCCCTAAACCAAAATGTCTCTTCGCCCAGCCAATGTGGGATAATAGCCTTTTGCCTGGCACTGTATTTTCTTGAAAGTTTCCTGCTGATTGCATCCGCCTGGAAGTTTCTAATGTCTTTCTTTCTTGTTGCATGGGAGGAGAGGATGGTTATACACCTGCCATTTACATTTTCTCTAAGAGATTTTAATTCCCTTCTCCAACACCACGACAGGGAGGACATTTCTTTGCCTGGAGTTTTTAATTCTTTTTCCATCATCACGTTGCCTGCTGCAAACCTACTAATTGCATTTGTTTAAAAGATTTTTTTACCTTTAACGCAACATTTCATTAATTTTAAATTTTAATGGACTTTACCCATAGCGCAAAGGAGGAGAATGGCTGGTTTACACCTATAAGCTTGAAACATTTGATAACTCCCCTCCTCCACCTTCTACGCCACACTCTAGGAGATCTGCACAGGGAGGAGAATATTGGTTCTAAACCAGCCAATTGCATTTACTTTGGAGTGTCTCTGCCATTTCATTTACCATGTAGGTGGGGAGATATTTGTCAGTTTTACTTATGGCAAATACATTTTTAGAAGACTTTAACGCACTTTCAACCACGCAAGGGAGGACATGGGCATTAAAGTTGCCATGTTGCACTTGCTGAGAGTCTACAAAACCTGCTCCATTTCCATCCTGGCATAAAGGGAGGATTATCAATTTACAACATGCCAAAAGCATTTGCTACTAGTTTCAATTTGTTGAAAGTTTCTAATATCTTCCCTCAGTCTACAACCACACAAGGGGATTTCATTTTTTGGCATAGAAAGTCGAAACCAGTGCAAACTATCGGCAATTACAACTTTGGCACATGAATTGCAAAGAGGAGTTGCTGAAGTAATTTGGATGATTGGATTTGCCGGTAGTCTTGGTTAATCAATTTCACCAGCATCAAGTTTCAGATTCCATTCTTATACAACCTCAAATACTATCTTTCCTTGATCATGAATACACCTTCTTATTATATCATGTTCAATGGTATTGCCTCCATGGGTTTTCTCCCACAAACAATGAATGCCTTCTCCAATAGAACCTTGAAAAGGAATACACTTTGGACATTGAGCTCCCATTTTCAAAGGCAATTTGTTCATCTTTTCCCAGCAATTGCCCATCAATAAGCACCTCAGAAGAACTTAGATTTTGAAGCTTTACAATCCTCGAGGCCACATTTCTATATATTCTACAAGAATTTAAAGTAGCGTCATCTTATTTAATCTCCATACCTTTATGCATCATGATGCCACGTACCAAGAACATTTTTGACATAGAACCAACACTGCAAGGGCATGAGCCAGGTCGGGACCCAAAGTGGGTCCGACTAAAAAAAAATTGTTTTCATGCAACTGATCATTGAAAACACCTCAAGAACCTTGAACATGCCTCTGAAATTGATTGGCATGGTTTTCTGATCATTAAACTGAGTTTTGCAACTTTCAAGCACTTGTGCCACATTTTTGCATTTAATCAAAAAGATGTAATTTTTAAACTGGTCAAAACATCTTTCTGGACTTCGCAAACTGACAGGCGTACTGTCTGATATATAAGCATTCACTCTGCCAAGCTATTTCTCAAGATGAATCCCGAGAAGAAATATTAATGGTCAAAGATGACCAACTGGCTCTGTCAACACTGTGAACCTGATAAAATCAATGCACATGGACTTCAAAATGCCTTTCTTAAAAATATCAAATGATCTACGTAGACCTCCAAATCGAGGGCATAGGTACCTTGAAGTAAAGAGAAAACTGTGGAATGCTCAGTTTGGCTGAGAAGCTGATAGGGTGCAAATAGTGTGCTCATAAAAATAGCCACTTAAACTGATGTAGCAATGAAAGTGCAAAAAACTGAATAAAGTGGCTCAAGAAATCATCTTGGAAAACCGATCCAACGGATTGGCAGGAGCTTCAAACTGGAAACATAGCTCATCTTTTATACTAGAAATAGCTCAGAATAAATATTCTAATATGACACTCACTGGGGCATATTTTACACGTGCAAAGCGAGGCTCTGACTAGCTATTGAAACAGGGACTTGTGAAAACAACACAAACTGCAAATGGATTGGGCTTGCCAAACTGAGCAAATGAATTCATACGGACTTGAAATTTTGTATGAAGGCACACTTATATGCATATAATTCAAAGCACTTTGAATTTAAATATGACAATCAACTGGTCAAATTTAATAGGCGCTCAAAGTAAGCCACTTAATAAAATCTGCATTTGCACCTATGATGCACTTTCAGCTCACCCCTTGAAATGGGTAACTGATAAACCGATCCAAACTAAAGTTTGAAAGTTGAAAAACACTTCATAGGTTGAATGAAAGGTGTAGGACACAATTCCCTAGCCTTACCCTTTGATGATTAACTGGCTCCATTTTGCATGCCCTCAAAGTAGGCCTATTAGGTTGATTCATTAGGTGTCATTCTGAAATGCAGAGAAAAATTTTGAAATGGGCCTCTCAAATTGACTCAAAATTTATGAGTCCCAATAGGTCATGTATTTGGATAATGTTTAGGACATAGACCTTCCATGGTTGATGTATTTTTGGTATTATTAGATCTGATTAATCCTAGACCTAAGGTTGTTAACTGATGATCTTTATACTGTCAAACAATGCAAATTATCTGAATTAATCTTAAAATATGGTTTAATTTATGTTATGTTAGCATCAATGGATAAACATGCTTTTGTGCACATTAACGCCATGATGCAGGAATAGCCAAGATGAGAAGATGATTAAGCTGGCAGTTAAGGAGACACATCACTATGTTGATGGATGCAGACCCAATCAAAGTGGAGCAGTATTGAAGGAGTCCATAACCAATTGACCGCTTCCTCAGTAGAGCAATTAGTGGATCATTCATGATTGTTCTTGATGAAGCATAAATCTAGGAAAAGAGGTTGCACTATACTTTCTCAATAGTAGGATAGTTGTTTGTCTTGGCATTTTGATGATGTTGTGATTGTCATTAATGGACACACACTTGCTTTGTGTACACTTTCTTGATGTATGAGTTATGCTCAACTGGTATTTGTTCCAACTGGTATTATGTATTATAGTCTTTAAACTATCGATGTTTTGCAGAAGATGTTTCTCAGTCACAAACTGACTGAAGACCTAAAGCAGTATGAAGACCTCAAGTAGTTCGAGGATCTCAAGCAGTACAAAGGAACAAATTGGTAGTTAACATTTTTCCAGTCTTCACTTTTGACAACCGGTAATCAATAAATTGTATGAATCGGTATTACTCTGTGATGAGTTACCAACCGGTATTTCTGTGATGAGTTATCATCCACCGACACTTTGGCGGTTATTTTTTGTCATGTTACCAAATGTGTCTAGATGCACTAAACCTAGGAACTTGTAATGTAATCCTATTGGAAAGACATGAAATCAGACTCCTTTATAAGGACATCATGTCTAGGGTTTTAGTGGATGAGGTTTTGTATGTGCGATCATAGAAGAGAAGATTAGGTCTGTGTGAAGAGTAGGAGTGTGGAGATATTGAAGACTGAAGTAATGTTGAAATGCATTAACAATGAGCTATCATGGATCTAACCAAGAATACTATACTAGTATCTAGATCACTCACTTGTTGATTACTCACATCTTCGACAAGTCTGAAACCCTTAATCAGGTAGGCCTAGCAAATCCTTTGTAAATCCTCTAACAAGGTGGTTCACAACTATGAATTTGAAATCCTCTCACAAGGTAGTCTCTAACAGGACTTATCTCCTAACAAAGATCTAGATTCCTAATAGGATCTGTTCTGGTGAAGAACATTGTATGACCTTAACCGGTCTGGTTTCTATTCTACAGATAGTTACTTGTGAGTTTCTTCTCACCATGGTTTTTCCCATTTGGGTTTCCATGTCAAAACTTCTTGTGTTATGGTGATTGTGCTCTTGTGGGTGAATGCTTTGTTTTCTATTTGGTTTGCATTTATCTTAACCAGTTTATTTGTAAATATGTCATACCGTTTATCTGCTAAACTATTTAAGTGTTTGAGTTCAATGTTTTTTGGTATACTAATTCACCCCCCCCCCTAGTATTCATCAATTGGTATCAGAGCCAACCTTTCTATAAGTCTAACCACTTGGAAGGAGATATGGGGGAATACACTGTGAGGGAACTTACTCATTGTCTCACTCAGACTGAGAAAGCCTATGATGAACTCAAAGTCAAGTATAAATCCTCTCTGGCAAAAAGAAGAGAGCATGCTGAGAAACTAATGGAGCTTACTGAAAATAGTTCTTCTGATCAAGCAGACATGGATGCCCTAGTTGAAGAAGTTGAAAAATTGAATGAATCCAATGCCAACCTGAGAAGGGAACTGGAAGAACTGACTATCAGAATGTGTCAAGAGCTTGAGAATCAAAGGAAAGCTAAAGATCTGGTAAAAGACAAAGATCATGAGATCTCCAAGATGAAGCAAGAAATTAGTGCCCTTATCACTCATCTCCGAGAGAGTAAAGTGGAAAAATAAGAAATGCAAGGTGAACTAAACATAGCTATTTATGAGAATGCAACCTTTAAGGAATCCAATGCTTCTATTTCCAAGGAACTCACTGAGTCAAAGGAAATACTTGCCAAATTCAATCAGAGTACTGATAAGCTAGAGCAAAAGCTTCAATCAGCAAAACCGGTAAAGAATACCACTGGACTTGGTTTTTTTGATTATGAGGAAGGTGACGTTGGCATTTTTTATGTTTATATTGTGATTGTCATTGATGGACACACACTTGTATTGAGATCCTCTTTATATGTATGAGTTAGAGCACAACCGGTATTTGTTCCAACCGATATGTTGTATTATAGTCTTTAGACTATTGGTGTTCTGCAGAATGTGTTTCCCAGTCTGAAGTGGCATGTTGACCCCAAGTGGTTGGTGGATACCAAGCGGTACGAGGGATTAAAGCGGCATAACACATTTTTACCAGTCTTCATTTTTGTCAAACTGGCAACCGGCATTTTGTATGAACCGGTAATACTCTGTGATGAGTTACCAACCGACATTTTGTGATGAGTTACCATCCACCGATTGTTTAACGGTGCTAACACATTAACGGTGTTTTTTGTGTTGTGTCACCAAGTATGTCCAGGTTCATTGAACCTAGGAAATTATAATGTAATCCTATTGGACCGACATGAAATCAGATTCCTTTATAAGGACATCATGTCTAGGGTTTTAGGTTGTTGATATGGTTGTAGCAAAAGTTTATGTTATGGCTAGGGTTTAAGGTGGTTGAGGAGTTGGAGAGAATATGAATGTGTAGAAGACTGAAGTAATGCAGGAGTGCATTAGGAATGAGCTATCAAGGATCTAACCAAGCAGTTTGTGCTACTAGCTAGATCAAACACTTGTTGATTACTCACATCTTTGACAAGTCTGTAGCCGTTAACTAGGTAGGCCCAAAAGCCTTTTGTAAATCCTCTAACAAGGTGATTCACATCTGTGGATATAAAATCCTCTAGCAAGGTAGTCTTTAATCGAACTTATCTCCTAACAGAGATTGAGATTCCTAATAGGATCTGTTCTAGTAAAGAACATTGTAAGACCTTAACCGGTTTGACCTTTACTAGTCTGGTTCCTATTCTACAGATAGTTACTTGTGAGTTCCATCTCACTGTGGTTTTTCCCATTTGGGTTTCCATGTCAAAATCTCTTGTGTTATGGTGTTTTTGCTTCTATGGGTGAATGCATTATTAGCTATTTGGTTTGCATGTGTGTTAATCAGTTTGTCTGCTAAACTGTTTTATCGGTTTACTATTAGTCTTGCAAAGTGTTTAAGTGTTGAGATTTTTGGCATACTAATTCACCCCCACTCTTAGTATTCATCAATTGGTATCAGAGCCTACCTTTCTATAAGTTTAACCACTTGGAAAGAGATATGGGGGAATACTCTATAAGGGAACTCACTCATCGGCTCACTCAGTCTGAGCAAGTCTATGATGATCTTATGATCAAATACAAGGCATCTCTAGCAAAAAGGAGAGAACATGCAGAAAATTTGATGGAGCTATCTAAAAATAGTTCTTTAGATGAAGTAGACATGGAAGCCCTAATTTCAGAAGTAAATAAGTTGAATGAATCAAACTCCAACCTGAGAAAGGAGTTGGAAGGACTGACTATCCAGATGTGTCAAGAGCTTGAGAACTGGAGGAAAGCTGAAGATCTAATGAAAGAAAGAGATCATGAGATCTCCAAGCTGAAACAAGATATCAGTGCCCTAACTGCTCAACTGCATGCAAGCAAAGTGGAAAAGGAAAACATGCAAGGAGAACTAAACATTGCCATCTCTGAGAATGAAAACCTATTGGAAACAAATGCTACTATTTCCAAAGAACTCTCTGAGTCAAAGGAAATACTTGCTAAGTTCAACAAAAGTACTGTCAAGCTAGAGCAAAAGCTTGAATCTGCCAAACCAGTCAAGAATACCAATGGACTTGGTTATTCCGGTCATGAGGAAGGTGAGACCTCTGGTACAAATGTTGGAACATCAAAGAAACAACTGGCATCAAAGGATAAAGGTAAGCAAAAGTTTAAACCTATTTGCTTTAACTGTCTTAAAGAAGGACATACTGCAAATGTGTGTAGGACTAAGGCTTACAACAATTTTCCTTATTTCCTAAATGATAAGCCTAGATCATATAGATTCAATGGTAACTGTTATGCATGCAACAAGTATGGGCATAGAGCATCTAAATGCAGGTCAGTTATGAAAAACATTAATAGATATCCTTTGAGGACCCAAGGAGCTGGTCTTGAACCTTTTGTGAATCGGAATCACAACCGGTTTAATGACTTCAATCATTAGCAAAGAAGCGGTGGCTATCAAGCGGCAATCAGATGGAGAGAAAACTATATAGTCTATCATGGTCATGGTCACACTGCTACAACATGCAAAAGGAAGAATGGAAACATGAAAAATGGACCTTGGAGAGCACCTGGATTGGTCTGCTATCACTGCAACAAACCGGATCACATTGCCAGATTCTGTAGATCAAGAAAGAAAATATCTGATGATATACCGGTCACTCCAGAAGGAGACATTGATGTTGACACTGTTCAAGCGGACATGAACAAAATCTGGAAGAAGAAACCAATGGTGTTACAAGAGGAACCAGTTTCTGCACCTAGTGTGGAAATCACGGAACCGGCAAACTAAGCTTCAGAAAAGCTTAGGGGAAGCAAACAGTGAAATGTTTCGAACCCCCGGTTTACACCGGTAAAAGACCTTAACCGGTATGTGATACCTATCATTTGGCAGAAGAGTGGAAATGGTTAAAAAAAAAGGCAAATTAGGGTTTACGCCCTAATGGAGGAGCATTAATTATAGTAGGTGAGAAATATGCTTAAAAGGATTTTTCAAATCATTTCTCACTATCATTTTTCGAGTGAAGAAAAGTTTTTTCAAAGAGCAGAGCGACGAAAAGTCGATTTGAGCTGAGATTTTGAGAAATTGAGAAACTGCGAAGGAGATTCAAATTCAAACTGCAAACGGTCAAGTGGAGAACACAAAGCGGTGGTTCAGCAACCGATGGAGTGTGAAGTAAAGGATAATTTGCAAGCCCTAAATTCGCATGTTTTAAAAGGTATTTCTTGAGTTCTTAAAATTTATATCATGGCTTCCGCATCTGATACCAGTTCTAGTGCATCTGTCGAATCTACAAGTTTTATTCAACGAAAGTCTAAGTATAATGCCCTATCACAAGTCCCGACTAGTGTGATAGTAGAAGAGGGAATTTTTGACTACATAGATTGCAAGATTGAAGACCTAGGGTCTCTAGCCATCCACTCCCAGTTAGGTTTATTTTGTGGAAAGGATAAGAAGATCAAACCAGAGTATGATATTTTGGAGAAGAAGAAGCTCCACAATGTTGTTTACTTCCTGGAGGATTTCACAGAGGATCATATAAAGATCATTCTGAGCAGAGTCCATGGTGACAAGATGTACCTAGAAAGAACACATGATATCATGCCGCAGGTAATTCATGTAGTCACTGGTTTCTACAACACAAGGGAAGTTCCAGCCCTAAGGATGGTAAGAAAAACTGAAATGTCCAAGCTCACCGGTTCAATGAGCGACTCACGAGGCATGACAGTCAATTCTATCAAGGATGATCTAGTTAAGTATGCCTACATGGTGATAGGTTACCGGATATTCTCTGCCAGCAGAATTAACTCTATATCTGTTGCAACAGTAAATGTCGCTTACCAGATGATAATGGAGGATGCATCATTTGACCTGTGCACCGGTATGTAGAGACAACTCCTGTTGAATCTGAAGTTGATCAAATAGGATAATGCACTAAGGTTCAAGTTTGGGCAACTACTAGTTGGGTTGTTCTTCTATTTCCAAGGCTACTTTCCAGGAGTAGGAGATGTCCAGTGGTCTGCTGACGAACTGGTGACTAAGCAAATTAAGGAAAGCATTCAAGCAATTGGAACTGGTTACCCAAATGTTCTGAACAAGTATTTTGATGAGTTCAGACAAAAAATGAGCCAAAGAATGAGAATATCTGGTGACATCATCAAGAAATATGAGGACAATATCTGTTTCACCATCAAGGTGGATCAATGGATAATGGAGGTTGTTAAGCCTAGAATGGAAGAAGTAGAGCCAATGGGCTATGAGGTGATGAATGATATGCTGGAAGGGTATGCCTCTACCCTTATTGCCTCACCGCTTGATCCTAAGGCAAAGAGGACCGGAACCTATCTGGAAAGGGTTACACCGATTGAGGAACCCACTGCAAAGAAAGGAAAAGAACCTGTAGTGAAGAAGGCAAAGGCAGTGCCTACACCATCTACACTGGTTACAACAGCGAGTCCAAAAGTGACCAAATGGTCACCGGCCAAGAAGAAACTGAAAGAAGCACCGGCTAAACTCTTCGAGAGGAAAAGGAAGACAAAAAGCACTACACCAGATTCAGAGGAAACTGTGTCTGAGGAGCAGCCCAAGAAGGTGAGACAGACAAGAAAGAAGACAAATAATGAACCAATATCATCTGCACCGGTAAATATTGATATCTCCTCCTATAAACCTTTGACACATTGTCAAAGAACAATAAAGAATATTAGGAGAAAATTGCTTCATGATTTAGTTGAATATTCTGATGACTTTAATGATGATGAAAAGGAAGCGGTCGAAAAGGAAATAATTCAGTATTTATGTGTTAATGACCGGTCACCTTCAAAAATTAGATCTGAAACACCGGATTCTTTATATAAGTCCTTAGACAATAAATGGCGCATTGCCATAGAGCAGGAATAGGAAATGAGAGAAAAAGTTTTTGCTGAACATTTTCCTGATGTATCAAATTCGGAACTATTCGATGTATTGAACAAATACAAAGGTCTTTTCTTCATGAGAAGAAGAAGACTCTTGTTAGTGGAAGGGAAGGATAAGGAAGTGCTCAAAGATACACACACTCATGCTCTACAAGCTCTGAAAATGCATCGAGTGGTTGAAGCCAACTGGCAAGCTAAGAAAGAACCGGTTATAACAAAACCGGATGAAGCGTTTGATGGTGAAGGAAACCCAGTTGATGAACCGGTAGACACTATTGATGTTGATGCCCTGGACGTAGAAGATGTTACTCAGGAAACACCATCTAAGACAACAGGACAGGAGCAACAGGCTGAACAGGTTGATAAGCAAGCCAAGGACAGACAGGAAGTGGCAAAGGAAGAGGCCAAGAAGAAGAAAAAGGATGAAGAAGAGAAGCAAAAAAAGGATGAAGAAGAGCAGAAGAAAAAGGATGAAGAAGAGAAGAAGAAGAAAGATGAAGAGAAGAAAAGGAAAGAAGTAGAGGAGGATAAGGAAGCGGAGAAGAGGAGAGAAGTAGAGAAGAAGAAAGCAGGAGAAGCAGAGAAGAGCACCCAGATGGAGACTCCGAAGGCAACTGGGAGTCAAGCCAAACTGGTTGATCTCACCAGTCCTATCAATCTCCAATCTGCAAGTGAAATGGAGCTAATGCAGAGCATCAAGGTTGCTCAAGAGCACCTTGAAATTATTTGAAGGAAAAAGGAGTAGGATGTAATTCGAGCGGCTGTGGAAACTCTTACCGGTTTGATACCCGGTACAAATCTTCCCAACACCAATTCATCACTAGCTAAACTTAAGCTCCTATGCACAGTAGTGGATGATCAGGTGCAGAGCCTAGAAGAGGCAGCAGAGGCAAATGTCAAGAAGGAGCATCAAAAAGCTCTTAATATAGCTCTGGTGAAGAAGTTGAATGAGCTCTGGTCTGAACTGAAGAAAGAACAAAATGATATAAGGGACACTCTAGATGAGGGGAATCTACTACTCAGCAAGATCTGCCAACCCCATCTATTCTGTGATGATGTGATAGCGCAGAAGCAAAAGCTTCAAACAGACTTGTAGTCCTACATGAGCACATTCAAGCCACCTTATGATTCCTTTACAACTTATGGGCAAACCGTTCACCAATTTCACATCCAGTCAGCCAAAATGGAGCAAGAGATTAGCACCTGATCTAGAGATTTGTAGGAGCTACAACTGGTTCTACTCCCAGGATTGCAAATTCTTCAGAAGTGTTATCTGAACCTGGATGCCTTGATCATTACATAGGAGATGAGCACAATTGATGCCATGGAAGAACAGGTCTCCCAGATGAAGACAGAAAAAGAAGTAGCCACCTCCCTACTTGAGTCCTAGTCTTTGTCGATGAAACAATTCTTGCAGGACTTTAAATCTATTTTTGACAAGTATTATTTCTTATTGTCATAAACTTTTATTATTTTAATATCCAATGAAAACAAGGTTGTTCAGCTGTACTTTGTCATTGTTGGCAAAGGGGGGGGAGAATTCTATTTGGGAGAAGTTTCTGGTAATCAAAATTTTGATATATGCTCTAAATATCTCAATGTTTATGCTCTTTATGCAAAATTGTTATACATTGTATTGCCAAAGGGATAGTGTATATGCTTAGGGGGAGCAATTTTGCTAATGGCATGGTTTTGTTGTAAAACACTTAGATGTCAAAATTTTATTTTCCTAAGTGTTGCCATCAATTCCAAAGGGGGAGATTGTTGGCATTTTTTATGTTTATGTTATGATTATCATTGATGGACACACACTTGCATTGAGATCCTCTTTATATGTATGAGTTAGAGCACAACCGGTATTTGTTCCAACTGGTATGTTGTATTATAGTCTTTAGACTATTGTTGTTCTCTAGAATGTGTTTCTCGATCTGAAGTAGCATGTTGACCCCAAGCGGTTCGTGGATACCAAGCGGTATGAGGGATTAAAGCGGCATAACAAATTTTTACCAGTCTTCATTTTTGTCAAACTGGCAACCGGCATTTTGTATGAACCGGTAATACTCTGTGATGAGTTACCAACCGGAATTTTGTGATGAGTTACCATCCACCGATTGTTTAATAGTGCCGACACATTAACGGTGCTTTTTTGTGTCGTGTTACCAAGTATGTCCAGGTTCATTGAACCTAGGAAATTGTAATGTAATCCTATTGAACCGACATGAAATCAGATTCCTTTATAAGGACATCATGTCTAGGGTTTTAGGTTGTTGATATGGTTGTAGCAAAAGTTTATGTTGTGGCTAGGGTTTAAGGTGGTTGAGGAGTTGGAGAGAATATGAATGTGTAGAAGACTGAAGTAATGCTAGAGTGCATTAGGAATGAGCTATCAAGGATCTAACCAAGCAGTTTGTGCTACTAGCTAGATCAAACACCTGTTGATTACTCACATCTTTGACAAGTATGTAGCCCTTAACCGGTTAGGCCCAAAAGCCTTTTGTAAATCCTATAACAAGGTGATTCACATATGTGGATATAAAATCCTCTAGCAAGGTAGTCTTTAATCAAACTTATCTCCTAACAGAGATTGAGATTCCTAATAGGATCTGTTCTCGTAAAGAACATTGTAAGACCTTAACCAGACTGACCTTAACCGGTATGGTTCCTATTCTGCAGATAGTTACTTGTGAGTTCCATCTCACCATGGTTTTTTCCATTTGGGTTTCCATGTCAAAATCTCTTGTGTTATGGTTTTTTTGCTTCTGTGGGTGAATGCATTATTAGCTATTTGGTTTGCATGTGTGTTAACCGGTTTGTCTGCTAAACTATTTTACCGATTTACTATTAGTCTTGCAAAGTGTTTAAGTGCTGAGATTTTGGGCATACTAATTCACCCCCCCCTCTTAGTATTCATCAGGTGAGACCTCTGGAACAAAAGATGTAGCATCAAAGAAGCAACCAACATCAAAGGATAAAGGTAAGCAAAAGTTTAAACATGTTTGCTTTAATTGTCTCAAGGAAGGATAGACTGCTAATGTGTGTAGAAATAAGGCCTACAATAATTTTTCTTATTTTCTAAACAATAAGCCTAGATCCAATAGATTCAATGGAAACTATTATGCATGCAACAAGTTTGGGAATAGAGCATTTGAATGCAGGTCTGTTGTGCACAACACTGGGAGATACCCTCCAAGGACTCAAGGAGTTATCGCGGAACCCACTGTGAACTGGAATCCAAACTGGTACAATTCCTATGACCATCAGTCAGGTGGTGGTGGCTATCAAGCGGCAACTAGTTGGAGAGCAACCTATTTGATCTGTTATGGTAGTGGTCACACTACTGCAACATGCAGAAGAAAGAATGGTAGAATAAACAATGGACCATGGAGAACACCTAGAATGATATGCTATCATTGCAACGAACTGAGACACCCTACTAGAACGTGCAGAATGAGAAAGAACCTATCAGATGATATACCAATCACTCCAGAAGGGAAGATTGATATTGAAACTATTCAAGCAAGAATGAATAAAACATGGAAAAAGAAACCTGAAGAAGTGTCACAAGATAAACCGGTTTCTGCACCTAGTGTGGAAGTCTTGAAATAGGCAAACTGAGCTTTAAAAAAGCTTAGGGGGAGAATATCAGTGAAATATTTGAACCCCCGGTTTATATCGGTAAAGACCTTAACCGGTATATGTTACCTATCAATTGGCAGAAGATTGTGAAGTGGTAAAAGGTTAAATTAGGGTTTGTACCCTAGCGATGGAGCATTTATTATGGTAGGTGAAGAATTCGTTTAAAAGGAATTTCAAAGTCATTTTCACTTATCAGTTTTTGAGGAAATAATTTTTCAAGTGCAGAGCCATAAAGTGCGATTCAACTTGCGATTTCAAGAGAATTCAAATCTTGTAAGAGAATCCAGAGATATTTTCAAGCTATCAGTGAAGAACTCTAAGCGGTAACCATGCAACCAAAGTGGTGTGTCGTGAGCTACATTGGCAAACCCTAAATTTCAAAATTGTGAAGGTATTTCTCAAAATTCCTGTTAATCATGGCTTCTGCATCGCACTCCAGCTCTAGTGTACCAATGGACTCAGCTGAATTTATTCAAAGGAAAATGAAATACAATGCCCTATCCCAAATACCTACCTGATTCATTGTTGAAGAAGATATTTCAGGGTACATTGACTATAAATTGGAAGGCCTAGGATCCCTAGCAATTCACTCCCAGCTAGGTCATTTCTGCGGGGATGACAAGAAAATCAAACCGGAATACAACATCCTAGAGAGGAAGAAACTACATAATGTTGTTTATTTTCTTGAAGAGTTCACAGAATATCACATCTGCATCATCTTGAGCAGAGTACACGGTGATAAAATGTACCTGGAGCAGACGCATGACATAACACCAGAAGCAATTCATGTAGTCACCGGTTTTTGTAACATTGGTGAGGTGCCTGCTCTTAGGAAAGGCATCAAGG
Source organism: Cryptomeria japonica (assembly GCF_030272615.1). Classification (NCBI taxonomy): domain Eukaryota; kingdom Viridiplantae; phylum Streptophyta; class Pinopsida; order Cupressales; family Cupressaceae; genus Cryptomeria; species Cryptomeria japonica. The sequence continues at coordinate 307,972,845 of NC_081412.1, read as the reverse complement.
CTGAAATGACTAAGCTCACTAGTTCTCTAAGTGACCAAAGGCGAATGACTATCAATCCCATCAAGGATGACTTGGTTAAGTATGCATGTATGGTGATCTGCTACAGAGTGTTTTATGTGAGCTGAATAAACGCTATCCCTGTTGTTGCAGTGAATGTTTGATACAGAATGATTTAGGAAGATGCCTCTTTTGATTTGTGTACCTGTTTGCAAAAACAACTTCTACTGAGCCTAAAGTCCATCAAATAGGACAGTACTTTGAGGTTTAGATTTGGAAAACTTTTCGTCGGCCTATTTTTCTACTTCCAAGGCTATTTCCCAAGAGTTGGTGATATTCAATGGTCTGCTGACCAACCGGTCACTAAATAAATTAGGGAAAGTCTCCAAGCAGTGGGAACCAGATATCCTGAAGTCTTGAATAAATACTTTGATGAATTCAAGTGGAAGATGAGTCAGAGGATGAGGATATCTAGAGATATTGTTAAGAAATATGAAGAGGACATCTGCTTTACCATAAAAGTAGATGAATGTATAATGGAAGTAGTAGAACCCAGAAAGGAAAAAGTAGAACCTATGGGATATGAGGTGATGTATGACATGTTGGATGGGTATGCCTCTACCCTGATTGCCTCTCCTTTAGATGCAAAGAAAACGTGAACCAGCACCTACTTGGAAAGGGTAACACCGGTTGAAGAACCTTCAGTAAAAAAGGGAAAGGCAATGCCATCGGTATCTGCACCGGTTACCTCAGCCAGCCCAAAAGTGACCAAGCGGTCACCTGCCAAGAAGAAACTGGAAGTTGCACCCGTTAAAGTATTTGAGAGGAAGCGGAAGACCAAAAACAACTCACCAGAGTCCGAGGATACCGAACCAGAAGTGCAACCTAAGAAAACTAGACAATCAAGCAAGAAGGCTAAGTCTACCAGTACTGCACCTGCATCATCAACACCGGTAAATATAGACATCTCTTCTTACAAGCCTCTAACACATTGTCAAAGGGCTTTAAATAATATTAAGAGAAAGGTGCTTGATGACTTGAAAGAGTATTTTGATGATTTTTTTGATAATGAGAAGGAAGAAGTAGAACAGGAAATGATAAAATATATGTGTATGAATGACCGGTCATCATCTAAAATTAGATCGATGACACCTGATTCTTTGTACAATTCTTTGGACAATAAATGGTGCATTTCCATTGAGAAAGAATAGGAAATAAGGGAGAAATTATTTGCTCAGTACTTTCCTAAAGCCTCCAATTTTAAATTATTTAAGATTATGGACAAAAATAAAGGTCTCTTCTTCATGAGAACAAGAAGACTCAGGCTACTAGAAGGTAGAACCTCTGAAGTGGAGAAGGACACTCATCTTCATTCCAAAGTCACTATCCAGTTGCATCAAGTGTCTGAGGCCAACAAGAAGGCCAAACAAGAACCTGACCAATCCTCAGCCAAACCAGATGAGGTATTTGATGGTGAAGGAGAAAGAGTTATAGAATAGGTGGACACTATTGATGTTGATACATTGGATGGTGAAGATGTCACTCTGAATGCAGAGAAGGAAAAACTTGACAAAGAAAAGACTGATGAGGAGAAAGTGGAGAAAGGGGTAGAGAAAAAGAAAGTGAAAGAGAAAGCGAAAGAGGTAGAGAAAAAGAAAGAGGAAGAGAAAAAGAAAGAGGAGGAGAAAAAGAAAGTGAAAGACAAGAGGAAATAAGAAGAGGAGAAGAGGAAAGAAGAGGAGAATAGGAAACAAGAAGAGGAGAAGAGGAAAGAAGAGGAGAAGAGAAAAGAAGAAGAGAAGAAGAAAGAAGAGGAGAAGAGGAAAGAAGAGGAGAAGAAGAAAAAGGAGGAAGAAAAGAAGAAGCGGGAAGAAGAAAAGAAGAAGGAAGAACAAAGGAAAGAAGAAGTAGAATAGAAAAGAGCCGCAGAGAAGGAGGCAACAGAGAAATCAAAACAAGTGGAGACTCCAAAGGCAACCGATGGTCAAGCCAAACCGGTTGACATCACCAGCCCTATCGACCTCCAATTTGCAAATGAATCAGAGTTGTTGCAAAGCATAAAGCTTGCACAAGAAAGATTGGAAACATTGAGGAGGAAAAAGGAACAGGATGTTATTCAAACTGCGGTTGACACTCTCACCAGTTTGATTCCAGGTACTAACCTTCCCAGTACCGATTCCTCTATGTCAAAGTTGAAACTTCTATGTACTATTGTAGAGGACCAGGTTCAATGTCTGGAAGATGTTGCTAAAGAAAATGCTAAGAAGAAGCATCAAAAGGCACTAAACACTACCTTGGTCAAGAAACTAAATGAGCTCCGGTCTCAACTTCAGAAACAACAAAAGGATATAAGAGATGCTATGGATGAGGGCAAACTACTATTGAGCAAAATCAGCCAGCCCCATCTATTTTGCAATGATGTGCTCACACAAAAGGATAAAATCCAATCAGATCTACAGACGCTCATAAGCAACTTCAAGATGCCATATGATTCTTTCACTACATGTGGGAAAATTGTCCACTGGTACCAGCTTCAGTCTTACCAGGATAGAGTTAGAGATTAGCAATCGGTCAAGAGATTTGCAGAAACTTCAACTGGTCTTTTTTCCCAGAATGCAAATTCTTCAGAAGTGTTTTCTCAATATGGGAGCCCTAACGGTAACTCAAGAGATGAGTACTATTGATGCCATGGAAGAACAGGTATCTAAGATGCAAATAGAAAGTAAGGTTGCTACCTCATTACTTGAGTCATGGTCATTAGACATGAAGACTTTTTTGTAGGATTTTAAATCAGTTTTTGACAAGTTTCATTCCTTATTGTCATAAACATTTACTCCATTTTTATGTAATGAGAAACAAGGGTTATTTTGTAGTACTTTATCATTGTTGGCAAAGGGGGAGTAGTCTTTAAACTTTTGGTGAATGTTATGTATACTTTCATGTTACCACTTGAAGGGAGTAGTATACATTGTAATTTCTGCAAAAGGGATAGTGTATATGCTTAGGGGGAGTAATTTTGCATATGGCATATTTTTGTTGTAAAAACACTTAGATGTCAAAATTTTCCTAAGTGTTGCCATCAATGCCAAAGGGGGAGATTGTTGTCATTTTGATGATGTTGTGATTGTCACTGATGGACACACACTTTCTTTGTGTACACTTTCTTGATGTATGAGTTATGCTCAACCGGTATTTGTTCCAACCGGTATTATGTATTATAGTCTTTAAACTATTGGTGTTTTGCAGAAGATTTTTCCCAGTCACAAACTCACTGAAGACCTAAAGTAGTATGTAGACCTCAAGCGGTTCAAGGATCTCAAGTGGTGTGAAGGAACAAAGCGGTAGTTAGCATTTGTCCAGTCTTCACTTTTGACAACCGGTAATCGGTAAATTGTATGAACCGGTATTACTCTGTGATGAGTTACCAACCAATATTTCTATGATGAATTATCATCCGCCGACACTTTGGCGGTGATTTTGTGTTGTGTTACCAAATGTGTCTAGATGCACTGAACCTAGGAACTTGTAATGTAATCCTATTGGACCGACATGAAATCAGACTCCTTTATAAGGACATCATGTCTAGGGTTTTAGTGGATGAGGTTTTGTATGTGCGATCATAGAAGAGAAGATTATGTCTGTGTGAAGAGTAGGACTGTGGAGATATTGAAGACTGAAGGAATGCTGAAATACATTAACAATGAGCTATCATGGATCTAACCAAGCATACTATGCTAGTATATAGATCACTCACTTGTTGATTACTCACATCTTCAAAAAGTCTGAAACCCTTAACCGAGTAAGCCTAGCAAAGCCTTTGTAAATCCTCTAACAAGGTGGTTCACAACTGTGAATCTTAAATCCTCTCACAAGGTAGTCTTTAATAGGACTTATCTCCTAACAGAGATCTAGATTCCTAACAGGATCTATTCTGGTGAAGAACATTGTATGACCATAACCGGTCAGACTAGTTTGGTTTCTATTCTGCAGATAGTTACTTGTGAGTTTCTGCTCACTGTGGTTTTTCCCATTTGGGATTCCATGTCAAAACTTCTTGTGTTATGGTGATTGTGCTCTTGTGGGTGAATGCTTTATTTTCTATTTGGTTTGCATTTATCTTAACTGGTTTATTTGTAAATTTGTCATACCAGTTATCTGCTAAATTGTTTAAGTGTTTGAGTTCAGTGATTTTTGGTATACTAATTCACCCCCCCAATCTTAGTATTCATCAGTTTGTTCTAAATTTATGCGCTAACTTCTTTTAATGTAATAAATCATGCTCGCCTATTCCTTTGGGATGTGGGCTGATTAGTTGAAAGATTGTTATAAGTTTTTATTATAAATAAAGGTCTCTACTTCCTTGCAGGGGTAGAAAATGCAACCATAGGGTTAGTAATATTCTGGTTTTTAAACTTATGTGTACTGAAATCAACTTCTAGTTCATGTGTATTTGTTATATAATTTCCATTTTGTTATAGTTGTTGTTTTGGTGTTTGATTGTTCCTATGTCTGTTCCTACAGCCAAAGCAGACAGAGTAGTTCTTGTCTGCTAACTAGAGTATTGTCATTAGTAGTAGTTTCTTAAGTTGCTTTAAATTGTGAGTTTTGATAAATTGTTAAGTCATTATGATTCTACATATTTCTTTCAAAAACTTTCCTTTTCTTGCAGTAAGATAAAATGGCTTTGACTCGAGCTTAGTGCACATACAATGCCGGCCTATTTCAAGTTTACATCCTTGGTCGATAAAGTAAATAAATATTTTCTATAGGAAAGGTAGCTACTCAGTAAGGATGTCCAATCCCTGAGCTAAGGTTTTAGAACCCAGTTACTACTCCAATTGTGAGGACCAATATTTTTGGCGTCGTTGTCGGGGATGGTGCCAAACTAAGAACCTGTTGTAGCTATTAGTTTTAAGTCTTTCAGTTTGTTTTATGTTTAAAAATAGTTGTTGGAATTCATTCACAAAATTTGCATGTATAGAAGAAGAAGAGATGCATTAGGAATATTTCTTCCCTCATATTCTTCTCATGAAGTAAGTCCAGATCAGGCCCTAGATATAAATCATTTTGTTGATGTTTTTGTGGAAGCTAGAAACCAAGGTGTTTTTTATTTATCGGAAGGAGACCTTGATTTCTTAAAAGAACCCCCTGAACAGAATACTTTACCTTTGGTTCCTTATCAACCATAAATGGCAGCTCCCAGTGGAGGAGGCCCACCTCCTAATCCCACCTTTGAATTCCCTATTCCTGACCAGCAAGATAATGCAAATTTAAAGAATATACCAGCCTCCTCTCCTCCAAAGTTACATGGATTGATCACAGAATATCCAGATACTTTTCTGTTTGAATTTGATATTCTCTGTAGAAGCTATGATTAAACTATTGATTCCCATAAACTCAATCTATTCCCTACTACTCTAAAAGAAGCTTCTATTAGGTGGTTTATGAGTTTAGAGAGAGATACAGTAACTACCTGGGATGAGATGAAGGAAAAATTCTTGGAGAAGTATAAATATTACTACAGAGGAATTGATTGACATGGTGATGATATCTTTTGCATGACAAAAAAAGAAGATGAAAGTCTAGAAGACTATCTTGAGAAGTTTGTGTTCAGTGCCAGGAAATCTAATCATAGCACCTTGAGTGAAGAATCCTTGAAATTGATTTTCCTAAGGGGAATCAATGAGGACTGTATTGAATTGCTCAATCTCATGGGAGGAGGATACATCACTCAAGCTCAATGGGATGAAATCAGGAAGATCTGTCAAAAATACTCCAGGGATTATGCCAAGAAAGGCAGATACTATAGGCCAAGATCTTTAGCAGCAAAGGCATCTTCAACAGTTTCAAGGATGAAGATAACTTATCTGCTAAAGGATTTCAAGGAGGACATTATTTATAACATGGCCATTCAGTTAGATACACTTCAAGAAAAGAAGAAGCATGAAGAAGCAGAAGCAATGTTTGTTAAATTTTGTCCCCATTGTAGGCAAAAGAAAAAGGACTACAAATGTATGCTTCTTGCTAAAATTGGTAGTCACCAAGCTCCTCCAAATTTCAAGCCAATTTATGGAGATGATGAACAACTCTTCTATGTCGCACAATGAAGGCCATGGCCCCCAAGACAAACTAGGACACAAGATCCTTTTTTTTTTGGTCCTTATATGAATTCTTATGCACAAAATATTCAAGGGCAACCTTCATATTCCCAAAACTTTGGGAACTATATACCTCAATCTTGGAATAATTCTCCAAATTCTTGGCCCAATTATCAATTTTTTTCCTTTCAGTGGAAGAAACCACAAGGGAATTGGTCACAAACATAGGGTCCTTGGCAGCCATCCCAGAGTAACTCATAGTAGTCACCTCAATGGAGAGGAGGTCAACAATGGCCAATTCAACCCTCTGGTTTCCTACAGCCACCACAACAGTCCTAATAGCCAGCCTTAATGCCACTAGCTACTAATGCTAATCCACCTAAGTCCACTCAATTCCCAACTTAGCCTATGCCAAATCCTAATAATAAACCTCCACAACAGCAGCAAGTTTATTCGGTTGATCCTAATCAATACCCAGCATATTCTCTTAGTGTAAGTGACATTCCCTTGTGGTCGGGAACAAATTTACCTGCCCCATCTCCTCCAGTTATAACTGAATTACCATCAGAGGATTTTGCATAAGATACTATACCTGACCAGCTTGAAGATCCTAAACAAGTACCTCAATCTGAAACTTCAGGCACACCTCTTGAAACACCCCCATTTCCTCAATGATTGTAGGTAGAAGTGACTAGGCAGCAAGATGACATAGCTTTTGATCTCATTCATTAGTTAAAACATATATGTGTAAAGATTTCACTATTCCAAGCTATTAAGGATATTCTCATATATGGTAAAGCTATTAAGGATATTCTCATATATGGTAAAGCTATTAAGGAGGCATGTCTAAAGAAACCTAGATGAAAGAAAAAGGATCCACAAACAATCCATGTAATGGGGTAATTAGCTGATATTATGTTAGGAAAAGTTATTGTCCCTCAGTATGTTAACCCTAGCAGTCTTGTTGTGAAAGTGGTTATCAATGGAAATCAAATTAATAATTCCCTAATAGATTTAGGAGAAGCTATAAATGTTATGACCAAGGATGTCATGCAGCAACTCAATATTACTAGTCTTAGGTCCACCCCAATAGTCCTACAGCTTGCAGATAGTTCTATTGCCCGACCTGATGGGATGGTTGAGGATATTCTTGTCACCTTAGACTCTTTGGAATATCTAGCTGACTTTAAGATACTCTCTCCTAAAGCAACATTGGGAGGATATCCAATTATTTTGGGAATTCCTTGGCTTGCTACAATTGATGCATACATAGGGTGTAGATCAAGGGATATGACCATTTCATATGGTATCACAACTTAAACACTTGCACTTTATTCACCTGTACAACCTCAACTTGATTGAGAGAAAATAGTGTGGCCAAATGTAGGGGAAGAAGCAGAGGAACTTAATTTTGTTCAACAGCTTATGATGCTAGCCAAGGAACTGTTCATTGAACTCCAGGAGGATGATAAGGTACTTTCTCACATAATGAAAAATCATTATGGGTCAACCCAACAGTTACCTGGTCTACCATCATATCCTTTGTATACTCTTCTTCCATCTACCAATTTTTTGAGTTCTCCTTCAGCCACACATATGCTTCATACCTTGTTGCCACAGGAAATCCAAACCTCTTATTTAAATGAAGTGTCTAAGATTCAGTCAATTACTCAAGTATAAGTTGCTCCAGGAAAATACCCATATATCAATAGTCGGCTTACAACAAATCAAAGATTGCCTTTGATAGAACTACTCAAGACCCATAAATAGGATTTTAGATGGGATTATCATGATATGAAGGGATTAGATCCTAAATTGTGCACTCATAGAATATATATCAATGAAAATTGTAAGCCAGTTAGACAACCTCAGCAAAGGATCAATCATGTATTAAGGGAAATAGTCAAGGAGGAATTGAAAAAGTTTCTCAATGCAAGGTTTATTTATCCTATTTTAGACAATTTATGGGTATCTCCTCCGGTCATAGTTCCTAAGAAGGGAGGTAAATGGAGAGTTTGTGTAGACTATAAGGAGCTCAACATTGCCACTAAAAAGGATCATTTCCCACTTCCTTTCAATGATCAGGTGTTGGATTCTTTAGCAAGAAAATAGTACTTCTCATTTTTGGATGGGTTTAGTGGTTATAATCATATTAGAATTTCTCCAGAAGATCAGGAAAAGACAACCTTCACCTACCCTTGGGGAACATGTGCCTATTCAATTCTTGCATTTGGTTTGTGTAATGCTCCTGCAACCTTTCAGAGGGTGGTCCTTGGTATGTTTTCAGATATTGCCCATGATTGTATGGAAATATATATGGATGACTTTACTGCTTATGGAATTACTTTTGAGAAAGCATTGCACAATCTTGGCAAAGTGTTGCAGCAGTGTGAGGATCATAATTTTTCCCTAAATAGTGAAAAATGCTTCATGATGATGCAAGAGGGGATAGTATTGGGGAATCATATTTCTAAAAAAGGAATTCAAGTCGACGCTACCAAGGTTGAGGTAATAATCAACCTCTCGGCCCCTACAAAACAAAAGGATGACAGGAGTTTCTTTGGCCATGCAGGGTACAATAGAAAGATTTATAAAGGACTTTAGTAAGATGGCAAGCCCTTTGTATTTTGTTTTGACAGAGGATGTTGAGTTTGAATGGACACCAACATGTGAAGAGGCATTTTCCAAACTCAAAGAAGCTTTAACCAAAGCTATGGTGCTCAAAGGACTTGATTGGTTTCTCCCTTTCCACAATCACACTGATGCATCAGATTTTGAAATTGGAGAAGTCTTGGAACAAAAACAAGAAACTCTAGAGAATGTAATTTATTATATCAGAAAAAATTTGCAGGGACCTGAGCTAAACTATATGTGTGAGCTTTAATTTCATCCTCAGAATGTTACCTGTAATAAGTTAGTTTCACAAAATACAATGAAAATGCATACAGGAAATCCAAAATCCACCAATGAAACTACATGAAATACATACTAAAATAAAACATTATTTTACCTTCATGGCTTATGTCTCATTGTGTCCTAACTCCATTGTTCTTGGTTGCAGATGGTGTGCTCTCAGACAATGCATTGTTGGCTTCCAAGATGGCATATGAAGAATGGATCGATAACTTGTAGTTAACTGCCACTATAATATGCAAGTACTACATGATTTATGCTAAAATGATTATGCTAAAATGCTATATGATATTTTCTATTACTATTTGCTATTTGCTTCAAAGACTCACAGATGCATATGATCAATTTGAAGACTAACTTGAAGATTAACTTGAAGATTCTTGAAGATTTTTGAAGATTAACTCTCTCAACTGAAGCTCTTGATTTTATAGACTTTGAGAGGATAAGATGATGTGGCTTAGATCAACGGTCGTGATCAGATCTGCAGATTTGGATGGTTGTCAGCAAAGGTGAAGGTTGAGAGAAAGGGGGAAGGAGAAGACAAGTGTCATTCATCTCACCTTGACTGGGTTGCTGACTGAGGCAATCTAGGGATGGTTGGAGGAAATTTAGGCATGAGAGGACAAGTGGACTCAAGTCCTTCCTAAGATGTAGGGGGTGTTGGAGAGAATATAGGAAATGGTTATGAAATATGTGTATGTACACAATTTTCATTAAATTTGGAAGTTGGAGATAAATGATGAATTAATATTAAGAAATATTAATTTCCTTAGCCATATGTTTGATGATTTGGCAAAGGGAAGATGAAGTGGAGATGGAAGAATGAGTTGGATAAGGGATTAAATGATTTAGGAATTATTTAATATTTGAGACTATAGGATAGGAGAATAACTATTAAATATTGGATATTTAATTGTTTGGAGGAGATAATTAAATATTAGATATTTAATTAACTTGGTTAGAGGAATAATTAAATATTAGATATTTAATTAATTAGAAGAAAAGGATAAATGAGTTAATTAATAAAATATTAATTAATAGAAAGACATGAAAATGAATTAAATTAATTAATCTTTTCAAATTAACTATTTAATAGAAGAATAATTATTAAATAAATATAAAATATTTATTTAATTGCTCATAGCCAATTTTATGTGTATACACTATATTTTTATAAAGAAGGAAATGTTACATGTTATCTATGTTCTCAACAAATTTCGGCACTACGTCATTGGCTATCAGATATTTCTACACACTGATCATGCAACCATCAAATACCTTATGAATAAAAGTTCCATTTCTGGCAAATTGGCACGATGATTGTTGCTTATGCAAGATTTTGATTGTCATGGCAAGAGAGTCTAATGTTTGGATGATAGTGGGGAGAGTGTGGAGATAGTAGGTGTTCAGAGACCTATTTTCCTTCACATGATTTCCACTATGCAGTTGAAGCAATGTGTGTAGCAAGGATGTCAGTTATTTGCAGTTAGAGTGAATGAGTTGGATGAGGAAGGTAATCATGATGATCTCCTTCATTAGCATCCCATTTTTCAAGAGTTTGCAGATGTCTTTCCTAGTGAGATTCCAGGTTTTCCAATGAAGTGAGATTGATTTTTGAAAAGACTTGGTTCCAAGTGCAAAGCCCATATCGAAGTCTCCTTATCAAATGACCATTTAGGAGTTGAGTGAGTTGAGGTTGCAACTTGAGGATTTATTAGCTAAGGGATTTATTCGCCCCAATGTCTCACCATGGGGTGTACCAGTATTGTTTGTGAAGAAGAAGGTGTTGCCAATTTGGAGGAATTGATTATGTTTTGCATTGATGTTTATCATTGATGTCAACACTAGTTGCTTTGGCTATTTACCAGTATCTAGTTGGTCCTGGTAGGATGTTTGGTTTCTGGTTAGTATGATCATGTTAAGCCGGTATGCTCTGGTATAGTTTGGTCTGTGGAATTGGTTTGGATTGGTTATTCATGTGTTCCTGATGTGTATCACATTTAGTTGGTTCAGTATTTGATGATCCAGAAGCTATCACTTGTTCTAGTAAGCCTTTTTGTTACTGGTGAGGGTTTCACTGGCAGAGCTTTATTGAAGATCTTTTGATACTATGCATAAGTGGTGTTGGTGTGGCTTCTAGAAGGTTATCCATATGTTGATGGTTATCATGTTTGTGTTCCAGTTGATCGGTGGTATTTTAGTTAGCACCAGACCTATTCTATTCTAGATTATTCTGCTATCTAGGTTATGGACCAGTTTCTATAACGTGTTGGAGGATGTGCCTAATGCGTTATCGGTGGGATTTAAGGATTGGTTTAAATTGTTTTCAGCCTAAGATGACTTGGTTGATCATTAGATTGCGAGTTTAAGTTATGAATTTATTGTATTATCTTTTAGGTAGCTGACCTAATTGTTTGGGTCTCAGGTTGGTATAAATATGATGTAAGATCTCTTTGTAGATTAGAGGAGATAATGTATGGTATGGGATTATGCGAACAATGTTGTAATCATATGCAGAGGATTTGGTCAATCATAGGTGATCGAGTTGGATTTGTAGAAGAATTTTTAGGCCTCCAGTATTGAGCTTAACCAGAACTGTACTCAAGCATGGGAGATGCTATACTTGTAGTTCAATCTTCATTATAGATTGTTGTCCTATGTTTTTTATAGTCAGTGAGACTCCTTTCTTGATGAGGAGTGTGCTCTAGGTTGTTGGTCTTCCTGCATGTGCGGGCCCCTTATTGTAATATTTATTCATCTGATCAGTGGATAGATATTGTGGGTCTCCAATCCCACCATGGTTTTTCCTCTTTGAGGTTTTCCACATATAAATTTGTGGTGTTATGGTGTTCATCTTTGTGGTTGTATTGTTGCTTATTGTTATATGCTTTTATGTTTACCGGTTTCTTAGTTGTGGTATTAATAAGGTTAAATTTATCTATTTCGATAGAACACTGATTCACCCCCCCCCCCCCCCCGTCCCCCCCCCGCCTCTCAGTGTTATTGAATCCCAACAATTGGTATTAGAGCCTGGTGCCTTAGAGGAAGTCTAACAGCTTGAGGAAGATCATGTATCTAAAATCAATGGAGATAAATTTAAGGAAGGAACTTCAAGTAGCTCTTGAAGATTATGATGATGAAAGATTGAGGAACATGAATATGCAAGATGAGTTGAGATCTATTAAGGAATTCATTTTTACCCTGAAAGAGAGGTTGTCATTTTCTCAAGCTAAAAGGAAGGAACTTTTAAAAAGTTGAGATGATGAAGAGAAGGATGCCCTTAAGGATCAATGTCAGAAGCCGAGTCAAGAGAATATGGTCATGAAGAATGAAATGCAAGCCCTAACTATGAGGATGTCAAAGGAGATTGAAGATCGGAAGAAGAATGAATAAAATCTTGCTATATCTCTGAAAGACAACTCTAACGAATGCATTAGGTTGCTTCATGAGAATGATATGTTAAGAACTGAATTGGTGCAATCACAGAATAATGAGCAAGAATTGGAAAGAATGGTAACAATCCTAAGAGATGATTTGACTATTGCAAATGAATACAAAGATAAGTTCAAGGTTAGTTGTGCTAAGCTTGATGAATTATTGAAGGATTAAAGGGACACTGGAGACACTAGAGGTCTTGGATTTGAGCATGGAGAAAGCTCTGGTACTGCAAATAAAGATCAGAAGAACAATCGGAATCAGAGGACACCAGTAAGGCAGCCCAATGCACATAACTTTAATGGTAAATTATTTGTTTGTAATATATTTGGTCATATGGCTAGACATTGTAGAAATAGAGCAAATCAGAATAATAATGCAATTCTCAGTCAATGTTCAAATTGTAAGAAGTATGGTCATAGGACAAAATATTGTAGAATGAATGTGAAATATCATGCATGTGAAAAATTTGGACATATGGCTAATCAATGCAAGTAAAGGAATGGTCAAGGTTACAATAAGGCAATCTAGAAGAAGAATATCACTTGTTATGCATGCAACAAAGTGGGACAAATTGCTAAATTTTGTAGAAGAAAGAACCCACAGGTAGGAAGTGATAAATCTATTGAGAAGGGAAAGCAGAATGTTGATGACACTTGGAAGGAGCATGAGAAAAAGTGGGTTATGAAGTTTGAGGCTCAACCGGTAGAATCAATTGCCCCAGATGTTCATTTGGTTGAAGGATATAACCCAGTTACTCAACCAGCAGAGAAGAATATTCCTCCACCGGCAAGAAACTCATCTGGCAACTAAGGCATTCGCCTTAGGGGGAGGCAAATTGATGACAGATCTTGCATTGCCCTTGGTAGTGGTCTGAAAGCCTATTTTAAATATTTGGAAGTCAGTTTGAAGGTTAACTGGCAAAGATTTGTTGGATCTTGGATCTAATTTGGTTTATCGATAAGTCACTTTATGAGTTATGGTTTGGTCATACATCTACAATTAAGTATTTCAGAATCCTTGGTAGTAAATGTTATATCAAGAGAGATGATTTCGTTGGCAAGTTTGATCCTAGATGTGATGAAGGAATATTTCTTGTTTATTCTAATGAAAGAAAAGCATATAGATGTTATAACAAAAGATTGCAGAGAATTGTGGAGAGCACTAATGTCAAGGTGGATGAGCAAAATAGAAGTCAAACCGGAGTTTATGAGCAAGAACTGGGAGTGGAAATGATCATAACTGAATCGGTAACACCTTCACTAGAACAGAATGTTGAATCAGTTACTCCAGAAGTATCATAAAGTTCAATAGTAACTGAAGATCGGGGAAGTGGAATAGAAAATCAGAAGACTCCTAGGTATCTAAGGCTAAATCATTAAGTAGATCGGATAATTGGACAAGAAGAAGGTTGGCAGTTGATGAGGTATGCTTAATTTCTTTAATTGTAGCGGCATCAATAACTGAAGCTTGTAAGGTTGAATGTTGGATGAAAGTTATGGAAGAGGAAATGGATTAGTTAGAAAAGGACGACACATGGTCTTGGATGTTATTGGAACTTGGATTGATTGGTTTGCAATGGATATTCTTAGAAGGAAGGAATTGATTATGTTGAATCCTTGCTCCGGTAGCTAGGATTTTTTAGATATTTTCAAGGATTATCTAGTCTAGTTTTTATTTTATGATGACTTTACACTTTGAGCATGCTCATATGCGGATAGGGATAGAGATATAGGTAACTGGATAGGCTCATCTAGTGAAGCCTTCATTCTTGTAAATAATCTTGTTTCATGGATCAGCAGAAGCGGTCATGTACTTTCATATCTACTATTGAAGTTGAGTATGTTGTTGCTGCTACTAAATATACACAAGTTCTATGGATGGGGAATATGCTAAAGAATATAGTGTTGGGTTGTAATGTACTGGTAGTTATTCATTGTAATAACTCTAATTCTATTGACATATCAAAGAATCTGGTATTTCCATCAAGTATAATTTTCTGAAGGAGTGGGTAGAAGCAAATGAAGTTAGATTGGTTTGTGGAATCATTTTGATGCTATTTGGTATTAGTCTAGTATGCATTATTAGAGCTATCATTCATTTTGGATTGATGTGGTGATGCTACTACTCTAGGGGAGTAGTTAGTCTTGTGATTCAGTGGTTTTATGATTTTACTTTGATATTTATGTCAAATTTCTCACATTGATGTCAAAGGGGGAGAGATATTCATGTGAAAAACATAAGAAGTTATATACATTAGGGGGAGAGATATTTATGTAGAAAATAGAGTTTAACAGAGATATTTGTCTAAGGGGGAGATTATTGGCAAAAGGAGGAGGAACTGAATTTCAAATTGGTTGTATCCCATTGGGGGAGTTTGGTTCAGGTCTATGGATGGTTAATTGGTACAGAGTTATTTGATTCAAAATCTCATTGTCATATCATGTTGTGGGAGATTGTTGGTTGTCTTCTATTAGGGGAGACTTGTTTGGCACTTCTTGGCACTTGGATGTTTTTCACATCTAGTATTTCCATCAATGCCAAAGGGGGAGATTGTTGGAAATTTGGAGGAATTGATTATGTGTTGCATTGATGTTTGTCATTGTTGTCAACACTAGCTACTTTGGTTGTTTACTGGTATCTAGTTGGTCCCGGTAGGATGTTTGGTTTCTGGTTGGTATGATCATGTTAATCCAGTATGCTCTGGAATGCTTTGGTCTGTGGAATTCATTTGGATTGGTCATTCATGTGTTCCTGATGTGTATCACATTTAGTTGGTTCAAGATTTGATGATTTGGAAGCTATCACTTGTTCTAGTAAGCCTTTTTTTTACTGGTGAGAGTTTCACCGATAGAGATTTATTGAAGATATTTTGATACTACGTATAAGTGGTGTTGGTGCAGCTTCTAGAAGGTTATCTAGATGCTTATGGTTATCATGTTTGTGGTCTAGTTGATCAGTGGTGTTGCAGTTAGCACCAGACCTATTATATTATAGGTTATTCTGCTATCTAGGTTATGGACCAGTTTCTGTAATGTGTTGGAGGATGTTCCTGATCTGTTATCGGTGAGATTTAAGGATTGGTTTACATTGTTTTCGGCCTAAGATGACTTGGTTGATAATTAGATTGTGAGTATAAGTTATGAATTTATTGTATTGTCTTTTAGGTGGCCGACCTATCCTGGGTTGGTATAAATATGATGTAAGATCTCTTTGTCAATCATAGGAGATAATGTATGGTATGGGATTATGCGAACAATGTTGTAATCATATGCAGAGGATTTGGTCGATCATAAGTGATTGAGTTGGATTTATGGAAGAGGTTTTAGGCCTCCAGTATTGAGCTTAACCGAAACTATACTCAGGCATGGGAGAAGCTATACTTGTAGTTGAATCTTCATTCTGGATTGTTGTCTGATGTTTTCTATAGTTAGTGAGACTCCTTTTATGATGAGCAGTGTGCTCTAGGTTGTTGGCCTTCCTGCATCTGCAGGCCCCTTATTGTAATATTTATTCATCTGATCAGTGGATAGATATTGTGGGTCCCCAATCCCATCGTGCTTTTTCTTATTTGAGGTTTTCCACGTATAAATTTGTGGTGTTATGGTATTTATCATTGTGGTTGAATTGTTGCTTATCATTATATGCTTTTATGTTTGCCGGTTTCTGAGAAGTTGTATTAATAAGCTTAAATTTCTCCATTTCGGTAGAACACTGATTCACCCCCCCTCCCCACTCTTAGTGTTCTTGAATCCCAAAAGAAGGATGGATCTCTTAGGCTATGCATTGATTATAGGAAGCTTAATAATGTGATGGAGAGGAACCGATATCCCTTGCCCAGGATTGATAATTTGTTTGATCAGATTAAGGATGCAAAGGTCTTCTCCAAGATAGACCTTGAGTCAGGGTATCACCAACTGAGGATTCAAGAGGTGAATATTCATTGTACAACTTTTCGCACTAGATATGGTCACTATGAGTTTACAGTGGTGCCTTTTGGTCTTACTAATGTTCCATAAGTTTTTATGAGCTTGATGAAAGGGTTTTTTAGGACATATCTCAACACATTGATTTTCTTGAGGTCAGTAGAAGAGCATGAGCAGCACATGAGATAGGTTTTATAATGTTTGTGAGATAATCAGTTGTATGCCAATGTAGCAAAGAGTGAGTTCTTCCAGTGTGTTGAGCATTGATATTAAATCAATAGAATTCCATGGTTTTAATTGAAGCTATGGAAGTTTTCTATAAAAAAAAAAATCAAGCATGCCCTTAAGAACCCTTAAGAATTTTGATAGAACCCTTGAAACTTCCACCGACATTAGAATCCTAAAAGTTATCGCCCAAACCAAAACCATCATATATACACACTAACCTCTCACCGAAATGTCTAGTTTGACCAAAATGGTACACCTATTGTATCGAAGAAACCTATCGATGTTTCATCGATAAGATGATTTATTGAATAGACTTGGGCCTCGATGAACTTCAAAAAGGACTTATCGAAAGCATTATTTTTCATTGATAGAAGGTATATCGAAGAAACCAAAGGAGGTTTCATCGATGAAACAAGGCTGCCGAAGAAACTATGGTATCGATAGGACATGTAAACAATTCACCGAAGAAGATAGTTCTATCAAAATGATGAGATCGAATAAATTGGGGAATGTTTCATCAATAGGATTTTTTGAGAAAAGAAGGGTGTCGAAGAGATACTAAATTTATTGGCCGACAGTGACAGTTTTATTGAAAGACAAAAGGTCGATAAAACATAAGAGATTTTCATCGATAACATGCCATCGGTAAAAACAAAAGGTCAAAGGAAGATATTCTTCTTTCATCGACATTATGATTTTCATCGATGCCAATGCAAAAGCTGGATAATGAGGAACCATTATTGATAAACTTAAAGATCGATAAGACGGTTGTGAAACGCAGCGACAAAAGGATTCCTATCGAAAATAAGGTTTCGATGAACCGATCAAGGATTACATAGAGACGAACACGTAAGGTAAATCTTTTGATGAAAATGAGGAGATCAATGAAACCACAAGGCTCATTGATGATACTGATGGTTTCATTGAAACAAAGGTAATGTCAATCAAACATGACATTTCAAAGGAAGATAAAGTGATGCCACTGAAGTGAATGATTCCATCAAAACAACAGTGCAGCTATAAAATTAATGAGCGTTGATAGAAAATATGAAGTACTGCTAGATAAATGATTACTTTCTACCATGAATATCAATACAATTCTTAATGAATTCACCTCATCATAAATTCAAATAAATGCCTATGTGATCGTTGTGCAACCGGTAATGTTAACTGATAAGTTCGCCATGAATGCTTGATAAATTGACAAGAAAGGAAACACTTTTGGGCAACGCTTGAAAAATTCACAGTGAACCTCGGAAAGCCAGACGATTCAAAATCAGATTCACAAGAGGTCTACCCAGAATTCAAGTAAGTTTCTCATTCTCAGAGCTCTGTAGTGATAATGGAGGTGTCATCTTCTAAAAAGAGTAGGGTTAGAAAAGCTAAAGAGACCCAGCCCGTAGAGGATAAACCTAAAAGGTATAAAAAGGAAGGGCACTCACTAGCCCAAGACCTAATTGACCAATGTCCTTTTTCAAGCCTTAGATCTAAGAAAATTAAAATAGACGAGGAAGATTTGGAGGATAGGTTTGAGGACCTAGGAGATGTATGGACATAAATAAGAGGTCATGAACTATTTATTTTTGGATATATACGAAGGAATGCACCTGAGCGTATGAATAATTTGTGGAGATTAAATTTGGGGAAACTAGCAGTGGCTAATGTCTTTGTGAATGTTGAACTCATGAAATCCCTAGCCAACAATTATGATCCCAGACCAGGACCATATATGATTATATGGGGAAACCAATATTATCAATTACTAAAGAAATTATCGACACTGTGTTTGATTTGGATTGGGGATTCGAGGAACAGATTGATACCAATAAGTTGGCACAAGAATATTTCAACATAGAAGATATCTATAAGAGATGGAGACTTCCCATCGATAGGCCTAGAGTTGCAGGGTTGATAGTGCCATTGGGCAAAGAAGACAAAGTTCCTTATGATGTGAATTATTTCCATCCTTACTTCAGATATACAAACTATTGTGTTGCTCGGGTTCTGGGAATAGAGGCTCATCCTTTGATAGATATAGAAGCCATGGTTATTTGTGTAGACTTGCAGTCTAAGGATCCCAGGTTATTTGATTTTGCTACTTTTCTTGCTGAAGTCATTAATCACAGTTTAGAGAAACTAAAAGAAGATTTGATTAATGTACATTTTAAGTATTATTCTATTCTTATGCATATGTTGTTGTATGTTGGACAAGACAAAGGGTTGTGGCCAGATGAGTTATGCATCAGGGCATATGATAAGGCTGGGATGAGAAAACCTGTGCAACTGTGGATATCTTCATGGGACTAGAGATATAGTAATAACCGGTACTGGCATTTTGAGGATTTTTTTGTTAAGACATTGTACAAATTGTTGCGATATCCATGTGACCATGCCTTGTCTCCTAAAATTCAAAGATTTTTGAGACCAAAAGAGTATGGCGAAGACACCTCAATTGAACACAATTGGGGAGACTAGTATTGCTTTCTAGATTACACTCAAATAAGAGTTTATGGGTTTCAAGGAAAACCCTATCTATTTCCTGTCATAGTGCCTAATAAAGTGGTGTGCCTTGAGATTGTCAGACAGTTGTCAATAGCAAGTTCCCAACACTTAACAGATCATGGAAAACAATCCATTCTACCTGGGTTGTTGGTGTTCTTAGATTTTATTGTTAAGAGCTCTAAGAGTTATGGATTGTTGTAGAACAAATTAAACTATTATAAAATGGTGGAAGGTGACCCTAGACCAAAATTTGACCCTGGGGGTTACATAAGAGAAGCAAAGGCATCAAAGAAGCTAGGAGCAGGTGATGATGAGCCATTCATGCCAGATGACTTTATAAGAAATTTGGATAGAGAAACAGCCATTGCTAAGACAACACAACATGATAAGGTCTCAAAGGCCTATGCATGGAAACTAAATAGAGGAAAAATTAATGATGATGTCCTATAGGGGATAAATTTCCCCTTGGCTAAAGTGAACAAGCTCATGGAGCATGAACTTGAGATCTTAGAAGGTGTCCCTGCATATGTTTTCAGAGACATAACACAACACATTAGGGATACAGAGCCCTTGCTTCAAATGTCTCCCCAATCCACCTCTGATTTTATTCCAATTGATTCACCTAGGGAAGATTACCCACCTAGTTTTGAAAGTGATGTGCAATTGAATTTGATAACAGGACAATACAATGTCCAGGAGATTGGAGATATAAGACTATTAGAACATGAGGATTTTATTATTGATAATGATTTTATTTCTTCTAAGGAATTCAATACATTTTTGTGCCAACATAAAGGAATGTAAATCAGGGATGTTATGAAGGGAAAAACAAAAGAAGAAAAGATCCATAAATTGCAAGAAGAGGTAGATAGGGCCACGAGGGAGATGACACCTGAAAAGGGGAGACAATTACTCAAGGATGTCAGTGTGTTGATTTATCCTGGAGGGGACATGAGATCCGCATTATTATTTGATAGCTTTCTCAAAAAATAGGATCCAACTAGGCAAGTCATGTCTGATGAAGTTGACAAAATCTTTATGGGTTTGGGGTATGACCTGGATCAAAAGGCTCTCATGTTGTGGGCCTTGTATCCAAAGGAAAAGAGACCTATACTTGTTGACACAGATCAAGATTTTGGCCATTTGATGATCTAGCAAGCTGGAAAGAGTGATCATAGGATCACAGCCAGATTGAACTTGGATGTAGCGAAGTTGAATCAAGATCAAATAGAGTTCTTGGTCAGATAAAATAACACTTACAAGGGTTTGTATGAGAAGGCCACTGAAGAAATCCAAAAGTTACAAAGAATAATTGGTACAACATGCTCCTATTATTTAGAATGATGAATTGGATACGATGCTCCAGACTAACCAAAAGGTTATAGATTCTTTAACAGATGCCATTTATTGGAGAACAAAAAGTAAAAAGCTTGCAAAACAAGTAGATAATGCTAATGTGAGAATTAACAAACTTGCTAATGACATTGTCGAACATAGGTTTAAAGCTATGATGGTACACACAAACCAATATTGGAAGGCCTATACAGGGACTAGAAAATCCTTGGAGGAGCATGAAAGGTTGAAGAAAAGGTTGCAGGATGTAATGAACAATCACGAAGCCATGTCACTAGAAGAGAAAGCTCAAGGAGATCTATATTTAGAAGAATATGACACATATGCAGATGTACTTAATAAACATCTCCAAGCATTGGATGAAGATGGCATTGAAAAAGTGCCAATAATCTACAAGGAAGAAGAGATGATATCATTAGAACAGTGGAAAAATGAGTTTTCTTGTGTTAAGGGAAAAGCTATTGCTGAAATAAACTGAGATGAAGACATGGCGTCATGCATAAATCGGGCAGTGTTTGATTTCTTTTTACTAAAAATAGAGTTGAAGATGAGGATCATTGCCACCAGATGTTACAAGAGTGATAATTACATAATTCGCCTTGGAATGCTTAATTTGTTTATCTTTCACTTTATTAAATAAACACAATCTAGTGTTAGTGTGGAAGAGACATGACTCTTCGTAGGATAGATTTTGCTCTCATATATATATGAGAAGTTTTTTGTAAGAATTAAAAAAAAAAGAAATTATTATAGACTATGGCATAATACTGTACTATTTTGGACCTTTAATACAATCAGTTGTTTTCCTTCGCATATGTGTTGTGAGTTATTTCATTTTCTATAGGCAGTTGTTTGTGATATTATCTCTGAGAAGATAAGGTTACTTATATTCTTGCAATGAAGTTTATGTTCTTATGTTATAAATCTGAATCAAAAGATCTACTAGTGAATTGTCATTGTTCCTTGTAGCTCTTTCTTGAATGGTCCCTTAAGGTTAGGGTTAAATTCATTCAGGCTATCTATAACATAAACATTTGGCATATCTCTTTTAAGAAAAAGTAATTGACAGATTTACCAAAGGGGTAAGTTTAATAGTTATCTCATAAATCATACATTAAGTCCTAGAAGAATATAAGACTTTGTAGCTTGAATAACAGGGAAGACACTGATCATTTACAAATCACAATCTTTACCATATTAATTACCTTTATATTAAAGCAATAGGACTAGTTGAGTAGGACACATAAAACCAATTAGAAATATTATACATACATATAAATTTCAAGTACAAAGATCGAATAGCTTTCACAACAACAATCTTGAACTCATCTAAAAGCCACCTATCCTAGGAACCTATGACATTCTGAGATAGGTAAAAATTTAGATCAAGATACTCAATCTGCTATAAAAAGCATTAGTCATCAAAAGCCACTAGTGAATAGGTATACCCGCCTAGGTGTTGCAGAGCCTAAAGTGAGGGAGTTAGTAACCAAATTGGTTCACTCTATAAGTTGGCCAAGTCAAATTGGAGGGTTTGATCATAGGAGTTGGCATTTCCTTAGAACCTATCCAATCTGTTGATTTGAGCACAAATAGATTGGCGACTCTACTGGGGAGAACATTCATCTAAAATGACTCTATTGTGGGAAAGAACTCATATAAAAAAATATAGAAAAATCCTCTCTAAAGAGAGGTGGCAACTTTGAAGTAAAGAAAAGAAGTTTTATGTGTGGGAGAAGGTCACTAACACAAGGTCATCCTATAGTGCAATTAAACTTTGACCAGAAAATAAATAAGAACAATCCAAAGAAAGAATTAATAGACAATCCAATGGAACACATGAATGACTTCATGAATGAGAGATATAATCAGTATTACTATAAAAAATAACCCACATTCGGTTTGGAACAAACAGAACCATAAAATTCCTTCATGCTCAAGAAGTGAGGACTTGGCAATTGTAGATAAAGAAAGAAAAGGAAAATTCCCTCCTGGTTTTGAAAATCACCGCCCAAATTCAAGAGCAAATACACCAAGTTCCTCAGGCTCAAGAAGGATGGATGCACCAAACTGTTTGGAAAATTTGATGAAACAAATGTTGGATGTAGCTACATAAATGAAAGATACTGGAAGAACATGGGAGTGTATAGAATTATGTGCTAGGCTGGGCATTAACGTCAATGAAAATTATATTGATCATGACCTGAATAAGTACAAAGAGATATGTGAACATGCAATTCAAGGATTAAATAAAGGGAGAACTCATAAAGATGAAACCAATGCAAAGGATAATACCTATAAGATATCTGGAAATCCCTTGTATGATTATGGAAATAACAACTTTGCATACACCAATATACCTCCCGAACATTAGTACAATCATTTTAACAACTTTGCATATCAAAATCAGTTCCAACCCCAAAATCAATTTCCCCCTTATAATAATATGAGTCAGAACTATGGAAATTTCTTCCAGGGAAGATATGGATTGATGAATACATAATGTATCAGACAATTTCACTTTTTCAGGAATGATGGTGTATCCTCGTCCCATTCCAAATGAGATCTGAACTGCAATACCAAAGTTCACTGGGAGCAATGCAATCACAAGAGAGGTACACTACAAAGCCTTTGATATAGTTATGGAAGACTTCTGCCTGCCATATGAGGATGTCAAGATGAAATTATTCATCCAATCTTTTATAGAGGATGTAAGAGATTGGTTAAAAACATTGCCTGATGCCTCAATAAGTAGCCTTGCAGAATTTAAAAGACTCTTCCTCAAACAGTACGGAGATCATAATAGCCCTAAGTTTGCGCTACATGAAATCATAAGTATCAAAAAAGAATCTAATAAAACAATGGTTGACTTCAATAAGAGATTCAACAAAGTTCTGAACAAAATCTTCAACAGGATAAAACTAGTCCCTGAAGTGAGTGTCATGTACTAAATAAATGCTTTTGACAGCAAAACAAATTATGAACTCGGTAACCAGAAGCCCTGCAACTCTCCAAGATGTCATGAAGGCTTCCATAACCATAGAAAATAATAGGAAAGCCGCTGGGAGAATTGGAAAAAGGGATGATGCAAAACTGTTTAACCCAAGGGCACCTAAGAAAATCAAGGACGAAGATAAATTGGATAAAGTGATAAATTTTTTGAAGGATTTGTCTGTGAGGGTGAAAAAAATAGAAAAAAAAAACAATTCTTTCACCATGATAGACTCGAATTACATGATATGCCCTACAACACTGCATGGAAAGACAGAAAACCAGTAGAAAAGAACCAAAAGGACAACACACAACCACCTGATCCCTTGAAGAGAACTATGAATTAAGTGATAGAAGATGATATGTGGTGTTTTGCTTGTGACATGCCACATTCCCCTTACCAATGTGTGGTAGCAAATAAGTTATTGGAAGAAGAAGAAGAAGAAGATTATGAAGGGTATTAGAACAGGAGAATTGAAGATGTTATGAAGTGTTCGATTTCTTTTCACTAGAAACAAAGTTACACTACCAAAGTTCACTGGGAGCAATGCAATCACAGGAGAGGTACACTACAAAGCCTTTGATACAGTTATGGAAGACTTCTGCCTGCCATATGAGGATGTCAAGATGAAATTATTCATGCAATCTTTTATAGAGGATGCAAGAGATTGGTTAAAAACATTGCTTGATGCCTCAATAAGTAGCCTTGCAGAAATATAAAAGACTCTTCCTCGAACAGTATGGAGATCATAATAGCCCTGAGTTTGTGCTACATGAAATCATAAGTATCAAAATAGAAGCTAATGAAATAGTGGTTGATTTTAATAAGAGATTCAACAAAGTTTTGAACAAAATCCTCAACAGTATAAAACCAATCCCTGAAGTGAGTGTCATGTACTAAATAAATGCTTTTGACAGCAAAACAAATTATGAACTCAGTAACTAGAAGCCCTGCAACTCTCCAAGATGTCATGAAGGCTGCTATAACCATAGAAAACAATAGGAAATCCACTGGGAGAATTAGAAAAAGGGATGATGCAAAACTGTTTAACCCAAGGGCACCTAAGAAAATAAAGGACAAAGATAAATTAGATAAAGTGTTAAATTTTTTGAAGGATTTGTCTGTGAGGGTGAAAAAAATAGAAAAACAACAATTCTTTCACCATGGTAGACTCATATTACATGATATGCCCTACAACACTGCATGGAAAGATGGAAAACCAGTAGAAAAGAACTAAAAGGACAACACACAGCCACCAAATCCCTTGAAGAGAACTATGAATCAAGTGATAGAAGATGATATGTGGTGTTTTGCTTGTGACATGCCACATTCCCCTTACCAATGTGTGGTAGCAAATAAGTTATAGGAAGAAGAAGAAGATTATGAAGGGTATTAGAACCTGGTTTTGAAAGTGATGTGCAATTGAATTTGATAACAGGACAATACAATGTCCAGGAGATTGGAGATATAAGACTATTAGAACATGATGATTTTATTGCTGATAATGATTTTATTTCTTCTAAGGAATTCAATACATTTTTGTGCCAACATAAAGGAATGCAAATTAGGGATGTTATGAAGGGAAAAAAAGAAGAAGAAAAGATCCAAAAATTGCAAGAAGAGGTAGATCTGGCCATGAGGGAAATGACACCTGAAAAGGGGAGACAATTACTCAAGGATGTCGGTGTGTTGATTTATTTTGGATGGGACATGAGATCCGCATTATTATTTGATAGATTTCTCAGAAAACAAGATCCAACTAGGCAAGTCATGTCTGATGAAGTTGACAAAATCTTTATGGGTTCGGGGTAAGACCCGAATCAAAAGGCTCTCATGTTGTGGGCCTTGTATGCAAAGGAAAAGAGACCTATACTTGTTGACACAGATCAAGCTTTTGGCCATTTGATGATCCAGCCAGCTGGAAAGACTAATCCTAGGATCACAACCAGATTGAACTTGGATGTAGTGAAGTTGAATCAAGATCAAATAGAGTTCTTGGTCAGAGAAAATAACACTTACAAGGGTTTGTATGAGAAGGCCACTAAAGAAATCCAGAAGTTACAAGAACAATTGCTATAGAAGGCTCCTGTTATTGAGAATGATGAATTGGATACGATGCTCTAGATTGACCGAAAGGTTATAGATGCTTTAACAAATGTCATTTATTGGAGAACAAAATGTAAAAAGCTTGAAAAACAAGTAGATAATGCTAATGTGAGAATTAACAAACTTGCTAATGACATTGTTGAACATAGGTTTAAAGCTATGATGGTATACATAAACGAGTATTGGAAGTCCTATATAAGGACTATAAAAAACTTGGAGGAGAATGAAAGTTTGAAGAAAAGGTTGCAGGATGTAATGAACAATCACGAAGCCATGTCACTAGAAGAGAAAGCTCAAGGAGATCTATATTTAGAAGAACATGATAAATATGTAGATGTACTTAATAAAGATCTCCAAGTATTGGATGAAGATGTCATTGCAAAAGTGCCAACAATCTGCAAGGAAGGAGAGATGATATCATTAGAACAGTGACAAAATGAGTTTGCATGTGTTAAGGGAAAAGCTATTGCTGAAATGAACCGAGATGAAGACATGCCGCCATGCATAAATCGGGTGGTGTTTGATTTCTTTTCACTAGAAACAGAGTTGAAGACGATGATCATTGCCGCCATATGTTACAAGAGTGATAATTACATAAATCACCTTGGAATGCTTAATTTGTTTATCTTTCACTTGTTAAACAAGCACAATCTAGTGTTAGTGTGGAAGAGACATGACTCTTCGTAGGATAGATTTTGCTCTCATATATATATGAGAAGTTTTTGTAAGAATTAAAAAAGGAAGAAATTATTATAGACTCTGGCATAATACTATACTATTTTGGACCTTTAATAGAATCAGTTGTTTTCCTTCGCATGTGTGTTGTGAGTTATTTCATTTTCTATAGGCAATTGTTTGTGATATTATCTCTGAGAAGATAAGGTTACTTGTATTCTTGTAGTGAAGTTTATGTTCTTATGTTATAAATTTGAATCAAAAGATCTACTAGTGTTTTGTCATTGTTCCTTGTAGCTCTTATTTGAATGGTCCCTTAAGGTTAGGGTTAAATTCATTCAGGCTATCTATAACATAAACATTTGACATAACTCTGTTAAGAAATAGTAATTGATAGATTTACCAAAGGGGTAAGTTTAAGAATTGTCTCATAAATCATACATTAAGTCCTAGAAGAATATAAGACTCTGTAGCCCGAATAAAAGGGAAGACATTGGTCATTTACAAATCACAATCTTTACCATATTAAATACCTTTACATTAAAGCAATAGGACTAGTTGAGTAGGACACATAAAACCAATTATAAATAGTATACATACATATAAATTTCAAGTACAAAGATCGAATAGCTTTCACAACAACAATCTTGAACTCATCTAAAAGCTACCTATCTTAGGAACCTTTGCCATTCTTGTGTGTGTGGAAAAGTGAACCTGTAGCTGCAAGCACAACACTTCAATTAAGTCATTATATGCATGGTTAGTAATCAATAATCAATAAGTAATAAACCATAGCAAAGCGACCAATTTCCTTCTAAAAGATGCGAGTATAAGATTGCTCTTAGATTTTTATAAGCAATACCAGTGACTAGACTACACCAAGATGAAGGATTTAATCTATATGATATTAACTATATGGATGCATGATGGACGAATAATTCAAGCAATAATCAATTCAAGCAACAATGGATGCAAGCAATAATGAATGGAAAATGGATGCAAACAATTTTAAAAGCACAATAATCTTCAATGACTCCAGAGCGAAATTAGTGTGATAATAATCTCCAAGCGTGTTCTCAAAAATCTCTGGGGTGAATTGGAATGAGAGCTGAAGACTGAATGTATAGAGAATTGCAAGACAAAAAGCTCAATTTAGGATTAATTGAAAATAATTGAGAAATCATGTTCAGTTAACCTTGAGATAGATTCCAAATATAGTTTAATTGAAATGCATTCAAATTAGAAGTCCAAGTTGCATTGGAAAATAATAATAAATTAATTCCATGCATATCTGATAAAAATAGATAATTCTTTAATTTATTCAAGAAAACGGTCGTTTCAATGCAACTGAACTTCTTTTTCTGAAAAGCTTTGAGTTCCAATTTTAGAGAATAATTCAATAATTCAATTAAATTGCTTTTCTGATTTCAAGTTCTAAATTTAGAAAAAGAAATAATATCTCAAGTTTGATTTCTCTCTCAATTCAATTCTTTTTGTTTTATTTTCAATTCAACTCTTTGTAATAAATTAATTCATCTTTTGTAATAAATTTATCCTTTTTGCATGATTGAATAGCAAATTTATTAATTAATTAAATATGCAAGGATATTCTATAAATTAAAATGGGATAATTGATCAAAATGATATTATTGGAAATGATTTGATTAATTAAATAAATATTTAATTAATATCAAGTATTTGATTTGTGATATTTGATTATTTGAAGAATTAATAATGTGCTCAAGATTGATTTAATTGCCTTTGGTTAGGACCTTGGTGATGTTGTCAAGATTAGGGGCCCATGGTTTAGATGACCATTTTTAGGGTATTACATTTGCCCCTCTTTGAATTAACGTGTGAGCAGCACATTGGTTCAAAGAATGTGTGATGTCTAGGAGACGCCAGTTCTGAACTTGATTGATCACGAACTAGATGAAAAGCAAGGTGTTTAGCTTGATTCAAAGTGACAAAGCTGAATGAAGTCTGATTAAAGCGATACTGATCCTGAACTTGATTGAACTGAGGAACGATAGAAGACAAAAGATACCGAACTTGAACTTGATTTATCAAGAAGCGGATCTTACTGATCTAGAACTTGATTGATCTTAGATGCAGTGAGTGATGATAAAAATCGATCTTGAACTTGATTTATCAAGACACGATGAGTGAAGAATAAACTGTCCAGCTTGATCAAGAAAGGAATACTGAACACCTGCTTAGATTAAGTGTGATCAAAGAAACTCTTTAAACTTTTGATTGAGTTTAAACGAATAATCAGTTTAATTTGAAGCGATGAAACTAATTAATGTTAAGAGATTAATTCAGATGAAAGACAAATATCAGGTTGATTTGAAGCGATGAAACTGATATGCCCCTAGCGATTGATTTGATTCAGATGATCGAGAGATCTCAACTTGATGTGAAGCGATGAAGCTGAGATGCCCCTTAGCAATAAGAATTGATTTTCTTTAGTTGAAAAGATTTTGCTCAACTTTTGATGAAGATTTGAAAAAATTTCTCGACTATGAGGATGTGAGGTCACAAGGTCACAAATATGCCCCCTCAAGAGCGAAATTGAAAGATAATGAGGGTACTTGATTATAGGCGATTTGGTGGCAAAATTAAGTTATTTGAGCACAAATTGATTCTGAGGAATTTTTTTAAAATGTAGGTGTTGATTAATGAGAAATTGAGCGTAGAGTTGATCGAAATGTTGATGTGTAGAATGAAATTGAATTAAGATTCAGCGTTGAAATTGAGCGCAATTTGAAGAAAGAATGACCATTTGATGAAAAGAGCACTAAGTGGTCAAAATTATGAAATTGACTAGCAAAATGATCTCGAATTTCGATTTTGATCCTGAAAATGGAATCAGAGCAGGCAAATTAGCTAAGGGTACAATTTTCATGACCATTGGAGCAAGTTGAAAAATTAGGTTTTAGGCTATATATGGGACGAAAGTGTCATTTTCAAATCATTTTAACCCTCCAAGTTTGAAAATTCAAAAAGCCTTCTGCGAGAAAAATGGTGGTCCCTACTCGTCAGCATCGATTTGAACACCAAAGATGTCACAATCGACCCCGAAACTACGAGCCAACGGTAAGTGATCGATCTTAAGCCTGTTTATGTTTTCAATTTTGAAATTTTGTGTTCATTTTTCACGTTTTTTGCATATTTGGGGTCGAGCATCATGTTTTATCATGCGAGACAGGATCCTGTCTCATACAAGAAACTGGTAAAAAGTCTTTTGTCATGTGAAGCCATTTAAATTGTCGTACAAAGCCCACCCTTGTGTCATACGACAAGTTGGTTAGAAAACCATTTTGTCGTGCGAAGTCTGTTAAATTATCGTTTGAGGCTGTTTTCTCATACAAGAGCCATTCCTGACTCGTACGAGATGTTGCTTGCCTATGTTTTATCATTCGAAAGACCATGATCATTTTTGAAAGTGTAAACATTAAATTTTGGTTTTGCATTTGACTTAGTTGGATTTGTGTGTTGTTTAACTTCTATTGTAGGCTCATTTGGAATGTTTTATGATGCTTGTTGTTGGTTTTTTTTGCAGGTTCGATTACCTCCTGTGCTGTTTAGATGTGTTTATCCTCCCACGATGGCATTAGTGCGCCATTTATCTAAGATTGAGTAGGCTCATGTTGATTTATGCGGCTTGACTCATCTATTGCGATTACCTGATATCCATGTGAACCATGGAATGCTCATGGCATTGGTTGAGCGTTTTCATTCGGAGCAGAATACATTTCATTTGCCAGTTGGGGAGTTGACTATCACTCCCGAGGATGTGTACAGGATCCTTCATATCCCTTTTGCTGGGGATAAGGTGGATTATGATACCACGTTGTTACCTGGACTACAGGCACTTAGGAACGTATTCAGGGACCCAGACATTTTGAATCATTCCATGAGTTGGGACATACTTATGAGCAGGTATAGTGAGGAGTATCCCCTGGCATGTGTTCTAGCAGGGTTCATTGGTTGCTTCTTGATGCCGGATAGAGGGCAGTAGGGTTTCCAAAGCGGATGGGGCCGGATGCTAGAGAGGTTGATAGAGACCCCTCAGAGACTTGGTTGGGGCTCTTGTTTATTGGCCCACATGTATCGGGAGATGCATGAGATTGTTTACAGAGATGGGCGAAGTATGGCTTTGGGTGTATACATTTTACAGGTGTGGGCTTGGGAGCACCTTCTCGTTTGTCATTCGGTTGTAGATGATAGTAGAGAGCTCAGACAGCCGATCATTTACAGGTATGCCGGATATATCATACAGCCCCATATGGGCAAGATAGATTTTGGGCGATGACAGCTCGACGACCTTATAGCAGTTGTTTGGAGACCATATAGAGGCTTGGAGCCCTGGGATGACTGGAAGCTAGTTTGAAAGGATCTGTTTGTTACACACCCACTAATTGGGAGGTCATAGACTGTTGTGGAGTGATTCATCATTTCATGAGTGATGAGGCAGTACGGTCAACGTAAGGGGATCTCACAGGAGTATACAGCCTATGTATGCTATGCTGATGAGGAGAGGCAGGGATTGTCTCCACAGTTGTCATATGCTTTGGCTATGCATGAGCTGACAGGTTTACATCACCTGAGATGGGATTACTTGGAGGATGTAGCGGATGCAGAGGTATTGCCCCAGTATAGGGATTACTTTCAGCAGCATCTGTTCCCTCGATTGTAGATTCGGGAGAGCAAGCTCCTCATATTGAGGATGTGGAGGATGATGCCCCTGCACCAGCATAGGGATAGGGCCATAGGCAGGGATAGGCACAGAGATCAGAGGCTCCACGATGGACTGGTGATGATCCTGGTGCTAGCAGCAGCAGGGTGCCAGCTGATATTGGACAGCAGAGGGATGAGGGTGGATCCCTTGGGAGAGTAGGCATGAGGTTGGGTGGTGGAGAGGGGGTGCGAGCAGCTCCAAGGCAGGTTCAGCAGCGACAGGATGAGCAGGGTGGAGCCACAGGTGGAGATGGTGGTGGAGATGGTGGCGGAGAGCCTGCGAGAGAGTAGGGGCCTAACACGGGATGGTTGATGAGAGCACGTCTTGCAGAGCTGCAGTCATAGTTGACAGTGGCTCAGACTCAGCTGGCAGAGCGAGACTGACAGCAGGCCGAGGTGAGGGCCGAGCGTGATCAGTATATCACAGCATTGAGAGAAAAGTCGAGAGTAGAGATAGAGTCTCTATGATAGGAGGTCCTCCTCCAGAGTAGTAGGGCAGCATATTATGTGGCGGCATATAGTGTCGCAGTTCCTGTTGCACAGCAGGTACAACCCTATTCGCAGTATATGGCACGATCGGAGGGAGCTCGGGCACCGTGCCAGGATCCTG
This sequence comes from Cryptomeria japonica, assembly GCF_030272615.1. Classification (NCBI taxonomy): domain Eukaryota; kingdom Viridiplantae; phylum Streptophyta; class Pinopsida; order Cupressales; family Cupressaceae; genus Cryptomeria; species Cryptomeria japonica. The sequence goes on along the minus strand of NC_081412.1, from coordinate 307,941,267 downwards.
GACATCAGGCTCCTCCTCCTCCACCAGGCAATGAGGGAGAGGGTGCCAGCTAGATGATTCATTTGTAGCTTGGATATTTTTTTTGTAGACACACCCATTTTTTGTGGCCTATACGATTCTTGCTCCGATGGGAGTTTGTATATGTCATTGGACATCATTGTGTACTCTTATACTTCACATTATATATATACACAAGATCCAATTTGACTTCATCGTACGTGTGTTGATTCATTTATGAGATGTCTCTTATATGCTTTATTCTATATGTATCCATTTCTCTTCCATATGAATGTATGTAATGCAAATGATTATGAATGTATATTTTTGTTTCTTTTATATGCAAATAAATGATAATGCAAATGAGTAATAATGAAATGTATGAAGCTATATGAAATGTTATGTATGCAGCTAAAACATCTCAAAACACAAGTACTCAATCGAAGAAATGATGATAAATAGACCACTTAGCATAAGGAATGATGATGCTTTCAGCTCTCATTCAGAAGATAAAGAGATTATTACCATACTAAAATCACTGTAGATTCACAAAAATGCAAAATGATATGCAAAATGATGTGCAAAATGCAACCTAAACCTAGTCATTGGATTTAAAATACTTAAGATTCATCACTGAGCACAACAAACACAACAGGCAGGTTAGAGTTCCTTTCTTTTTCAATGTGCAATATTGATTATCTTGTCCGCAATGACCCTTTTTTCGTTCATATCCTTGGATAGATTTCGCAGGGACCCGAATTGCATCATAAAGAAATTCCCTCAAAACAAAAAAAGAAATGATATGGACCTCCCTGTAGCATACAAATAAGCGGAGTCGAGGTATGTGAGGCAATTTCACCTTGATGTGAAGGCTCTTATCATAGACACCCAGCTAATTTATATGTTTCCAGATCATCGGGATCATTCCTACAAGCAGAAAACAAAGAAAATATTATGCCCCCAATCCTTGCTCCTCTTAGTCACAATAGACTTTCTCGAGTTACTCAGAGGGACAATAATCAAAAATCAATATAAAAGACAGCATACAAAGAAAATTTTCATTCATAGCTCAAATTGTTTAGTGATTGTTTTCTGTTATGTTGTTTTGCTTGTGAACTCAGTGATAAACTCTTTGGTAGTTAGGAGACAAGTGACTAACTCAGAGTGGACGACCAGGTTTCACTGACGAAAGAATGACTTGGTTGACACTGCTTAGCATATGTAATGTGCTATGTCGAGTAACCTAAGACTAGGACATTGATCAATTTCAAGTCATGAGGGTTCCAACAAACTAAGATGTCACAAAAGTGACTGAAAATATGTACAAGTGAAAGAAAAAGATGCATGAAAGCAGGAAATGCCAACATTGCATTGATTTCTTCAAGACTTTTTCTAATTGTTAGGATTTTTCAGGACCTTTTCTGATTTTTAGGATTTCTTCAGGACATTTTCTGATTTTTATGATTTCTTCTCAGCTATACCCATTGATGGTATAGAGAATGCTAAGCAAAGAATTTCTTCAAGTGGATGGTGTTAATCAGTTCACGGAATTGTTCTCCTTCCGAGTTTGAGAGTTGATAGGCACCTGAGCCATATGTTGCAGTAACAATGTAGGGACCCAGCCAATTGGGTTCAAACTTCCCTTTATTATCGCGAAATTGTTGATTTTTTGGATTCTCTTAGAACTAGGTCACCAACTTGAAATTCTCTTTGTCAAACTTTCTTGTTATATCCTCTGGACATTCTCTTCTGATACACTCTAAGATGATCAAATGCGACTTGTCGACGCTCATCCAGCAATTCGAGTTCTTGCAATCTAGATATTCTATGATCTTCATTAGTAACAAGACCTTGCAAAGAAACTCTGAGAGATGGAATTTCTACTTCAATAGGTAATACTGCTTCGGACCCATACACCAAAGAAAAAGGTGTAGCTCCAGTAGGTGTTCTGATACTTGTTCTGTAAGCCCATAGTGTAGGATTGAGCTGCAAATGCCAATCCTTCCCAAACTTGTTCACTATTCTATGCAAGATAGTCAGTAGGTTTTTGTTAGATGCCTCAACTTGTCCATTACCTTGAGGGTAATATACTGATGACCAGTGTTGCGCTATTTTGAATTTCTCACAAAGCTCGTCCAGATCTTTATTCTTGAATTGTCCTCCATTATCAATCACGATGGATGAAGGTATCCCATGCCTACAAATGATATAGTTTAGGATGAACAAGGCGACTTGTTTACCAATTGCTTTGATGAGCGGAACTGCCTCTACCCACTTGGTGAAATGCTCAATGGCAGTTATGATGAATTTATGTCCGTTGGATGAAGTCGAATATATCTGACCAATGAGATCAAAGGCCCATTGCTGAAAAGGCCAGTGTGTTATAAATGGTATGAGGTCCCTTGCTGGGGCATGTATGAGATTTCCATGAAGCTGACATTTCTCACAAGTCTTAGCAAATTTAATGGCATCTTTTTCCATGTCTGGCCAATAGTAGTCAGCCCATAATAGTTTCCAAGCTAAAGTAAAACCATTTGAATGAGATCCACAAATACCTTCATGAACCTCTGATAATGCACGTTTAGATTCTTCAGTTTCTAGATAGCTAAGCAATGTACTGTCCAAACCTCATCTAAATAAATCGTTAGCTATGATAACATACCGCGAAGCATTTTGAGTTAGGTTTCTTTTCTCGTTATGAGTAAGGTTTTCAGGGATAATTTGATCGCATAGATAGGAATAGATGTGGATGTATCGGGATGAGTCATGTCCAATAATAGAACAGACTATTTGGGTCTCAGGAGAATTATAAGCAGGGTAGTATAACTCTTCCACCAGGAAATCAAAGCAAAAATTGGACTCCTGTAGCTTAGGTATACATGCCAAGGTGGCCATAGCATCTGCTGCTCTATTCACTAATCTAGGAATCTGTTGGAATGATACAAAAGCAAAGTACTTCTTGATATCGACCACCATCCTCTTGTAAGGCATCAATTTCTCATCTCGATTCTGATATGTATCATTGATTTGATTGATGACCAGCTGAGAATCTCCATAGATATGTAATTCAGCAACCTTCCATTCAATAGCTAGTTTTATTCCATTTACCAAAGCTTCATATTTTGCAATATTATTTGTGCAAGGAAACAGAATCTTGTAAGACATTGGGATTGAATACTTCTGAGGAGTAATGAATAATATGCCAACACCTGAACCATTTTGAGTAAAGGAACCATCAAAGAACATCTTCCAGGGTTGTTGAGTAAGATGCATTATTAATTCATCTAGGAACTCAATGTGTAGTGGTTGAGTATCCTCAAGTAGAGCTTTAGCAAGTTGATCAGCAATTACCTATCCTTTTATGGCTTTGTGTTCCACATATTCAATGTCAAACTCTGTAAGGATCATGACCCATTTCATCAATCTTCCAGTGAGTGTTGCTTTATTAAGAAGATACTTGAGTGGATCGATTTTGGCCACCAGCTTGACTGAATGTGCTAGCATATAGTGCCTCAGTTTCTGTGATGCAAAGACTAATGCCAAGCATTCTTTTTCTATTATACTGTAGTTCATTTCATAAGACACCAATGTCCTATTGATGTAATAAATAGCCCGTTCCTTTTTGTTGTCATCTTGTTGCGCCAGAAGTGCCCCCAATGATGAATTAGTTGCTGATATGTATAAGATGAATGGTTTACCCTAAATAGGTGGCATCAATATTGGTGGATTAGACAGGTACTCTTTTATCTGTTGAAGATGTTGTTCACACTGCTGATCCCAGTTGTATATTATTCCTTTCCTCAATACCTTCGTGAAACGTTGAGCTTTGTCTGCTAGTTGAGAAATGAATCTTCTAATGGATTGGAGATGTCCCTGTAGACTTCTCATTTGATTGATGTTCTTCGGAGGTGCCATTTCCATTATAGCTTGGACCTTCTCAGGATCAACCTTGATTCCCTTCTTCGAAATGATGTAGCCAAGTAGTTTACCAGATGTCACTCTAAATGCACACTTCTTTGGATTTAATCGGAGCTTGAACTTTTCCATTCTGTCAAGTATAGGAACTAACTCGTGAATATGCGTTGATCTTTTCATAGTCTTCACTAAGGTGTCATCAACATAATCTTCCATAATCTTCCATATTCTTATGCATCATGTCATGAAATATAGTTGTAACTGCTCTTTGATAGGTCGCCCCTACGTTCTTTAACCCAAATGGCATAACATTCTACCAAAAGGTTCCCCACGCACAGGTGAAAGTTGTCTTTTCTTGATCTCCAGGAGTGATTTTAATCTGATTGTAGCCATAAAATCCATCCATTAGTGAGTACATCTCATACCCAGCTATCATGTCGACTATCATATCAATATTTGGCAATGGAAAGTCGTCTTTTGGAGATGCTTTGTTGAGATCTCTAAAATATGTACAAACTTTGATAAATTTATCTGCCTTCGACACAAGCACTATGTTGGAAATCCATTCAGCATAATCTATTACTCTGATAAATTCAGCTTTGACTAGTTTCTCTAGTTTGGCTTTGACCAATAACACTACATGTGGGTGCATCTTGCGGAGTTTTTGCTTAACTGGTTTTACTCCTGGTGTGATTGAAAGGTGATGCATTATGAGATCAAGATCTAAGCCTGGCATATCAGAGTATGTCCATGCAAAGTTTATTTTCTTTTCTAGGAATAGCTGAGTGAAATCCTTCAATTCTTCTGCTGATAGTGATTGAGCTACGTGAATGATTTGTGGTGTCTCTTGACTCCCAATATTCACTGGCTAAGTTGGCTCAATCAATATGGAAGACCACTCCTAGAAATGACTGGGTAGTATACCAAGTATCTCACCTCCAGGTGCCTCAAAGAGGTTTTCACCTTTAGGTAGTTTCCTTTATTTTCTCTTTTTTAGATTCTGATACTGCCACAATGTGGTTTTCGCCATCAGATCTTTTATTTTTATTTTTCCTATATTTGAAACTAAGATACTTGATATCCACTTCAGAAATATTTTCACTCCGTTCAATGGTGGAAGAGTCTATAGGTTCGACTGCATTGAGATAATAAGCTAATGTATAATCATTGGAAAAATTAGGTATATTCATGGGTTGGTTCTGTAAAGTACAGTCAATCAATTTGGGATGTACTAAGGATAAATTTTGGATAGGTTCAAGAGCATTCACAGTATTGTTATCACAGCTGTGGATTGAAAAGTCGAGTTCCAGAATGATATCTTGCGTAAGTGTCTCGAGACTAGGAAGAGTCAAATCATGATTATTAAAGTTCATGTTAATATTTAATCGATCTAATCCAATAGACATACTTGTAACATCGTTCACTACACCAGACTGGACTTCATATCATGGTTTAACCATAATAAGACTAGTAGACAATTTTTTATTGTTTGTATCTGATGATTCAGAATTTGAAGTTGAGTAGATATTGTCTTGAATAGGACTATCATCAGAGGCATCAGATGAAGTTTCCAAACCTTTTACAGGTGATTTAGTAAGCATATGTATGGTATCAATACCAACATCTTTAATACTACAAGTTCCTTCATGTTATGGTTCATTTGTCATTGGTATCTAACACACCTGTTGACATGATCTTGCTTTTTCTGTGACTTGCTATCATCTACTCCATTCAGCTTCTTCTAGACTGATAACTGGCTCTTGTTCTGTAGCTTCTAACTCTTCCTGTGTAGTGCTATAACTGATTTGTTCTATTTTAGGATAAGGGCACATAGATGAGAAGCTTTCTGGTATTCTTCCTTCTTTCAATCCTCGTTCATAATTTGCTTGCCTCTTTTGTCTAATTTCTTGTATTTCCTTCTCTAGTTTTATGTGCATCAGCTCTTGAGTATCATCTACAACACCACTAGATTCTTCTGGAGTTTCTGTAGTGGATGTGTCTGAAAGATAGTCAGGACCCCATTCATACTTGTTTGAATCAGTCTCTGAATCATCTACTTGTTGCCTGCTAGTATATGTGACTGGAACTTTTAATGGTGCAAACAATTCTCTTATTCTTACGACTTCATCTCTTATATCCTCAGGAACCTCAACTTCTTGTATTATCATAGCTGATACCATCAAAGCCTGGGCACTGACTATTTCTTCTTTCTTGACTGTTGATTCCTCTTTCTCTTTTCTACACTCTACTTTTGTTTGTTTAGTGTTTGCTTCATGTAATGTTAAAGGCGATATCTTTTTCGAGCACTTAGACTTAGAAACATGTTTTTAATCTGATGTCTTTTTCAGATTGTATCCCAGTCTAGCCTTATCATTTGTGGATTTGGTTTGTAGCTGAATTGGTTCAGTAATACCTTCCTTTTGTTTACCCAGAGGACCAGTACCTGGGTATCCCATACGTTGAATTATTTTATAGCCAAGACCATATTGGTTTGAGGAAATCTCATAGTGTTGTACCTCCTCATTTGGACTATCTTCCTTAAAGAGCCAGTTAAGCACAGCATCCTCTTCTATTTCATCTGCCAAGGAGGTAGAAGACTGTACAAAGAGACCATCATATATGGTATTTGGAGCCGAAGTTTGTGTTCTCATAGCCTCTGATGGCTTGCCCAACTGTTTTGGTGATGGAGGGAGAGAAACTAATGATAGTATCGGTTCTATCTTGTAGCCATCCATGCTGATATCTGTAATCTTCAATCTCTTTTCTATGTCTTTCATCAATGTTTCTAGATCTTCATTTGGAGAAGCTGCCCTATTACGAGGCACAAAACTATCTGCACCTTTTGTCAATGCATTACAGATGACATTTGTATCAGCAGGAATACTAACTTCAGCTCCGTTATAGGGAAACTATTGGTGATACATTGACGGTACTGCCTTCATTTCATGAATCCACGGCCTGCCCAGTAAAATATTGTATGACAATGGAATATCAAGAACCTGGAAAAGGACTTCTCTCTCTACCGGTCCCACTCTGATTGGTAATGATACCAGACCTTTGGAGGTCCTCTCTTCCTCATTATAGGCTTTAATTGTAATTTTTTTGCCTAGATCAATGATATTTTCAGAGAATCCTAGTTGTGTAAGCAAATGATAAGTACAGATATTCAACCCCGCGCCTCCATCTATCAAAACATGTTTGACTCCGTGTTTGTGGATCACGGCTTCAATATGCAATGGTTGGTTATGTGGATGATTTAATGAGTTGTCATCTTCTTCAGAGAACGTCAAATAATGAGGTGAAGTCAGATGACCCACGATAGACTGAAACCAATCAATATCTAAATCTTTTGGAATGTTGGTAGTGAGCAATGCTTTGTCTAGGATTTCCTTGTGAGCAAATGAGAGTTGTAGCAATTCAAAAATTGAAATTTGAGCATTTTTCCTTTTTAACTATTCAACTACATTGTATCCAGAGAATGATGATGAAGTTAACCTTTTAAATTTGTCCAAGGTTGATTCCTTTTGTTTGTTTGGCAAGGCTGTTGGGTTTGATGTTTCTTGGGCCGGAGTGGAAGAACTAGCTCCTTGGAGAGTGACTTTCTTTTGAGATCGGGTCAGAGCTCTTGCATATCATGATTCATTTGGTTTATCTTGAACTATAATCACATTGCAATATTCTGAGTGTGAAGGCTCAATCATGTTGATAACGTTGTCCTGGTTGGCATAAGTATAATTTACCTTAGCACCTCCTTTGGTCTTTGAGGAATCACCTTGTTCGTAAATAGGCAAAGGGTCCTTAAATGCTTTATGATCAGCATTGGTTGGATGATTCCCAACAACAACTTTACTAGCGTCTATGAGATCTTGAATCTCATGTTTTAACTTCATGCAATTGTTTATGTTATGACCCTTATTCTGATGGAAGTCACAGTATTCATTTTCTCTCCACCATCTTGGTTTGACATCTGGATCATATGGTCTAGAGTTATCTGGTAGTGTTATCAAGTTGTTTGCCAATAGAGTTTTGAAAGCAGATTCATATGATTTTTCAAGAGGAGTAAAATCACGTTTAGGTTTGGAAAGCCAAGGCTTTTCTTTGAACCATTCCTTTGCTTTCTTTGGTGAATTCTCTACGGTAGCCTCAGCAGCTTTAAGTGCTCGTGTACCACTAGCCAAGTTGAATATTGTGGATTTTGAGTTGGTTTTAACAGTGTCTACTACTCCATCGTTAACAACATTCTTATTGGTGTCTTTGCCAAATTTTCAATACTTGTTCTTCTCTTTAGAGCTAGATCCTGTTTGTGTTTCTTTCCAAGGCGTGATATCTCCTTTCTTTATGAGCACATCTTCCATTCGAATGGCATTATCTACCATTTTGTTAAATGATGGGTAAACTTGCATTTTTATACTATATTTCAGTTTGGGGACCAAGTTATTGACAAATATATCCATTTTCTCATAATCTGGAATAGGTCATGGGTACCTAGAGAACATCTTTCTCAAGCGTTGGAGAAAAGTAAGAAGAGGTTCCCCTATTTTCTGTTAAGTATTACAAAGATCGATCATAGTCACAGGATGTCGAATGTTGTATGAGTATTGTTGTTAAAATAGCTAGATTAGTTTTTCAAATGTTTCTATTCCTTTGGGTGGACTTGAGAACCATTCCATTGCTTGACCCCCTAAACTCCTTGGGAAGAGACGCATGAGGTATGTTTGATCATGCATGAACTCCATACAAGCAGCACTAAATTCCCTAACATGATCTTGAGGATCTGAGGTACCATCATATTTGTCAGATTTTGGGATTTCCACTCGTTGAGGAAATGGAGGCATGTGTAGATTCTTGTCAAATGGAAAGGGACGTATTGTTTCCAGAGAATATTGTTTTGGGAACTTGTCCTTATTCTTTAGTTCCTGTGACCTCCATCTGCAAGGCTAGTAATTATTTGTGTACCATGAGTATAGGTGAGTCTTCCTTTTTAGTAACAAGTATCTAGACATCATATCCAAGAGGAAGTTTGGCACCTTGTTTTGCTAGTTCTAAGAAATAGTCTTCCTTCTCTTGGATCATGATAGTTTTCATCATTTTTCTAAAGTCTTTGTCTTTTTTACAGTCAAGGATTTCTTTCTCTGGAGGTTCAGTGTCTTCGTCGGTCTCACTTGATGATGAGGAGTCATTATGATTTTTGGGAATATTACGGTCATTTTTGTTTCCATCATTGTATTATGTCTCATGTATAGTGGGAGATTTCGGTTCATCAAAAATTGGTTTGCCTGATGACGATGACATGTCAGTGAGTGGATCCTTCACATAGAATGGATTATCTTGATAGGTGAAGGTTTGTCCTTTTCCTTTGGCTTCTTTCTTACGATAACTCCTGGTTTGAAAAGGCATTTTTATGGATTAGTGTGACCTAAAGCTGTTTTGTGATGTAGAGGTCAAGATCAATTTCAAAGCTAGTTGTTTTGTTTGGAGTATTTGTTTGGGAGAAACAACTGAGATTCAGTCTGGTTTCAGGAACGATCTATCCTGTATAAGACATTTAGCTAAGTTGATTCTAAGTGTAGTGTAAGATTCGGTCTGGTTTCAGGAACGATCTATCTTGTATAAGACGTTATCTAAGTGACTAAAATTTGATAGGTAGTTGATTGAACTAGCTGAAAGGTGATCGACCAAATCGTGCAACGCAAATGGCAAAGGTATATTGTCTTGGTCTATTTAAGCTCAAGAAAATTGATAACCAGTATTATGTTTGATGTAAGTTGTTTTTAGGCAAGTTTGACTATTCTGTTCTGACAAAACCAGAGACTCGTACGACAGGATTTTCTGGACCGAACGATAATTTAGCAGCTATAGGATGACAATAGTTCTATTTCGTACGAGTTGCTTCCTCATACCGTATGACAAATGGGTATGTGCCAGATGACAAAAGACTTAGAGCAATTTTGTTTCGTACGACACAGGATTTAGAGTCAGACGACAGGATAAAATGACTCATACAACACAGGATGTGATATAGGACGATAAATTATCAGACTTGTACGACTGCTCCCAGGACAGAGACTAGAAATTTTGAGTTTTTCCGATTGCTAAGTATGATAACTGAGTATGACCGATTCTGAGATGGACTGATTTTTTACCAGGATAGACTAGTTTCCGACACGGACAGAGTTTTGACTTGGGATGGACTAGTTTCTGACACGGACAGAGTTTTGACTTAAAATGGACTAGTTTCTAACATGGACAGAGTTTTGACTTAAATGGACTAGTTTCTGACACGTACAGAGTTTCAAAACACTGAGTTGTTTCTGGTCTTCTCCAATTTCGGTATTTCCAATTTTTGTTTCAAGGATGAAAAACACAACAACCAAGTAGTATGTAATAGTGACTCCAATCACAGCATGCAACCCTAAGGAATTTGGTGAGGAAAGAAAACCTTTGCTTGTAGACTCGGGTACACACCCAATAGCTAATCAGAATATGGCCGCTGAGTCTCACGCAATGGATTCTCAACACCGTATTATCTTACTCCAAACGCTAATGGGGGCACGAAATGACAAGTATCTTGGGAGAGTTACTATCTCTCTTGCACAAAGATTATCTCCCTTTCGGAGGTGAACTGGGTAGCTTCTAATTTTGAATTGGATTTAGTCAGCGATCCATTCGATGTGTCGAGGTATAAACTCAATTAAGAGGTCTCCCAACCTTGAAAACCAAGGTTTAATATACCCGAAGGTACGGAGGAGAGCTATTCCTAAGCACTGTCGTTGACTTGATTTTCATCAAAATCATATTTATTTTATAGTGGGTTGGAGTACTTGGCGTTTAGTCGTTCCCACTTAGGTCATTCCCCTCACACCAATCGTAATGGCTTTAAGAGTTTTTCCACCCCTCGAGAGGGCAGGCCTGCTAAAGATGTACAAATCTCAAACAAAGAAAAAGCTTCAAGGGTATGGATTTCTGATTGTCTAGAAAAAGACGAGCATACTCTCCTACCTCTCAGAATCTTCTTAAAGCACAAAAGACAAATTTTTTCTTTAACCAAATAGCAAGTTAGGTTCCTAAAAATGAATTTAAAGAATACACGTTGTTTGGTCGATTCTCCTTAGGCAACCTGCAAAGACAACGAATCAGTAGTCATATTGTCTTTGTGCGACAAGCATTCTGCAAAAACTGATTAGGTTGTGAAAAATTCTAAGATAGACAGATAAATAGTCAGGGTTAGTCGTCAGAATAATCAATAAAAATCATGAAACTTGCCCTTTTTTTTTAACCAGAAAATACAGAGTTGTACGACAGTATAAAAACTCATAATATATAGGATCCTAACTCATACGAGATAGGATTCCCATTCGTTCGACACCTGCAGTTTATCGTACGAGATGTACAGATGAAAAATCAAAAAATCTGAAACCTGGAAAATAACAAAAAAAAAAAAAACAAAGCAGTCAATCTTGGAGGCCGAAAAAATGTAGTCTTCTGCCCCACGGTGGGCGCCAGAAATTTGTGTGTGGAAAAGTGAACCTGTAGCTGCAAGCACAACACTTCAATTAAGTCATTATATGCATGGTTAGTAATCAATAATTAATAAGTAATAAACCATAGCAAAGCGACCAATTGCCTTCTAAAAGATGCGAGTATAAGATTGCTCTCAGATTTTTATAAGCAATACCAGTGACTAGACTACACCAAGATGAAGGATTTAATCTATATGATATTAACTATATGGATGCAAGATGGATGAATAATTCAAGCAATAATCAATTCAAGCAACAATGGATGCAAGCAATAATGATTGGAAAATGGATGCAAACAATCTAAAAAGCACAATAATCTCCAATGACTCCAGAGCGAAATTAGCGTGATAATAATCTCCAAGCGTGTTCTCAAAAATCTATGGGGTGAATTGGAATAAGAGCTGAAGACTGAATTTATAGAGAATTGCAAGAGAAAAAGCTCAATTTAGGATTAATTGAAAATAATTGAGAAATCATGTTCAGTTAACCTTGAGATAGATTCCAATTATAGTTTAATTGAAATGCATTCAAATTAGAAGTCCAAGTTGCATTGAAAAATAATAATAAATTAATTTCATGCATATCTAATAAAAATAGATAATTCTTTAATTTATTCAAGAAAAAGGTGTTTTCAATGCAACTGAACTTCTTTTTCTAAAAAACTTTGAGTTCCAATTTTAGAGAATAATTCAATAATTCAATTAAATTGCTTTTCTGATTTCAAGTTCTAAATTTAGAAAAAGAAATAATATCTCAAGTTTGATTTCTCTCTCAATTCAATTCTTTTTGTTTTATTTACAATTCAACTCTTTGTAATAAATTAATTCATCTTTTGTAATAAATTAATCCTTTTTGCATGATTGAATGGCAAATTTATTAATTAATTAAATATGCAAGGATATTTAATAAATTAAAATGGGATAATTGATCAAAATGATATTATTGGAAATGATTTGATTAATTAAATAAATATTTAATTAATATCAAGTAGTTGATTTGTGATATTTGATGATTTGAAGAATTAATAATGTGCTCAAGATTGATTTAATTGTCTTTGGTTAGGACCTTGGTGATGTTGTCGAGATTAGAGGCCCATGGTTTAGATGACCATTTTTAGGGTATTACAATTTTGAGATAGGTAAAAATTTAGATCAAGATACTCAATCTGCTATAAAAAGCATTAGTCATCGAAAGCCACTAGTGAATAGGTATACCCGTCTAGGTCTAGCAGAGCCTAAAGTAAGGGAGTTAGTAACCAAATTTGTTCACTCTATAAGTTGGGAAAGTCAAATTGGAGGGTTTGATCATAGGAGTTGGCATTTCCTTAGAACCTATCCAATCTATTGATTTGAGCACCAACACAATCAAAAGTGGGATATCTTAAACATGTCATTTTGGGAGAGGGCATTGCAATGGATCCTTCTAAGGTCCAGGCTATTATGGATTGGCTCGCACCCACTAATGTGGGAGAGGTCCGTAGTTTCATGCGTCTAGCAAGATATTATCGCAGATTTGTGCAAGATTTTTCAAGGATTGCTCATCCCATCACTTCTCTTCAGAGTAAAGGGAGAAAATTTGTATGGTCAGATCAGCGTGAGATAGCTTTCAGGATCCTTAAGGAGCATCTGACTAGTGCACCTATTCTTGCAATACTAGATCCTTTAGGTGATTTTGTGGTGTGCACAGATGCGTCCTTGGAGGGTATTAGAGCGATTCTTATGCAGGATGGAAAATTGATAGCATATGAGTCACACAAGCTTAAAAATCATGAGTTGAATTACCCTACTCATGATTTAGAGCTAGCGGTTGTGGTTCATGCTTTGGTTTGTTGGAGGCACTTTCTCCTTGGGCATTGATTAGAGCTGCACAATAATCATCATAGCTTGCATTAAATTTTCACGTAGCCAAATTTGAATGCTAGGCAATGATGTTGGATGGAGTTCTTATGTGAGTATGATTTTCAGGTACATCCAGGGTAAGGAGAATGTGGTGGTAGATGCCTTGAGTCACAGGAGGTACGAGGTTTCAATGGTGTCTCTCAATATTGATTTGAGGAGCATGATTCTTAGTGCCCTTCCTTTAGATAGTTGGTATCAAGAGGTCAGTGTAGAGATTGCATCAGGGAGATACTTGGATGTTAGATATGCATGTTATTCCTTTGAGTTAAATGGTCTTGTTTGACATTTGGGATGCATATATGTTCCACCTTCAGATGATCTTCGAGCCTTGATCTTATCTGAGGCCCATTATGCACCTTACTCAGCACACCCAGGTGTCAAGAATATGCATGCATGTTTGTGATAGTTGTATCATTAGGAAGGTATGAGGAGAGACATAGCTGATTATGTGGCATGTTGCTTAGAGTGTCAGCACGTGAAGATAGAGCACCAGCATCGAACAGCTTTGTTGCAGTCAAACCTACTTCCAGAGTAGAAATGGGACATTATATCTATAGATTTCATTATTGGTTCACCTATGTCTTCATGTCTGCATGAAGTTATTAAGGTCGTCATTGATAGGTTGACCAAGAGTGCACATTTCTTACCAATCAGATCATCCTATATAGAAACGTCAGCATCTCGTATTTTCATGGACCAGATTGTGAGGTTGCATGGTATTCCTTGACGGATCATTACAGATCGTGATCTAGTGTTCACCTCAGTATTGTGGACGGCTCTTCTGCATGATTTGGGAGTATAGCTGAACTTTAGTTTGGCATATCATCTAGAGATAGATGGTCAGACAAAGAGGGTGAATCAGGTGTTGGAGGATATGTTGAGGATGTACATCATGGATCAATAGTCTAGATGGGAGGAGTATATTCATTTAGTGGAGTTTTCTTATAATAATGGGTATCATAGTTTGATTAGCATGTCTCCTTTCTAGGCATTATATGGTAGGCCTTGTCGTACACCCTTGACTTGGGACAGATTGGAGGACAGAGTACTACTTGGTTCAGAGATGTTGTAGGACATGGAGCAATAGGTGATGGGTACCAGAGAGCATTTGGCAGTGGCACGGGATAGACAAAAGAAATATACAAATGCTCACTGTGTGGATAGGCAGTTTATGGTTGGGGATAAGGTGTTTTTGAGAGTGCATCCACAAAAGAGTCCAATCTGTTATAGAAAAGGCTCTAAGTTGGCACCTTGATTTGTAGGACCTGTCCTGTATCCATGATGTATTTCATGTGCCTATTTTGAGGCTTTATCATCATGATATGTCGCATGTTTTGGATTGGCATGCATTGCAAGTTGAGAATGGGAAAATTTCTTCGGAGCTCGTGCGCATTCTTCAGTGTCGAGGTTTGACCCTTTGGGGTCGATTCGTGGAGCAAGTAAGGGTCCAATGGGACCCAAGTGATGATTCTTCAATGACATGAGAGGATGTAGCGTGGATGAGAGAGTTTTACCCCTATTTGTTCTTAGGCTTCCAAGAGTAAGCCTAGGCAAAGTGGGGGAGGATGTAGTGTCCCTCCTAGACTTACATTTTGATTCATGATTCAAAAGACTTATCTAGAGTTATAATGATATTTTGATGGTGAATATGGCCTTATTCCTATGCAGTAGACATTTATGATGTTATATGGACATATGCTATATTGATGACTTTTGATGATCTATGTGATGGATGATATGTTATCATTATTCGATGGATGGTATATCATGATAGACTTATATGTATTCAAGATTTTTATGTGATTTATATGATTTCATGATATATGATGATACTTGTTGATGGGTGTTTTAACACACTCACCAACAGTTAGGTAGTGTATGTGACTACTCACCACCTCTCCTGAAAAGAAATAAGTTTCGAGAAACTAACTACTCCAAGGTCTTTATAGTCGGGTATCGACGCTGATGGGCAACTCAATGGTTGATGCAGCTATACCTGTTAAGGGGCCTGTTGGTTAAACGAATCCCAATAACTTCACTTTTTTTGTATTTTATGATTTGAAACTCTTTTAAAATAAATTGTGAAGGATAGATCAAGGAAACAAGAAAATAACGATGAAACTAATTCAATCACAACTTAATGAACTACTCAATTAGTACCCTACAATCCAACAATCATCAATATTATTCAAACAAGCATTCAATAACAGACCTCCAATAAACCTTGCAAAGTCAGCAGCCTCAAAAATTCATGGCAAGAATATCACCACAATATCGTCTATCTCAGTAATTCTCATACACCACTTACATGCACAGTATGATTCATAAAGCAATAACCATAAGACCAGAACAACTTGTTGATTTCAAACAATAGACATAACCAGACTGCAAAGAACAAATTAATAGAACATGCACATAGATCAGGAAATCTACAAGTTGTTTCTTGTATTAACCTCAAAGAATGTATTACAAAACTATTCTAATTCATAACAATCTACATAAAATAATCTAAAATCTCTAAGTGGACCTCAAATCATCAATTTGTGGACCCTTACAAATGAATCAAACTCTCTAATTTAAGAACTAAAAAGCAAAGAGTTGCAGCTGACATGCAAGTCTTTTCCTTAGACTCCAGTTAACTATTACGAAACTGGGACTGAGAGAGCACTACAAAAAATGGTGCTGCATGAGCTAAGCTTTCATAGTCATGCAAAATTTTCTCAAAACTAAAGTGTAAGTTGGAGGTGCAGTTGAAGTCCTAATGTAGTGTTATGAAAAATTCCTTCAAAAAGTCATGTTATCATTAGCAACCATATGTTTATCTTTCACTTCTTTTTATAGGTCTTGTAGTTTCTAATGATACATGCAATCACTTCAGTAGGAGGGTCAGCAACATGTTTGATTCTGAAATTGTACTTCCTCAAAATCTCCTCTGCATTATTTCTTCCACCTTCCAACTCTTCTACTATTTACGTGGCCTGTTGACACTGAGTTATCAAATACGTATACCTATCCATTAGCGCAACATCAAACTAAGTAGGAGCTGCAAAGTAATATGCCTCATATGCATCCCATTGGCGGAGCACCTTTTCCTCCTCCATATGTCCAGCACTGGTTATATCAAGCCGAAAAACTCCTAACAACTACCCTACAAACTTCTCGTACTTATCTACTACACTGAGAAGGGCAGACCAAATACCTATTATATCCTTCCCATACTATTAAAGCATTTCAACCTTCAAATCCAAAATGTATGTGTAGGATTGAAATTTTTTACAACTATCTCCACCTAAGAGGTTTTCTCTTACTATAACCTCTTCCTTGAGATTCAAAACTTTCTTCAAAACTTGAAGTTATTTTCCAAAAATGTTGAGCTTTCGCTCCCACTACTGAGAACAAGAAGCTAATGCTCCTCCAACCTGCATGGCCTTTTCATATTCTCTCTTGGTGTTTTACAAGAATAATCTAATTTTAGAGGCATTTGTTCGTGCACATGCCTTTGTTGTAGCTACCACCTATCTTACTTCAACCAGTGCTTTTATATCTCCTTCTAGGAGTGATGAGATTGAAGGTAGGTAGTCATATATACATGTATCTAGGGGCTTACCTATCTCTACCAATAGTTTCTTATATTGTTCCAGTTGTGCCTTGACCTTTGAATGGGAGATGTGCTCCTTCTCTATTCGGCCCCAGATGACACTAGTAGCAAGTTCCAATGTATCTATATCTCCCCACTTGGTTTGTTTACCCAATTTGACCTCTAACACTTGGTATTTTAGGGGATCTTGACCTTCAGCTTGTGTTGGAACTGCTACACCAACAATCACTTCACCAAAACCTTTCCTTGACAAATGGTGCACTGTCTTTGCCTTCTTAGTTTTTCATGGTTCCTCAGTGATGGCCTATTGTAGTGTAACCTTTGGTAGCACAAATTTATTCTTCTTCAAGAAGGTGAAGTTTAGCCATTGTGGCATATCCTTATCCTTTTCGCCTTCATGTGGCACGATGTCAGAAGTCACCACATGCACGTTTGATTGCTCTTCTGCCTCATCTTTCTCCTCTCCTTCTTGCTCCTAGGTTTGAATTGATAGTGCTGATACTAAATGTAAGTACAGATGCCAAGCTAATAAGATGAGAGGGGGGGTGAATCATACAAACTTAATCTTCAATATATTCAACAGATTCAACCTCGGTAACATATACTTTAGTAATATACCAAAACTGCTAAACATGCAAACTCATAAACATATAAGATCACAAAACATATAACACCAGATTTAACGTGGAAACCCAAATAGGGAAAAACCACTGTGGGATTTCGAACCCACTAAGAAATATACTCTTCTAGAGTATGCTCGGTTAAAAGCAAATCCTGCTAAAGATTACAAACACATTGCTAGATGTGACCCGGTTAAGGGATTTCCCTCAGATCTGTTAGGATCTTCACCTTGTTAGAAGTGACCTTGTCAAAGGATTTCAAACACTCAATCAGAATGTCACCTTGCTAGAGGGTTTTACAAATAAGATTGTTAAGTCCACTCGGTTAAGAGATTTTCTGTCACTTTACAAAATAACAGTAATAAAAATCTATCTGCAACTTCACATCTAAAATGCTAAAGCAGATTCTTATTTGCTCAATACAATCTAGTCATAGGACTTATCTTGTCCTTCTACTGGGCTTTATACTCTGTTATCAAAATAGGTCTTCAAGCTTCAGTGCGCGGTAATCACTATGTAGCATCCCTGTGCTTACACTTGCCCGCATGCATTGTTTATCAACAGTTCCTTATTTATAAACAATTTGCCAACCGCTTAATCTCCTTGATCACATTTCCCATCATTAATCATAGCCATCAGATCTTCAACCTTGACCAGGTTTAATGTATTCTTTGATCTGAAAATGTTTTACCCTGCCTTGGAACTTGCATACATTTCTTGGAACTTGTGTTAGGGTATTGCGGTTCAATCTAAGCTGTAGATCTTCCTATCGATTTTCCTTTGCCATAGATTCTTTAACAACCTTTATACACGTTGTAATAATCATTTAATCATAACCAACTCATCAGCTTCCTTCATTAAATAATGCTTTTATTCATTCAATGCATTATGTTATTACTCGGTTGCAACTCAATAAATACTAAACTTCACTCGGTAGACATTCCGCCTTCATTAACCGATAGCTATAACCTTAGGGTTTACCGACTAGGTTCCTTAGGGTTTACCGACTAGGTTCTTTGCTCGGTAACATAGTATAGTATTAACCTTACAAACAATAACATATGTAGAATATCAAAACAAGCTAAACATCATGATCTCATCATTGTCTAACTCGGTAATAGTTACCCATTGAATAACTTATTCCTCCCCTTATTCATCACATTCTTTCTGTGTATTTTACCGACATCTTTATACTCGCCAAATCATACTTCTTAAGATATGGCAACATCATACTAAATTAGAAAATCAATTTCTTGACATCAATGACAAAATAATAATATTAAGACAGTGAACATCCTTAATCAGTTATATCCATGATCATCAACAACCTTCTCAATATCCTTATTGAAATTCCAACAGTCTCTCATTGTACTTGGAATGCCAACAATCTCCCTTTGTCTGTTATAACGCCAACAATCTCCCCCTTTGGCATTGATGGAAAAACCAATTGATTTGACCTAATTGATTTGGATTCAGATTACTGTGAGGTTCTGAAATGCTCTCCTCCTGTCATCAGATTTCTCCCCCATGCATTAGTCTTCTCCCCTTTTCTTCACTCTTCTCCCCCTTTGACAACAATGCCAAAAAGTAAAGAACTAAAACATGATTTCTTCCACTGAGAAGTGAATTCCTTGTTGTTATGTGTCAACTCTGTCTCGGTCAGAGCATTTTGTCTACAATTCCTATTCCATGTATTGTTTCCTGTACACCTTTAGAAAACCTCCTAAAGTGTGTAAATCGGCATCAACTCCTAAAAGATATTCTGTCTCGAATTGATGCTTTCACCGAACTCGGTCAGTGAATGGAAGATAGGGGAAGGACCCCTAACTTGCTTCTGAGATACTCAAAAGTGTCCCTTGGTAGTGGCTTGGTGAAGATATCTGCTATTTATTCCTTTGTGCTAACATACTCCAACACCACTTTCTTCTCTTGAACTTCTTCTCTAAGATAATGATATTTGATAGAGATGTGCTTTGTCTTAGAGTGCATAACAGGATTCTTTGAAATGTTAATGGCACTAGTATTGTCACAGAATATAGTTACTAGCTCGGTAACTTTCTCATTTATACCTTCCAATAGTTGTTTAATCCATGCTATATTGGTACAATTCAATGTTGTAGCAACATATTTAGCTTCTGTTGTTGACTATGAAACACATCCTTGTTTCTTGCTAAGCCAACTTACTAGTCTTTCTCCTAAAAAGAAAGCTCCTCCACTTGTGCTTTTCCTATCATCAATGTTGCCTGCCCAATCAGCATGAGTATAAACTTTTAAATCAAAGTCATTTCCTTTCTGATATACTAAGCCATAATCTTCAGTGCCTTTCGGGTATCTGAAAATTCTCTTGATTGCAGTCATGTGTGTTTCCTTGGGATCTGCAGAAAATCTTGCAACTATACCTACTGCATGTGCTATGTTTGGTCTGTTGTGAATAGCATATTGTAGCTTTCCAATCATAAATCGGTAAAGTGTATCATCAACAGATGCAGATTCATCATTCTTTGATAGTTTACAGTTGGTAGTCATAGGAGTACTTACTGGTTTTGAATCCTCCATTCCAAATTTCTTCAAGATTTCCTTTATGTACTTGGATTGAGTAATGAAAATCTCATCTTTCATTCATAGTATTTGTAAACCTATAAAGTACTTTATCTCACTGATTAATGACATCTCAAATTCTTTTCTCATTTCATTTCCAAAATTCTCGCATAAAGAGTCACTTCCACAAAAGATAATATCATCAACAAATATGGTTGAGATCAATATTCCATTTTCATCATTCTTCATGTACATATTGTTATTTTCACTTGTCCTTATAAAACCAATCTTGATTAAATAAGAGTGCAATCTTTCATACCATGCTCTAGGTGCTTGTTTCAAACCATATAAAGCTTTGTTCAATTTGCATACCTGATCTTTATTCTTGTCTTCAACAAATCCTTCAGGTTGTTCAATAAAAACTTCTTCTTCTAATATACCATTCAGAAATGCAGATTTGACATCCATTTGATATACCTTGAAATTTTTGAAAGCAGCATATGCCAACAATGTTCTTACTCCTTCAAGTCTTGCCATAGGTGCAAAAGTCTCACCATAATAAATTCCTTCTTCTTAAGCATAACCTTTGCAAACTAGTCTTGCTTTATTTCGAATGACCTCACCATTTTCATTCAGCTTGTTTCTGAAAATCCACTTAGTACCGATTACATTTTTGTCCTTCGGTCTTGGGACCAGTGTCCATGTGTCATTCTTCTTGATTTGATCAATCTCTTCTATCATAGCATTTATCCAATCTTTATTGTTAAATGCCTCTTTCACTATTCTCGGTTCAAATTCAGATATCAGACATGTGTTCTGTCTCAGTTTGTTCATTGTCATCACTGGATCATCTTTATCTCCTATAATCTAACTTGATGCATGATTCCTTCTGACATACTTGGCTAACACAAGCTCAGTAGTCTCTGTATGATCTTCTTCATCACTCGGTAACTTGATATTCTCTTCATTTCCTTCAGCAGTCTTCTTGGTTGAACATAGACAAATTCTTCATAATCTTCTAGTTCTTTGGAGTTTCCTTCATCATTTCTTTCTGCAAATTCATCAATTTTCACATTTGCACTTTCTACTATTTTGTTAGATGATTTGATCAGACATTTAAATGCTTTACTTCTAGAAGAATAACCTAGAAATGTTCCTTCTTCACTTTTCTGATCAAACTTTCCATTTCTATCATTTTGTGTACATAGCATCTACTCCCAAAGATTTTGAAGTAACTTATATTAGGTTTCTTGTCATACTAGATTTCATATGGTGTCTTCAAAGTTCCTTTCTTCAGTTGTACTCAGTTTAGGGTGTAAACTATTGTGCTTATTACTTCTCTCCAAAATGTTTGTGGCACTTTCTTTTCAATCATCAGGGTTCTGGCACAATCCACAATAGATCTGTTTCTTCTCTTAGCTATCCCATTTTGTTGTGGAGTTCTCGGTGTAGAGACTTGTCTTTTTATACCATGGTCATTGCAAAATAAGTTAAATTCATCAGATGTGAACTCTCCTCCTCTATCTGATCTAAGACATTTCAGTTGTCTTCCTGTTTCATTTTCAACTCTTGCCTTGTACCATTTAAACATTTGAAAAGCTTCTGATTTTTCTTTTAAAAACATAACTGACATCATCCTTGAATAATCATCCACAAATAATATGAAATATTTATCACCATAATAACTTTGAACTTTCATAGGACCACAAAGATCAGTGTGCACAAGATCTAAAATTCCCTTAGAAGTGTAGGACTTACTTGTAAAGCTTGATCTTGTCATCTTTCCCATCCAGCATCCTCGGCACATAGCATTGTCAGGTTTTTCAAGACTCGGTAGACCTCTTACTCGGTGCTTCTTACTTATTTTGATCAGATTATCAAAATTTACATGACAAAAACTTTTATGCCATAACCAGGTATCATCTATACTTGCATAAAGACACTTGTTCCGAGTTGAGTCAAGGTGTAATGTGTTACCTTTTGTTTGTGTCCCGGTAGCAGCTAACTTTCCATGCTTGTCATGAACTTTGGCAATTCCTTTCTGAAATTCTATTCAGTAACCTGTGTTGTTTAGCTGTGCTACACTCAACAAATTGTATTTCAATCCTTCAACCCAATAAACATCATTACATTTAGCATTATCAAGAAGTGTTATGGATCCTTTACCTTTTACCAGACATGGTGCATCATTACCAAATCTTACATAGCCTCCATCATAATCTTCTAACATAACAAACTTGTGTTTATCACCTGTCATGTGATGTGAGCATCCACTATCTATGATCCATGAATCATTTGTATTTATGTGAGATATTAGGGCTTTTTCTTCATACCTTTCTTCATCTTATCCATCTTTGATAGCCACATAAAGTACTTCCTCTGTATCAGTTTCATCTGATTTATCATCATTGGATTCCTCATCAGCTATTAGGCATGACTTTCTATCTCTTCTTCTTAAGTCTCGGTATCCTCTGTAATGATTATTTTTTTGTCTATCATCTTGGTAATCTCTCTTTTCAGTAGAATCTTTGTCAGGATAGTTAGAAGCCATATGTCCTATCTTATCACAATTGAAACATTTCAAAGGTAGTTTTCCTTTATACTTACCTTTGCCTCTCGGTAACCTTCTGGCTAATAGTGCTTCAAACTCTTCTTGCTTTCTGATTTCTTCATAAAGTTTGTGTACTTCTTCCATGTTCTTACGAAATCTTTCACTTTCTCCACTGTGATTCCCTTCAAAATACTTATACTTTCTATCATTGTAATCATCAGATTCATCAAGTTGAAAAGAACTAAATGCATATTCAACTTTATTTACCGAAGACCCACTGTTATCAAAATTGCTTAACTCAAATGCATGTAGCTTACCAATTGTAGCATCTAAAGAAACTGGCATATTGGGTACAAACCTCAATTCATTGATTGCAGAGACTCGGATTGCATAAGCTGGTAGAAGGGTTCTCAATAACTTACTTGTGACGTCCTTTTCTTCAATGATTCCTCCTGTTCCTTTGATTTGATTGACAATCTCCTTTAGTCTTGTACTATACTGGGTTATGTTCTCACCTTCATTCATCCTCATAGATTCAATTTGTCCTCTTAGACTATCCACTTTCTCTCTTTGAACATGTTCATCACTGCCATACACAGATATGAGCTTGTCCCATATTGCCTTGCAATCATTGTAGCCTTCTAGATCATTAAACTCTGAGTCGGTCAATGCAGATGTTATTTCAATCATTTCTTGGATATGTTCTTGCTTTGCCTTTATCTCTTCCATTGTCAATGGATAGGTGCTAGGTGTAATGAAATCATTCTCCAGATAATATACAGCATATTCTCCGACTCCTGATAGGTGCAGCTTCATCCTTTTCTGCCATGTAGAGAAACTTAACTTGTTCAGCTTCGGTGCATCCCTCTTATACATCTTTGGATCTTTTCCTCAAGTACCTTTAAACTTTTTTCTTCCAGAGTCCAAAGCTCTGATACCAATTGATAGTTCTAATACTAAATGCAAGTACAGATGCCAAGCTAACAAGATGAGAGGGGGGGGTGAATCATACAAACTTAATCTTCAATATATTCAACAGATTCAACCTCGGTAACATATACTTCAGTAATATACCAAAACTACTAAACATGCAAACTCATAAACAGATAAGATTACAAAACATATAACACCAGATTTAACATGGAAACCCAAATAGGGAAAAACCACTGTGGGATTTCAGACCCACTAAGAAATATACTCTTCTAGAGTATGCTCGGTTAAAAGCAAATCCTATTAAAGATTACAAACACATTGCTAGATGTGACCCGGTTAAGGGATTTCCCTTAGATCTATGAGGATCTTCACCTTGTTAGAAGTGACCTTGTCAAAGGATTTCAAACACTTAATTGGAATGTCACCTTGCTAGAGGGTTTTACAAATAAGACTGTTAAGTCCACTCGGTTAAGAGATTTTCTGTCACTTTACAAAATAACAGTAATAAAAATCTATCTGCAACTTCACATCTAAAATGGTAAAGCAGATTCTTATTTGCTTAATACAATCTAGTCATAGGACTTATCTTGTCCTTTTGTTGGGCTCTATACTCTATTATCAAAACAGGTCTTCAAGCTTCAGTGCTTGGTAATCACTATGTAGCATCCATGTGCTTACACTTGCCCGCATGCATTATTTATCAACGGTTCCTTATTTATAAACAATTTGCCAACTGGTTAATCTCCTTGATCATATTTCCCATGATCAATCATAGCCATCAAATCTTCAACCTTGACTAGGTTCAATGTATTCTTTGATCTGAAAATGTTTTACCTCGCCTTGGAACTTGCATAAATTTCTTGGAGCTTGTGCTAGGGTATTGCGGTTCAATCTAAGCTGTAGATCTTCCTGCCGATTTTCCTTTGCCATAGATTCTTTAACAACCTTTATACACGTTGTAACAATCATTTAATCATAACCAACTCATCAGCTTCCTTCATTAAATAATTCTTTTATTCATTCAATGCATTCTGTTATTACTCGGTTACAAGTCGGTAAATACTAAACTTCACTCGGTAGACATTCCGCCTTCATTAACTGATAGCGATAACCTTAGGGTTTACCGACTAGGTTCTTTGCTCGGTAACATAGTATTGTATTAACCTTACAAACAATAACATATGTAGGATATCAAAACAATCTAAACATCATGATCTCATCATTGTCTAACTCGGTAATAGTTGCCCATTGAATAACTTATTCCTCCCCTTATTCATCACATTCTTTCTGTGTCTTTTACCGACATCTTTATACTCACCAAATCATACTTCTTAAGATATGCCAACATCATACTGAATTAGAAAATCAATTTCTTGACATCAATGACAAAATAATAATATTAAGACAGTGAACATCCTTAATCAGTTATATCCATGATCATCAACAACCTTCTCAATATCCGTATTGAAATGCCAACAATCTCTCATTGTACTTGGAATGCCAACAATCTCCCTTTGTCTGTTATAATGCCAACAATATCTCGGGTTGATGTAGCCAATGGAATTTGGGCAGTTCGGAGAGTGACATCATTATTCAACTATTGTTGCTTATGCAACTCTCCTAACCTATCACTCATCTCTTCTTCAAACTCCCTACCACCTTTATCTATTTCATCCATACCTTGCTTGGCAACTATCTCTTTTCATAGATCTTCTTGGTCTTGTGGAGTTAAGACCAATCTTTCATCCTGTGAATCCTCGGGCTCATTTTGTTCCCTCTCTCCCCCAAGTGACTACTCAACTAGTAGACCATGTTCATCAATGTTCATGGGGTCAACTGGTGCTTGTTTCTTGAACTTGGTAAACATCTTTTCTTTCTTCTCTTCAGTCCTTCTTTGTACCAAATGTCCCACAAGTTGCTCATCTTCTTGGTCAGAATCTGACTCCATGTTATGAATGCTTACATTTTCTACAACAGGAGTCAATATTGTGGCTACTTGAGGTAATATTATTGATGTTGTTATAAAAATATATCGGATGGTTTTGGCAGAGGGGTTGTAGTGGTTGACATCAAAATTGGAGCCTGTGTGGTTGCTATTGGCAGCGGCTGACTAGATGTACTTGTTGTATCGGGAGGAGGTTGTGTACTTTCATCAATTTTCCCTTGTTCATTTTCCTCCTGAGTGCCCTCCCCTGGCCTTTGACCAATTGTTGTCCTAGCGGGATGTACCTCTGCCAATGGCCCAGCTCCTAACCCTTCTCTTACTCCGAAATCAATAGCCTTCTTCAAAATTTTGGCCTTCCTCATTTTCTTCTTGACTTGCTTCAGAAGTTCTTGAGTACTTTCTTCAGGTTGGGAAGCCTCTTCTAGGTCCATAGACATATTTTTTCTAGAGTTGGACCTTGTCCTACGGGCATACTCTTTATGAGCCCTTGGCTGAGGAACACCAAAGGTTGATTCCTTCTGCTTTCCCTTCAAAGCACTCGACCTAACCCTCAAACTTAGCCATTGCCTAGTTCTATCTATAATAGCTTGAGTTACTATATCTATATCCACCTCTTCATTTCCTGACCATCTGATTGGAGAGAGGGGCTTCTTATCACTTTCTTGTTCCTTGTATGTAGGGTCTAACAAATCACCATCATCCCTTAATTCTTTAGGGAGATTGGTCTCTATTTCAAAATTCCTTATTTGTGGAACTAAGAGTCTAGAATATTTTTTCTCTTTGACTTCAAAACTATCTTGGAGGTTGGCCCAAAAATCCTCCAATCTTGGATTATGCCCATCATATGCCTTTGGCATTATTTGCTTTAGTTTGTCGTATGGGTCATAGTACTCTCAAGCATAATTGAATTATTTTAAATTTAAATCTTGTAACTCCTACTCCACTATCTTGGCCACCTGAATCTTGGAATGAGAAAAGTAACCAATAGAAACTAAAAAATCCACACCTGCCTTATGTTTTGAATACAATAGTGATTGTAACCCAAGCGTTTGTTTGACATATTCTAGTAGTATAATGTGGTCATTGCAGTATCTTGGCAGCAGCATGGGGCTCCCTGTGAATCCACTGACCCTCATATATATGGAACGTTGATTCTAAATGAACCAACATGCCCATTCCCTGATTATGGCCATTGCTTTTGGGCTTATTCTATAACCTATATCACTTGTGAGTTTGATGATGATAGGCAAAAGGAAGGCATCATTTATGCTTTTGTAATGTCCCTTTGCATTGCCTATAGGGAGTTGGGTGTAATACTCCCACACATTCTTTTGTCCTTCCTCATTTCAACAGCTATAGTCTTAAGAGGGAAGCATTCTAGATGGCTTAATATCACTATTGGCTAATATTCAAGCACAGAATTCTTTAATGGACAATGTAAAGGATGCACTCTTTGTCGCTCTCACCGATGCCCAAACCAAGTACAAATCCATTTTTGACCAATTACCACCCCTGAATGGAAATTAAGTTTTTGATGTTTGTCAAAAAGGGGGAGTGATACTATATTTGGGGAGTAATATGTTACAGTACTAGGGGAGTGATAATACAATTTTGAGAGAATGGTATAGTTTTTGGAGTATAGTATATAGGGGGAGTATACCGAGCAGAATAAGCAGAGTATCCAAGAGCAGTGAACCAAGCAGTATACAGAATAGTAAGCAAAGCACAAAAACAGATCACCAAGCATGCAAAATCAGAGTTATGTACAGTATATTGACAAGGGGAGTATATCTGATATATTATTATTGACTCTTGTATATACTGTCAGCATAGTCAAACTTTGCAAGTATATAGATTATTGAGTTATAACTTTGAAAGTAGTTTTTGTCAAACATCTCAACTAATGTCAAAAGGGGAGATTGTTACTACTTATCAGATTGCCATTAGTTTTATGTCAAAGTTATACTATATACTCTAGTCAGTTATCTATTACCGAAATATTCAATCGGTATGTAAAGTCTAGTTGGTTACAGAAGAAAGCAGTCACAGAACGCAGTATACACCGAGCTGTCTACCGAGCAACAAAGATGACACACCGAGTTGATTTACACCGAGTGAAACGTGTTACCAGATTCATTGAACCTGGACATGCATATGAAAATGTGTTACAAGATCAAGGCACCTCTAACCGTTATCACATTGGAAATTGCACTTAAAGATTGTGTATGATTTTGTGGTTATCTAACCAATGAAATATTTTGCATGGTTATTCATTCAATAAATCGTGTTTGTAAGATCGAAGAAATGAATTGGATCACCATCATAAGAGATCTATTTATACAACATGAGTTAAGAGTTAAAGGTGTGTGCAAGAGTGTAAGAAGACTGTTACAGAGACACAGAGGTCACCGAAAAGGTTTTCAGAGAACAGTCGAAGAACAGAGTAAACAAAAGGGTTTACCGAGTTACTATATGGGTTACCGAGGTATGCTATAAGCAAGGTAATTTATTCTAAGCATATAGAATCTGCTATAACATATCAGGTGTAAAGTTGCAGATATTTGTAATGATTTTATTATAATATTGTGAAGTTGTAAGAGAAACCTTTAACAGGGTAAAAGACTCTAATCAAGTCTATAAATTGTAAAGCCTCTAACCAGGTGCAGCATTTAGATGAAGTGTTGTAAAATCCTTTAGCAAGGTAGATCTAACAGATCTTGTTACTCCTAAAAGGGTATGCTATCAGAAATAGCTAAACATGTATCTCTAACCAAGCACTCTTTATTATTGTAGTAGTGAAGTTGTGCGTGCCATCCCCACCGTAGTTTTTCTCTCTAACCAAGAGTTTTTGTGTAATCAAAATATATGTGTTATGGAGTGAATCATGTATGATTGTTATCTATTTGCTTTAGTTTTATATTATGTTACTACACTATTCGGTTTATGCATAACAATAAAGATATTGTTGAAGAAATGTTTTGAAGTACTTATTCACCCCTCCCCTCTCAGTACATTAGCTTTCCATATTGGGCCTAACAATTGGTATCAGAGCTTGAATCTTGGAAAAGGGTTTAACTACCTAAAGAGAAAGATCTTATCTTTGGAAGGCTATAAACAATCTCGGAGGATTGTGTATCTGCAAGAAGAGCTGGATCATGCTAATCAAGTGATTGCAAACATGCAAAGGCAAATGCAAAAATCTCTGAAAGTGAGAAGAAGATTATCTGATGATTTGCAGGACTCTCAAGAGTTAGTGGAACAAATTGAGACATCATCTGAGAACAGTATATCTGAAGAGACTGAAGAAATGATTGGAGTATTGAAAGAAAAGAACAAAGCACTAGCTGATTAACTAAAAGCAAAGAAAAGAGAACATGAACATTTCAGCACATAGATGACTGAAAATCTTGATGCATTGAGAATAGCTGAGGATAAAGTAAGAGATCTAGAAAGAGAGAAACAACAACTTGAAGTCTTGGTATCTGATAAGAATGATGAAATCACAAGGTTAACTAGAATTCAACAAAACCTATCAGATCAACTAGGTTATGCACATCATGAAGCAATTCTGAAGAATGATGAGAATCAAGCATTGAAACTTGAAGTATCAAAGTTGACTGATGAACTTGAAATGGAGAATAAATCCAAAGAAATACTGAAGAAGAGCTATGAAGCATCAAAGATGTTGGATGAGCAACTGAATACAAGAAGACCCAACAAAGATGCAGGACTCGGTTACAAAGGAAAAGTCTCTACCGAGAAAGGAATTCATACTACTGAGAGAGGAGAATCATCAAAGCAAGCTAGAAACAAGAATAACATCAAAAGAAAGAAGCCTATTTGCAACTACTATGGAAATCAAGGTCACACTGCTAACATATGGCAAATCAAAAAAGCTAAGCAACCGAATGCCACTAAGTCCAATGGTTATTGTTACAATTGCAATAAATATGGTCACACATCTAATCAATGTAGGACAAAGTCTGTTGACAATTATCAGAAGGCAAAATTCAAAGGGTTTTGTAAAAACTGCAATAGATATGGACATAGTACCGAGAAGTGTTGGTTTAAGCAAAAGAACTATATGTCGTATGCACACCGAGCAAATGCTAGAGGTTACCAAACTCACACAAATCCTTACCGACAGTATTTTGCAGTACCATGGGATTACAATACAAGGATATGGTGTGAATGTTGTGGAAGATATGCACATATAAGTGCCAACTGTTTTATAAGGTTTGGGATGTACAACCGAAGATCATGGAGAAATCTTGATATGGCATGTTTTCGTTGTCACAAAGTTGGACACTTGGCTGGAGATTGCAGAGATCAACCTAGAAAAGACACTGAGGAAATAAAAGACAAATTAAAAATGATTTGGAAAAAGAAGGAAATTGTGTCAAATGAAGAAAGCACCTTACCTACCGAGTTAGGTGCACATATTCCAAATTAATCGGTAAAGGTATGAAGGGACTGCATTCTCTGAAGGTTAAAATCTTAACAGTTCCTATTCTATTATGTACTTAATTCAAAATCTGCATAGTTAAGATGTAATAGTAAGTTTGAAATTCTATCAAAGTCTTTTGAAGCACTTTATAGGAAACCTGTCAAGTTAGTGAATACAGGAAGCCTGTCAAGTCGGTAAATGAAGGAAGTTTGGTTACTCGGTTAAAATGAAAAAAGAGAGTAAATCGGTTAAAGAGGAACCGAGTGCATTTAATGTTTTGACCTAATCCGCACGGAGCCCGATAAGGTATTTTGTGTACTTAAAAGCATTTTTGCGGTCATTTACACTTACCAAGTTTTCGAGAAAGCAAAGCAAGTGATTCAAAGGCGATCAAACCTCCTACAAAGAAAATTCAAGGTATTTACATGAAATCTCAACACATTGTTAAGCTAGTTTACCGAGCGTATCTAGTTGCCATTATCTACTAAGTATAAAGCGTCTGTCATTTGAAATCCTGAAACCCTAAGGACTCTTTGCTAGTTTTTATCTGAAATCTACAATGGCGCCCAAGATCCAAGATCCCATAGTTGTCAACAATGTAGAGAAGCCCTCACTAAAATACTCGTTGACCCCCAAAGTCGCTTCTAAACCGGATGACAAAACCACCTTTTCACTCATCCCGAACAGAGTGTTGTTAATAGAAGATGTGAGATTCTTCACCAAATGTCGTGTTGAAGAACTCAATCATATGGAAATCAAAGACACCTATGATGAGCTATGTACTGATGGTATATTGAACAACAAGTAAGAGCACATCAAAGTCAAGGGATTAACTGAAGCCCTAACCTATCCTCGTGTGTTCAAACCCCAGTGGGTCAAGTTTGTTCTGAGTAGAGTTCACGATGATTTCATGTGGCTAGAAGAACAACCATTTAAGATTACCAAGGAAATCATTCATCTGATTAGCGATTATCCTATCTATGATCATGCCCGAGCCCAGAAGATGATATCACAGAAGGAATTGATCAATTTAACCAGAGTGGAATCTGATTGCAGAGGATTGAAACTGAATAATGTCACAGATGAAGAATTAAAATTTGCCATTAGAGTAATGGGATACTGTTTCTTCCAATCGGCAAGGGAAAATGGTGTTCCCTATGCAGTAGTAGACTTGGCTTACAAAATTGTGAAAAAGGAAATGAAAATTGACCTATGCGAGGTATTGTTGAAGAACCTATTTGAAAATCTGAACACCATCAGGAAGCCAAAGAAGAACAACTCGGCTAATACTCTAAAGTTTGGATCACTACTGGTATGCATGTTTTTCTTCTTTGAAAAATTCTTTCCATCAGTTGGTAAAGTTGTTTGGGAGCTACACCGACCTATCACCCATCAGATTAATGACTTCATTAAGAAGTTAGGTGATAATTTCAATGATATCATGGATGATTACTTCAGTAAATTTCAAGAGAAAATGCATAACAGATATAGGATTCCACCCCAAATAGTAGAGAAATACAAAAATGATATATGTTTTGAAGTTGACACCGATTACTGTTATGTGAATGTTGTGGAACCGAGGACTCAATCTTTGTCACCAATGGGTTACGAGATTGATTTTGACATCACAAAACAACAAATTGATGCATTTCTTACACTGCCCAGACATGCTACCGAGCTGAGGTATGGTACCTATGAGGAAGTAAAGGAAAAGGTAAAGATGAATATTGTAGTACCCAAAGCTACAAGAAAGGAATCAAAGATGATTAAGGCATTATCTGAGAAATTCGGAGAAGACTCTTCCTCTACACCTGTCAAAGGCACCATTGCCATTACCGAAGAGGAATCTGAATCCCAAGAGGCAGCTATAACACTGAGCACTGAATTGCCTAAGGGTAAAGTGTTAAAGAGAAAGAAACAGGACACATCAAAAGTCTCACCGACTCCACCTCCAGTAAAATGACCTAACACTAGAGCATCTGCAGCTTCACCGACTAAGAAGACAAAGAGTGTTACTATTCCCAAGGTAACAAAGACATACAAGAAATCTACTCAGACACTCATTTTGGCAAAAGAGTCTAGTGATACCGAATCAGAAAATGCAAGCAAATTTCAGATTGTCAAGAGTAAGAAGGTAAATATACATAGTGTTGAAAAATTCTATGCTAATCTGAAAGAATATGGTGGATTTGGAGGATTTAGATATGTCAAGTATGAAACCAGGAACAATGATGAAAAGAGACAAATTGAAGAAGTTGTCATCTGTACACTTCTAAAGTTCTGGTTAACTCCATTGGAACTAGCTAAGTCACTTCCAAATGACTTGTATCTGCATATTGATAATAGGTGGAAGTATGTACTAGACTCAGAGAAACAAATCAGAGAAAGAAGTCTAGTCCATCTCTTTCCTGATATGTCAGTAGCTGAAATAAAGGAACATCTGACAACCTACAATTCAAAGTTTCTTGTCAAACAGAGAGCCTTAAAATTGATGAATGGGCTATATATTGAAGTAGAAAATGAGACAAAAGCAAAGAGGCGGGAAATCTTCAAAATCAAGGATGTCGGTGAGCAAGCTACAGTTGAAATCATTGATGTCACCGAGCACAATCCTGATGTCACCGAGCAAGGTCCTGATGCTACCGAACAAGACCCTGCTGACACCATTCAAATAGATGAAGATGTCATGGATACAGAGGCACCGGAACAGGAAATGATAGAAGGCGCTGCATATGCAAAACTTGTATCTAGTGAATCCATTTTGGAACAAGTTTAGCCTTATCCACCGGTCAAGCAACCTGTCTCAACTGAAACTCCTCAGGATACAGATCAGGGCACTAAAGGTCACAAGTCTACAATAGGAGAAGGTCCTACTCAAGAACAGACATCTCAAGCACCTTCTAACACTGAGAATGTTGCAACTGAAACACCAAGTACCGAGACACCGAAGGACTCTATAGACGCTAAAGGAACCGATCAAAGTGTTGCCTCTACTGAGCAACCTACCGAGGGTAATCAAGCCTCACAAGCAATTATCTTAGTTCCATCAGTGAAAGGTAAAGAAAAGAAAATGAAAAAGCATAGTTCTAAAATTGATTTGTCAAAACCCATAGTGTTGCCCAATGTAGACATAGCAAAATTAAAGGGGCAAGCACTCATTGATTTCGGTGAAATATGCAAAGCAAAGCCTGAACAAGAGAAGCAAATGGCCATTCAAAAGAAAAATAAAGTACTTCAGAAGGTAAAAGCACTCCTAATAGATATGCTACCTAAAGCTACAGTATCAACTGATGCAGCCATCCACATTCAACTGGATGAACTCCTAACAAAGATAGAGACATCTGGAGTAGATGCATCGGCGTATTTGAGCAAGCTGAAAGACAAAGAGCTCACTGCCAAAATGATAGAAGAGGTACAAAAAGCTATAGCTATTGGCAAAGTTAAACTAGTCAAATTTATTGCTGAGTTGACTCCTCAACTCAAGCACATTCATTATTTATTTCAGAAACTCTGCACATTTTCTTTATTCATTAAAGACATTAAAAATAAAACAGAGGCAATTGAGAAAGAGATCACCGATCTCTCAAATAAGTTGACCACTGAGCCAAATTCAGTTCAAAATTTTTATACAAAGTTACAACAGCTCATGGCTCAACAATTGGAATTAAGAAATCATGAACACAAGATCAGGATGGACATATTGACACTTTAGACATTATTCCTTCCTCATCTTTCATCAGTCCAAGAATAGATCAACCGAGCCACATACTTATCTACTACTCAAGAGGGAAGCACTCTAGATGGCTTAATATCACTATTGGCTGATATTCAAGCACAGAATTCTTTAATGGATAGTATAAAGGATGCACTCTCTGTCTCTCTCACCGACACCCAGACCAAGTACAAATCCATTTTTGACCAGTTACCGCCCCCGAATGGAAATTAAGTTTTTGATGTTTGTCAAAAAGGGGGAGTGATACTATATTTGGGGAGTAATATGTTACAGTACTAGGGGAGTGATAATACAGTTTTGAGAGAATGGTATAGTTTTCGGAGTATAGTATACAGGGGGAGTATACCGAGCAGAATAAGTAGAGTATCCAAGAGCAGTGAACCGAGCAGTATACAGAATAGTAAGCAAAGCACAAAAATAGATCACCAAGCATGCAAAATCAGAGTTATGTACAGTATATTGACAAGGGGAGTATATCTAATATATTATTATTAACTATTGTATATACTGTCAGCAAAGTCAAATTTTGCAAGTATATAGATTATTGAGTTATAATTTTGAAAGTAGTTTTTGTCAAACATCTCAACTAATGTCAAAAGGGGAGATTGTTACTAATTATCAGATTGCCATTAGTTTTATGTCAAAGTTATACTATATACTCTAGTCAGTTATCTATTACCGAAATATTCAGTCGGTATGTACAGTCTAGTCAGTTACAGAAGAAAGCAGTCACAAAACGCAGTATACACCAAGCTGTCTACCAAGTATCTTTACATGTCTACTGAGTAGCAAAGATGACACACCGATTTGATTTACACCGAGTGAAACGTGTTACTAGATTCATTGAACCCGGACATGCATATGAAAATGTGTTACAAGATCAAGGCACATCTAACCATTATCACATTGGAAATTGCACTTAAAGATTGTGTATGATTTTGAGGTTATCTAACCAATGAAATATTTTGCATGGTTATTCATTCAATAAATCATGTTTGTAAGATCGAAGCAATGAATTGGATCACCGCCATAAGAGATCTATTTATACAGCATGAGTTAAGAGTTAAATGTGTGTGCAAGAGTGTAAGAAGACTGTTACAGAGACACAGTAGTCGCCGAAAAGGTTTTCAGAGAACAGTCAAAGAATAGAGTAAATAGAAGGGTTTACCAAGTTACTATATGGGTTACCAAGGTATGCTATAAGCAAGGTAATCTATTCTAAGCACATAGAATCTGCTATAACATTCTAGATGTAAAGTTGCAGATATTTGTAATGATTTTATTGTAATATTGTGAAGTTGTAAGAGAAACCTTTAACAGGGTAAAAGACTCTAATCAAATCTATAAATTGTAAAGCCTCTAACCAGGTGCAGCATTTAGATGAAGTGTTGTAAAATCCTTTAGCAAGGTAAATCTAACAGATCTTGTTACTCCTAACAGGGTATGCTATCAGAAATAGCTAAACATATAGCTCTAACCGAGCACTCTTTATTATTGCAGTAGTGAAGTTGTGGGTGCCATCCCCACCGCAGTTTTTCTCTCTAACCAAGAGTTTCTGCGTAATCAAAATATATGTGTTATGGAGTGAATCATGTATGATTGTTATCTATTTGTTTTAGTTTTATATTGTGTTACTGCACTATTCGGTTTATGCATAACAGTAAAGATATTGTTGAAGAAATGTTTTTAAGTACTAATTCACCCCTCCCCTCTCAGTACATTAGCTTTCCATATTGGGCCTAACAGTCCCACCTCTGTGTCAGTTACCCATTTGATTTGATCATCCAATTTTGAAACATAAACCTACCCCTGATAATGGCACTTCATGGTTACGGGGAGTTTATCCAATTCCTTGCCTCTCTTGTTGGAGGTTGAGTCCATCTAGTTGCTCTGATTTGCAAGAAAGAAACACAAATTATCCTCACATCATCAAATTTATCAATTAATTTCACCCACCTCGGGACTCCGGGGCTCCGGGGTTCCAAACTCTTTTTCAAACAATTGACCTTGGAACTCTGGGGTTCTGAGGTAAGGATGGGCTAAAATAACATGGCCCAGAACTTCAGAGTTCTGAGGTTCCAGGGTGGACGAAAACAATGAAGCTCGTAACTCCGGTGTTTCGGAGTAGGACAAGATCAAAACAATAAACCCAGAACTCCAGGGTTGACTAAGCTCAAAATAATAAACCTGAAAGTTTGGAGTTTCGAGGTGGACTAAGTTAGCACAACTCATTCGAGACTGCAGGGTTCCAAAATCCTGGGGTAGTTTGAATGACAACCCAAAAGATGTTCCAAAACTCTGGGACTCCGAGACTCCGGGGTTCCAATTTAAAATAGTGGCCTAAGAGAAAAGAACTTCAGAACTTCAAGATTTAAGGGTTCTGAGGTGAGTAGTTAATTTGATGGGTCAAAAGGGATGGTCCAGAACTCTGAGGTTTTGAGTTAAAAGTACAACCCAAAAAAGATCAACCTCAGGACTTTAGGGTTCTAGGGTTTCAAGGTTGATTAGAACTACAGAGCCCAGAACTCTGGGGTTCTGGGGTTTGAAAACCCTAAGGGACGTGGGAGGTGTGAGGCCCTACCCCAACCCATCCTATCTCTTCAGTTATTTTCATTTTGGAACTATTTTGGATACTAGTTTGGACACACTATGGATATAGAACTTTTCATGATTCCGCGATTTTGGTAACATTGATATATGTGGATGCTTCATTTCTATGCCTTGTGGATTATAGAATATTATATGATTCTAGATTAGGGTAATGTTGTGATGATGCAGGTTATTATCTGAATTTCAGGATTTGATATAATGTTTGGAAAATGTTTGCATATGTTGTAGATGGATCAAATTTTGAGGATTATGAGGAAATTGCTTTGAATTGTGACAAATTATATTTCATAATGTCAAGTCTTTGTAGAATGAATGTATTGTATTCTGATTATGTGATTTTATATATTATATGAGGCTATTTGGGAAGTACTAATGTTTAAATTGAGATGTGCAGGAAAATATCCATGTGACCATGGAAATATTAGGGAGAATCAAGCCTAGGCCAATGTGCGTTAGTAAAACCAGGGGTTGTCTATTTGGAGAGACAACACCCCGTATGTACTGTATTTTATTCGTAAATGTAAAATGTTGCATGAGTGTAATTTGTATTTATTGGAATATTTAAATTGTTTAAGGGACAATTGCCATGTGTTTATTGTGATGTGGAATTATGTTGTAGTGTCACTTGACACCTATGTAGTATGTTGTGTTGGCAATTTGTCATGTCACCTTTTTGAAAGTTTTATTTTGTTAATAGTTATATCCCCTAATTATCCTTGAAGGAACCAAGAAATCTAGGTTAGAGAGCCACAAGGAAGGTCAACTCAGAGTTGACCCGTAGGTTAACTTCAGGTGGACTTTCTGAAGGTCAAATCAACTCCTAGAGTCAATTTTAGAGCTTTTCTATTAGGCCTCATGGGGTACCTATGGGTGAAGGCCAAAATTGGCCATGTGTCTTTCCCTTAGGACTTGTTTAACCACCCAAAAAAGTGGTTTTCCCAAGATGGACGAATTCCATCTATAGGAGTGCCCTCCTTGGTAGGATAACCTTCTTGGAGAGAGTAATCCCTCTTCCCCATTCCATTTCCCTTCTCTAGGCACCTAGGTTAGGGAGTGTGTAAGACCTAGGGAAGACCAACCCAATGGGAGATCACTCACTCTATCCAAGAGGTTGGAAGGAGTGAGAGAGGCCTTCTTAGGCTAAGAATGGAAGCTTAGTGAGTTAATCACCCACTCTCCACTTTTGGAGATTTTTTTTTGGAAAAATTGGAAAGGAAAAACCAGTTTTAGAAAATTTTAGAGGAATTTGGTGGCCAAGATTTGCAGAAAGTTGTGTGGATTGGGCAGCTCATCTCCAACCAAGTTTAGAATACCTATTGGCAGAATAAGGTTGGTTGTTATCTCCTCTTGTTTATGTTGTCTATGTTAGTTATGTTGTTTTGTTGAAGGAAAGATTTGCTTGTAAAGAAAGTGTGTATGTGAATTGTTGTTGAAGAAAATAATGTGTAGTTTTATTTCTATGTTTTTCTGTTTTGTGTTTTTTGTTTTGGGAGTGTCCAAGATCTCCTACTCTTGGGAGAGTAGGATGATCTTGGGGTGGAAGAAGCATGACAGCCTTGGGTGAGAGGCTCTCCTTAAGGAGAGTGATCTCAAGGGTGTCCTTTGTGACCCTTGCTGCATAGCCTTGTGTATGCATTTGGGGGTCATAAGGGGAGAGAAATGGCTTTGAGCCTTTGGGGGGGCATAAGGTGGTTGGGATGAATTCTGATTGAGTATTTTGTGTTGCCATGAGGTGGCTTGTGATATATATTTTTTTTTTTGCTGCAGTCTCCCCAATGGTACTTGGTCCACTTCCACCCATAGATTGATCTCCACAAATGTGGTGATAGTGTAGCTTGGGATGGGAAAGTGTATGTGTTGTGTGTTTTCCCTATTGTTGTGTTGTATTGCCTGATTGTAACCCGTCTAGGTCTTGGTCCTCCTAGCTCGGGGGTGGCTTCTGGTAAGCCTAGGCTGGGAGGTGAGCATCCCATGGTCACAGTCCTAAAATTTACTTGCAGGTGGCTTGGGAAAAAGACTAGGAGTTGCAGATTTTGTGTTGCAGACTTCTATTTCAGATCTCTGATTTTTATTTAAATGCAGAAAAGAAGAAAGAAATGTAACCTTAGGATTTGTAGCAAAAAAGAAAGTGCAGATGTAAATATAGGACTTAAAATGATTCTGTTTTCTGTTTAAATAGATGTAATTAATATTTTCTGTGTAAAAGATTAGAGAAAAAAAGGACTGTTAGACTATTTACCCATTTTTCATATTTGGGTTATTGTAACTATCATTCTGAAAAAAAAAAAAACAATGTAAATGTGACTTTTATTATATTTGATGACTATTGTGTTTGTTGTAGTCTACATTTAAATCTGGTTTGTAACATGTTATTTACTGCAATATTAAAGAAAAGAAAACAAAAAAAAAAGGATGCATTAGGAGTTCTTATTCAATATTTACTAGTTTTATTT
The DNA here is from genome assembly GCF_030272615.1 of Cryptomeria japonica. NCBI lineage: Eukaryota > Viridiplantae > Streptophyta > Pinopsida > Cupressales > Cupressaceae > Cryptomeria > Cryptomeria japonica. The sequence goes on along the minus strand of NC_081412.1, from coordinate 307,902,509 downwards.
ACTGCAAATGTTAAAGAAAGAAAAAAAAGAAGAAATGCAGTAGGGTTATTATTTACTTGCATGGTGTAAATTCTGTAATTTTATGACTGTTTTAAAAAGAAAAGAGAGAACTAGTATTGTCTTTATTTCTCACTATTAATTTGCACAATTTAGATTTCTGTTATTTTATGACTGAAAAAAAAAAGATAAAAAGGGGGTAAACAGAATTTGTTTTATTTCTGTAGAAAACTTTAAATAAAAGAAATAAATAAATAGATCTATTCTAAATGCTGTTAGAAGACTAAAAACGGAATGTAGAGGGTTAAAAACCTCAGATCAATATAAGGGTTTTAACCCTATTACTTCAACATCTAGTTATATATATCTTTGTATGTATATAAGTATATATATTGAAAATATATACCTATATAGATATAAAATATATATATATATAAGCTTCATGTAATGTGCATACCCCTGTAACAACAAAATAAAAGATGCTTTTTGAACTTGTGCATCTCTGTTTCAAACATATAAAATATAATGCAGAATAAACCCTTTAATCATATATATATATATATATATATATATATATATATATATATATATATATATATATATTCTGCAATCTAAAATCATACTCTGTGGATGCCTGTAGAAGAAAATATCTTCAAATTCATAACTGATATTGTGCATATTATATATATATATATATATATATATATATATAAAACATACATTGATATTCAAAAATAAACACAACACATAAACTATGCCCCACGAAATATTTAAACGAATAACAAAAAAAAATCTTGTAATAACATTGTTGGCCGAACCACTGTGTGTAAACACAGTGGACGGCTCTCGGGCCGCGCCACTGTGTTTACCCACAGTGGACGGCACGGCAAGGCCGAGCCACTGTGTGTAAACACAGTGGGCGGCGCTCGGGCCGCGCCACTGTGCTTACCCACAGTGGACGGCACGGAGGGTGCCGCCACTGTGTGTAAGCACAGTGGACGGTCCGCGGCCGCCACTGTGCTTATACACAGTGGACGGCAACCGCCGTCACTGTGTATAAACACAGTGGCGACCGGGAGAGCCCCGCGCCGCCTCCTCTTTGCGAAACCCTCCGCCGTGCCCTAGCTTGCCGTACCTGCAACCTCCAAAAAAACCACAAAAAAAAGGGACACTCAATAAAATATAGACGTTTAATAAACCCTAACCCATTTCGGGTTAGGGTATAAAAGGATAAAAAAATAAAATAGGTCAAGTGTAAATTATAAAAATGCAACCCTAACCCAATTTCGGGTTAGGGTTAGCATTATAAGAATTATATATATATATATATATATATATATATATATATATATATATATATATATATACATATACAAATAAATGTATTTATATATATATGTATATATATATAAGTAAGAGAATTAAAGTAGAGCATCATAATTAATTTTGAAATTATAATGAGGGTTAGTATTTAAAAATATATATATATGAATTTATATATATATATATATAAGGAATTTAAATGGGGATTTTTAAACATTGATTTTAATATATATATATATTTTGGGGGCAATTCAATAATGGGATTTTCTTTTATATGACCATTTAGATTGGAGTTTTAAACTTGGTTTTAATATATGAAATGGGGTTAATTAATGATAGGATTATTATACGTCCATTTACTCCTTAGGAGATTTGAAATTTTAAAAAAGGGATTTAAGAATGAAGGGGTTATCAAAATCGGAAACACCATACATCAACTCGATTAATTTAATTAATTAATCAATAGACTTCCCTAATTATATTTGGGGTATTAGGAAAATTTAAAAAGGGGAATTTGTAGAACCAATTTTATGGACCATAAACCCTTTGGGGGTAAGCTTGGGCCAAATTTAATTTAATCGACAAATTAAGAAGTTAGGGAAAATTAGAATTGGCCTTAGCTTATTGTCGGTTTTAGTGGACAAACGACATTGTAGTAATTCGAACCCTCATCAGTTGGATGTATATAATAATTTCGCAGGTGTATCAATTAATCAATAACATTATCCTTATATGGATTGGGAATGATTTAATACCTTAAGGTAACCAATTATTCCTTGGTTTAATTAGCGACAACTTGTCTTAGGTAATTGAGCTAGCTAACTAATCGGCAATGCAAATTAATCTTCACCAATCAAGTCACTCGCTCGAGTTGGTTATTTAACTTAACCTTAGTAAGTAAGTTAATTACATCCTAGATAAGACAAAACTTTAAATACAGTCGTTATGTGTTAGGATTTATAGCGAGTTCATGACGTCAAAAAAAAATTTGTTGTTCCGTTTTTGTGCCCTAAAGTTTGGGCACGACATCTTGGTATCAGAGCAAGGTTTCCAACACTAGGAACCTTTCTCCATTACGTTTCGCTTTAATTATCTAAATTAATCAAATATTTTCTTAAACGGAAAATATAAATATAAATATATGAAAATTGAATTATTTAAATTAATTGTTTATTTATTTTATTTTTGTTTCCTCATAGGATGCCTCCGACTACGCGACAAGCTCGCAAGCGCGGAAGGGGTCCTAGGCGTACACGTATGGCACGCGAGGATGTTGCTAGGGAGGAACCGGTTCCAGAAGGGAACCCGGAAGCACCTCCCGAACCATCGGTTGACCCTAACCGAGACATCTTGCTAGCTCTTCAGAACTTGATCGGGATCGTGCAGGATAGGCTTCCAGCAGTGGACCGTCATGCAGACAATCAGAACTCAGGGAGTCATAGATCAGTGGATAGGGAACGGAGTAGGAGTCCACCTCCTATTTCCGTAGAGGGTGAGGCGGAGCATGAACCGGAGTCCGTTCACCTGCCCGAACCCCCTCCAGTAGCAGCACCTGTGTACTTTGAGAGAGCACGTCAGGAACCAGGAGACCTGATTAGAGAGGTTTTACGCCTCCAGCCGCCATCTTTTGGAGGCACTACTGATGGAGTAGAGGCTGAGGCATGGCTTTTAAGCCTAGATCGGTGCTTCGCATTGCGATCTTATGAAAGCAATCTGAAGGCACGCGTTGCAGTCCACCTTCTGAGATCGACAGCCTCCACATGGTGGAAGCAAGAGGAATTCAAGTGCGGACTCACTGCAGATACCATCACATGGGAAATCTTCACAGAGAGGTTCAGAGAGAGGTACTTGTCAGAGCATTTCCGGCAGCGTAGGATCGATGAGTTCCATGACCTCCAGCAGAAGGGTCTCACAGTGACCCAGTACGAGAGTAAGTTTATTGAGCTCCTACCTTATGTAGATTACCTGAAGGACGAGAAGCTACTCGTCAACCGTTTTGTTAGGGGGCTTAATGCTGGGATAGCAGGACCAGTAAGGATGGCCACTCCAGGGAGCCTTCGGGTTGCCGTAGAGAAGGCCCTTATAGCCGAGGAGATTCAGATCAGGCCACAGGACACGAGGGATCGGTTCCAGAACCGAAACCCAGCTCCCCAGCCTTTCGGGTTTCAGAAACCCCATTGGAAAGGCAACCACAGAAATGTTTCGGGGTCCCATAAACCCCCTCCTCCACAGCAGTCACAGCAGAGTCAGAGACATAGGCCACCTCAGGGACAGCAGGGCTCCAGGCCCAAACAGTGGCAGTCACAGGGTCCTAGGCGTGACCAGAGAGTACAGGGTACATACACACCCCCGGCACGGGCTCAGCAGTCCTCCAGGGGTGGGTACAGTGGTTCTAGCCGGACAGGTGGGCATCCTTTTACTAGGCCTCAGGGCGCACAGTTTCAGGCATGCGGTGCTTGCTTCATGTGTGGAGCCATGGGGCACATGGCGAGAGAGTGTCCACAGGGACAGATGACAGGGAATCAGAGGATGGCAACATCAGAGCCTACAGTTGGGGACATGGGCAAGACCCATAGAGTCTTCGCAGCGGTTGATAACCGCCAGGCAGAGCACCAGGCCACAGTCATCGAGGCTGCAGGTAAGGTCAGAGGTAGTAGTATTTCTATATTATTTGACTCAGGAGCGACTGACTCCTTTATATCTCCATTGGTTGTGGAGCATTGCGGGCTAGTGGCAGTAAGGCAAAGTGTCAGCTGGGAAGTGGAGTTAGCTTCAGGGGCTAGAGTGTCAGTGGATTCAGAGGTTAGGGGATGTCCGCTCCAGATTGGTAATACCACCACCTTAGTAGACCTTAGAGTTACACCACTCGGATCTTATGGCGTCGTACTTGGCATGGATTGGCTTTACGCCCACAGAGCCAAGATGGATTGTCGCTTGAAAAAGGTTGAGTGTGAGGATGATCATGGTGCTCCCATAGTAGTCACTGGGATTCAGAGACCCGTGTCTCTTCGTATGATATCCGCAATGCAGCTTAAGCGGAGCATGCGGAAGGGATGCCAGTTGTTTGCCATCACAATCAGTGACCGAGAGGAAGAAGATGAGAAGGAGCCGTCCATAGATGATCACCCCATCCTTGAGGCATTTGCAGATGTGTTTCCTGATGAGCTACCTGGTATGCCGCCCAGCAGGGAGATTGACTTCCACATAGATTTGGTACCAGGAGCCGAGCCAGTTTCGAGAGCACCTTATAGGATGACCACTCATGAGCTTAATGAGCTCAAGATGCAGCTAGAGGAACTCTTAGAGAAGGGTCACATCCGTCCTAGCGTCTCCCCTTGGGGCGCACCAGTCATCTTCGTGAAGAAGAAAGATGGATCCCTTCGGTTATGCATGGATTACAGGCAACTGAATAAAGTAACCATCAAGAACCGTTATCCTTTACCGAGGATCGATGATTTGTTTGATCAGCTTCAGGGTGCCAAAGTGTTTTCCAAAATAGACCTGAAGTCAGGGTATCATCAGTTGAGAATTGTGGAAAGTGATATCCACAAGACCGCGTTTCGCACCAGATATGGCCACTATGAGTTCACTGTGGTCCCATTCGGTCTTACGAATGCTCCAGCTGTATTCATGAGTCTCATGAATAGGGTATTCCGCACCTTCCTCGACCGATTTGTGATAGTGTTCCTTGACGACATATTGATCTATTCCCGAAATGAGCAGGAGCATGAGGAGCATTTGAGACAGGTTTTGCAGTGTTTGAGGGATAACCAGTTGTTCGGCAGTTTGTCGAAGTGTGCTTTCTTTAGATCAGAGGTCAAGTACCTAGGGCATGTTATATCCAGTGATGGGATCTCAGTTGACCCATCAAAGATTAGAGCCATCATGGATTGGCCGGCACCTACCAGTGTGACAGAGGTCAGAAGCTTCATGGGTTTAGCAGGATACTATAGGCGTTTTGTGGAGGGATTTTCTAGAGTTGCACACCCCATCACATCCCTCCAGCGAAAAGGGAAGAAATTCGAGTGGACAGAGAAGTGTGAGAGGGCTTTTCAGGATCTAAAAAGGGCCCTTACTAGTGCACCTATTCTTATTGTGCCAGACCCCACGGCCGACTTCATGGTATGCACGGATGCTTCCTTAGATGGATTGGGAGCAGTTCTTATGCAGGAGGGTAGGGTTATAGCATACGAGTCTAGGAAACTTAAGACTCACGAGCTTAACTACCCTACGCACGACCTAGAGCTTGCGGCAGTTGTACATGCACTTGTGAGGTGGAGACACTTCCTTTTAGGTCATCACTTCGAGCTTCATTCGGACCATCAGAGTTTGCAGTATATCTTCACCCAGCCTAACCTTAATGCACGTCAGAGGAGATGGATGGAGTTCCTTTGTGAGTATGATTTTGATGTTCATTACATCAAAGGAAAGGAGAATGTGGTCGCAGATGCCCTAAGTAGGAGACGACATGAGGTTTACACCATATCCATGAGCACTGATTTGAGAGACCGTATTTTGCAGCAATTGCCAGAGGATGATTGGTATCTAGAGGTTTGCAGAGGATCCGTAATCAGGAGACCCTGGAGGGGAAGTTTGTGGACTACTCTTTGGAGTCCGATGGTTTATTACGCCATAGAGGGCGCATTTATGTACCCTCTCCTGGGGGTTTGCGAGATTTCATTATCAGGGAGGCTCATAGAGCTCCTTATGCAGCACATCCCGGGGTTAAGAAGATGCATGCTGACTTGAGGCAGTTATATCATTGGCCAGGAATGCGGTAGCTTATCGCAGAGTTAGTAGCCCGATGCCTTGAGTGTCAGAGAGTCAAGGCAGAGCACCGCCATCCAGGAGGGTTACTCCAGTCCCATGCTATACCAGAGTGGAAGTGGGATACTATATCCATGGACTTCATTATTGGTCTTCCTATGTCATCTCGTCGCCATGATGCTATCTTGGTGACAGTTGACAAATTGACCAAAGTAGCCCACTTCTCACCAGTCCGGACTACCTTCACAGCTCCAGCAGTGGCACAGGTGTTCTTACGGGACATTGTTAGGCTTCATGGTGTCCCACGCAAGATTATCTCTGATAGGGATTCTCTCTTTACATCTTCCTTTTGGAAGGCATTACAGGCAGCGTTGGGCACCAAGCTCAACTTTAGCACAGCCTATCATCCAGAGACAGATGGCCAGACAGAGCGGGTTAACAGGTGTTAGAGGATATGCTCCGCATGTACGTCATGGATCATCAGACCCGATGGGAGGAGTACCTGCATTTAGTAGAATTTGCCTATAATAATGGGCATCACACTTCTTTGGGGATGCCACCCTTTCAGGCCTTGTACGGCAGACCATGCAGGACACCTTTGAGTTGGGATCGTATTGAGGACAGAGTGGCCATAGGCCCTGAGTTGGTCCGTGATATGGAGCAACAGGTAACTTTGATTAGACAGCGCCTTAGAGAGGCACAGGATAGGCAGAAGAAATATGCAGATGCAAAGAGGATAGACCGGAGTTACATGGTTGGGGACAGAGTTTTTCTGAGAGTGCGACCGCATAAGAGTCCAATCCGCTATGGAAAGGGTTCTAAGCTCGCACCTCGCTTTGTTGGACCCTTCGAGATCCTTGAGAGGATAGGACCAGTTGCTTATCGCCTAGCTTTGCCACCTAGCCTGTCACGCATCCACGATGTGTTTCATGTGTCAGTTTTGAGAAAATATATCTATGATGAGTCTCATATTTTAGATTGGGATGCCTTGCAGGTGGAGTCGGACGGGCAGTTAGCCTTGGAGCCCATTCGCATTTTGGCACGCCGGACGTTGGCCCTTCGAGGTCGAGAGCTGGACCAGGTTAGGGTCCAGTGGCATTGCTATGATGAGGTTACAGCTTCATGGGAGGATGCAGCACGTATGAGATCACAGTACCCTCATCTTTTTGATGAACTCTAGGAGGACGTTCATGCCTAGAGGGGGAGGGTGTGAGGCCCTACCCCAACCCATCCTATCTCTTCAGTTATTTTCATTTTGGAACTATTTTGGATACTAGTTTGGACACACTATGGATATAGAACTTTTCATGATTCCGCGATTTTGGTAACATTGATATATGTGGATGCTTCATTTCTATGCCTTGTGGATTATAGAATATTATATGATTCTAGATTAGGGTAATGTTGTGATGATGCAGGTTATTATCTGAATTTCAGGATTTGATATAATGTTTGGAAAATGTTTGCATATGTTGTAGATGGATCAAATTTTGAGGATTATGAGGAAATTGCTTTGAATTGTGACAAATTATATTTCATAATGTCAAGTCTTTGTAGAATGAATGTATTGTATTCTGATTATGTGATTTTATATATTATATGAGGCTATTTGGGAAGTACTAATGTTTAAATTGAGATGTGCAGGAAAATATCCATGTGACCATGGAAATATTAGGGAGAATCAAGCCTAGGCCAATGTGCGTTAGTAAAACCAGGGGTTGTCTATTTGGAGAGACAACACCCCGTATGTACTGTATTTTATTCGTAAATGTAAAATGTTGCATGAGTGTAATTTGTATTTATTGGAATATTTAAATTGTTTAAGGGACAATTGCCATGTGTTTATTGTGATGTGGAATTATGTTGTAGTGTCACTTGACACCTATGTAGTATGTTGTGTTGGCAATTTGTCATGTCACCTTTTTGAAAGTTTTATTTTGTTAATAGTTATATCCCCTAATTATCCTTGAAGGAACCAAGAAATCTAGGTTAGAGAGCCACAAGGAAGGTCAACTCAGAGTTGACCCGTAGGTTAACTTCAGGTGGACTTTCTGAAGGTCAAATCAACTCCTAGAGTCAATTTTAGAGCTTTTCTATTAGGCCTCATGGGGTACCTATGGGTGAAGGCCAAAATTGGCCATGTGTCTTTCCCTTAGGACTTGTTTAACCACCCAAAAAAGTGGTTTTCCCAAGATGGACGAATTCCATCTATAGGAGTGCCCTCCTTGGTAGGATAACCTTCTTGGAGAGAGTAATCCCTCTTCCCCATTCCATTTCCCTTCTCTAGGCACCTAGGTTAGGGAGTGTGTAAGACCTAGGGAAGACCAACCCAATGGGAGATCACTCACTCTATCCAAGAGGTTGGAAGGAGTGAGAGAGGCCTTCTTAGGCTAAGAATGGAAGCTTAGTGAGTTAATCACCCACTCTCCACTTTTGGAGATTTTTTTTTGGAAAAATTGGAAAGGAAAAACCAGTTTTAGAAAATTTTAGAGGAATTTGGTGGCCAAGATTTGCAGAAAGTTGTGTGGATTGGGCAGCTCATCTCCAACCAAGTTTAGAATACCTATTGGCAGAATAAGGTTGGTTGTTATCTCCTCTTGTTTATGTTGTCTATGTTAGTTATGTTGTTTTGTTGAAGGAAAGATTTGCTTGTAAAGAAAGTGTGTATGTGAATTGTTGTTGAAGAAAATAATGTGTAGTTTTATTTCTATGTTTTTCTGTTTTGTGTTTTTTGTTTTGGGAGTGTCCAAGATCTCCTACTCTTGGGAGAGTAGGATGATCTTGGGGTGGAAGAAGCATGACAGCCTTGGGTGAGAGGCTCTCCTTAAGGAGAGTGATCTCAAGGGTGTCCTTTGTGACCCTTGCTGCATAGCCTTGTGTATGCATTTGGGGGTCATAAGGGGAGAGAAATGGCTTTGAGCCTTTGGGGGGGCATAAGGTGGTTGGGATGAATTCTGATTGAGTATTTTGTGTTGCCATGAGGTGGCTTGTGATATATATTTTTTTTTTTGCTGCAGTCTCCCCAATGGTACTTGGTCCACTTCCACCCATAGATTGATCTCCACAAATGTGGTGATAGTGTAGCTTGGGATGGGAAAGTGTATGTGTTGTGTGTTTTCCCTATTGTTGTGTTGTATTGCCTGATTGTAACCCGTCTAGGTCTTGGTCCTCCTAGCTCGGGGGTGGCTTCTGGTAAGCCTAGGCTGGGAGGTGAGCATCCCATGGTCACAGTCCTAAAATTTACTTGCAGGTGGCTTGGGAAAAAGACTAGGAGTTGCAGATTTTGTGTTGCAGACTTCTATTTCAGATCTCTGATTTTTATTTAAATGCAGAAAAGAAGAAAGAAATGTAACCTTAGGATTTGTAGCAAAAAAGAAAGTGCAGATGTAAATATAGGACTTAAAATGATTCTGTTTTCTGTTTAAATAGATGTAATTAATATTTTCTGTGTAAAAGATTAGAGAAAAAAAGGACTGTTAGACTATTTACCCATTTTTCATATTTGGGTTATTGTAACTATCATTCTGAAAAAAAAAAAAACAATGTAAATGTGACTTTTATTATATTTGATGACTATTGTGTTTGTTGTAGTCTACATTTAAATCTGGTTTGTAACATGTTATTTACTGCAATATTAAAGAAAAGAAAACAAAAAAAAAAGGATGCATTAGGAGTTCTTATTCAATATTTACTAGTTTTATTTACTGCAAATGTTAAAGAAAGAAAAAAAAGAAGAAATGCAGTAGGGTTATTATTTACTTGCATGGTGTAAATTCTGTAATTTTATGACTGTTTTAAAAAGAAAAGAGAGAACTAGTATTGTCTTTATTTCTCACTATTAATTTGCACAATTTAGATTTCTGTTATTTTATGACTGAAAAAAAAAAGATAAAAAGGGGGTAAACAGAATTTGTTTTATTTCTGTAGAAAACTTTAAATAAAAGAAATAAATAAATAGATCTATTCTAAATGCTGTTAGAAGACTAAAAACGGAATGTAGAGGGTTAAAAACCTCAGATCAATATAAGGGTTTTAACCCTATTACTTCAACATCTAGTTATATATATCTTTGTATGTATATAAGTATATATATTGAAAATATATACCTATATAGATATAAAATATATATATATATAAGCTTCCTGTAATGTGCATACCCCTGTAACAACAAAATAAAAGATGCTTTTTGAACTTGTGCATCTCTGTTTCAAACATATAAAATATAATGCAGAATAAACCCTTTAATCATATATATATATATATATATATATATATATATATATATATATATATATATATATATATATATATATATATATATATATATATATATATATATATATATATATATATATATATATATATATATATTCTGCAATCTAAAATCATACTCTGTGGATGCCTGTAGAAGAAAATATCTTCAAATTCATAACTGATATTGTGCATATTATATATATATATATATATATATATATATAAAACATACATTGATATTCAAAAATAAACACAACACATAAACTATGCCCCACGAAATATTTAAACGAATAACAAAAAAAAATCTTGTAATAACATTGTTGGCCGAACCACTGTGTGTAAACACAGTGGACGGCTCTCGGGCCGCGCCACTGTGTTTACCCACAGTGGACGGCACGGCAAGGCCGAGCCACTGTGTGTAAACACAGTGGGCGGCGCTCGGGCCGCGCCACTGTGCTTACCCACAGTGGACGGCACGGAGGGTGCCGCCACTGTGTGTAAGCACAGTGGACGGTCCGCGGCCGCCACTGTGCTTATACACAGTGGACGGCAACCGCCGTCACTGTGTATAAACACAGTGGCGACCGGGAGAGCCCCGCGCCGCCTCCTCTTTGCGAAACCCTCCGCCGTGCCCTAGCTTGCCGTACCTGCAACCTCCAAAAAAACCACAAAAAAAAGGGACACTCAATAAAATATAGACGTTTAATAAACCCTAACCCATTTCGGGTTAGGGTATAAAAGGATAAAAAAATAAAATAGGTCAAGTGTAAATTATAAAAATGCAACCCTAACCCAATTTCGGGTTAGGGTTAGCATTATAAGAATTATATATATATATATATATATATATATATATATATATATATATATATATATATATATATATATATATATATATATATATATATATATACAAATAAATGTATTTATATATATATGTATATATATATATAAGTAAGAGAATTAAAGTAGAGCATCATAATTAATTTTGAAATTATAATGAGGGTTAGTATTTAAAAATATATATATATGAATTTATATATATATATATATATATATAAGGAATTTAAATGGGGATTTTTAAACATTGATTTTAATATATATATATTTTGGGGGCAATTCAATAATGGGATTTTCTTTTATATGACCATTTAGATTGGAGTTTTAAACTTGGTTTTAATATATGAAATGGGGTTAATTAATGATAGGATTATTATACGTCCATTTACTCCTTAGGAGATTTGAAATTTTAAAAAAGGGATTTAAGAATGAAGGGGTTATCAAAATCGGAAACACCATACATCAACTCGATTAATTTAATTAATTAATCAATAGACTTCCCTAATTATATTTGGGGTATTAGGAAAATTTAAAAAGGGGAATTTGTAGAACCAATTTTATGGACCATAAACCCTTTGGGGGTAAGCTTGGGCCAAATTTAATTTAATCGACAAATTAAGAAGTTAGGGAAAATTAGAATTGGCCTTAGCTTATTGTCGGTTTTAGTGGACAAACGACATTGTAGTAATTCGAACCCTCATCAGTTGGATGTATATAATAATTTCGCAGGTGTATCAATTAATCAATAACATTATCCTTATATGGATTGGGAATGATTTAATACCTTAAGGTAACCAATTATTCCTTGGTTTAATTAGCGACAACTTGTCTTAGGTAATTGAGCTAGCTAACTAATCGGCAATGCAAATTAATCTTCACCAATCAAGTCACTCGCTCGAGTTGGTTATTTAACTTAACCTTAGTAAGTAAGTTAATTACATCCTAGATAAGACAAAACTTTAAATACAGTCGTTATGTGTTAGGATTTATAGCGAGTTCATGACGTCAAAAAAAAATTTGTTGTTCCGTTTTTGTGCCCTAAAGTTTGGGCACGACAGGAAGAACTAAAACATGCAAAACGAGAAAAACCAAAAAATAAAATCTAAACTAAAAACTAGAAGATCTAAACAAGAAAACACAAAGAGGGTAAAAAAATCTACCAACCTGGCGGAAGAAAACCCTCAAAAACTCGGCGATATGGAAGCGCAATGTTGGGAGGTAAAGCTAGGAAGTTGGAAAACTAGAATGCACAAATGAGCTCAAAAAAGTTCATTTCCTCTATTTATACCCCTGATATTCCATCTGTAGAGTCACCTTAAAGACGACCTCTGGAGTCCGGGGTTCCGGACTTCCGAGATGGAAAACACAAAAAGGAAAAAACGCACCTCGAAACTCTAGGATTTCGGACTTCCGAAGTGAAAAACAAGAAAACCACAAACAGACCTCAGAACTCCAGGGTTCTGGGGTCAAAAACAAGCAGGGCACCATGGGACTTCGAGGTTCCAGGGTTCCGAAGTCAAAAAAACACAACACAACTTCGGGACTCCAAGGAACCGGGGTTCCGAAGTGATTAACGACAAAACAAGAAGAACTTGGAATTCTGGGACTTTGGGATTTCGAGGCTTCAACGATAAAAAAACAAGGCACGACTTCAAGACTCCGGGGTTTCGGGGTTCCGAGGTTGTGACAAACATAAGAAGAAAAAGCCTAACTTAGAACTTTGGGGTTCCAAGGTAAGAACACAACACAAAAATAAGGGCCTACCTCGAGAATCGGGGCTTCCCGGGTAGGATTTCAAAACCAGGCAAAGAACACCTCGGGACTCCGGGGTTCCAGGGTGTTAAGGCAAAAACTAAGCAAAACAAAACTACAAAACAAAATAAAGGGTACCCATATTTTCAAGACAAGGAAACTAATGGGGGTAGGTATGCAGGGCATAACAATACTAACCCTAGTTCATGATGATGATTTTATAAGATGTGTTTGTATTGGGTGACTATTTTTTGTGAAAGGGACGATGCCTTATCACTCATTGTGAGCATGATAAGGTGTTGTGATTCTCTTTCACTTGCCTATTACTATGATATTGTATATATGTTCTTTTGTGTCTATCAGTGGATGTAGGGTTGTAGGTACCGGACATCGACTCCACCTGGTCTCACGGGTCTGAGCGTGTCCTAATCCCAATGGCAGTTCTTGGAGATGACTTTGTTTTCCCTCACCTACTCATGGTCTAGTATGCTCACCTTGTTAGTCTTGTCAGTTTTAAGTGTTGTCGAGTCTTGAGTCGGTATCTCATTCTATCTCTATGTGATTGGTTGTGTGTGTGTGTGATTTATTATTGATTGGATTAATTATCCTATGGTTGGATAATGTTTATTTAGTTAATTAATTAATGTTGAGTAATAGTTAATAAAGTTATAATTAATTAATGGATATTTGTTTTTTTATTATTGAATTTATTAATGTTTGATTTATTAATTAATTGGTTTTATTTTGGATTTAATTGATTGTTATTTATTTAAATGATGTATTGACTATTGTTTTGTTTAATTAATTTTATCCTTTTGATTTCATTTATTATTGATTGATTTATTTAATTTATTTTAGATATAGTTATAAATTTGATTTTGATTATTAATAATTATAAAGGTATAAAGCCTATTTCTATTTCTACACTCCTAAAAAATAATAATATTATTATATTGCTTTTAGTATGCATGGGAGGTGTAAAAATAAAATAAAGTTAATCTTACCTACCCTCCTAATTGATTGGGTGAATTTGGAATAATAGGTGTAGTCACATAAATTAACAATAGGTAAGAAATATAATAAAATATTCTTACCTTGGAAATATACACGATAGGTAAGAAATATTGATTTTTGGATTATTTTGATTGGTTGCTATTTTTGCATAGTTTGTCATGCATTTTTTATTTATTTCAAATTTCTGGATGGTTGTTGGGTTACCAGTGGGCAGGATTTTGATTGAAACTTTTGGGATTTTTTCTTGGATCTTGGTTTGCATTTGGATTTTGGAAGCTTGGATTGTGGAAGCTCTTCTTCAATTTTCATCCTTGGATTTGTGATCTCCGGGTTGGAGTTCTTCTTTCATTTTTAGTTTTCATGAAATTCTTGTCTTCTCTGTGTCTTCCCATGAAACGATTTATTTGTGATTGTTGAATGGATGGGGAAAAGAAAGACATTATAGTTTAAATCCTTTGGAATCAAAATGAATGGAAGGGGGGAAATTGCAGATTGGCTCCTATGATTGAGGGATATTCTTGAGTTGATTTGTATGTGTAGTGAATAGTGGATAAATGCATATATGGTGTTTGTAGAATATTCTTTTTGGTATTTAAATGTTTACTTGGGTATTATACTCCTTGTGAACTCCTAGTTGTAATAGGGGTTGTTTTTCTATGTTTTGAGTGTTTTTGTGACTATGTAAGAGCCCATGAATCTCCTTGTGACTCTCTATGACATATTTCAATCCATTGTAATCATGTTTCAAGTGTATGGAGTTGCATTTGTTAAGTCTATTTGGCCTATGTAGAGTTAGAACTATCTCCCATGCACTTAGACTCCCAAAATGCAGATTTAGCCATTAGGATTGTGCAATGAGTTGCAAACTCATTCCCGTGAGTTGAAATTTGTGCATTACTCATTCTTGTATTTTTTTTATGTCCAATCAATCACACAGTCATGCCCTTGAGGTCATTTTCATCTCCTGAGTTGATCTAGGCAGTTATCTTACCTTCAGGATCCTTCAAACTTGAGAAATTACACACTTTACCAAAAACACCACCAAGACTACCCAAAACACCATCAAACTTACCCAAAAAAGCTATGCCACTTACCAAGAGAACCATTATATGTCCTAGGAGCACTGGGAAATGTTCTAGCAGTGTTTGCATACCTACTGAGAGAGTTGGCATACTGACTAACAGTGTTGACCCCCGGACCGAGAACTCTGCCCAATGGACCCAAAACGCTACCGAATGAACCCAAAAAGCTATGGAATCAACCAAAAATGCCATCATACTATCAAAAAATTCTACCCTACATACCAGGGGCGCTAACCTGCATACCAAGAGAGTTGAACTGGTCCAAGAGGCCCAGAAAGGTCAATTTTAGTGTTGTAAAGTCCTAGTTTGGATTGTGTGATGTTCCCAAAGGCATGTGAAGTCTGTGTTGAGTAATTTAAATTGATTAATGATTTTCTATAATGTCTCATGATGTATTTTGTGCTCTGGTAAGTGGGATCATGCCCTACCATTGAGGAGTTTCCTTATGTAAAAGTTGCTCTAGCAAGAGGTTCTTGCCTTGCTATTTGAGGATTGTTTCTAGGACTCCAGTGGGATGTTTTGTACCTTGCTATTGATTATTTTCTTATGTTTCATGTTCTTGCATTGGTATTATACCTATGAGGTATTGGTGAAGGCTTTATGCTTGTAATGGTTCATATGTATGCACTATGTGCAGTATGTTCTTAATGATGTTATGTGTTCTTGAAAGTCTTTTCTGACCATTCTTTATGTGTCGTGATGTCATTTTATGTGTTACCCTATGGCTTGGAATATTATTAAGGGGAGTGGGCTTCCTTGTGATGAACGGGGTCACGTGAGTTAGTTTGTTTGACACCTAGACCACCAGGACACATTGGGAGTTTTCCTTTATGTAATTCAGTGACAACATTTAATAATTGATTGGGTTTGGGTTTCACCTAATACGATAATTCTATTTGGTTGGCCATATGATATGGCAAGCCAATCTGCCTTGTACTCACATAGGTTGAGATGGCTCCACATGTCTATTAAGGGATTGTTTTCATCCTTCTTTTGTGAGGGTAGCTTGTATGACTATTAGGAGTATGGATTGCTCTTCTTTGTGAGGATAGCATACATGTCTACTATGGGTGCATATTTACCTTCTTTGTGAGGCTAGAATGTAGGAGTGTGACTAGTAAGGATGGCCATATTCCCTTCTATATAAGGACAACATGTGATGGCACTCCATTCCTACATGTGACCATGTCAATATGCCATGATTTATTGTACACCTCTAGAAGAGTTTATTTTTAATTTCAGCCTTGTGTTGTCACGTGATTATTGTCGTGTTGAGTTCATTATGTGCTATGTTGAGTCCCATGGTTTTAGGTGTCAACCTAGGTCTTGAGTCAGTGTTTGAACCCCATGTCATCTCCTAGAATGGGGGGTGGTTCCTATTAGGTTCCACATGGTCAAGTGGTTTGATGCCTTTTCCCATTGGGATATTCTTCATTAGAGTTGCATGCGTGGATGTGGATTCTAATGTTCTTCATTATATGAGAAGACTTGAAGCTGATTCTATGTATCGTATTACTCATGTATTCATAATGGCATTGTATTAAGGAAAGGATCATGTAGCTTGTAAAAGTAAATCTATGTAATGTGACATTGTAAGACTAGGAATTGTATGTAATAAAAATGGTATTCTTGGAATATGACACAATTTGTCCTATTGTATGTTTAAATAAATTTTAATGTATGATTATTATATGGAAATATGTACCTTGATTAGATATCATGGATGTATGTTAATGTAATTGCATATGAAAGTAATCTTAATGACATGCATAAGATTCCTAGATCTAAGATAGTCTTAATGGAAGTAATGATTAATTATGAGATTGGTATCATGATGTTAGGAATGATATGTGTTAGCTTTATGATGTTTTAATGGATGTTTTATATGGAATTAGGAACACTTGTTATTGGTACTTAAAATGAACCTAGTCAATAGGATGTCACTCTTAAGTAGTGACGTTGAGATACCCTAGGGGAAAGATGATATGATATGTTATTCCACTTGCGTAAATTATGCTAAGATGTGTTTATAATTAATTCATTTAGTATATCTTATATTTGATTTGCATTGGATGGGTGATATAGTTGCATATGTTGTTTAAAGGATGTGCATTTTAAGAAAAAAAAAATTGTCTCTATTGTAAATAGATTAGGTGTATTTCTCTAGGGTATTTTGGTGGGCATTACAGGTAAATGGACATCAGTTGTGCCTCCATCATAAGCCTATTTCCAAAGAGTATGTCCTACAGCAATTCATAACTACAGAAGTTGTTGAGATTCCTGCAGCAAAAGTAGGAGGACTTATAGTCCCGCCTTCTTCCTAATTGTTTGTCGCATTCACTCATAATAAATACTTCCATATCCCATGGAGGTACCCTTCTTGGCTAATAAATATTCCATTTTCGTACTCGCCCATCACTCTTCCATATCATTCCACTTTCGCCATTCATTTCTCCACCTCACTAGCCGTACATTGTGGTCAGACTTTATTCACGATGGATTTCTCCAACTTCCATCATTATGGCACAATAACAGGTATGCTCGTGTGTATTTATTTTTGTTGCATGCATTTATTAAATCATATTTTGTATCATAATGATATTTGCATAGTTTATCTTTTAGTCACCCTTTGCATGTGTGGACACTTCTTAAGCCTTACATTGGGGGGGAGTACAATAGTGAATTATTCTTATTGAATTATTCTTATATGATCCTGAATGAATATGTCATCTCACATAAAAGTTTAAATTTACAATCATTACGGCTTCATGTGACATTTTGTGCTTTGTTATACCTCTTGTCACCGTTGTTTTTTTTGCATACTTTGATTTATTTTAAAAATTTGGAGTTGTAGCAAGTTTGTTTGCAAATAGAGTATATTTTAGTTTGAGAATTTGCAGAGTTTTAGGCATATTTCTATAGTGGTGTATTGTGAATTCCAATGTTGCAAGATCAAGTTTGCGAACCTGAATTCTGCAACAGTGGTTGGATAGATTATTTTCTTAAGTTGACTAATTTTAATGATGATATTGCAAGAGAATTCACTCGCACATTTTCTCATTGGGAAACTCAAGTGAAAGGGTTGAGAGTTATTGCAACAAAGGAGCAAATTGCAGAAGTAACAGGGTTGCCAATCAACGAAGAAAAATACCCTGAAAGAAAAGACGCACAAAGTGTGAGGGTAGAATTTATGCAACCAAGTGACCCATCTTTGCTAACAAATAAGTAGGGGACCATATGAGAATCCCTTCCTCCTAAATGGAAATAATTAGCATTGTATATCATGAATTATTTGACTTGTGAAGGGAGGTACTCATGCAGACATTCCCAACATTTTAAGCTCCTGAGTCATCTGTGTCATGGTAGGAGAATGAATGTTCCAAATGTGTTGTATAATCTTCTTTACATCAGCGTAGCAAAGACACAAAAAGGTAGGCCTCACTCCATTACTCACCATTGTTTGATTAAATTATTGGTAGAGAGGTCATTGAGAGATGTTTCCCAAATGACCTGGGATGAATTTGTAAGGGTTAGAAGGTTTAATGATGTGGGTCCAACAGAGCAGCCCCTTTCTCGAGAAGGGGAAATTTTGGAAAGACCTAACCCTGCCACTGATCCCTCATCCTCTAGAATGTCACCAGTTCAGGAACCTCCTATAGCAAAGGAATCCCCATCGAAAGAAACCTTGGTAGAGTCAGCAGAAGCCTCGACAGGGATTCCCTCACAAACTCTGATGAGAACTAGGGTCGTTGTGTGGAGGGAGAAGGATAAGGAGAAGCCAAGTGACACAGAGAATGTAGTACCCCTCCTCGATTGAACTTATTAGACACATATTTTACTATTGTTTACTTTCAGTGGATACATTACCATTATGTGTTATTCAGACTCATATGACATTATTTCATGTTTTATCTAGATATGAGATGCATGATTTATTTACAGTATTTCAATACTGGTGATTTGTGGTATTTTATGGATTATTGCTATGTACTGACACTTTACTTTATCTATGCAATGTGTAATTATATGTTGCATGTCTGCAAGTGTATTGGATGCAAGGGGATGATTTTCCTTCACTCGCTCCGGTGAGACAGGGAATGTCACAATTCTCCTTCATCGATGTGTGTGTCATGTATTCTCTATTTGTATATATGCATATGTGGTTCGATGATGCAGGTCATTATAGGTACAAGTACCGGGTAGGTACGGGGTATCGTCTCCACCTGGCTTCACAGGTCTGAGTGTACCTTATAATTGTCCGATGGAAGTGGAGGAGGTAGTAGTTGACCTTAATTGTACCTCAGTTACACTCTTGTAAGTGTCGTCAGTCGGTCGTCCCTTTTGGTTTTGTTCGGCCGTCAAGTCAGTTTGTTTGACTTTTTCAGAATCTTTGTTTGGGTCTTCTCAGTTTGTGAGCCCTAGAAGATTGAATTAATTAATTGAGTTATGGTGTCACTTTATAGTTAGCATATTTAAATTATGAATTATGATGCTTTAGTGATTATGAATTTAATTAATTAAGGGAAGTGATTAAATTTAGTTGCAAATTGCATTACATTAGAAATAAAATTTTATTTAAATTTAGTAGAAAATAAATTAGTTGCATTTATTATTCTCTAGATTTTAAAAATAAAATTTCCTTCCTTTATTAGTTTGCAAATTTCATGAATTTAGAAATATAGTTTTATTTAAACTTTAGGGGTAAATAAATAAAATTAAATGTATCTATTGTACTCTAGAGTTTTAAAAAAAAAGAAAATCGAAATAAATAGAATTTTATACATTTATGGGACTCTAGATGGTTTTTTTTTAAATAAATTGGAAATAAATAAAATAATTTAAATTACTTTCCTAAATATTGTTTTTAGAAACTTATTTAATTGGGCATGAGAAAAGAATAAAAGAAAAGGGAAAGTGTTATTTTTAGAATAATGCATTTTTACTTGCCTTTTTGGAAAATTAGAAAAGGAAATCCTTTTTAGTTTTAAAATAGAATATTATATTTTGGGGAAAGGAAATTATTTTTTGGAACCTAGAAAGGGTTAGGTAAAAGGATTTTTCAAAAAAAAAAAAAAGGAAAAAGGAATTTTTTGGGGAGTTCACGGGAAGGAGGCGGCTGTGCATGAAAGAAATTTTTGAAATGTTCTGGAGTGCTTGTTCTTGGGAAGGTGAAGATTTTGGAGTTGTTGGGAAGGAGGCTCGGGTTTCAGAATTAGAAGCTTGTTGAAGGATAGAAGCTCTCCAACAAAGTTCTTCCAGGAAAGCTTTACAGGTTGGATGGCCTCTTCTGGTTGTTTTAAAGAAAATCTTTTTATTTTTTCCCTCATTCTGAATTATGTGTGTTTTAAAAAATATATATATAGATGTTTAGAAAAACGTGCAGTAGTTTTGGAATGGATACTATGAAAGTTATTGAAAATTTCGGTTTCTGTGTTTTAAAAATAAAATTGCAAATCCAAAACCCCTTTTTGGTTATTTCATGTTTTGGGCTAAAATCTATTCCTAAAATTAATTTTAGTTTATGGAAAGAAGTTATTTCCTAGGTGTTGTAGATTAAAATTTTGAGGAATTTGGGAAAAGTTATTCTTGCAAAATTTTGCCAAAATTTTATTGTGCATAAAAAGTTGTAAGTTTTGGGAGAAAATGGGATTTGCCAGAGAAAATGTTTCCTAATGTTTTGGTATTTGTTTCGATAATTTTGGACTGTGATTGAGTTTTTCTCTTCCTTGTACTATCTCGGAGATTTAGCCAGAGATTTAATTATCTCTATTGTTTATTTTGGTTGTTAATTAAGTTTTATGTATCTCTGTATTTAGTTATTAATTTATGCAAATTACCATAGTAATAAATTTAATTGTGAATTAAATTTATTGTTTTATTAAATGTTATGGGAAATTTGTTTTAAATAAATTTGGGGAGGGGGGGTTAAAATAATTTTTGGTTTTACGCTAAGTGGGGGAGGCGGAGCCTGCTACCCCATGGTAGCAGCTGCTACCTACGGCAGCAGCGCTACCCAGGGGTAGCGGCTGCTACAGTATGGTAGCAGCGCTACCATATGGTAGTAGTACTACCGCTACCGCATGGTAGCATGTGCTACCCTAAGGTAGCCAATGTTTTAAGTTTTGTTTTATTTTATTTTTATTTATTTTTAGTTTTAGTTTAAAATATATATATATATGTTTTAAAAAAATATATGTTATTTAAAAGCATGTTTATGCTTTGGGTTAAAATATGATTTCTTTGTAAATTTTAAATGTTGGAATTTGAAATTTAAAGTTTCGTTTAATATGTAGATTTTATTTTTGGGAAGAAAATCTTTGAATTCAGTATGCAAATTTTTATTATTGAAAATTAAATATTCTTTTTAGTATAAATATTTTAAATATGATTTAATTACATGGTTTATATTCGAAGAACATATATATATTCATGTAATTATATTATATTATTATATATATTCTAATTTGGAATATAATCTAGGATATGGAAACCTGTTTAATTGGAATATTTGGATATTGTTCTTAAACATATGACTAGGGGATATTATTTCAATGTGATAAATTTAGCTTTGTACAAATGGCAACTTGGAATTTCCTTTATGATAGAGTGTATTATCTTATTTTCTGAAAGAACTTAAATTGCAAGTTATTTATGCTTTTGGTTGTTTTATGAAAAGATTGTTTGTTTTAGAATCTTAGTGTTAATGATATTTTTAGTCAAGCTTTATTTCGTTGCAATTTTACTTGAGTTGTCGTCTTGTCGTAAATGGATATACCCCTTGGTCAGAGATTGTTGAGTAAACATGTCGATGTGAGCCATTGTGTATTTTATTCCATATGGTCAATCCTGGTTTATTGATAGTGAACCTTCCACCTACTTTTGGTCAGGATTAGCTATGGCTATCAGTTTCGCCATAGTGTTCTCATAGAGAGAAACCTTTCCTGTTAGTGTCCTATGAGAGAGAGTGGCTTCGAGTGGGGGGCACACCCAAAGAGGATGGCAGGATAACCCCTTCAAAGTCAGTTAAGAAGTGATAACCTAATAATTGATTAGGGGGTGGGTAGCTAAAATGTTAAATTAAGATAATGTGCCTCGCACATATTTGAGTGCTTGTATAGGCTCAGGATGTTGTGAGAAGGCCTGGAATGGCAAACCTATCACCTTGTCTTCACGAAAGGATTGGTAGGGTCTGCATGATGCTTAGATGGAGCCGGGGGTTCGGGAGAGGTTACCAGGATAACCTAGGATGGGGGTCGGGACCTATGGAGGCCTACCTAGGGTAACCACCTTAAGCCATGCGATGACACTCTCTCCTTAGAGTCACTAGTGTTTATGAGTTGACTCACATGGGTTTGCAGAGTCTTATTAGACTGTTGTACTTGTCTTGTTTTGCTTGCTTGAGGGTCTTCTTCTATCTCCCAGCACGGTGGGGTGGTTTCACTTTGGGATCACATGGTCAGGTGGTAGTGCTACTTCCCATCGGATATCTGTGTTCATACCTTCATGCAAGAATCGGCTTCGCCGGTGTTCCTTGGATCGTGACTCTTGTACCAGCTCATGTTCGTGATCATTGTTCAGTTGAGACCTTATGGTCATTGTATCAAACATTTATGTAACCTTGGCATTGTAACTTTTGTATTCCATGGTATTTTTGGAAGCCATGTATTTATGGATATTATGATATTATATCAATGGAATATATGTTAATTCAGTTGCTTTAATCTTTTGTATAAATAATCTATGGAAAAATAAAAGCATTGGAATACTTTGATTCTTTCATTATGGAAATTAGATGTATGAGTATGTTTTTAATTTAAGCATTTAATTTTCCTAATTAGATGAACAATTGGATTAACGATGGTGTTAATATAATCTGTGAATTAATCTTCGTTGGTAACCCTTAGGAAATCATGTGTTAGACTTCCGTTGTGTTATTAAACGTGCAATTGTTATAACTAATGCACTTATCTTTAAAAAAAAAAATCACCCTTTAGTTGCCTAGTTGTGTTGTTTTCCTTTAGGGTTTTTGGCAGGGCATTACAGAGAAGAAGGAGAAAGGAAAAATTATTGATCCAGCCTCTCTTGTCACAAATAATAGAAAAATTGTTGAGGAAATTTCTCCTACATCCACCGCAGGAGCTGCAGAAACACCTAAAGAGATAGAAATATAAAAACCCTCCTGGAGCCACTAAAGAAATGTCTTTGAGAAGAAGCCATAGGCTCCAAGGGAATCCTAAAAATAAAAAGTAGTTTGAGAAGCTAAGTGTCAGTATTCGTGTTGACTCCCTAGAGCGAGAACCAAGTAGTCCTAATCGGGATGTTATTCCACCTACCTTACCTGTGAAACCGCAGGAAGGTGTGAGCTTGGGTGGGCTTGATGACTTGGCCTCTGTTGTAGAACAAATTGTTAACATAGAAGGTGGAGCTGAGAAGTTGAAACCTAGAGCAAGAGTTCATAGTCCACTCTCTTTTCTTACTATTCATGTTGTTGCTCTTGCCTTCTACAAGGAATGGGAGTTAGAGAAAGCATAGATGCAAAAAATTATTGATCAACAGAAGAAGTTAATTGAAGAAAAAGACAAGGAAATTGCTCAGCTAAAGAACAAAGTGGAAACGGTAGCCACTATGATACCACAACTAATGTAGTGTAGGGCACCACCTCAAGTCTACTCCTTGTATTTTAAGGAGCAGCATATTTCTTTCCAATTGATGATAATTGTTAGGGACTTAAGTCCTTCTTTAAAAACACCTCAAAAGTTTTACCATGTTTATCAAACATCTCCTGCGGCCATCAAAAATCTACTTTGTGAGTTTTATTTACATAATTATGTTGTCCCTAATGATACTAATTGGGATCCCCTACTCTACATTAGAGATATTCAAATAAGGGCTCTCATGTCATGGATTCAAAATGAAATTTCTAGCTGGGAACAGTCTAGAATACACAAGAAGGAGGAATTTGACCTCCCACTTGCATTGAAGTTGAATCCAGGAATCCAAGGAGGATTTATTATGACTAGTAGAAGATTCTATATAAATCAGAGTATGGAGCTAACATTCTTCCCTTGAGAGAGGAAGCATGCAAATATTATGAGAAGATAGCTACGATTGAGGGTCAGGTGGCAATTGGACATTTACTGCAGTGCTGGAATAGTCTACCAGATGAATTGAAACAGTTTGAGCCACATTCCTTACAAAACTATTATGTAGCAATAAGGTGAGCACCCAAATATATACATTTGGGTAGAACAAAAGGAAGACACTAGTTTCCCCTTAGCTTTTAGCCACCCATTCTTCTATGGCCATTGATGGGATGTAGGGACAATGATCCACCTTATAACAAAGTAGCAGAGCGCTCCAAATGGACACGGTTGGAAAAGATGAAAGGATTATATTGGAGTTTGGCTACAAGAGGCAATGGATAGGTTACCCCCAAAGATTTCAGAGTTAGTGCTATAATTAGGAACTTTCCTGTTGTTGGAGGACTAGCAAGAAGCTAGGTTGGGGGGAGATGATGAGCCAAAATAATGACTCCATTTTGTCATATTTTGTCATAAAAACTCCTGCTTTGGTCATATGTTTGGACAATGTTTAGGTCATAGAACTTCCTTGGTCGATGTCTTTTTGGCATTATTAGATCTGATTTATCCTAGACCTAAGATTGTTAACTGATGATCTTTATACAGTCAAACTATGCAAATTATCTGAATTAATCTTAAAATATGATTTAATTTATGTTATGTTAGCATCAATAGATACACATGCTTTTGTGCACATTAACGTCGTGATGCAGGAACAACCAAGATGAGAAGATGAGTAAGTTGGCGGTTAAGGAGACACATCACCATGCACCATTGAAGGTGTAATGCCTCGCCAGGAAACCCTAAAGGGATAAAGCTAAAACACAAGGATAGAGTGCAAATATATATATAAAGTTAAAACAAGATCAAAGATACAATGAGATAACATTAATCTTAGAATACACAATGGAAGACTTAACTAACACCTAAAGAGTTTCCCAACGTGATTACTTGATTGAACACTTACTCAACTCACACTAATAAAACCCATTAAGTTGATTAACTTAATGACATGATAATACTTTAAACAAGGATAAATTCCTTTGGTAGGTTAAAAATATAGATAACCTAATAAGTTCATCCATTACAATTTAACCATACATTGCATCCAATGTTAGATTAAAATATATGTCATGCATCTAATTTCCATGCATACCTTAAGCGCATTAAAACTAATGAATACTTTCCATTATGCAAATCTACATGCTTCATGATCCAAATTACTCCATTTAAGTAGATAACTACATACATGCATTTAAGATTATCATCATCTAATCCACATTATACATTTTAACCATAATGCCATCCATACATGCTAAATAAAGAGGAAGCAGAAGAACATAACACCACATAACACCAAAATGATATCGAAGTTCACCCCTAAATGGCTAAATCTCTGGGTCTGCTCAACTGCAAGACCCCTCTGATAAATAATAGGGTGAAAAATACATAAGGTTCACATCATTTACATCCTGCCATCAAGGCGTACACAAACCAATAATACATACGACCACATCGGTCCAATAGATACATGAATGATCCCAAAAAAGGAAAAGGATCCAACTGAACATGATAAGGAGCAGTCTCAAAGGAACAAATGGATCACACGCGATACCAAGTCCTCGCAACCCATCATAAGCAACCCATGGTCTAGCATGAATATCAGGTTCTCACAAGGGCATAAACAACCAGATATGACTCCACAACAATGCTCCTATCAAAGACAACACAAACTGCACACTAGTGAACATAAGGGACAAGTGTCATCACATAACTTGGTATGGCTACCCTAGCAGGCCTCCATAGGTTGTGGCCCCATCTACTGGATTACCCTGGCAACCTTTCCTGAACCTCTGGCCCATCCAAGTCCCATGTGGACCCAACACATCCTTTAGTGAAGATAAGGTTGTTGGTTTGCCATTTCAAGCCTTCTCACTGCATGTTGAATCTGTACTAGCACTCATCCCATATGTGAGGCATAATTATCTTCTTAATGTTTTCTTTAACTAAACTCTCTAATATGCTATTAGTTTATCACTTATTTAGACACACTTTTGATGGGTTACCCTACAACCACTTTGGGAGCAACCCCCACCCCAAAGCCACTTTCCCATATGACACTAGACCATAATCAAACGAACTCCAAAACCAAGGAATACACTAGGACAAGCATACGGAGTTCAATGTGGTAGGAATACCCACTTGTCCAAACAAGTCCTCACATGAGGTGCACTAACTAATGGTTCTCTAACTACAGACATGACCGGCTTCAATCAACCACATAGCAACAACCAACACTTGCAATCAAGGACACGACCGGATACAAAACTGTCACATGAAAACAGTCAATACTCGAGTTCAAGGACATAAGAAGATACCAAAACAACCATATGACAATATCCAACAATTACAATCAAGAACTTGCCATTTCATAATCAAATGCGAATACAGAAAACCAAACACACATTGACATAAATCTGAAAAGACAATCTTTTTCCATATCGTTTTAAGATACAACTTGGTCAAGTTTTCTAATAGATCTAAATTTCCAATTACAATAATTGGCAAGGACACCATTACATAAGAAATTCAATACTAATATTGCAATCATATGATCATGCCTATAATCCAATTCATAAAAATAAAACATTAACAAATGTATTTTCTCATTTAATGTCCATATTTCGTTAAGAGAAAAAGTCATCAATTTTCTAATTCTGTCAATCTATCTACAAGATTTCCCCCATTTAACATACTATTCAATCTCAGAAATATTCAACTATTATATTGCTTTAATTTCCAAGATTAACAAATAATATAACATTTTTTTTTCAATTTTCAATTACAACATTATTTCCTTTCTTAGGATTTTCCAAACAATATAAATATATCATTTTATTGCTCTGAAATTTACTGAATAACATAAAATTAATTTACTTTCCAAAATTACCAAAACTATATGTTATTCATTTTAACGAGCTATAAAACACAATACACAAATTTAATATGAGTTAAAATATATTTTAAATAACATTAAAATATATAAAAATATATATATATCTTTTTCGCCATAAGGAGAAAGGGATAGCGGAGGGCAACTACCTGTCGGTAGTGTCTGCTACCAACCAACCAGTAGTGTTGCTACCGACCGATAGTAGTCACTACCTGGTAGTGCTGCTACCTTAGGGTAGTAGACACTACCGTCGGTACTACTGCTACCATACGGTAGTAGGCACTACCCAGTAGTGCTGCTACCAGCCCATGTGGTGGGTATTCCCAGCCACGTGGGTCAACAAATATATATTTTATTTTTTAAAACTTTTCTTTTAAAAATGATATCCCCTCCAAATACGTAGAGTCTCAGACCGAGACACAACAAAAATAAGTAAATAAATCTCCAGAGTCACAAGGATTCCCAAGGTCATAATTATCATTTTTTTTTAAATAACCAAAACCAGAAAGTAATGCTGGGAATATTTCTCCAACAAGGTTCTATATTTGGGTAAATGGAGGCAAATTACACACAATCCCTCAACCAATATGCCCAACACAAACTAATTCCACAATTCATGAACCAAAATAAGAGAATCAATGGGAAATTTCATAATCAAAACCTACACACTTATTTCCAGAACTCAAAAATCAATTTGAGCAAAGCAGAATTGACCTGGAGGTTGAAAATGGAAGCAAGGAGGTTTCAAACACAAGATTTAACTACATCTCTTCCTTAATTCACAAAACTGAAAGATCTTTCCACACATACACTCAGATTTCTTCCAAATCAAAACAATCTCTTTTAGCAAAAACCAATGAGATAAACAAGAATCCAACCTCTATCAGCAATCCTGGAGAATGATTTGATGAAGAGCCCAACCTACAAGCTCAAGAAATTCCTTCTCCCCCAAATGCCCAAAATTTTCATTCCAAAAATAACTCTCCGATATTTTTCCAAACCTAGGTTAAAAGGAAGTCTTTTGGACCCAAAAGTCCATTTAGGTTTAAAAATATTTTTCAACCAAAAATACAAATGAAAATCATTTTCCCAATAAATTCAATATGCACAAATTGCTTTTTTCTTCCAAAATTTGATTTCTCAATTGAATAAAAATTAACATTTCTATTTCAAAAAGCCAAAGAGGGTAAATATATTTCTATTTTCAAATAACATTTAACCTTTCTATCAAAATGCATAAACTTAATTTATTCCTCATTTAAAATTGCCCATTTAATCGAACTTGCCACAAACATAAATTGAGCAATTCTAATTAATGATTAATCGCACACAAAGGGTCTTATTTAATTTAGTCCCTTAATTACCAATGCATAAAATAACACATTTAATCTAATTAAATGCTTGGGATTAAATAATCAATTTTATCACACGCATGTCACGCAACCCAAGAAAGCCAACCAAACACACGATCGACATTCCCAATCAAAGGGGAAAACTGACTGACGACTGACGACGCTCACTTGAGCACGACTAGAGTAGAATGAGGATCTAATGAATACCTAATCCAATTCCTTAGGGCCAATGAGGTACACTCAAACCTGCGAATCCAGGTGGAGATGAACCTCGTACCCATGTGGTACTGCACCTGCAATTTCCTGCACAATGACTCACATATGCATACATATATATGGAATGAAAGTGTTAGCCTGGGGTTAATTACACAAATTAGGAGAACAAATAAACTAACATAAGAATCGATGTGAAAACCACATTTACAGGTACACACAATAATCATAATATCTGACTATAACATTTCATCATGGTAAATCAACCAAGGTCAAACCGGAATTTAAAATTTGATTAGGGCAGGGGTACTACATCCTCCCCCCCTAGGTTCCGACTTACTCCTGGAATTTGTAAGGATAGACGGAAAACATGCAACACGCATAATCCCTAAAACTCATTTAACAAATGTCAAATTGTACATATGCATCTTTTCACAAGTAAATGAAACATTATTGCTAAATCCTCTACAAATGCCATTATCCAAGGGTAAGATACATCTAAATCCATACATTTCTTGTAACATTCAAGGAACTATCTAAAATCATAACAGTGAAAAAAGAATTTTCCTCCTTTCATCCCACCAAATTAATGCATTAAAAGAGGTAAACAACAATTACCATACTCATTTACCAAATATGACAAGAAAACATGCCATCATGATCGATTTATTTTACCAAACCATCCTCTTCATAAAATTTTATCGCATAGAAATAGCTTCAAATTTCAAAGTCTACATCCAAGTAAACTTTCAAGAATAAGAGCAACATAAATAACACAATTGCTTACACTTGTCAGGCATATAAAAAATCTTTCCAATGACTATGTCCCATAACATAGTGACAAGATAACACAATTTACTCCATAATTACATATAGTACCCATCCACATAACTGGAATGTACAACTCATAAGGCCACATGTGAGAATGTCTAATGCTCGGTCATAGATAACATGCACGATCAACATCTCTATGCCTAATCTCATAAAAAATAACATGATCACAAAAAATCCAACATCTCACTCTAGGGCTTAATGGTGCTAGGGCACACCATCACGGTGCTACCTTCCATACAAGACCCTCGTGAACATCCCTTGTTGCATAAGGTGGTTAGCCTCCAAGAGATAGCCACCACACATAGGTAGGTAGTGGATCCTAGTTGTATCACAGCCTCGCATACCCCCATGCTCAAGTTTCCCTATGTCTACTTCCTTGTATACACTCAACCAAGACCGTCTCATATGTCCTTGGAGAGGAATTCACATTTCAACACAAGACCAGCATATGAAAACAATAAGGATAAACCAGTTTAGCCACCAAAATACAGATGAATAAAGATAATAAATCATCAATTCCAATAGTAAGGCAAGAAAATTCCGGAATGGCAACACCAAATCAAGTAAGCAAAAGATCGCAAGATCATGGCTAAACCTTCAAAATCAAATAGAATAAATTGCTGGTCCACAAAGAAATAAATAAGAATATCATAATTGCACATAACATCACTATGTGAATAGCATCTAGCCACCAACAAGGAAGGAGAGAACAATCGTCTAGCTATCACAGTAGCTCATCATGTGGTGCGACATAGTCACACTACCCACATGGCATGGTGGTGTGCGCCTCGACATCTCCCCGCATCACGTCATCACACGGCATGGCTCTACCCTAAACAAGCTGGTAGGCTGCATGGTAATGTATACTACATCCTGCGTCATGTCTCAGAATGGTATGGCAATACTCCAAGCGGAGAAGGAAAGCAATGGACGTATCTCGCTTGGCAGTGTACCTCGCAGAAAAAGCATGCGCAGGTCACATCCCACATAGAGATGTACCTCTCAGGATACTCATCGTAAGCCAAAGGTATACATGGCTAAAGTCCACCCACAAGTGTACCAATGCCTGCTAGCTAGCATCTCATGTGGAAATAACATATGTACCTTTCATGGAGACAAGGCAAAAAAATATCCTCCAAGGTACACCATTACTATGCTCAAAAACTGCCATCAATATGCTCAACAAGAGAGAGGAATAGGCTAGCACACATAAACATTATAAGTTGGTTCATCAAGAAGGGAAAGTATTGAGTACACCCTTAATACAGTTTCATTATAAAACTATATTTTTCCTCGAACTAGAGAAGCTAAAGTTGCTTCGTGCCCACATTACTCATACGTCAATCCATACTATTCAAGGAATGGTGACTTCTAATACTACCCCTTAACATACTGAATTACCAACAACCCGTGGTTTGGTACTCACTAGGGTAAAACATAAGCAACATCACATAAATAGGATGGTTTCCCCATACTCATAAGTAATCATATCCTCCATGGTTGATTACTTCACCATCCCATGGGCACATATAGCAAGCATTGGTTTTTCATAATACACAACGAAAGCACCAGTGCTGATTTATTCACATTTACAGGGAGTACTTTTCAGTACACTATCATCTACTCAAGGAAGGTTTTAATTATGCTTCCCACATGAATAACTGAATAGAATTTATTCTAGGAACAAGTACTAAAATTCTTTACAATTCAAAATTACATAAGGAGGTAACGTCATTCCTATATCTTTCACTAATACTGCTAAGCATTCATATTCACATTACTAGCCATGCAAATTTTCTTTCCAAAGCGTACGACTTCCATCTTTCAAAATGAAGCCAAAATGCAAAAATACAATTTCAAATGCTTTAGATACATTCCCTTAAAACAATGCACTCTCTAGTAGCATTTCTAAAAAATCTTATAATCAGGTAAAGAGAAGGGAAAAGAAAGTTGATAGTCAACCCATCTCATGCATAAGCACAAAATCAACAAGACCATACAACCATGCAAAAATTTCTCACTAGAAATGTTTATCATCTTAATTGTACGGTTTTCATTTCACTACCGTTTAGAAGAATGCCAATTGGCCTAACATGCTATTTCCAAATATTATGGTTGCAACGGAATGTCCTAATTTTTCAAACAACAAAATCAAGATAGATAATCTTTCATCGAAAGTCAGAGTACGAGAAGAAGGTAAACGAGGAGCTATCAACTAAATAATACATATTTATGCACGCACATCAAACAATATTTTCATTTGCACTTTCTATTGATACTAAGTCAATTTTATATATCCAAAAGCAAGTTCGATGGAGCATTGTTAAAATAGGTCCTCAATTGAATCGACGTGATGAAACGCCTAAAGAAATATTTCATGGAACACATCAACACACTCTTAGCCACTATAACATGTTCCCTTTTTACACATCTTTTACACACAAGACAGTTTCACATAACTGCTATTCGCATATTATTGCACATTACTTAAAATAGAAATTCCATTATGTTACTCCTACAAGACACATGGTGAATTCCTTATGAAAACACACAATTTCCTCCCAATAACCATCATGATCTTTTAAACCCATAGCCCTCTTATTATCTAAATACACAGAAGAATCATTAGGCTCACACCAAGGTTCAAGAAGTCACAACCTTTCTCTCGCATTAAGAAAACTCACACAAGTGATAAATACACTAATAACAAGCATTTTAATTTCTATAGAGAAAGAGGAGGAAGGGTGATAGCCCTTCAACTGCTACATCATAAGCATTAAACATCTACCATACAAGTCCTTTAAGTTAACAACACCAAGCTAGATCATAATCATAGTACAAACACATATAGTCACTCAAAAGCACCAACATTAGGAAGGTGAAAGCAAGGTACGAACAAACCTGTTACACTCAATTAAGGTTTGCTCGAAAGAGTACGCAAAAGAACAGAACACGAATCCTTAAGATCTTCAAGATCCTATGCCTCAATCACACACATACAATAGAAGGACAAG
Organism: Cryptomeria japonica; assembly: GCF_030272615.1. NCBI lineage: Eukaryota > Viridiplantae > Streptophyta > Pinopsida > Cupressales > Cupressaceae > Cryptomeria > Cryptomeria japonica. The sequence goes on along the minus strand of NC_081412.1, from coordinate 307,870,034 downwards.
CATACAACATAAGGTCTCTACACCTCACACCAACTAAGGGCACAAGCGACAGTAGAGATCCCAGTGTTTGCAACATGGGCTTTGATACCAAATGTAATGCCCCACCGGGAAACCCTGAAGGGATAAAGCTAAAACACAAGGATAGAGTGCAAATATATATATATATTTTTTTTTAAGTTAAAACAAGATCAAAGATACAATGAGATAACATTAAGCTCAGAATACATAACGGAAGACTTAACTAACACCTAAAGAGTTTCCCAACGTGATTACTTAATTCAACACTCACTCAACTCACGCTAATAAAACCCATTAAGTTGATTAACTTAATGACATGATAATACTTTAAACAAGGATAAATTCCTTTTGTAGGTTAAAAATATTGATAACCTAATAAGTTCATCCATTACAATTTCACCATACATTACACCCAATATTACATTAAAACATATGCCATGCATCTAATTTCCATGCATACCTTAAGTGCATTAAAACTAATGAATACTTTCCAATATGAAAATCTACATGCTTCATGATCCAAATTACTGCATTTAATAAGATTACTACATACATGCATTTAAGATTATCATCATCTAATCCACATTATATATTTTAACCATAATGCCATCCATACATGCTAAATAAAGAGGAAGCAAAAGAGCACAACACCACATAACACCAAAATGATATCAGAGTTCAGCCCTAGTGGGCTACATCTTCGGGTCTGCTCAACTGCAAGACCCCTTTGATAAATAATAGGGTGAAAAATACATAAGGTTCACATCATTTACATCTTTCCATCAAGGCATACACAAACCAATAATACATATGACCACATCGGTCCAATAGATACATGAATGATCCCAGAAAAGGAAAAGGATCCAATTGAACATGATAAGGAGAAGTCTCAAAGGAACAACTGGATCACTCATGAAATCAAGTCCTCACAACCCATCATAAGCAACCCATGGTCTAGCATGAATATCAGGTTCTCACAAGGGCATAAACAACCAGATATGACTCCACAATGATGCTCCTAGCAAAGACAATACAAACTACACACTAGTGAACATAAGGGACAAGTGTCATCACATAACTTGGTATGGCTACCCTGGCAGGCCTCCATAGGTTTTGGCCCCATCTACTAGTTTACCCTGGCAACCTTTCCCGAACCTCTGGCCCATCCAAGTCCCATGTGGACCCGACACATCATTTCGTGAAGACAAGGTTGTTGGTTTGCCATTTCAGGCCTTCTCACTACATGTCGAGTATGTACTAGCACTCATCCCATATGTGAGGCACAATTATCTTCTTAATGTTTTCATTTAACTAAACTCTCTAAAATTCTATTAGGTTATCACTTATTTAGACACACTTTCGATGGGTTACCCTGCAACCACTTTGGGCGCGACCCCCACTCGAAAGCCACTTTCCCATATGACACTAGACCATAATCAAATGAACTCCTAAACCAAGGAATACACCAGGACAAGCATACAGAGTTCAATATGGTAGGAATACCCACTTGGCCAAACAAGTCCTCACATGAGGTGCACTGACTGACGGTTCTCTGACTAGAGACATGACTGACTTCAGTCAACCACATAGCAACAACCAACACTTGCAATCAAGGACATGGCCGGATACAAAAATGTCACATGAAAACAGTCAATACTCAAGTTCAAGGACATAAGCAAATACCAAAACAACCATATGAAAATATCCGACAATTACAATCAAGAACTTGTCATTTCATAATCAAATACGAATACAGAAAACTAAACACACATTGACATAAATCTGAAAAGATAATCTTTTTCCATATCATTTTAAGATACAACTCGGTCAAGTTTTCTAATAGATCTAAATTTCCAATTACAATAATTGGCAAGGACACGATTACATAAGAAATTCAATACTAAGATTGCAATCATATGATCGTGCCTATAATCCAATTCATAAAAATAAAACATTAACAAATGTATTTTCTCATCTCATGTCCATATTTCGTTAAGAGAAAAAGTCATCAATTTTCTAATTATGTCAATCTATCTACAAGATTTCCCCCATTTAACATACTATTCAATATCAGAAATATTCAACTAATATATTGCTTTAATTTCCAAGTGTAGCATCGTAAATTGTACGCACTTGCTAGGGTGGTACAATTTCACACCTAGTTTAGCACCCGCCTTGGCGCATTTTGCATTTTGCATTGCATTTCCCCTTTAGCACTTAATTAGTCAAATTAATTAGGTCTAAGGTCCTATTTCACCATTCTCCACATCATAAAGTTGGGCCCTTTTCATTAAAGTGTGCCCCTTTCATGTTATTCTTCCAATACATCATTTAATCAAAAACCCTGATTAGGTCCTATTTTGAACTTGGGGGCTTGATTTCGGGGGTCAAAACATCTCGAAATCAGCTGTAACTTCGGGATTCTCTCTAAAATCATCATATCCGACGGCCCTGAAAATTTGGTGAAAAGTTGTCGGGACCATGGCGCCCGGCGTGCACATGGTCCCGGACATTTTTCCCAAAATTTTAGGAGCACGACCCAATCATAAAATAAAGCTTAACCCCAAGAAATTGGCGGGATATTCAATCTCTAGGTCGGCCAAAAGTTGGAATTAAGACCTAGGGTTTCATATATAAGAGCTCTCTTTCTTCATTTGAAAGGATCCGATTTTGGTTTTCAAGAACCTCATATGTAGCGAAAGGGCAGATCTTGGAAGACTTCAACAACATTCAACATCCTTCTATCAAGCATTTATCAATTTCATTCATCCATTTAGGGCTTGGAAGACATTGAAGAACAATAGGAGATTACCGACTGAAGATTGGCTTGTACTCCTCCCTTGAGGGTTGGGTATGATTTCATGTTGTTTTCATGTCTTTGCATAAGCTTCAATATATCCTTTATTCATGCTTTAGATCACTTTGCATCTTGATTTAGAGCATTTACATCATCATTTACAAGCAATTAGGGTTTACTTTCTAGGTTGCTCTAGTTTGCTTTCTTGCATTTAAGGACCTTGCACACACACTAGGTCTGCACACACAATACATTTTACAATACAACTTGGCTATTCGTGGAGGTGGAAATCACCGAAGCGGGGGTTTGACTAAGGCAAAACCCTATATAGCCGCCCAAAACACCTTTTCAGATATAAGTGCAGGTTTCAGGATTCGGACGACGCCGCAAGTTGCAGATCCGAAAGAAGCTGACGGAGACGGGACCACACACCAAGTTTCAGAGCAAAAGACCAGGACAGGGGCGTGGGGCGCCCTGGTCCTGCCAGGACAGGGGCGCTGGGCGCCCTGGTCCTTCTGACAGTAGTTTTCAGCATTTTTGACAACTTTGCAAAATAGCAGTTTCCGGAGCAGTTTCAGGGGCAGAATCAGGACAGTGGTGCCCGCGCCCCCGTCCCGAACATTTTCACTCAGATTTTAACACCGGGTACGCATTTACATTCTTGTCTTGTCCTTGTGTTTACAGCTTTCCGCTTTCCATTGTTTAAGTTCAATTCTGCAATCTTGTTATTAGTTCATACTTGCACTTTGGGGTTAGGGATTGAACTTGCATTATTTTATCTTTCAATTACAACAAAGGAATAGAAATCCTAATAGGTAGCCCGTGGCTCTCTCTTCCACAAGAAGAAGTAGCCAATTGTGTGATACCTCTAGGCTCTTTCGTATTCCACAAGTGTGTGGTTGAAAGTGAGATTAGGGCATGTTTGCTTAGTGTCACCTTTTCTCCTACACATTTTGGTGAACCCGACGTGAATCTATCATTGCTTCCTCTTGCATTGCATTTGTTAGATCTAGATCTAGATTTAGTGTGTTTTCATTTCATTTTCATTAAAAAGAAAGAAAAAGAAAAAAAAAGTGTGTTTCTTTGCATTGTGTGTTTAAAATTTTATGCAATTTCAAAATGTCAGATTTTTATTTGCAAGATGTTCATATTTGTGATGATTATGAGTTAGATGAAGCTTTAGATGAATTTTTGAAACCTAAATATACCTAACCTTCATTTTACCAAAAACTCATAAACATTGTTATTATGCCATTTCGGTGTAATGAGAAAGATAAGTCGAATGATTCCTCTCAAGGGTACATTCCTATCAGCTCTTCCACTAAATCTAGTAACATGGTTGTTTTCAATGATCCCCTCTATGAAGAGATATCTCCTTTTGAATCAAAAGATAAACCTTTTAATAGATATGATCATGCTTTGTTGGATGATGCCCTTGATGACCTTGTGGCTCCTAAAAAATGCTCCCTTCATGAGGATCCTTTTGTGCAAAAAGATGACATTATCCCTACATTTCCTAGTGATGGCCTAGAGATGATGAATTAATGGTAAATGCTTACCCTTCTCCTAAAGTTGGTCTTACCCATAAGCATCCCTTAGAGAAAGAAGATGAAATAATAAGCAATTTCCTTAATTCTCTCTCCCCTATTGAACATATTTTGAGGAAAGAGGATGAGTTTAACACATCTATTGATGCTCTCCCTCCTAAGGATGCAGAATTAATAAACAATGTTATCTCCTCTCCCGAAATTGACAATGCTTCAAACATTCCTTTCAACAACTTCACTATTTGGGATGAACCATTAGAAGAAGGTGTTGATTATTCTCTACCCTGTGAGAGAACCCTAGCCAAAGGGGATGAAATCAAGATTGGAAACTCCCTTGATAGTTTCTCCCCTTCCTTGAATCTCAATTATTCTCCCTCTAAAAATAAAGCATCTCCCTCTCCTCAACTTGGTTCTACTCATAAGGAAACCCTAGTTCAAAGCAAGATGGTTAACATCTCTTTCAAAGATCTCCCTCTCAAAAGTGAGACTTTAGAGAGTAATGTTGATCCTTCTCCTAGAGAGTTTATTCCCCATGTAGATCCTTTGATAGAGGATGATATGACTTTTCCTAGTATTACCCTTCCTACTAGAACATCAATGCCTATCCCTTGTCTCTCTCCTAAAATTGATCTAATCTATGATAAGATTTTAGTGCACGAGAAGACTATCAATAATTCTTCCAACACTTTTGTTCATTCCTCTAAACCATCCTCAATCAATTTGATACATGTGAATGAAACACCTAACAAACCTCTCTTCACTGTCCAAGGTGCGTGTCCTTCTCAAAATTTTCAACCTTTAAATAAGCCTATCTTAGTGGTTCAAGGCGGTTATGCTAATGATTCTTTTTGCACTCCTAAGAAACCTATTATTACTATGCGAGGAGGTTATTCTACTAAGAGCCCTTATGATTATGCTAAGCAACTGACTAGAGAGAGTTATCATGTGGTTGCCCATACTTATAATACTAGAAACAATAGGCAACCTAATCCTCCTCTAGTTATCCCAACTTCACTTCCTCCTTCCCAACCTATTCTTCCCCAAGCTCCACGTATTTCACAAGTTCTTGGTAAGGAATATGATCTCATAGAACAACTTAAAGCTACCCCTGCTAAGATATCCCTTTGGGATTTGATCCAAACTTCTTCCGCTCATCATGGAATGTTACAAGATGCCTTGAAAGATTTGAATGTTCTTCCACCTAATACATCTAGTAATATAGTGTCTTTGGTTAACTCTATGATGAATCCTAAAGCTCAAATTGTGTTTACTCAAGATGAGTTGCCTACTAGTGAAATTCAACATCAATATGATCCCTTGATGATTGTGGTTATCATAAATGACACTGCTATAAGACGAACACTGGTAGATAATGGCTCTGGCCTTAATGTGTGTAGAATTAATCTATTGCATAAGATGAATGTGGATACATCCCTTATTGAGCCTGACTCTCGTCCCATTCGAGGCTTTGATAATGTGGCTAAGTCTTCATTAGGTATTATCACCTTACCCATCACAATGGGACCTGTTACTTTGCCTACTCCTATCCATGTTATGTCAGGAAATCTAACATACAACTTGTTATTAGGGAGACCTTGGATTCATGGTATGCAAGTTGTCCCCTCTACATTGCATAGACAATTTAAATTCATTTATAACAATAAGACATATACCTTGATAGGTGATACTAATTTTCAAGCTTGTTTGCGAACATCTAAGCCTTCCTCTTCTAGTAATGACTCTTTGAACAAGATACCTATGGATGAATCCTTACCCTCTAATAATCAAAATTCTTTGGATGAGTCTGAAGCTCCTGAAGAAGATCCTTCTCGACTTGAATATACACATAAAAAGGCTTTTGATGTTGAGAAGGTTCTCGCAGAAGACGATTGGGGATCCCTTGATTTCAATCCCACCTTTGTAGGTGAGTATAGGGTTCCTCCTAGAGAGTTTAAAGTTAAAAAGAAGGAAGGAACTAAAAATCAATCAGTCTTACCTGAACCTATGAGTAATAATTTTGTGGCCGCTTCTCAAACTTCTTCTCCTCACACTTCTAATTCTAAAGAGTTTGATTCTTTGTCTTATGAAAAACCGCCTTCTCTTTCTGAAATGGCTGATCGTTATGGTCGTGGTTTTCGCATTTTTGCTAAGCATGGGTATCATGGAAATGGTTGTGGTGCTCATGAACAAGGGATAAAAGTTCCTCTAGAGACTAATTTTCACAATTATGCCTTTGGACTCGGTTATAATCCCTACAAACGTACCAAAGCATCTAAAAGACCATCTCTCAATGTGAATGCTATATTTAGTAGTGATGATGATCTCACTTCAATTAAATCATCTTCTACTTCTATCAATTCTCATTCCCCTCATAAGGAAATCTTGGCGATGAACAAATCTCTTTATGACTCCCCTCAAATTTCTAAATCCACTTATGAATCTTTATCTCCTATTCATCATAAAGTCCTTTCCTCTAGGGATAAGGCTCTAATAAATTACACTCATCCCTCTTCTAAGATTTCATGTGACTTTTCTTCTTCAATTTTCATCATTTTATACATGTTTTTGATCTCACTTATAGTTCAGCATTTAGCATGTCATATTCAAATACCTCATTCAATCTATCATGTCTTTAAATAACATTAATGGCTGTTATGTTGCTCATCATTATGTGACATTGGTAGCTCATTTACTGGGGGCTCATTGTCATTCATGATGATACAATTTCAAGTGCAATCATATTTTTGAAGCAACATAATAGCCTAATTTTCTTGTTCCTAGGGGGACAAGAGTGATTTCATACATCTCTTCTTTTTATGGTTAAAATTTCCCTTTGGGGTAATAATGTGGAAATATTGATCATCTTTTCTTTAGAATCCTCTTTTCCTAGATATGGGAGAAGATGTGTATTCTCTTTCTTATCCTACCCACTTCTTATGAGGAGCATTTTACATACACTAATGTCTTGCTTGCATGAACTCATGTGAGTATGTAGTACATTTTGTTCATGTCTAAATCTCTCCCTGGAAGATTGAGTAAGTCCTTCTCATTGACCTTATCCTTGGGAGGCAATGATCTTTCCTTATTTTTATCTAAGGATCCACTTTTTCCTATTTCGTGGATGGTGTGAACTTTATTACTTGATGTTATGCCTTGTACGCATTTGTTGTTGTTTGTTCAAAGGATTCTCTCTTACAAGAGGTGTAAGTTCTTGACTACAACCTCTTTTGCACTTGGTAAAATACATCCATTTTTTCACTCTCCTAATTGGGTTAAAAAGAGCGTCATCCTTCATTAAGAATCACTTTCACTTCGCAAAAGAAGGAAGTATTGCATTCTTATTCTCTTCTTTGTCTTATTCTAGAAGATGTTATATTTGTCTAAGACAATTTCTCTCAGGGATAGGTGTCTTTTGTACAAAGATCTCTTCTCCTCTAAGGATCTTCTTTACACATACTATAGGATATCCCTTCTCAACTATCTTATCCTTGCTTAAAGAGTGTAAAACTCTCTTGCTTGGATCTATGACATTGTTGCATTTTTGGGGTATCTTCTTTTGTGATGAAGGTAGGTATCCTTGTTCTACTTTGCTTATGACGTAAACATTACACTTTTTGAGCAATGGGTCATTCTCGGAACCAGAGCACAGACTCTTAGAGCGAGATGTCACGTTTTTGTACTATACATATACAGGTTGTAGCATACTCGGGCATAGACTCCTATGAGGTGCTTCTAACCTCCCTTACACACACATGCACGAGGTTGAGTGGAACTAGCGGCATAAGGCTAGACTTTCTCACTCTCCTCCCTTACATGGATCACCTAGACAGACTCTAGGGGCTAGTTTTCCATGTCCTTTTTCACATGGATCACCTAGACAAGATCTAGGGGCGAGAAGTCCGTGTTTTCTCTCTCACTATTCTTTTCATGGATCACCAATGTGTGTATTCATGCTTTTCTCCTTTCTTTTCTTCTCTTTGCATTTTGTTTCCATTTACATCCTTCATCTTGTGTTAGAGAACTCTCAAAACCTCACACTCTTTGTTGTGTTGGAATTGAGATTTAGTCCTCTTTCTTACCAAATGATTCTCCATTAGTTTTTGATCTCATATCAAATCTTCTTGTGAGCATTTGTCATCAATATTCTTTAACAATTCGAAGTGGTAAACATGATACCCTGTTTCAACTCACTAAAATTAGCAAGCCGAAACAGGGGGGGGCATATAGCTACCCTCGAATTTTCATCACCTTCCTTAGTAAGCATTAGGTGATTTTGTGATCTAACATGTGTTTTGTAGGGTGCGGTTCCTAACTGTGTACTACAGATACCGCTGGGGGCTTCGTTCGACAACTTATGGATATATCATTTTTCAAATAATGTCTACTTTTCTGTACTTTAGCTTGCATATGCACGTAGTGTTCATATGACCGCTAAAGTGGGGGCTAAATGTAGCGTCATAAATTGTACGCACTTGCTAGGGTGGTACAATTTCACACCTAGTTTAGCACCCGCCTTGGCGCATTTTGCATTTTGCATTGCATTTCCCCTTTAGCACTTAATTAGTCAAATTAATTAGGTCTAAGGTCCTATTTCACCATTCTCCACATCATAAAGTTGGGCCCTTTTCATTAAAGTGTGCCCCTTTCATTTTATTCTTCCAATACATCATTTAATCAAAAACCCTGATTAGGTCCTATTTTGAACTTGGGGGCTTGATTTCGGGGGTCAAAACATCTCGAAATCAGCTGTAACTTCGGGATTCTCTCTAAAATCATCATATCCGATGGCCCTGAAAATTTGGTGAAAAGTTGTCGGGACCATGGCGCCCGGCGTGCACATGGTCCCGGACATTTTTCCCAAAATTTTAGGAGCACGACCCAATCATAAAATAAAGCTTAACCCCAAGAAATTGGCGAGATATTCAATCTCTAGGTCGGCCAAAAGTTGGAATTAAGACCTAGGGTTTCATATATAAGAGCTCTCTTTCTTCATTTGAAAGGATCCGATTTTGGTTTTCAGGAACCTCATATGTAGCAAAAGGGCAGATCTTGGAAGACTTCAACAACATTCAACATCCTTCTATCAAGCATTTATCAATTTCATTCATCCATTTAGGGCTTGGAAGACATTGAAGAACAATAGGAGATTACCGACTGAAGATTGGCTTGTACTCCTCCCTTGAGGGTTGGGTATGATTTCATGTTGTTTTCATGTCTTTGCATAAGCTTCAATATATCTTTTATTCATGCTTTAGATCACTTTGCATCTTGATTTAGAGCATTTACATCATCATTTACAAGCAATTAGGGTTTACTTTCTAGGTTGCTCTAGTTTGCTTTCTTGCATTTAAGGACCTTGCACACACACTAGGTCTGCACACACAATACATTTTACAATACAACTTGGCTATTCGTGGAGGTGGAAATCACCGAAGCAAGGGTTTGACTAAGGCAAAACCCTATATAGCCACCCAAAACACCTTTTCAGATATAAGTGCAGGTTTCAGGATTCGGACGACGCCGCAAGTTGCAGATCCGAAAGAAGCTGACGGAGACGGGACCACACACCAAGTTTCAGAGCAAAAGACCAGGACAGGGGCGTGGGGCGCCCTGGTCCTGCCAGGACAGGGGCGTGGGGCGCCCTGGTCCTGCCAGGACAGGGGCGCTGGGCGCCCTGGTCCTTCTGACAGCAGTTTTCAGCATTTTTGACAACTTTGCAAAATAGCAGTTTCCGGAGTAGTTTCAGGGGCAGAATCAGGACAGTGGCGCCCGCGCCCCCGTCCCGAACATTTTCACTCAGATTTTAACACCGGGTACGCATTTACATTCTTGTCTTGTCCTTGTGTTTACAGCTTTCCGCTTTCCATTGTTTAAGTTCAATTCTGCAATCTTGTTATTAGTTCATACTTGCACTTTGGGGTTAGGGATTGAACTTGCATTATTTTATCTTTCAATTACAACAAAGGAATAGAAATCCTAATAGGTAGCCCGTGGCTCTCTCTTCCACAAGAAGAAGTAGCCAATTGTGTGATACCTCTAGGCTCTTTCGTATTCCACAAGTGTGTGGTTGAAAGTGAGATTAGGGCATGTTTGCTTAGTGTCACTTTTTCTCCTACACACCAAGATTAACAAATAATATAACATTTTTTTTTCAATTTTCAATTACAACATTATTTCCTTTCTTAGGATTTTCCAAACAATATAAATATATCATTCTATTGCTCTGAAATTTACTGAATAACATAGAATTAATTTACTTTCCAAAATTACCAAAACCATATGTTATTCATTTTAACGTGCTATAAAACACAATACACAAATTTAATATGAATTAAAATATATTTTAAATAACATTAAAATATAATATATATATATATATATATATATCTTTTTCATCGTAAGGAGAAAGGGATAGCAGGGGGCAGCTACCTGTCAGTAGTGTCTGCTACCAACCAACCGGTAGTGTTGTTACTGACCGATAGTATTCACTACCCGATAGTGCTGCTATCTTAGGGTAGTAGACACTAGTGTCGGTACTACTGCTACTATACGGTAGCAGGCACTACCTGGTAGTGTTGCTACCTGCTCACGTGGTGGGTATTCCCAGCCACGTGGGTCAACAAATATATATTTTATTTTTTAAAACTTTTCTTTTAAAAATGATATCCCCTCCAAATACGCATAATCTCAGACCGGGTCACAGAAATAATAAGTAAATAAATCTCCAGAGTCACAAGGATTTCCAAGGTCATAATTATCATTTTATTTTAAATAACCAGAACCAAAATTTAATACTGGGAATATTTCTCCAACAAGGTTCCATATTTGGGCAAATGGAAGCAAATTACACACAATCCCTCAACCAATATGCCCAACACAAACTAATTCCACAATTCATGAACCAAATAAGAGAATCAACGGGAAATTTCATAATCAAAACTTACACACCCATTTCCAGAACTGGAAAATGAATTTGAGCAAACAAGAATCGATCTAGAGGTTGAAAATGGAAGCAAGGAGGTTTCAAACACAAGATTTAACTACATCTCTTCCTTAATTCACAAAACTGAAAGATCTTTCCACACATACACTCAAATTTCTTCCAAATCAAAACAATCTCTTTTAGCTAAAACCAAGGAGATAAACAAGAATCCAACCTCTATCAGCAATCCTGGAGAATGATTTGATGAAGAGCCCAACCTACAAGCTCAAGAAATTCCTTCTACCCCAAATGCCCAAAATTTTCATTTCAAAAATAACTGTCTCCAATATTTTCCCAAACCTAGGTTAAAAGGAAGTCTTTTGGACCCAAAAGTCCATTTAGGTTTAAAAATATTTTTCAACCAAAAATACAAATGAAAATCATTTTCCCAATAAATTCAATATGCACAAATTGCTTTTTTCTTCCAAAAATTGATTTCTCAATTGAATAAAAATTAACATTTCTAATTCAAAAAGCCAAAGAGGGTAAATATATTTCTATTTTCAAATAACATTTAACCTTTCTATCAAAATGCATAAACTTAATTTATTCCTCATTTAAAATTACCCATTTAATCGAATATGCCACAAACATGAATTGAGCAATTTTAGTTAATGATTGATTACACAAAAAGGGTCCTATTTAATTTAGTCCTTTAATTACCAATGCATAAAAGAACACATTTAATCTAATTAAATGCTTGGGATTAAATAATCAATTTTAATTACACACAAAGGGTCCTATTTAATTTAGTCCTTTAATTACCAATGCGTAAAAGAACACATTTAATCTAATTAAATGCTTGGGATTAAATAATCAATTTTACCACATGCACATCACGCAACCCAAGAAAGCCAACCAAACACACAACGACATTCCCAATCAAAGGGGAAAACTGATGGACGACTGACGACGCTCACTTGAGCACGACTAGGGTACAACGAGGGTCTAATGACTACCTAATCCAATTCCTTAGGGCCAATGAGGTACACTCAAACCTACGAATCCAGGTGGAGATGAACCTCGTACCCATGTGATACTGCCTATGCAATTTCTTGCACAATGACTCACATATGCATACATATGTATGGAATGAAAGTGTTAGCCCAGAGTTTAATAACATGAATCAGAAGAACAAATAAACTAATATAAGAATCTATGTGAAAACCACATTTACAGGTACGCACAATAATCATAATATCTGACTATAACATTTCATCATAGTAAATCAACCAAGGTCAAACCGAAATTTAAAATCTGATTAGGGCAGGGATACTACAGAAGGAGTCCATAACCAATTGACCACTTCCTCAGTAGAGCAATTAGTGGAGCATTCATGATTGTTCTTGATGAAGCATAAATCTAGGAAAAGAGGTTGCGCTATATTTTCTCAACAATATGACAGTTGTTTTTTCTAAATTTATGCATTGACTTCTTCTTTTAATGTAATAAATCATGCTCGCCTATTCCTTTGGGATGTGGGCTGATTAGTTGAAAGATTGTTATGTTTTTTATTATAAATAAAGGTCTCTACTTCCTCGCAAGGGTAGACAGTGCGACCATAGAGTTAGTAGTATTCTGGTTTTCAAACTTATGTGTATTGAAATCAACTTGAAATGAATAAGATGATGATGATGGTATTATGAGTTTATTACTTTTTATCTTTTTATATACTCACTCAAGGGGGGCCACTTGGTGAGTAGTTCATGTGCATTTGTTATGTAATTCCATTTTTTTATAGTTGTTGTTTTGGTGTTTGACAATTTCTACAGCCACTAGAAATAGTTCTTGTGTCTGTTCTTGCAGCCAAAGCAGACATAGTAGTTCATGTTTGCTAACCAGAGCATTGTCATTAGTAGCAGTTGCTTAAGTTGCTTTCAATTGTGAGTTTTGATAAATTGTTACATCATTATGATTCTGCATATTTCTTTTAGAAACTTTCCTTTTCTTGCAGTAAGATAAAATGACTTCAACTTGAGCTTAGTGCACATACAGTGCCGACCTATTTCAAGTTTACGTCCGTAGTCGATAAAGTAAATGAATTTTTGCCATAGAAAATGTAGCTACTTAGTAAGGATGTCCAATCCCTGAGATGAGGTTTTAAAACCCAGATACTACTCCAATTGTGAGGACCAACAACCTGGATGCACTAGTCTATATTTTGTATCCACTAAACTGCCCTAATGTTCAATGTTTTGACAATTTGATCTCATTTCGAATTGAAAGTTCTGCGTGTTTTAATTGATAATTTTCAAAATAATGATTGAAAACACAAAAGCAAGTAGTCAAACTGTTGTTTTACCCTATGATCTAAACATTGAGTGTATGTTCAGGGTTCAAATAAAGCCCAAATTTCCATAGGTATAACACATAGAAGACATGACGAGGGCAGAACCCAAGACACAGAAAAAACACAATAATAGAGACAACAAAAGTTGATATTATTATTATCCACAATCTATATCAATACATGCAATTACATATAGGAGGAATAAATCCTCATAGGCAACAACACATTAAAACTTACAAATTTTTCTAGAAAACCCTTTCCTACAATCACAAATTATCCAACCCAAAATTCATTCCCCAAAAACTAACTCAAGAAATAACCCACAATTTTCCTAAATAGACTTTTCTAGTTTGGAGCCAAAATTACAATTTAGAAATTAAAATTTGGCGATCTAGCGCCAAGACATACAATTTGAATTTCAAAATTGAGACAAATTTGAAAACTAGAAACTTTTTGAAAAATGGTCCAACTTTCGGCAGTCATAACTTTTGAACCAGTGATCGGATTGACATGTTGTTGGAAGCGTCAAAAATCTCTCTGAGTGAATAATATGCTAAGAATCCGCTCCATCGATTCCTACTATTTTTAGGACCGTTTAATGCCTCAAATCTAACTTCGAAGATTTTGTTTTTGATTTTTGGGGAAACTAAAACTTGAATAAATTTAAAACCGTTAATGATTTTAACCTAATTCTTTCATCAGTGTGCTTATTAATCCATTCTCAAGCTTCCTACAAAATTCAGGCTCCATCCGCCATCAAATTAAAACTTTCTAAAATTAGCAGTCAGCCAAAAAAAACAACTGGTCAATTCTGAAAGTTGGAATCTCTTATTCGTCCAAATGGGTATCCATAAATACAAAGGCATTAAAATAAAACAAACAAAAATAAATAAATATATTTGGGTGATGCAGGATTGCCCTTACACCACCAAATACTCTTGCATCAAACACTCGGGGTAGTTTGAGAAGTGACCTTGTCACCTCTTAGCTGGATGAAGAAAACCCAAATAGTCAACCTCTACTTTGGAAAACCATGATGAACATTCAACAAGTATTCCCTTCCACTTCACTAGATATTCCTCATAATGCCTATTTTTAGTGCTCCTTCCCACACGACTATCCAGGATTGCTTCAATCTCCTCCTTTTCTGAAGTAGGTGTAGGGATTTGACATTGTTCCATTATTGGTTCCTCCTCTGTGCCACCTTCATGATATTATGTTAAGTCCATAATGTTGAACACAAGGAAAATGTTGATTCCATCTAGAAACTGTACCTCATATGCGTTCCCTGAATCATGCTTCTTCAAAATTTTATAGGGACCAAACTTCTTCATCTTCATCTTATTGTAGGTCCCCACTGGAAACCTTTCTTTTCTCAGATGGACCATCACCTCATCACCAATCTAGAACTCCTTATATCTCCTCTTTCAATCTTCCTTCACCTTATACTACATATTCATCTTGTTAATGTGCTTCTTCGCCTCTTCATGTATATTATTGATGTGTTCTGCAAAGTCTTCTGCTTTGACACTTGTGTGCTTCTCCTTGTCCATCTTCCTCAATACTGGAGCGGTCCTTGGACTGCCTCCATATACAATTTGGAATGGTGATCTACCAGTGCTTTTGTTGACATAATTGTTATAAGAAATTTTTGCCTATGGTAAGATTAGATCCCATCCCTTGGGTTTATCTCCTACCAAGCATCTTAGTAGGTTACCTAAACTCTTGTTCACTACTTCAGTCTACCCATCGGTCTGTGGATTGTATGCAAAACTAAAATTCAACTCTGTATTCAATTTCTTCCACAAGGTCCTCCAAAAGTATCCAACAAATTTGGTATCATGATATGAAACAATACGCTTTGGCAAACCATGCAGTCTTACCACCTCTCTGAAGAACAAATCAGCAATGTGGACAACATCACGGGTCTTCTAGCATGGGATGAAATGTATAATCTTTGAAAACCTGTCAACCACCACAAATACTAAATCATTTTCTCTCTGTGTCCTTGGTAAACCAAACAAAATCCATACTTATGTCCTCCCATGGCCTCTCTGGTATAGGTAATGGTTGATACAGTCTTATATCTTGGCTTACTCCTTTTTCCATCTGGCACACTTTGCAACTCTGCACAAATCTCCTCACATCCTGTGATAACTAAGGCTAATAATAATGCTCACTAATGATGGCAATGGTCTTATCCCGACCAAAGTGTCATGCCATTCCTCCACTATACTTCTCTTTGATCAAATTATCCCTCATGGAGCTCTTGGGAATGCACAAATAGCTTCCCTTGAACAACATATCATCCTAGATTATGAAATCCAACCATCTCATCATGTCTAAAGTAATAGGATCCTTGCAAGTTTTCCAAGCCTCTGCAAAATCGGGATCCTCGGGATACAATGTCTTGAGATCATTGAACCCAACCACCTCAAACTATATCTTTTACAATAAAATTTACCTCCTACTTAAGGCATCTACAACTCTATTAGACCTCCCACTCTTGTGCTTCAAGACAAAAGTGTAACTTTGCAAAAAATCCACCCATTTCAAATGTCTCTTATTCAATTCTCCCTGACTATTCAAGTACTGCAATGCTTGATGATCAGTATACAAAACAAATTCCTTTGACAACAGATAGTGTCTCCATTTCTTCAATGCTTGAACTATTGCATAAAATTCTTGATCATAAATAGAATATTTCTTCTTTGCATCATTTAGTTTTTCACTTAAATATTCAATGGGCTTACCTTCTTGGCTCAAAACAGCTCCAATGGCATTACCGTTGGCATCACAATCCACCTGAAACACCTTATTGAAATCTGGAAGGGTTAAAATAGGTTGCTCTGTCACCTTCTTCTTCAAAATATCAAAACTCTTTGTTGCTCCAATGCTCCACTTGAACTCCTTCCTATCCCCTTTCATTGTTTTAGTTAGGGGTGCACAAATACTACTGAATTTTCTAATGAACTTTCTATAAAAACTGGCCAAACCATGAAAATACCTCACCTCAATAGCAATCCTTGGGGTAGGCCATTCTAGAATAGCCTTCACTTTCTTTGGGTCCATTTTAAGACCTTTTGTTGAGACAACAAACCCCAAGTACACCAACTCCTTCAAAAAACTACACTTCTTCAAATTAATCAACAATTTCTCCTCTCTCATCTTCTCAAAAACTCTACGAATATGCATCAAATGCTCCTCCAATGTCTTACTGAAAATGAAAATATCATCGAGGTACACAATAAAAAACTTACCTAGAAATTATTTCAATGCCTCGTTCATGAGCCACATGAATGTGCTCAGTGCATTGATTAGCCCAAAAGGCATGACTAACCACTCATGCATGCCTTCTTTGGTTTTGAAAGCGGTCTTCCACTCATCTCCTTCCTTGATTTGGATCTGGTGATATCCACTCTTTAGACCAATCTTTGTGAAGTACCGAGCTTCGCTCAAATAATCTGGATAAGGTCATCTATCCTTGGAAGGGGAAATCTATACTTGATTGTTATCTTATTTATGGCCCTAGAGTCCATACACATCCTCCACTCCCCATCCTTCTTTGGTTCTAGCACTCCAGGTACTGCACGTGGACTCAAGCTCTCTTAGATCAATCATTTCCTCAACAACTCTTGAACTTGTCTATTCAACTCTTCATTTTCTATTGGAATCATTCGGTGGCCTACCATATTTGGAAAACTAGCTCTAGGTCAAGTCAATCTGATGATTGATCTTTCTCATGGTTGGTAAACCCTCAGGCACATTATCAGACACAATGTCCTGAAACTCATTTAATAAACTAGAAACTTCTATAGGCATTTCTTTACTATCTTCCTTATCCACTCTAGGAATTAAAGCAAAACACACATGTTCATGTTTCATGCCTTTCATAAACAAAAGATATTCTGAAACTACTACATACCTTTTCATCCACCTCCTTCAAGGGCTTCAACTTATGGAAAACTCCATCCTTTGTTAGGGTATATGTGTTAGCACAACCATGATGTAAAACACGCCTATCAAACTGCCATGGTCTCCCTAACAACAAGTGATATGCATCCATGGGTATGATATCATAGAGTACCTCATCACGATAACTTCCAATCTTGAATTTCACCAGACAATGTCCATCGACCAAAACTTTGTGGTCCTTCTACAACTAGGCAATCCGATATGGATTTGAGTGTCTTTCCCTCTTCAGCCTCAACTTTGTGACCATCTCTTCAGACACTAGATTATTCATACTTCCGTTGTCAATTATCACATCACAACACTTATCTTCGCATTTGCATATGGTGCGAAATAGACTCTTTCTCTGATCCGGTTCTTTCTCCTCGTTCATCCAGGTTCTCTTGACAACTAGGGCTTCTCCCCTTTCAATATCATCAGAATTTTTTGATTGGGCTTCTTCATCTACATGTGCAAATCATGCATGGCTATCATTTCTCTTTTTTGTCCTTCTTTTATGTTGTGGACATTGAAAGGACCTATACCCTTCTTCACCATAATGGAAATGGGTTCCTTTGAGTAAAGTTTATAGGCCCATTTCAAAATTTTGCTCTGCATGTCAGAAAAGCACCTAAATGAGTCAGTTTGAATGGCTTAGTTTGAGAGGGGGTAAAATGGAGCTAGTTGATTTTCAGAGGGTAAGGCTCAAGATTCATGTCCCACACCTTTCATTTGGCCTATTCAATGATGTGCAACTTTCAGAATTCAATTTGGATAAGTTTATGAGGTACCCAGTTTGAGGGGTGAGCTGAAAGTGCATTTTAGGCACAAATGCAGTTTTTATTGAGTAGCCTACTTTGAGCGATTACATCTTTTGCCCTGTTGATAGTCATGGAGAAATTCAAAGTGGATTAAATTGTATGCATTAATGTGAGTCAGCCTACAAAATTTTAGGTCTTGACAAATCAATTTGCTCAGTTTTCAAAGCCGAATCCGTTTGCAGTTTGTGTGTTTTGGCAAGTCCCTGTTTCGACAGCTAGTCGGAGCCCTGTTTCGCATAAGTGTAAAAGTTGCCTCAGTAAGCGTCATGCCATAATTTTTGTTCCGGGATGATTTTGGTATAAATGATGAGCTATGTTTCAAATTTCAAGGCTCTACCAATCCGTTTGATCGGTTTTCAAAAGAGCTCATTTTGCCATCAAATTCAGTTATCCGCACTCCAGTGTTATATCAGTTAATGTAGCCATTTTTGTGAGCGCGACGTTTGCATCCTGTCAGTCTGGTGATCGAACTGAGAATTCAAAGATTTAATATATACTTAAAGGTACCTGTGTTTCAAGTTTGAGGGCCTACAGAGGTCGTTTGATATTTTTGGGAAAGGCATCATGTGTTGCCAGGACATTGACTTCATCAGGTCCGCAGTGTCGACAAAGCCAGTTGGGAATTTTTCAAAATTAATATCTCTTTGCTCGGGACTCATCTTGAGAAAACATTTGGTATATTTCATGCCTACATATCAGAGTACGTTCCTGTCAGATGGCGAGATCCAAAAAGGTGTTTTGACCGACTTGAAAATTACGTCTTCGCGATTAAATGCGAAAATTTGGCGTAATTGCCTGAAAGTTGTAAAATGCAGTTTGATGATCCGAAAATGATGTCGATCATTTCCAGAGGTGTGTTTGATGTTCATGAAATATTTCAGAGGTCAGTTGCATGAAAACAAAAAAAAAATTAGTCGGACCCACTTCGGGGCCCGACCCGGATAAATGCCTGTGCATTAATTTTATGGCGAAATGGTCAAAAAGAAAAGCATGTATCTTCCAAAGACAAGAGGGAAATAAGCTTTGACATTGAGGTCCAGTGTCCTCCTATGGTGTGGTAGTTTGAAAAGGCATTTAAACTTCAGCAGGATGCATTTTTGCTAGGCATAAATCCAATTCCACGACTTTTGCCAGCATCTCCCTCCCATGAGTTAGAATTAGTTGTTGAAAAGGTAAAGAAACTCATCGCAAGAAAAAATGTTTTGATTTGTTTTCAGAGGCAATTTAAAACTCTAGGCAAATGAAGATTGGCAGGCTCAAGCCAAATCCTGGAGTGTGGCATAGAAAGCATGTAAAAGATTCAACAATGTTTTTTTTAAAAACAAATATATTGGCAGCCATAAGGCCGAGCCAAAATCCTCCCCATCTCCCTGCTGGTGGTGGCTTTTTAAGCAGAAATATATTCCTTTGTGTGAAGAGGGAGTGGCCATAGGCTATTGGAAAATCATGTGGTAACATGCCAGCACATAAAGTAAAAAGCTAAGGGAATGCAAATTAATTAGTTGCAGTCTTCCCTCCCTCATGTGGTATATGAAATACTCCAAACTTCAGCTGAAATCTGTGTCTCTAGCAAATGCAAAATGTAGATGCAAACAGCAATAAAATCCCACACTCCATGTGACTTTGCCAGTGTACTCTCTGCGTTGAATGGAGGCAATTTATGAGTTTCAAATAAATCAAGTCTTCCTCCCTGCTGTGCATAATAATTCTTCCCTCCCCTACGTTGGAAACAAAGGGAAAAGTTCAGCAATAAAACTCAAGCCAATGTCCTGCATGGTGGAAGGAGTTTAAAGAAGACAATTTGAAATGTTGATTAGCAAATACCTTTGGCTGGTGTAAGGCCCAGACTCTACAACCTTTCCCAGCATTATCCCCTGCGTGACATGTTGAAGATGCTTAAGAAGCTTCAGCAAGTGCAATATGGTAGTTTTGATGCCAAATCCCCTTTGTGTATAGTATGTAAAAAATGCAGAAGACTCCAGGCTTCTACGTGGTGTTTGAAGGCTGTCGTAAACAAAAATCAGCAAATGAAACACTTCCTCCCTGCTGGACATGATTGCTGGAGGGGATTGAAATGTATTTTTTTTAAATAAAGGCAATTGGCTGGTATGAAGCCATCCCCCCCCTTGCTACCATGGTGAAACAAGTAATGTGCAGTAGGCTTCGTGTGGTATGAGGAAGAGGCAAACAGAAAAACTTGCAAGAAAAGGAAATCGCCATTAAACACTCTCAAGAAAAGCTCAAAAATGAAGTTCCAGGCAAAACATAATATCCCACATTGACTGGGAAAGGGACGTTTTTTATGTTTATATGCAAATCTACACAGTAGTAATATGTCTAAGCCATAAAGGCTTTTGACGGACGGTGTGTTGGGTCTCAAATCAACAGATTGGATAGGTTCTAAGGAAATGCCAACTCCTATGATCAAACCCTCCAATTGACTTGGCCAACTTATAGAGTGAACCTATTTGGTTACTAACTCTCTCACTTTAGGCTCTGCAGGACCTAGGCGGGTATACCTACTCACTAGTTGTTCCTTCAGCTAATGCTTTTTATAGCAGATTTAGTGTCTTAATCTGATATCTCCTAGTCTCAGAATGGCATAAGTTTCTTAAACAGATTGATTTTAGATGTGTGTATTGATCTATGTATCTTGTAAAAGTATATATGTTACACTTTGGCTAAATTACCTACTATACCTACTCTACTAATCCTAATGCTTAAAAGTAAAGGGTAATTGGTATGGTTAAAGGGTTTGTTTACAAATGACCAGTGCCTTTCCTCTTATTTGGGCTACAGAGTCTTATATTTCTTCAAGACTTATTGTGTAAACTTATGAGACAATTTTTAAACCCACCCCTTTTGGTAAGTCTGTCAGTTACTGTTTCTTATGAGCTCTATTTTGATGTTTATATTGTAAACCGCTTGAATGAGTTTAACCCTAACTTTAAGAGACCATCCAAGGAAGAAATACATGGAACAATTACAATTCACAAGTAAATCTTTTTTTATCCAAATCTACAGTATGAAACACAAAATTTCACTGGAAGAACACAAATAACCTTATCTCCTTTAGATAATATCACAAGCAACTGCCTTCTAAAAATATGTTAACTATCAACACATATGAGAAAGAAAATGCAACTGGTTATTTCTGATAAAAAGTTTAAAAGTACAAAATTGCCTCCACCTCTTGTATCTCTCTATTCTCTGTTTTTCTTCCCTCTTTACATTTTACATCACACATATATATGTGTTTGAATGGTTTTCATACCCCTTTGGGTGAAAAGACACCCCCCTTTTAAATAAAAATAATTCCAAATCCCGAAATTGCCTTAGTTTATGTAATTAATTGTCACTTTACAAGTTGTTTAGGCATATTAGAGGTATTTTAAGGCTATTTTATGGGTATATAATGGATAAATGGTCTTTAAATGATGTAAATACCCCCTTTGGTGCTTCACACTCCATTTTTTATGCCCATTATTGTGTTTATGTTATGGTTTCATATTGTGCAACAAATATAAAATATATTACTTGTACCTATTCAATATATATATATATATATTTAGAATTTTTCTTGCTCCTTGTCTTGGAATTTGGAATTCTAAAAATTGCAAACTTTAGGGTTCCAACACGGTGCTGTTGGGCGCCCAAGGTGGGCCCACGTGCGAGCACAGATCCCGAGGCAATGGAGGAGGTGACTGGACGGCGACTAGGTGGACCCCACGTAGGCACGCTTCCTGAGGCAGACAGGCAAAATTTTGCAGAGGAAGGTCGGCTTAACGAGTGAGCAAGTTCGAGATGGATCAACGGTGCGCGCTATTTCGCGAAAGGAAGATGCACACGAGTTACACCCTGCGAAGTTGCGAAAGCCAGGTGGCGGGTACAATTAGATGTCTAGCAGGCGGGTCCCGGTGAGGTGGCAGTGACATGGCACACAGTTGGCGCACAGGTGGCAGTCCAGTGGCGATGACGTGGTAGTGAGGTGGTGTACACGTGGCGGCCAAGTGGCAGTGACAAAGCAGATGACGTGGCAGTGATGAGGTGTCATCCCAGGTGGCATTCGATCAACCCCATCAACCAATCAGATCCTGCCACGTGGCAAAAGCGTCAGGACCAAATGGAGGCAAAAATCAAAATTAAAATCCATAAATGATATAGTTCAAACTATATTAAATTTCAAAAAATTTAAATGATTGAGCACATTGGGGAATTAATTCGCCCAGGGCTCAATTTTTGGCCAAAGTATGAAGTGTTATATATTTTCGAAAAGCTCTCAAAATGAGAAATCTGATTATGAAGTTAATTTTAGTGAAGATCAGATATTTTGGAAGTAGTTTCCACAGGAATGAAATTCAGTTAGAGAGGAGACACTTGGTAATTCAGTTGCAGATTTGATTGGGTTTCCTCTCCTTCTTATTCCCAATTCTTCTCATTTGTAAGGGTTCCAGAAATTTGGAGAATGGCTCCATTTTTTCATGGCTTCCAATTCTGAGTATTCTTCAAGATTGTACAGAGCAGGGCTATCCTTTCAATAATGGAGTTCAATTCCTTGCTATAGGTGTTCTTAGTTGCAAGTTCTTGTGTATGTAAGGCATGCACAAATTCACACAGAAGTTGTCTCTGGATTTTTATTTTCATTATATTCAAATCAGATCCTCAAGGAGGCTGAGATTTGTTATCTCAAGGAGGTAATTGTGATTGTTTGCAGGGATTCTTCAAGGAAGAATTTAAATTCTGTAATAGATCGTGAATAATGGAATATAGTTTCTGGATTTGATATTTTCTGTGAATGAGCTAAGTAATGCATTTATGCAAGGCATTAAATGTATGAATATTTAGTAATGAAGATGGATTTGCAGTATAATCTTTCATTTATAGTTTAATGAGTGACTCTGTCGCCCTTGGATAAGGCACTGGTCTTGCAAGTTTGGGGATGTTTCTCAGATATACATTTTAAAAGACAAATCTATTTCCCTTTATGTTTAGGGGTTAATGTTCTATCCTTCCAAAGCTCTATTTCACCTATTATTTGTATAAGATCCAGCCCATCTGTACATGTTATCTAATTTGGTGAGCTTGTGGAATGGTTTGTCTGCTCATTGTTGATGCAGTCTTATGTTTGTGATTGTTGTATTCAATGCATCAAAAGGGTGTCCCCGCCTAGGTCTAGCAGAACTTGAAGTGCAGGAGGATCATTAGGATCCTATGTTATGTTGTCCAAGCTCTGAGGTGTTTCATTGATTGAGATTGGCTATCTCATAGATAGATTTACAGGTGTCTTGGGTTATCACTTTTGGTGAACAACATGTTTAAATGGACGATTTTCTAAATAATGATTGCAAACAAAAAAGAAAGTAGTCAAACATTTGTTTTACCCTATGATCTAAACATTGAGTATATGTTTGGGGCTCAAAGAAAGCCCAAATTTCCATGGGCACAACACATAAAAGACAATTCAAACAGTTCTAACCTAAAGGATTGGATGCAATGCGATAAATTAGCCCACAACTTGGAATCTTTGTGATGCAAGTGTAAGCACCCTAAGACGGAGTACCAACTATTTTTGTTGTTGAGAGGTGGCAGGTAGGGGCCACCAGGACTGGAAGGATGACCTAATAAATCTCTCCCTGGAAGGCTACAAGTAGCCTATGCAAAGCTGAGGATTTTTGCCTTTTCTCCAAGGAGCCTGATGGTGAGTGTCTTGGAGGGAAAACCTTCTATCCCTTTGCACTGATAATTAGTGCACCAAGGCTAAAAGGGTTGCTTCTACTCTAACAACTTTTAGTACGGGCATCCGTTTGAAGCATCAAGATATAAACTCTATTAAGAGGTCTCCCATCCTTGAAAACCAAGGTTTTATATACTTGAAGGTACGAAGGAGAGCTATTCCTGAGCACTTCCATTGATCTCATTTTTTATCGAAACCACATTTATTTTATAATGGGTTGGAAGAACTTGATTTTAGTCATCCCCACTTAGGTCGTTCCCCTCTTACCTAACCTTATGGGCTTCTCGAGAGGGTAGGCCTTCTAAAGGGATTACACTACTAGAAATAAAAATACAACGAGTCTAGTTTTCTAATCACCCAATGAAGGGGAGAGCATACTTACCTATCATCTCAAGCATGAAATACATGGTGCTCTTTAACTTTATAATCAAACTAGGAGTCTTATTTAACAAAATGAAATAGCTCCAGCCCCTACAAACATCATTAGTAGTTTTAGGTTTTGGTCTTTGACAATGTATAATGTACCTGCAAAATCGAAAGATACAGATTGGTTTCAAAAATTTAAAAACCTGCAAACATAAGCAAATGCGCTAAAATAGAGACTATATGTGCTAAAACTTTCATTATATGTGCCAATAAAACTAGTCAATGTGCTAAAAGAAACGTCCTAGCACTATTATGTCAATCAAATGCACTAAAATATGAAAAACAAAAAATGCAATCAGATCCTATGGATGCGCAGAAATGTTTGGTGGATGCGCTAATGTGGGCAGTGAATGCTCCAAAATAGAACTCTGATGCGCTAATATTTAAGACCAATGCACCAATATTTGCAACAAATGCACTAAACTGCTTCTTCGAGCTAACCTGTTAATAAACTTGCAAAAAGATATTAAAAAATGGGGTAGAGCCCCACGGTGGGCGCCAAAAAATGTATGCCACGAATGTGAATTAATCAAGTAAAATACCTAACACACCAATGAGACATAATATTAAGGAATTAATCAACAAATAAAGTAAAAGAGCACTCTGCAATGGTATCTCATTTTCCTCTATCTCCAAGGACCTTGTTGGTCTGTTGATTGGCTCTCAGTAGCATGGAGCTCCAAGATGACAACCTGAAGAACAAGTATGATATACTATGATCTAAATGAAAATGAGATGAAAGATTATGATACTAGATTAACATGGTTGTTATTCTATAATCAAATAAACACTATGCTAAATGCAAAAGCTATGGATGTTGCTATGCTTAACATGTATGCAAAGCTTCAGAATGCAAGATTAAGAATTAAGGATCCCTCCATGAATGAAAAGGGGGTATTTATAGCTTTTCCAAGGTATGAGCCTAGGTGGAAGGATTGAACAGTTAAGATTCAGCCTGGAGAGATAGACAATGAGAGATGAAGAGGTTATAAAAGGCTTGGGGAAATATGACACTTGTCATTCTTGGAAGGACAAGTGGAAAGGGAATCTCCAACAAATGTCACACATGTCCTACAAGAGGGCAAGTGGCATGGAGGGGGAGAACATGTGGCAAGGAGACCATGTGTCCTTATGAGGGGAGAGACATTCCATAGGAGGTTAGGATAGGGGTAGTTTGAAGGGATAAGGTTGATTCAAACCAAGGTTAGATGGTGGATTGGAGGGTTAGGAGGGTACTTTAGATTAGGAGACATAGGACAAATTTGAATTTAAAAATTCAAATTAAGTGGGAGGGGATAATTAAATAAGACAAATTAATTAAATTTGCTCATTTAATCAAGCAAATGGAGAAAATGATTTATGATGGGAAGAATTTTGGAAAAATTCAATTTATTTATAAATAGAATAATTAAGGATCCATTAATTAAATAACTCATTTAATTAATTCTCTCCAGGCCAATTTTCAATGTATACAATTCATTTTCACCTAATTCCACCCTTGGACCCAAAATAAACATTTAAAACGTATTCTTTTGCACACAACATTAAATCTTCCATGTAAATCTATATTATATTAACATTAAATTATGAAAATTTTACCATTTAAACCATAAAACTCATTTTCACACTTGAATTCATAAGAAATATAAATTATCACCAAAACATCCAACCACTCTTTTGGGCATCCACATAGGGGTTAGGGTTTCAAAATGTTACCAACCATAGTATCTAAGGTAATTACTTAACACAATAATGAGGAATTGTACTTGAACAGAGTATGATGGGTTAGGGCTAAAAGATACAACTAATGTGACATCTCCCATATAACCACCATTAGGGTATACTCTAACCTTTGAAGCTAGGTGGAATAGATACTATCTGCGTGTAATTACTCCATAAACATCAAGTGCACCTATAGATGCATATAATAGTTGAAGCATCATAAAATTACCCAAGGAAGTCAAATATGTAATATCACCTTTGGGCTAAAGGTGTATTTAACTATTTTAGTTTTTATATAAAATAATTAATTAATATTACTCCACAATTGCAAATAAAATGAGTAATGTTAATTAATTAGTTAATATATGACTTAAATTGTGGGCTAATAAAATAAAGTTACTTATTTCCCTCCAAAATGCAAATATAAAGCTTGTCATAGCATGAAGAATTCTTGTATTAGTGCATTGAAATCTATAATACTTTGTGTGTTTATTGTTGAGATTGTGAGAAGAAAATTACTCATGAAATGTTACAAATAAAATATTCAAACTCAAGTTTTTGATTAAGTAAAAACAGGTTTTAAGGGACCCAAAACTCGATTACATTCGAAAGATATCCAAGAAGGAAACAAAACAAGACAGCTGCAAAAGACCAGCAAAAAAACCAGCAGCAGAGAAAGGGACAGCAAGAGGCCAGCAAGAAATTGGCCCCAAGCCCAGCATTACAAGTTAATTAAAAACTCTTCATAGTTTCCTCAGCATTCTGTACCAAGAGCATCATCACCTTGGCCGCTTCCCTCGGGTCATTGTTTTCCTGTCCCAGCTGGCTCTCTTTCATTTTGGTGTCCTTCCCAATAGTGGTCTGCCTAGTTCTGCATCTAGGGTTCTGGTGGGTGGGGCTGGAGGTTGGGGCATCTTCAATAATTACCAGGTTCTTATCCTGATTTTTCTTTTCCAAATGATCCACCAAAGTGTTCATATTCTGGGAAGAAACTTTAAGGACCTGGAGGTTGTGGTTCATGAGGCTTTTCAAAGCCTTCTCATTACGAGCGATCCGGGTGTTGATGTTGTCTTTTTCCTCCTCCACCTTCTCTTTCAGAGTTCTAATAACATCCTCCAAATGTTTCAATTCCCCTTTGATGAGATCTTTCTCCAACCAGTCCTCCATCTCCATTTCCTCCTCAGCTTCACTATTTTCTGTATCCTCATTTTGTTTCCTAGAGTCAGAATTCTTAATCAGCTTATTAATCTTATCTTCCAGCTCCCTCTACTTACCTTGTATACTGGTGATGTTTTCGATAACCCATTTCTATAAATTGAAGGATTCCAGAGTGCAGTTACGGGTGTTGTCCAAGATGGTGTTCGCAGAGTCCTTGCCCTGTTCAGTCTCCTCAGAGTTAGGGTTGTCATACTCCTTAGGATTCAAAGTAGCATTCTCACTTTCCGAGCCCTAAGGGTTAGAGTGAGGGTTTTCAGAATTACCCCCTTCCTCCCCTTCACCATAGTTCTCATCCTTATTTTGCTCCATTTCAGTATCAATGTCCTTATCCTTTTCCTCTTCTTCATCACAATGCACCTCCTTTTCCTCATCTTTGTTTTAGCTTTCCTTTTTTTGTGGGTAGGGGTGTTGGGTTGATCCCCATTCAAGTCAGAGTCTTTGCAGCTCTCAGAAATATGAGCGTTAATGATCAAAGGGTCATCCTTGGTTGCCCTAGCCTTATCCTTTAGATGTTCATATATTAGCAGAATGAGCCCCTGGTGACTAAAGGGTAAGAGTTAGGCTTTTTAGCATGGTCTGCAAGGCTCTCATTTAGAGAGGACGCTAAATAGAAGGGCGGGGATATTTTAGCCCCATGATGGAAATGGTTCAGAATAGTGAAATGATAGTTATAATTTTTTGTAAATCTGCCATCCACAGTGAAATACTCCATTAAAACCCTTAGAACTTTTTGCCAGAAAGGCTTTACCTACTAGGGAGTGTAGTAGGAGATGTTGTCCTTCTTCACAAGCTTTCCCTTCTCATCCTCCGACTTCAGGAATTTTTTGAAAGCTTCAGCTGCATACTTCCGATCCCTATAGAATTTAGTCCCCTCTGTCTAGAGACCCGTGACCTCTGCAACCATGTTTTCATCGATTTGTCAAATCTCCCCGAATAGGGTGACTCTGTTGTTACTCCAGCTTTTCGCAAAACCATAAGACACAGAATTTCTGCTTTTGTGAAGCTTTTCCATATAGTCAGTGAAGCCGTATCTGTGGAGCCTTCTCCAGACCTTTCGTTCACTCTTCCAATTTTCACATCCTGGAGGCTCGTTCTTGTTTAGGTTACCACCCATTATGAGCTCCAAGTAAAGATACCCACTGCTGCAGTTCACAATCCGCAAATAAGACTCTAAAAACTTGTTATTTCTGGAATTCTCATGTAAAGACTCTTTCGTTGTTTTGAAATTGCTGCTTATGGCCATACAAACCCAATGATTATTACTATAATCTTTCGCACACATATGATCTTCGAAATGATGCCAAAAACCACTCATAATCTATCTTTGGAAATCATTCCCCAGAAAGTAATCATGAGATTAACTTGACCCATTGATGCGATCAAAATATAATTGCACTTTAACCTCCCTTTTAATGTGAGTTTCTCCAATGTATTTGGCATCCTTCTCCAAATTGACCCCTTCATTGGCTAGGATATCCGCAATCTTATTGCCTTCTCTAAAGGTATGAGTAATACTAATGCTAACATAGTTATTTAAAAGATATTTAGCATTTTTAATTAAATTGGTAATATTCTAGGAAACAGAACTTATACCTTTGAGGGCTTGTATGATGTTTAAAGAGTCCCCTTCGAGCCAAATTTTTTTGAATTTGAATTCCTGAGCTAGCTGGAGGCTCTTTAGCATTGCCAGAGCTTCAGCCACATGGTTATTTTGGACCCCAAAAGGAGAAGCAAAAGCAGCAATGCAAATTCCTTGAGCATTTCTAATAACTCCTCCACCACTAGCCTTTCCAGGGTTCCCTTTAGCCGCCCCATCAAAATTAACCTTTATCCAGTCATATCCAGGAAAACACCAGACAATGTTATCTCTCCTATTCTTATTTTCCAATCTGTAGACCTTATGCATTAGGTCCCATTCAGTGAGGATGTCTCTTTCCATATCATTCATATCAGTAACAGACCATTGCTGATTATTCTTGTGAGGAATATTGATGTTCTCCTTTATAGCCCTGCAAATTTTTTCAAAGACCACCTGAGTATTACACTTAGCTTCCCTAAATATCCTATTATTTCTTTCTTTCCAAATGCCCCAACAAATCATGGGGAGGGTCAAAGACCAAAGGTTCTTGATAATTTGGCATTTGGTTGGAAAATTCCATTGCTAGATAATATTTTTGATACTCTTGTTCATAACCAAATTAACTTTCCATTTTTCCCACATTTTGCACCAAATATCCCAGGTAAAAGAGCAATGAAAAAAGAGATGATTGACTGATTCCCCCTCCTTCTGGCATAGCTCACATCTATTAGGGAATTTGAAACCTCTTCGGATTAAATTGTCAAGAGTAAGGGTACTATTACGAGAAGCAAGCCAAAAGAAAATGTTGACTTTAGGGATCAAAATGTTGTTCCAAACTTTACTCCAAATGGGATTGCTGGTTTGAGAAAAGGTGTTTTTATAGGTGGAGGCAACCGTAAATTCACCTTTAGGATCACTTTTCCAGAGGAATACATTATCAAAGTCTTTGTTAGGGGAAAAGGACAACAACTCCTTCTAGAGGGAGGAAAATCCAGAATGAATGTCATCAAGCCTAACCCACTTGTCCTCCTTCCAGTAGTCACACACCATAAGCCCAAACCTCCTTTTACACTCCTCTATAATTTAAATATTGTTTTGATCATACAGAGCTTCATTCTTCATCCAAGGGTCTTCCCAAAACCTTATTTTGTCACCTTTTCCAAGGACCCATCCAGCCCCAGCTTTTGCCACTTTTATGGATTTAGTAATGCTATTCCAAATGAAGGATCCAACAGGGATGTCTTCAGAGTTAAGGACCCCTTGGATAGGCTAATTCTGAATGTATTTGTCAAACCAAATTTGATTCCAACCTTTCTTAGTATCATAGGCTCTCCATAATTGTTTAGCAAGAAGAGCTTTGTTAAAGACTTTTAGAGCTTTAATCCCCAACCCCCCTTTGTTCTTTGGTCTGCACACTTTGTCCCAAGCAACCAAGGATATTCTCTTTTTTTCTTCCACTCCTGACCATAAAAATATCTTCTGGATTCTTTCCATTGCTTCAGCAAATTTAGCCGAGATACCAAATAGGCTGAGGGCATAAACAGGGAGATTTTGAAGAGTAGCTTGAAGGAGCTGCAGTTTCCCAGCCTGAGATAACATTGAGCCTTTCCATCCAGCAAGTCTTTTATTGAATTTGTCAATAAGCATATTCCAGAAAGAATTTGGGGGAGCTAAACCCAAGGGAAGACCCAGATAGGTGGAAGGGAGCATTTCCACTTTATACCCAATAATTTTAGCAATTTTATGTTGTCTTATGACCGAAGTATTCAAGAAGTAAATAGCCGATTTGTCCCAATTGACTTGCTGACCAGTAGCCAAAGGAGAACATCAATATTCCTTTCTGCTCCTCAGAGATGATGAAGGGAAGCACCGCCAAAATTCTAGTGGTCATAATTGTTACTACTTATCAGATTGCCATTAGTTTTATGTCAAAGTTATACTATATACTCTAGTCGGTTACTATTACTGAAATATTTAGTCGGTATGCACAGTCTAGTCGGTTACAGAAGAAAGCAGTCACAGAACGCAGTATACACCGAGTTGTCTACCGAGTATCTTTTCATGTCTACCAAGTAGCAAAGATGACACACCGAGTTGATATACACCAAGTGAAACGTGTTACCAGATTCATTGAACCTAGACATGCATATGAAAATGTGTTACAAGATCAAGGCACATATAACCGTTATCACATTGGAAATTGCACTAGAAGATTGTGTATGATTTCGAGGTCATCTAACCAATGAAATATTTTACATGGTTATAAATCGTGTTTGTAAGATCGAAGCAATGAATTGGATCACCGTCTTAAGAGATCTATTTATATAGCATGAGTTAAGGGTGTATGTATGAGTGTAAGAAGACTGTTACAGAGACACAGAGGTCACCGAGAAGGTTTTCAGAGAACAGTCGAAGAACAGAGTAAACAGAAGGGTTTACCAAGTTACTATATGGGTTACCGAGGTATGCTATAAGCAAGGTAATCTTATTCTGAGCACATAGAATCTGCTATAACATTTCAGATGTAAAGTTACAGATATTTGTAATGATTTTATTGTAAAATTGTGAAGTTGTAAGAGAAACCTTTAACAGGGTAAAAGACTCTAATCAAGTCTATAAATTGTAAAGCCTCTAACCAGGTGCAGCATTTAGATTAAGTGTTGTAAAATCCTTTAGCAAGGTAGATCTAACAGATCTTGATACTCCTAACAGGGTAAGCTATCAGAAATAGCTAAACATGTAGCTCTAACCGAGCACTCTTTATTATTGCAGTAGTGAAGTTGTGGGTGCCATCCACACCGCAATTTTTCTCTCTAACCAAGAGTTTCTGCGTAACCAAAATATATGTGTTATGGAGTGAATCATGTATGATTGCTATCTATTTGTTTTAACTTTATTTTATGTTACTGCACTATTTGGTTTATGCATAACAATAAAGTTATTATTCAAGAAAAGTTTTGGAGTACTGATTCACCCCTCCCCTCTCAGTACATTAGCTTTCCATATTGGGCCTAACAATTGGTATCAGAGCTCGTATCTTGGAAAAGGGTTTAACTGCCTAAAGAGAAAGATCTTATCAATGGAAGGCTATAAACAATCTCGAAGGATTGTGTATCTGCAAGAAGAGCTAGATCATGCTAATGAAGTGATTGTAGACATGCAAAGGCAAATGCAAAAATCTCTGAAAGTAAGAAGAAGATTATCTGATGATTTGCAGGACTCTCAAGAGTTAGTGGAACAAATTGAGACATCATCTGAGAACAGTATATCTGAAGAAACTAAAGAAATGATTGGAGTATTGAAAGAAAAGAACAAAGCACTGGCTGATCAACTAAAAGCAATGAAAAGAGAACATGAACATTTCAGCACACAGAGGATTGAAAATCTAGATTCATTGAGGATAGCTAAGGATAAAGAAAGAGATCTAGAAAGAGAGAAACAACAACTTGAAGTCTTAGTATCTGATAAAAATGATGAAATCACAAGGTTGACTGGAATTCAACAAAACCTATCAGATCAACTAGGTTGTGCACATCATGAAGAAATTCTGAAGAATGATGAGAACCAAGCATTGAGACTTGAAGTATCAAGGTTGACCGATGAACTTGAAATAGAAAAGAAATCCAAAGAAACAATGAAGAAGAGTTATGAAGCATCAAAGATGTTGGATGAGCAACTGAATACAAGAAGACCCAACAGAGATGCAGGACTCGGTTACAAAGGAAAAGACTCTACCAAGAAAGGAATTCATACTATCGAGAGAAGAGAATCATCAAAGCAAGCTGGAAATAGGAATAACATCAAAAGAAAGAAGCCTATTTGCAACTACTATGGAAATCAAGGTCACACTGCCAACATATGCCAAATCAGGAAAGGTAAGCAACTAAATGTCACTAAGTCCAATGGTTATTGTTACAATTGCAATAAATATGGTCACACATCTAATCAATGTAGGACAAAGTCTGTTAACAATTATCAGAACGCAAAATTCAAAGGGTTTTGTAGAAACTACAATAGATATGGACATAGTACCGAGAAGTGTTGGTTTAAGAAAAAGAACTACATGTGGTCTGCACACCGAGCAAACACTAGAGGTTACCGAACTTACACAGATCCTTACCGACAATATGCAGTAGTACCATGGGATTATAATACAAGGATATGGTGTGAAAGTTGTGGAAGATATGGACATATTAGTGATAACTATTTTATAAGGTTTGGAATGAACAACCGAAGATCATGGAGAAATCCTGGTATGGCATGTTTTCATTGTCACAAAGTTGGACACTTGGCTGGAGATTGCAGAGATCAACCTAGAAAAGACACTGAAGAAATAAAAGAAAAATTACAGATGATTTGGAAAAAGAAGGAAATTGTGTCAAATAAAGAAAGCACCTTACCTACTGAGTTAGGTGCACCTATTCCAAATTAATTGGTAAAGGTATGAAGGGACTGCATTCTCTGAAGGTTAAAATCATAACAGTTCCTATTCTATTATGTACTAAATTCAAAATCTGCATAGTTAAGATGTATTATTAAGTTTGAAATTCTATCAAAGTCTTTTAAAGCACTTTACAGGAAACCTGTCAAGTCGGTGA
Organism: Cryptomeria japonica; assembly: GCF_030272615.1. Lineage (NCBI taxonomy): Eukaryota > Viridiplantae > Streptophyta > Pinopsida > Cupressales > Cupressaceae > Cryptomeria > Cryptomeria japonica. Next base: position 307,836,351 of record NC_081412.1, on the reverse strand, counting down.
ATACAGGAAGCCTGTCAAGTCGGTAAATGAAGGAAGCTTGGTTACTCGATTAAAACAAAAAAAAGAGAGTAAATCGGTTAAAGAGGAACCGAGTGCATTTAATGTTTTTGACCTAACTCACACGGAGTCCGATAAGGTATTTTGAGTACTTAAAAGCATTTTTGCGGTCATTTTACACTTACCAAGTTTTCGAGAGGGCAGAGCAAGCAAATCCAAGGTGATCAAAACCTCATTCAAAGCAAATCCAAGGTATTTACATCAAATCTCAATGTATTGTTAAGATGGTTTACCAATCTTATCTAGTTGCCATTATCTGCTAAGTATAAAGCATCTGTCGTTTGAAATCCTGAAAGCCTAAGGACTCTTTACTAGTTTTTACCTGAAATCTTAAATGGTGCCCAAGATCCAAGATCCCATAGTTGTCAAGAATGTAGAGAAGCCCTCACTGAAATGCTCTTTGACTCCCAAAGTCGCTTTTGAACCAGATGACAAAACCGCCTTTTCACTCATCCCAGACAGAGTGTTGTTAGTCGAAGATGTGAGATTCTTCACCAAATGTTGTGTTGAAGAACTCGGTCATGTTGAAATCAAAGACACCTGTGATGAGCTATGTACCGATGGTAAATTAAACAGCAAGTATGAACACATCAAAATCAAAGGATTAACTGAAGCCCTGACCTATCCTCATGTGTTCAAACCCCAGTGGGTCAAGTTTGTTCTAAGCAGAGTTCATGATGATTTCATGTGGCTAGAAGAGAAACCATTCAAGATAACCAAGGAAATCATTCATCTGATTACCGGTTACCCTATCTATGATCATGCCCGAGCCCAAAAGATGATATCACAGAAGGAATTGATCAGTTTAACCAGAGTAGAATCCGATTACAGAGGACTGAAACTGAACAATGTCACTGATGCAGAACTTAAGTTTGCTATTAGATTAATTGGTTACTGTTTCTTCCAATCGGCAAGGGAAAATAGTGTACCCTGTGCAGCAGTTGACTTAGCTTATAAAATTGTGAAAAAGGGAATGAAAATTGACTTATGTGAGGTGTTATTGAAGAATCTATTTGAGAATCTGAACACAATCAGGAAGCTGAACAAGAACAACTCGGCTAATACTCTAAAGTTTGGATCACTACTGGTATGCATGTTTTTCTACTTTGAAAAATTCTTTCCATCAATTGGTAAAGTAGTTTGGGAGCTACACCGACCAATCACCCATCAAATTAATGACTTCATCAAGAAGTTAGGAGATAATTTCAATGATATCATGGATGATTACTTTAGTAAATTTCAAGAGAAAATGCATAACAGGTACCGAATCCCACCCTAGCTAGTAGAGAAATACAAAAATGATATATGTTTTGAAGTTGACACCGATTACTGTTATGTAAATGTTGTGGAACCGAGGACTCAATCCTTGTCACCAATGGGTTACAAGATTGACTTTGACATCACAAAACAACAAATTGATGCATTTCTTACATTACCAAGGCATGCTACCGAGCTAAAATATGGAACCTATGAGGAAGTAAAGGAAAAAGTAAAAATGAATATTGTAGTACCCAAAGCTACAAGAAAGGCAACAAAGATGATTAAGGCATTGTCAGAGAAATTCAGAGAAGACTCTTCATGTACACCTGTCAAAGGCACTCTTGCCATCACCGAAGAGGAATCGGAAGCTCAAGAGGCAGCTATAACACTGAGCACCGAATTGCCTAAGGGTAAAGTGTTAAAAAGAAAGAAACAGGACACTTCAAAGGCCCTACCGACTCCTCCAACAAAGAGACCTAACACAAGAGCATCTGCAGCATCACCGAGTAAGAAACAAAAGAGTGTTACTGCTCCCAAGGTAACAAAGACATACAAGAAATCTACTCAAAGACTCATTTTAGCAAAAGAGTCTAGTGATACAGAATCAGAGGATGCAAACAAATTCCAGATTGTCAAGAGCAAGAAGGTAAATATACATAGTGTTGAAAACTTTTGTGCTAATCTGAAAGAATATGGAGGACTTGGTTCATTTAGATATGTCAAGTATGAAACTAGAAATAATGATGAGAAGAGACAAATTGAAGAAGCTGTCATCTGCACTCTTCTAAATTTTCAGTTAGCTCCATTGGAACTAGCAAAGTCACTTCCAAATGAACTTTACTTGCATATTGATAATAGGTGGAAGTATGCAATGGACTCAGAGAAACAAATTAGAGAAAGAAGTCTAGTCCATCTCTTTCCTGATATGTCAGTAGCTGAAATAAAGGAACATTTGACAACCTACAATTCAAAGTTTCTTGTCAAATAAAGAGCCTTAAAACTGATGAATGGGCTATATATTGACGTAGAAAATGAGACAAAAGCAAAGTGGCAGGAAATCTTCAAAATCAAGGATGCCTGTGAACAAACTATAGTTGAAATCATTAATGTCATAGAGCACGATCTTGATGTCACCGAGCACGATCCTGATGTCACCGAGCAAGGTCCTGATGCTACCAAACAAGACTTGGCTGACACTATTCAAATAGATGAAGATGTCATGGATACAGAGGAACCAGAGCAGGAAATGATAGAAGGCACTACATATGCAAAACTTGTATCTAGTGAATCCGTTTTAGAACAAGTTCAACCTTATCCCCCGATCAATCAACCTGTCTCTACCGAAACTCCTCAGGATATAGCACAAGGTACCGAAGGTCACAAGTCTACAGCAGGAGAAGATACTACTCTAGAACAGACCTCACAAGCACCTTCGAGCACTAAAAATGTTGCAGATGAGACACCCAGTACCAAGACACCAAAAGACACCACAGAGGCTACAGGAACCAACCAAAGTGTTGCCTCTACCGAGCAACCTACCGAGGGTCAGCAAGCCTCCCAAGCTATTGTCTTGGTCCAACCGGCCAAAGGTAAAGAAAAGAAAGTGAAAAAGCATAGTTTCAAAGTTGATTTGTCTAAACCAATAGTGTTGCCCAATGTGGATATATCAAAATTAAAGGGGCAAGCACTCATTGATTTTGGTGAACTATGCAAAGCAAAGGTCGAACAAGAAAAACAGATGGCCATACAAAAGAAGAATAAAGTACTTCAGAAGGTGAAGACACTGCTATCAGATATGGTACCTACAGCTACAGTGTCTACTGATGCAGCCATCCATATTCAACTGGATGAACTCCTTAATCAAATAGAAACATCCAGAGTTGATGCATCTAAGAATTTGAGCAAGCTAAAAGACAAGGAGATCACTGCAAAAATGATAGAAGAGGTATAGAAAGCTCTAGCCATTAGCAAAGTCAAACTTGTCAAATTTATTGTTGAGTTGACTCCTCAACTCAAGCACATTCATTATTTATTTCAGAAACTCTGCACATTTTCTTTATTCATTAAAGACATTAAGAATAAAACAGAGACAATTGAGAAATCACCGATCTCTCAAGCAAGTTGACCACAGAGCCAAATTCAATTCAGACTTTTTATACAAGGTTACAACATCTCATGGCTCAACAAATGGACTTAAGAAATGAAGAACACAAGATCCGGAAGGACATAATGACACTTCAGACATTATTCCTTCCTCATCTTTCATCCGTCCAAGAGCAAATCAACCGAGCCACATACTTGTCTACTACACAAGAGGGAAGCACTATTGATGGCTTAATATCACTATTCGCTGATATTCATGCGCAAAATTCTTTAATGGACAGTGTAAAGGATACACTCTCTGTCGCTCTCACCGACGCCCGAAACAAGTACAAATCCATTTTTGACCAATTACCGCCCCCGGATGGATATTAATTTTTTGATGTTTGTCAAAAAGGGGGAGTGATACAATATATTTGGGGAGTGATACAGTTTTGATACAGTATTGAGAGAACGATATAGTATTCAGAGTATAGTATACAGGGGGAGTATACCGAGCAGAATAAGCAGAGTATCCAAGAGCAGTATACAGGACAATAAGCAAAGCACACAAGAATAGAACCGAGCATGCAAAATCAGAGTTTTGTACAGTATAATGATAAGGGGATTATATATGAATATACTATTGACTATTGTATATACTGTCAGTATAGACATTTTGCAAAGTATATAGATTTTTGAGTTATAACTTTGAAAGTAGTTTTTGTCAAACATCTCAACTAATGTCAAAAGGGGAGATTGTTACTACTTATCAAATTTCCATTAGTTTTATGTCAAAGTTATACTATATACTCTAGTTGGTTACTATTACCGAAATATTCAGTCGGTATGCATAGTCTAGTCGGTTACAGAAGAAAGCAGTCTTAGAACGCAGTATACACCGAGTTGTCTACCGAGTATCTTTTGATGTCTACCGAGCAGCAAAGATGACACACCGAGTTGATATACACCAAGTGAAACGTGTTACCAGATTCATTGAACCTGGACATGCATATGAAAATGTGTTACAAGATCGAGGCACATCTAACCGTTATCACATTGGAAATTGCACTAGAATATTGTGTATGATTTCGAGGTCATCTAACCAATGAAATATTTTACATGGTTATAAATCATGTTTGTAAGATTGAAGCAATGAATTGGATCACCATCTTAAGAGATCTATTTATACAGCATGAGTTAAGGGTGTATGTATGAGTGTAAGAAGACTGTTACAGAGACACAGAGGTCACCAAGAAGGTTTTCAGAGAACAGTCGAAGAACAGAGTAAATAGAAGGGTTTATTGAGTTACTATATGGGTTACCGAGGTATGCTATAAGCAAGGTAATCTTATTCTGAGCACATAGAATCTGCTATAACATTTCAGATGTGAAGCTGCAAATATTTGTAATGATTTTATTGTAAAATTGTGAAGTTGTAAGAGAAACCTTTAACAGGGTAAAAGACTCTAATCAAGTCTATAAATTGTAAAGCCTCTAACCAGGTGCAGCATTTAGATTAAGTGTTGTAAAATCCTTTAGCAAGGTAGATCTAACATATCTTGATACTCCTAATAGGGTAAGCTATTAGAAATAGCTAAACATGTAGCTCTAATTGAGCACTCTTTATTATTGCAGTAGTGAAGTTGTGGCTGCCATCCCCACCGTAGTTTTTCTCTCTAACCAAGAGTTTCTGCGTAACCAAAATATATGTGTTATGGAGTGAATCATGTATGATTGTTATCTATTTGTTTTAACTTTATTTTATGTTATTGCACTATTTGGTTGATGCATAACACTAAAGTTATTATTCAAGAAAATTTTTGGAGTACTGATTCACCCCTCCCCTCTCAATACATTAGCTTTCCATATTGGGCCTAAGTTTTAAAGAAATTGGTAGGATATCCAGTAATCAGAATAGAGAACATAGGAGTGGTGATCAACTCTCTAATTATTTTGGTTACCTTTTCATCAAAACCAAAAGCCCCCATGATTTTGAAGAGAACATCCCACTCCACTCTATCATAAGCCTTCACCAAATCCAACTTTATCAAGAAGCCTTCTTTTTTAGCAGCACTGAGGGAATGAATGTTCTCATGAACAAGAATAATTGAGTCCAGAATCTGCCTACCAGGAACAAAACCTTTTTGCTCCTCAGAGATGATGAAGGGAAGCGCCGCCAAAATTCTAGTGGTCATAACTTTGGATATGATTTTGTAGAAAGAGTTACATAGGCTAATTGGCCTAAAATTTCCCATAGAGTCCGCCCCAGCAAATTTGGGGATTAGGGCTATAAAAGTGGAGTTGAGTTCCTTAAGGATTCTTCTAGATCCAAAGAATTCTTTGACCACATTAACCGTGTCTTCCCCCACAATATGCCAGAATTCTTGGAAGAAAAACAAAGGGAAACCGTCAGGACCTGGAGCTTTATCCCCTTGAAACGAAAAGATAGCTTTTTTAATTTCTCCAGCAGACGGGATAGCAGTAAGGGCCTTATTCTGAATAGGGTTAATGACCTTAGGAATGATATTAACCAAATTGAGTTGGTGGGTATGATCAATGTCCTTGTTACTAGTAAGGAGCTGATTGAAGAATCTGACAGCTTCATCCCTGATTTCATCCTTATTAAGTAGAGTGCTATTTTCAACAATCAATCTTGTGATTCTATTCACTGCCTTGTGTTTTAGAGAGGTCATATGGAAAAATTTAGTGTTTCTGTCCCCTTACTTCAACCATATAGCCCTAGATCTCTGCCTCCAATAGATTTCTTCCCTAAAGATAATGTTGTGGAGTTTGACAAGAACATCATCTTCCATGGCTTTGGAATACTTTTTGTAGCCTTCTTTCTGTATTGAATTTTGTATCTAGTCCAGTTCCTCCTTTAGTTTTTTCTTTGAATCAAAGATATCACCAGAGACCTTCTTGTTCCAAGTCTTCATATTGGTTTTGATGTTTTTAAGTTTTTTAGCAACTTTATACATGGTAGTTCCATTGACATCAAGATTCCACCAGTTAGCAATAGAGTTTTCAAGATTAGGGTGGGAGGTCCACATCTTTTCGAACCGAAAAGGGAATCTCTGATTATTCTTAAAATTCTCAGCAACAAAAGAGATGGGATAATGGTATGACCCAATTCTATTAATAACAGAAAGGGAGCATCTATGAGAAAGAATCCAATAATTAGTAACAAGGGATCTATCAAGTCTTACCTGGATGAGATATTCACCATCCCTTCGGTTAGACCAAGTGTAGGAAGCCCCGTTGAGATCCATATCAATGAGAGAATTATCATTAATAAAGTCCATCAGGTCAGATCTGTTGTCTGGTTGAGCCTGATTGCCTCCAAATTTTTCAATGTCTTGCAGAGGAGTATTGAAATCTCCCATCACAACCCAGTTGTTCAGAGGGAAGGAATTTCTTTTATGCTAAATTTTATTCTAGAATTTACTTCTAGCGGATTTGGAGTTAGGGGCATAGATATTAGTGATGACACATTCCTTACCATCAATGATGCTTTTAGCTTTTAGGGATAAAATATTGTCATCAACATCAATCATATCTCCAGAGGTTGTGATTTTATTCTAGAATATAGCAACCCCTCCAGAGGCTCCATTCGAGCTACTGCCACAAGCCCCTCCATTTTTGAAAAACTTTAATTTCTCCACTTTCTCTTTACTCATTTTGGTTTCCTGAACCAGGATAATATTCGAATTTTGATCTCAAATGAGGTTCCTTAATATATCCTATTTATTGAGACCATTTAGGCCTCTGATATTCCAAGATATTACCTTCATTTGGAAGCCTGGGGGCAGGATTCCTTGATAGTTCGTTGCCTTCCATCAGCTATGTTTTGCTTACTCTCCTGGTCCCTATGCCATTTCATAGTTTTGCATCCCGGTGGGGATCTTGAAGCCCCAAAATCAACCTTCGATCTAGTTCTGGTTTTTACTCCATTAAGGCCTCCTACCTTCTTGGTTTTAATTTTCTTTCCATTTCCTGTTGTGTTTTCTTCTTGTTCTTCTCTAGACTCATCTTGCATGTTACTCCATAGGTCATCTCTTTTCTGGGATGATGTAGTCATATCGACTCCTATGTTCTGGAATAAGGCATTTAAGTTTACCTGCGGTGACCCAAACTTGTTACTCCTTCCCAGTTTTATTTCATGTTCTTGAAAATCATCCTCTAAACAGAGTTCATCTTTTTTCGATATAGGTTCCTGAAAAGCCTCAGGATGAGAATCAGTGATATTCTCAATCTCACCATCTTCAAGTGTCTCTTCACTAATTTCATTCTCCTTCACCTGTGTTTGTTGAGCCTCAAAGGTATTGACTGTTTTAATCTCAAACTCCCTAGTTTCATTCTTTTTATTCCCCTTCAAAGGGGTGTTCTTAGGAGAGTCAGTGCTATCTGCTTCTAGGTGTTCAGATATATTAACCGAGTTTCCACTTTTTCCTTCTAACTTGTTACAGTCTTTGTTATTATTTTTTTCTTTCCATAAATGTTTATGAATATTTGTCATCACAGGTTTTTTAGGGTTGTTGGGGCAAGCCTTAGCCCAGTGACCTACTTTTTTGCAAGAAAAGCAAACAAAGGGGAGAGATTCGAATTCTATTGATTATTCCCATAACCCAAGTTTGGAATTTATGTCAATAGTGCTTGGGAGGTCCATATTATGTGATATGTTGATGCAGATGCGTGCATACACCAATCTCTTGCGAGTTGTTGTCATTGGGTCTATCGCAACAAGCTCCCCAAAGGAGTTAGCAATTCCTGAGAAAACATCCTCCACCCAGTATTCCAACAGTAGCCCAGGCAACCTAACCCACACCGGAGCAGATTCAAAGAAAGAATCATTGAGTTCCATGTTAGGAGACCATTTTCTAATAGAAAGAGAAGATTTTCCAAACATCCAGGGCCCACCACTTAAAGTAACTTCCATATCTTCCCCGCAGGAGAAAGAAAAAACAAAAAAGCCTCTAGGCAAGGCAAAGACATCAACCTATCCTTTCATTCTCCATTTTCTCTTAACAAAGGACCTAACATCCTCAATATTAGGTTGAGGTCCAACAAATTTCCCCACCAAAGAAAAAGACATTAAAGAGATGCTATGATCAATAACTATATCAAGAATCTCAATCGCATGTTTACCCATTCTATTATCTGATATATCCTTCACAAAGGGGAAAGACGATTTACCAGTCAGTTTACCAGGTGCTTTTCTTGCAAAGAGACTATTCCAAGGTTTAGGTATTTGCCCCTCCTTGATATTCTCTGAGTCAAACTTCACCACCTTGGGGCTCGAATCTTTAGAATCTTTTAAGTTTTCATGATCGGGAGGAGGGTCCCATATTTGTGGGTCCCCATCCTGCCTCCCATCCTCATCATCAAATGCTTGTCCTTGAGTTGCAGTGGATTCAGAACTAGAGGATCCAGCATTGTTGTTCCCTCCATTTCTTGATTTCAAATTTCCCAGTGCAAACGTTGTTCCCTCCACTGTTCCCTCCATGATCCTCGGGCCATATTCAAACTCAAGTTACTAAGCATGCAAGCATCTAATTGTCTTGATGGAATGTAGATTATCTTGACGGGAGACATATTGAGGATGTTAGCTGAATATATGACATTAGATTTATAGATATAATCGATTCTTCTTATTTTTGAGTGAGGATTTGGCATTTGGATGTAAAATTTGATTCCTTTCCTTTCTTCTAGTTTGTTGTGAAGCATACTGTTTGGGCATAGAAATTGATTTCTTCTATTTTGGTGTGTGGATTCCTTAAATTAGTCACTTTTTTATGTTGGACAATATGGTCCATTCACAGTGGGAAGATTTGGTTATTGATGTCATTGAAGATTGAGGAAGTAATATTAAATTTTGAGTTTGTCTAGTGTGGGCTCTTAATAAGTGTAAGAAGGTTCTCGTGACATCTAATAAAATCCATTTTGCATCGTGAATGTCTTTCTAGGTTGTGTGAACTCTTTTTTTCCCAATCATGGCCCATTATATCTCTACAATAACTTCTAAGGAAATATGTCCTAGGGTCATTCTTGAGCAAAACTTTGCTTGTGTTTGGTTTTCATTGGAATCCTAAGTAGCATAGCCAATCCATCTTGGTGCATCTTTTTTTTTTTTTTTTTTTTTTAGTATCATATAATATCAATACAAAATTCAGAAGTCTTGGCTAGAGAACACACAACTAGCTAGCGATTTAAATCACATAGTGTAGATAAAACCATGTGAGGAAGGATCGCGGGCCATATTATGAGGCCATATACATAGGATGCCGCTGAGATACAAAATTATAGAGATGAGGCCCATAACCAAAATATAACATAGAAGATTGACAACTAGCTAAATAGGAAGGAAGAGTCAGGATCATTATTGTCACCCACAGGGGGGAGCCACGCAGTCCATCCTAGCTCCCCCTCACACCATACCAGCACATTTCCTTTGGTGAACTGATCTCTGAAGGGGTGGGAAGGCAGACCTTCCAGTTCCAGCTCAATAAAATCCTCCCTCTGTTGTCTTGCCTCCATCTCTTGCATTAATCTCATTGAAGCCTACTCGAAATGTGTCTTGTTGCTTCCCATACGGTCCCAGGTGAAGCCATGGGAGAGCTCTTGGATGAATACAAGAGTTGTTTCATTCTTCAGCCATCTGTCAAACTTGTCTTCATCCAGTCGTAGAACCATGATGACCTGCATAGCAACAAGGTAACGAATGAGTCTCCTAAGAGACTCAGTGAGGTATCTACCCTTTCCAATAAACACATCATCATTCCTAGATTTCCAAATGATCCAAAGAATTTCCAAGGAGAGAACAGACCAAAAAATATTAGCACATTTCTTGCCACCTCTAACATAACCAAGTACCACCTCTTCAATAGAAAAACATTTATTATTAATTGAGATGCCAAACAATTTCCATACTGCTTTGGCAAAATGGCATTCAAAGAAAATATGAGGCACGGACTCAAGGAGATGACAAAGTTTACACAGTAGGGGGTCACCATTATTATTTTTAAGCGGCATTTTGTGAAGCAGGAGTTTCCGAGCAAAAAAAATCTTTTTTTGGTTAAGTCAGATTAGACGAGAATTTCAAAAGTCTAGTGTGCCATTTTTTAGAATCCCAGATGAGGTTCCAGATGTTGTTGAGATGGGAAAGAATATCTTCATAGTCGGCAAGGGTAGAGTACATCAGTTTGGCCTTTATTAGAGGAAGGGGGGATCCATCTTTCCAACAGAGGGAGGAGCTTGGGGAGAGCGAGGAGGGAGCGGGAGAGGAGAGGATGGGAATGAGTGCATATTTGAGGACATTGTAGGTTCTGGCTTGGGAGATGGGGAGGCTGAATTTGGAGCTTAGAGCCTCCCAAGAGATCAGGGTACCATCTTTCAGAATGTGTTCAAAAGTGACCAGTCCTAGGTTGTGCCAATTCAAGGCAGAACACCCTTGAAGACAGGCCAATTGTTTCCCACTATGAAGAGTATTCCACCATATAGATCTGCCCAAGTTGAGAGAACCCTTATTATCAATGATGCTCCTATTGCTGATGAATTGTCTGACATGGTTCCAAGCCTTCCATATAGACTTGAAGACTTCTGATCTCGTAGGGGAGATCTCAAAATAACCAGCAATCAGGTCCCCCATTGGTAAGTTCTTCCAATTTTTTGCCATTTTTGGGGTGGAACGTTGTATATTGTGTCTAATCAGAATTTTCCAAGGTTCATAGCCATCAAGGGCTTTACAAATCCATTTGGCAACCAGGGAAATTCCCTGGATTTTAAGTTCTTTGAGGGCCATACCCCCCTAAAGCTTAGATCTGACACACCAATCCCATTGACAGCATGTTGTTTCTTGTTCCCCTTCCCATCTAACCAAAGAAATTTTATGACTTGTTTTTGAAGATAGTTGAACTGGTAATTACTGAATAGCCAAGCTGAGTTGCAGTAGATGTTATATGATGACAAGATTTTTTGACAGACTTGGAAATGACCTATCAGGGAGAGAAAGTTCCTATTCCATTTGGTGAGTTTTTTATCCAACTTATTCCTGAACCACTCTCACATTTCTTTCAGATTCGGGGAGACAAAGAAGGGAATACCCAGATATCTAGTGATAGTGTTTGGTCCTCCCCATTTAAATTCAAATTTAGACATCTAGTTGGGAGGGGAGTTGGTCCATCCTAGCAGGGTATATTTGTGGAGAGAAATTCTACTGCCCGAGGCCTTACAGAAAATTTCAATGTTATGAAGGAGAGAGGATAAGTTTTCCTCATCCAGGGTGAATAGAATAGTTGTATCATCTACAAACTGAACATTGATGATTTCTTCTTTATTAGGGAGAGAAATACCTTTGACCCTGGAGGTTATATTGTACTCCTTAAGAACATAGTGCATAGCATCAATAGCCAGAACAAATAGGGTCGGGGCAAGGGGGCATCCCTGTCTAATTGACCTAGAAAGAACAATATTACTAGATATGTTCCCATTTACATCAACAACAACATTAGCATCGCAGAGTAGTGTTTGCACAATCTTACAGAATGTCTCCAAGAAGCCCAAACTTACTAACATCTGAATTATGAAGCTCCACTCTATTATATCATATGCCTTTTCAAAATCAATCAACAACATGGCCCCATTCTGTCCTGAGACCTTAGCCCACTCAAGTGATTCCCAGCAGGTCACCAAGTTCTCAAGGATATATCTGCCTTTAACAAAACCTGTTTGGGTGGGGCTGATTATTTTTGGCAGAATTTTAATCAACCTGTTGGCTACCACTTTGGCCAATATCTTATAAGATACATTTAGTAGCATGATAGGCCTCCAATTCTTAAGCAATGTCTTGTCCCCCTCCTTAGGGATGAGCTTGATAAGCCCTTGATTGATTTCTTTGCCCAAGGTTCCTTTGCTAATAGCCTCCAGATAAAGGTCATGGAGGTCCCCTACAATCCACTCAATGTTTTTCTTATAAAATTCCACCAGAAAGTTGTCCAGTTCAGGGGACCTGTCATTGCCCATTGAGGAGATGGCCTTTGCAATTTCCTCTCTTGAGATGGGTTTCCCTACAAACTCATAATCCTCAGCATTAAGCTTGGTTGGGGTCAACTCCTTAATGAGTTCCCTAGTAGCCCTATAGTCATCATTTAACTCTTTTGAGGTGAATAGTTTTTGGTAGAAGTGGGAGAAGCACTTTAGGATCTCCTCTGAGCCTGTAATATGGGTATTGTTATCCCATATAGCATTGATGTTCTCTTTTGCCTCTTTGACTTTACACAATTGGAAGAATAATTTTTACCCCTTGTCTCCCAAGTCCAACCAGTTTAATTTGGTCCTGGTTTTCAACCCTCTAATTTTGTGATTTTGTATCTTCCTGAGGTGGTCCTTGATTGACACCAGAGTGTTAGTAAGGTTTTCATCATTAGGGGAGTTCTGAAGGTTCATCTCTGCAATGCAAAGGTCTTCCTAAAGCAGTCTTTCTACCCTTCTGGCATCCTTGGCTTTCTTTTTCCCCACTGTTTGACAGAGGGTGGTCCAACTTTTAATGTTCAGGTTCCATTTATAAATCTTAGAGAGTCGGTTCTGATCTTTCATATTAAACAGTCTGATGAAGGCCAGGGCAGAACAAAGATCCTCATCCTCCAAGAGTCTAGTGTTTAAGTTGAAGGAAGGAGGTCTTGAAGAGGGGAGGAGGCCAGATGGAGAGAGGTCAATACTCATTATTATGGGGTGGTGATCTAACAGTGTGTATGGGGAGACAGAGTAATGATCTCCATTAGCACCTTTGCCAATATCAAAGTGGCATTTATTGAAGTAAAGCCTGTCCAGTCTGCAGTAGATCCTTTTATTTATTTGTTGGTAGTTACACCATGTGAACCATACAGTGTTCAATTGGTCTTTTCTTCCAGCAATAGGATCAATAAGATGTAGTTTATTAATCATTTTGTCCCATTTCAACCTTTCCATTCCCTTCCATTCAAACTTGTCACCACCTTTTTTGTCATTGGCTGATTCAACCATATTGAAATCCCCCCTATAATCCAAGGGATATCTTCCAACCCTATTAGCCAGTTCCATAGCTCCCCCCTCTCTCTATAGTCATTAGAGGCATATACAGAGCAAATTCCAAACTTCTAGTCTTCCAGTTGAATAGAAACCCATATAGCCCTGGCACAGGGGGATTGCCCCTAGTTGATCACTTTGTTGCCCCATTTAGGACTAAGTAGTATGGTTGTGCCTCCTTTACCCTTGGTATGGTTAGTATAAAAGGAAGTATCCTCCCTCTGGATACATTTAAGGCCGATTTGCAGGGTGAAGCCCATAGCTTTTAGCTCTTGTAGGAGGAGGCAATCCATGTTCTTATGTCCATTAAGGAATCTTTTGATGATATATTTCTAATCAGGGGCCTCAAGGCCCCTGATGTTCTAAGAGATTGTTTTCAGCATGACTCACTTAGTTGGGTAGGGTTTGTTTGCAATTTAAATCCCTCAAAACATTTAAGCCATTCCTCTTTATTTGAGATATTGCTAGCATCAAATGCAATAGAAGAGAAGGGTCTACCTCTCTTCTTCCTTGCCTCGGATATTTGTTCAAGGCCAAGGGATTCCTTCCTGGAAGCACTATCTTTACTATTCTTGGGGGATCTCTTCCTTCTAGATTTCCTATTTTTAACCACTGGTAAATCCTTCTTGTGTATCTATCAAGCCTTGTTCAAAGTTAGTGTTTCCAGGAGTGAAGGGGTCGATGATGATCCCCACTTCTTGAGTGGCAGTTTACTCTGCCTTCAAGGCATCAATAGGGGTGCTAGAAGTATAATAGGTATTACTAGCAGGGTCTCTCCTAGTGGCCTCTAAGTCAATGGATGCATCTAGAGGGACTACTGAGACCTCATCCATAGTAAGTCCACCCACTTCCCCTTCCAGGGTAGGAGTCTCATCAATTTTGAGTCCAGTAAGATCTTTACATGCAGACAATTCAGGGTCCTGGTCTGAGGACCTGCTAATGGTATCTGTTATAATTGGAGCACCCCTATCCATGTCCTCAAGGTCGGGTATCTACCACGGGGAGGCTTCAATTTCCAATTTCTGCTTAAGAAGGTTTTGCTCAAGAACTTTCCTAGCTTCAACTGCTCTTCTCAATTTTTCCATCACCAATTGTTGTGCGTTCTGGGATCTCAGGCACAAGAGAAGATCGAGGATACCAACAAACTCAGAGGGGCTAAAGGGTGGAGGATGGGCGGAGGAGAGGGATTCCTTAACAGCATTGTTGTAGTTTAAGATGGAGTTAGCCATTGAGGGGGCTAAGGAGGATGGGGGGGTCGGGTGGTTGAGGGGAAGGCGGTGGCAGGGGGAAAAAAACTGGCTGGGGGGGGGGGGGCAGAGGAAGGATCATGAGAAGGGATAGACATAGGAGGTTCAGAGGGGGTAGTCCGAGTCTCAGAGGGGGGAGGACCAAAAGGATGTGTCTTAACTCTGTTGGTTTTTTTTGTCAATAAAGGGCATTTACTTCTAAAATGGCCACTTATCTTACAGTAATGATAGGCTTCTATGCCACCCATGTATTCAATTGGACAGCAAAAGGTTTTATTGTCCAGACATATAGCAATTTTGGTGGGGTAGACCATACCTGGTTTGAGGGCAATGAGTAACCTAGCGTCAAGATGAGGGAGAACCGAGGGGGAGGAGTCCATTTTTACAAATTTCCCCAAGGGTTTTGCAACTTTATCAATACAAGACCAGAGAAATGGGGGGATATTTTTAATGGTTATCCATTTTGGACAAGATAGGGCGAGAATTTCATCATTACAAGCCTCAGGGTCCGAACGAATATCCCTAAAAGACGAGTTCCCTACCGACCAGAACTATTTATTTACAATCTTGCTTTGGCTTTCTTTATTGTCAAATTTTTTTAAAAACAAACCCTTTTGAATCATTCTACAAAATGAAAAATGAAACCCTAGTTTATTGACCCACACATCTTGCAGCCATTTGTTCATGAATTGACAAGATGGTACATTATTTACATCAAAGGCAGCAAAAAAAATAGCCGAATCCCTAAGCCTTGAAATCTCAGAAGAAATGACAGAAAGCATTGAACCATTAGGTTTAATGATGATGCACTTGGAGGGGGAGACCTCACCTTGTTTTCCTGCAAGATGGGCTTCATCTTCATGCTGTTGTGTGGTCTCAAACTTTGCATCTTCAGCGAATAGAAACCGCTTGCCCTCCACCGCCTAACTGAAGGTTTTTTGTCTCGCTCGATCATTCTCGGAGGAAGGAATGGTCAGTTTAACTTTGCTTTGGTCATCTTTATTGGCCTCCATTAAAGGCAGTACATGCACAGTAAATGCTCAAGAGCTGCCCAGTGAAGCCAGGGAGCCCTTGCACATGGTGGCGACCTGCAACCAGCGGCACCTCTGAAGTTTGTGCCCTAGTTGCAGAGCGCCCCTCACCTAGCCTGCGATATCAATATATTTAGAAAGTTTTATTTGAGGATAATACATTTGTGCATCTTTGTTCTAATATGGAGTTGAAGATTAGGGATTGGTATACATTCTTGGGTGGCATAAATACAATTGTATTATTGGAGGAGCAACGATACACATTATTCTAGTATCTTAACATTAGGTTTCAATGTTATGCATTCAATTAAGAAGGATCACATCAATGAGAGAATGTGTTGGAGTTCTCTCTATAGATTGGAATATCAACAATTGTAGTAGAAGTTCATTAAATTGAAGATTTTTTTTATAGAAACTACTATGAGTTGGGCACTTAGGATCTAGACAAATCTATATAGAGCATAGTCAATTTTCTATGCGTTTTTAACTAATTGTTTGCAATCTTTGAATAATAAGTCAGACAAACAAGTTTTTGTAGATAAGGGCTTTGAAGTTGAATTCTTTATTGAAATCCCTATAATCCTCATTTTAATGAATATACATGTTCAATTTCAGTTTGCATAAATGCCTCTGTACTTTATTTGCATGGTAATGAATATGTTTTGCATGTATCTACCATTGAGATTCATCCCGGTAATATACCACATCATTCTTGCAAATTTGAAACTCATAACTATCATTCACACAAATTGTTTGACAAAACAACTCAAAGGAAAGAATGTGAAAATTTGTTTATATATCATTAGGGATCTTATAGTGGTATTAGAGCCATAGTTCCTACTAGCCTATTAGGGAAAATTTTGAAATTGATCTCAACCAATTGCAACAGTGTGCCTAGTATCTCACTGAGAAAGATGAAATCAATTGAAGAGATTTTGTTAGATGGATTAAAAGAAGTGCAACAAAGTTTTCAAAGGTGTGATAAAATTTTAACAAAACTAGGAAAGCATCCTAAGGGTTGAAAGCTCTCTTTTTAACTAAAAAGAAAGAAAAAGACATTTCATGCAATGCAAGGATTCATGAAGGCAACAAGAATGATCTAAGAAGATAAAGACTTTATTTTTCATGCAAAGGGCCTTCGAAGCCTAATTACCAATGTACCAATGAAAAGGTGAAAGTGCTAGAGGAAGGAGAATAAGTCATGTAACGAGAGACTAGGAAGAGGGATTAGATAGATTGTCCATTAACAATTCAAACATCTCAATTGAGCTTGTTAGAAACTTCAATATTCTTCCTATCATTTCAAGAGGTTCGGAAAGAAGAACTTACTTCTATTAGTTATGATTCTTCTCAAATCAAAGATGAACCTAATTTGTCATGTGATTCTACTAGTGATGAGTACTTGCATATTCATTTGATCAAAGAATCTTATCTCACTAATTCAACAAAATAAGTTTGGACAAGTAGAATATAGGAGGAAGAATCAATTTATCTAGGTGAGGGGTTCACAAAGATCTTTGTTGGTGATCATATTTATATTGATAAACCTCGTGAAGAGATAGATTCCCTTGAAGAATCTATGTGTGATCATATTTATATCCCACTATTTCTACATGAAGAGTGCATGAAATCTTCGTGTGAGTCGGTTGATTTGGATGGTGATATTATTTTGAGAGTGAAGGAAAATCAGAAAATTCATTGAGTGGAAGCCCAATTCACTGTGATGAATTTAATCAAAGGCCTTATGATTTGCAAGATTTGAAGAATTGATTTGTTGTTACAAAAAGAGAAAGTTGTGTAAGTATTAAGAAGAGAAGATATTACTCATAAATACATTGAAGACCTCATTTGGAAAGCCTAAATTAAGGAAAGTTAAAAAAAAAAATTGCAAGCGGAATCACTGGTACTCAACTATGCACAATAAAAGAAGCATTAGAAAGAGTGAAATTAGATTACTTGCAATTGATCAAGGACAAAGATCTTGCAATCAAGTTTGTTGAAGAGAAGGAAAAAGAGCTTGGTGAACTTTTCTTACAACTAATTATGGCTCATTATTCTTTACATGGAGAAGAGAATTAGATATCTTTTATAGTCACTATTAAGGAACGTGAAGATAATACTAAGACTATGGAGATCATGCAAATTGTTGAAGGGATCAATGCACTTGGTAAGGATGAATTAATGCACAGTGATTCTAGTATGTTCCATTCTAACAGGATTCAATATGTTTATAGTGAACTATAACAAGAACCTAAACTCTCACATTTTGAGGGCCAATCTTCTCGTGATAATGTAATCTGTAGCCATGAGAAAGTTGTTTTAATAGGGTTTTAATGTGGTTTTCAAAGTGACTCTTGTTGGTTCAACAATTGATAATGATCATTCACATTCAGAAGTAGGTGTGCATGAAGACACCATTGAAAGGGATGAATAAAATGAAGTCTCTACAAGTATAAACAATGGTATATTGTCTTTATATAATTTTGATGATCATAGGGTGATAGATATGATATATGTAGATTACTTGGTTCATGATTATATGATTAAGCATGAGGTTGTGCTTGTGGGACCAAGCTACACACTTGGTTTGACTTGCCACAATGGATTTATTATTCCTTACTTCATGAAAACACCTTTACTTGTCACCTTGGAGGGACAAAAGGTATATAAATACTTTGTTTTAATAAGAGGGTTAAAATTGCAATGGAGATATGTAATTGAAGAGCTAATTTTGAAAACTAAGAGATTACATATGAGAAAGATAATGCAATTTGATCATGCATGGTTTGTTAAAGGAAACACTCTTTCAAGTTGGTTAGCAAATGATTTTCTTCTTTGACTAACCAATAAAGGAGCATTACATATTTTAAGTTTGTTGGATTGGTTGAATTTAAACAATGTACAACAAATTGTGGAAGAGTTTTCAGATTTGGTTTTCTTTGGTTATCAACTCACTCATCAATGTTCAACGGTTGTCCTATGATGCTAGTCATGAAATTTGTAGATTTTACAATGATGATAACAATTGATTGCATGGCTTGGTATGCATGAGATAGTTACTATAGAATTTGGGAATTGATTAATGACAAGATTTTACCAATTCATGATAGAAATTGGATTCTAGAAATGGTTATTGTAGCATCTCAAATTGTATCCGCATATAATTTCATCCTCACCTTGACATTTTGTCTTTTAGTGCCCGATGTCTGCTTTGATTATAGTCACACCTTCCAAAAATCTACATTTTAAACTTCCTTTTTGACCCTTGTTCAAATCTAAGTCTTGATTAACATGACCAAGGCATTGGGGGCACCTAGTCCTAGCTTAGGACTAGGGCACCCCCTCCACCACGGTCTTCCTAATCAAGCACTGAATTTGGCCCCAACAATGGTCATTTCAAGTGGGTGGGATATTAGGTTCCATGTTGGCCTACTCCAAAAATTCAAATAGTTTTTAGATAATAATGTATAAAAGGAGGCTTACCCCTCCCATTTGAAGTCTATGATGATGGATGAATCTCTCTCAATTACACTTTAGAAAATTCAATTCAAGCGAGAAAGCAATCAAGCATTCGTCGAGCATTGAAGGAGAAGTCAAGTCAAGTTTAAGCATTCAAAATGGCATCTGTATACACATAAAAGTTGGCTATGAGCAATTAAATAAATATTTTATATTTATTTAATAATTATTCTTCTATTAAATAGTTAATTTGAAAAAATTAATTTATTTAATTCATTTTCATGTCTTTCTATTAATTAATATTTAATTAATTCATTCATTTATCCTATTCTTCTAATTAATTAAATATCTAATATTTAATTATTCCTCTAAACAAGTTAATTAAATATCTAATATTTAATTATCTCCTCCAAACAATTAAATATCTAATATTTAATAGTTATCTCCTATCCTATAGTCTCAAATATTAAATAATTCCTAAATTATTTAATCCCTTTTCCAACTCACCCTCCATCTCCACTTCATTTTCCCTTTGCCAACTCATCAAACATGTGGCTAAGGAAATTAATATTTCTTAATATTAATTCATCATTTATCTCCAACCTCCAAACTTAATGAAAATTGTGTACGTACACATATTTCATAACCATTTCCTATATTCTCTCCAACACCCCCTACATCTTAGGAAGGACTTGAGTCCACTTGTCCTCTCGTGCCTAAATTTCCTCCAACCATCTCTAGATTCCCTCAGTCAGCAACCCAGTCAAGGTGAGATGAGTGACACTTGTCTTCTCCTTCCCCCTTTCTCTCAACCTTCACCTTTGCTCACAGCCATCCAAATCTTTAGATTTGATCATGACCGTTGATCTAAGCTACATCATCTCATTCTCTCAAAGTCTATAAAATCAAGAGCTTCATTTGAGAGAGAGTTAGACTTCAAGAGACTTCAAGTGCATTTTGCAAGCTAATCATATGCATCCGTGAGTTTTAGTTTTGAAGCAAATAGCAATTATCATATAATATCATTTAGCATAATCATTCAGTATAATCATGTAGCATTTTGCATATCATAGAATCAGTTAGCTACAAGTTATCAGTCCATTATTCATATACCATCTTGGAAGCCAATAGTGCATTGTCTGAGAGCACACCATCTGCAACCAAGAATAGTGGAGTTAGGACACAATGAGACATAAGCCATGAAGGTAAAATAATGTTTTATTTTAGTATGTATTTCATGTAGTTTCATTGATGGAATTTGGATTTCCTGTATGCATTTCCATTTGTATTTTGTGAAACTGACTTATTACAGGTAACATTTTGAGGATGAAATTCAAGCTCACACATTTTGGCACCCATCGTGAGGCTCATAAGTCTCGCATGTACTTTTAAAAATCTCGAAAATAGTTAAATTAACACATTGGTAATGCAGATTCACACATGTGTGAATTCTGACATCGCTTTTATTCTGCAGGTTAGCGCATTTGCCTTTTATGTTAGCGCATTTGCAACATAGGTTAGCGCATGAACATTCTAGGTTAGCGCTTTTGTCTTAGAATTTGCGCATTTACATTACAAGTTTGCACATTTGTGCACTTGGTTAGCACATATGTCAAAGAAATCGCGCTTTTGTATCCACAAAGCAACGCTTTTGCAGTCTAGGTTAGCGCTTATGATCTGCAGGTTAGCGCTTTTGAGAAAAAAGATAGCGCATATGATAGATTAGCGCTTCTGTTCATAAAACTGACAAAATTTTCTTGCAGGTCCGAATGTCCAAGAAATCAAATTTTTCAGATTATTAACATGCATGTGCAGGATGACATTTAAGGCAAATTTTATGCATTTCATCATTTAGTTAATTAAAAGTCTTTATTTGGGAAGTAATATATCATATCTTGTTCATCTAGTTTAACTAAGAGGATGAATTGACAGCATGCAACTTGCATTTTTAGTATTTTCTCTATAAAAAAAAAAAGTTACACATAGACTTTAAAAAAGGCTAAAATGAACATCATGCTTGTTGGAGCAACATCTCCAAATAGGACTTAACCAATATTTGCTTTGAAAAGGATAAAAGAACGCTTGTATTTTGTGTCTCGAAAGTGGTAGGTATATGCTCTCCCCTTAATTGGGTGACCAAAAATCCAAACCCACTCTTTTACGCTTTCTTTACTTTCAAGCAATTAAATCCTTTAGAGGGCCTGCCTTCCCGAGCTGCCTTGAGGGGGCCGATGAGAGGGGAATGACCCAAAGTGGAAATAGGCTAATATTGAGTCCTTCCAATCCACCATAAATAAATCATGTTTGTGACAAAAGTCTCAAACAACATGTGCTGATAAGTTCATACTGACACTATGTTTCCCCATAAACCCTATGGAGCATAACCTCTATAGGCTGGGAACCTTCAGTATTTATAGAGCTGAAAGTGCCGCATGTATGGCCACATGACTGGAAGCCTTTACTAAAAACCACTTGTACTAGTTGCCAAAATCCTTCTAGTTGTTGGCGCAGGAGGTCAGACCTCTAAAGCGGCTCACATACATACAGTTCTTAGTAGAGATATAAAGTTTTCCATGGGGAGTTTTCATGGAAACTGGTGCTTGGTTGCTCTGAAGAAGTGAGTATCGAGGGTGGAGCTAGTGGGGTCAAGCATCTAAATATCCACTTTGAATAGCGTAACCTTAGGGGAAACCCCACGTGAGATTCAACAACTATTATCTCAACCTGCCATAAGATTTGTACTTGCTTGTGCATTTTATTTATTAAACACTGTGTCTTCTATGTCTGTAACATGTTCCAAATGGTCAAAAATTGAAGAAAATTATCATCTACAAGTGAGCAAAAATCCAACAAATTTTTGAAAAAGTTTGATTGAAAGAGGAATACAAAAACTTTCCAACACTTGAAACGCCAAATCAAAATCAAAATATCAAAACATCAATATCAAAATAATTCTTGAAGTAGGTTTGTCTCTAAACCATCACGTATTTTCAAACTAGCTCAAACAACTAGGTTACTAATCCAACAGGTTATACTCAAAAGGTTCTATAAACATCAACATTTAACAAGCTATCGATTCAACCATCTTAAGTGCAAAAAAATCAACATCTTTGTCAAGTTTCTCATCAGGATAATCAAATCCTCTATCATGAAGCTTGATCAAATCTATACTAGGTTCCTAATCTTGGATATATCTTTCCTATTTTGAACCTAGGTCATATCAAAACCAAAATTGCACCAACATTGGAATCAAACAAACTTGTAAATTGTCAAATGCTTATATGACTCTTAAGTATCACCTTAAGAAAAGAAAACCCAGTTACAAAGCTACTCAGAAAATGATAAGATTCTTGTATATCAATCGCAAGATCTTATTGAAACATAGGACATTTCTACACCATTTTCATCACTACTTACGTGGCTGTGACACAAAATTTGACGGGGAAACTTTACAAAGATGTTCTTTTCAACAAAGAGTAGCTTTATCCAAACGAACAAACAATAGTGGTAAGATCAACAAAGCATATCTTCCTAAACCAATAATCACCTATTGACTTTGTCCTTTGGAACTTTCAACAACTTTTGAAATAATCACATGCCAGTTTGGACTAGAGCCCAACACGAGCAACTTAGAAAGCAATAACAAATGGAGGAAGAAGATACTCCTGTATTCCATACTTTTGGATTTACCGATGTTGATGAAGAAGCAGTCAAGAGCACCATTAGAGACCTTGAGAAAGATTTCAAATTTGATAGGCTAATGGAAAAATTGTTGGCAAAACAAAAAGAAAAGT
The DNA here is from genome assembly GCF_030272615.1 of Cryptomeria japonica. Classification (NCBI taxonomy): domain Eukaryota; kingdom Viridiplantae; phylum Streptophyta; class Pinopsida; order Cupressales; family Cupressaceae; genus Cryptomeria; species Cryptomeria japonica. Next base: position 307,813,362 of record NC_081412.1, on the reverse strand, counting down.
ACCTCTTGATGTTGGCAAAATCTGGAGCTAAACTACCACAAGACTTTAACATAGAAAGCTTGAAACAAGGTGTAGAGGCAAGTAACACCCAAAACACAGATGATCCAAATAATGGGGACGTAAACAAAGAAAGTCATGAAGAAACAAGGAAAGAAAAGGATGACACAAGAAAAGAGCGTAGTGATAAGAGAACTCATGAAGAAACAAGGAGAAACTATGTGGATAATCCATTGTCAAACCTTACTCAACAAATACAAACTCTACAACAAAAGATACAAGACATGCAAAATGGGACAAGCTCCAAGAAATATTCATTAGAAGATATATGCCCATATCCTTTTGATAAAAATCTGAATATGATACCATTTTCGCAACATTGTGAGATTCCTAAATATGACAAATACAATGGAAAATCTGATCCTCAAGATCACATTAGGGAGTTTTGTACTATGAGAATGGAATTTGCTCATGATTAAACTTACCTTATGCATCTTTTTCCTAGGAGTTTAAATGGACAATCAATGGAGTGGTTTTCAAAATTACCATCCGGAATCAAATCCTTTGAAGAACTTGTGAATAGGTTTATTTCACAATACTCCTATAATATAAGGAATGAAATAACAATGTTGGATCTTTGCAATATTAAACAAAAGAATGGTGAATCCTTTATGATTTTCTTGCAACGATGGAAATGCATGTTTAATAGGTATCCCAGAGATGTACTTGATCAAGAAAAAATGGACATATTCATTGATAATCTTATCAGTGAAATGAGTTGTCGACTAAGGATGCAATGTCCTCCCTCTTTTGCCAGAATGATCGAGAATGGTCTGAAAATAGAGAACGCAATGGTAAAGAAAGGAGAACTATTTTTTTTATAATAATACATACAACAACAACAACAACAACAACAACAACAATGACAAACCCAAGTTCTGGTCAAAGAATAGAAATGTCAGCAATGAAGGGAATGACGATAATAGTACTACAAAACAACAACAACCAATTTTCAATCTATCAAGTCAATTCGCAAGCAATAACAATCTAGAAAACTATAAAGCTAAGTCCTTTTTCTCCAATCCGCAGAGGAAATCCACAAACATTGGAGAATCTTTGGAATCGGCTCTAAAAACTTTGCTTGCTAACAAATTGATTGTTTTGCCAAAAGCAAGAAGTTATGAACCACCGGTCAAGCCCAATTGGTGGAATGACAATCATTTTTGCAATTACCATCAAAATAAAGGACACCTAACAAATGATTGTCAGAGATTGAAACACCTTATCCAAGATCTAATCAATAATGGAGCCATTACAGTGGATAGCCATAAGACAAATGAATCATACTTGGCTTTTAAAACACTACTTCTAAATTATGACAAAGGAAAAACCAAGGTGAATTACACTTATACCTACGATGATGTAGTAAATGTGATTATTGTTAACGAAAATCCATCTTCAGAGCCAATCAATGTTATCATGAGAAGCAAAGCAAAGGTTACCTTTACAGGTATAGAAAAAGACCCAACACCCAATCCACAACAATACAATTTAGTAGAGCAATTACAACGAATACCTGCTCAAATATCAATTCTGGAACTTCTCAAGATTTCACCTATGCATAAGGATATTTTGGAGAAATCTTTAGTGGAAACAATAGTTTCAAAAGATTTGGATATAGATCAGTTCCAAAATATGGTAGGACACCTCATAGCTCCTCATTGCTTATCATTTTCTGAAAATGATGATGCGTCCTTGCAACATCCTCACAATGCTCCCTTACATGTTGAAGTCTCCATAAATAAAACTCGCGTCAAACATGTGCTCATAGATGGGGGAGCTGGCTTAAACATTTGTGCATTAAGTTTGATAAAAGCTTTGGGATATTCAGAGAATGCAGTAGACCTGAAAAAGAAAATAACCATCAAGGCTTATGATGAAGCAGAACGTTCTTCTAAAGGAACTGTTGTGCTACCAATAAAGATAGGACCTGTGGAAAAGGATACATTGTGTCAAGTTTTAGATTTGAACCTCTCCTACAATATTCTTCTGGGAAGACCATGGATTCACAAGATGCAAGCAGTTCCTTCTACATATCATCAATGTGTAAAATTTCCTCATGAAGGAAAAGAAATCACTATAATTGCAAATTCCAGTCAATATTGCAATAATTTGAAGCCAACACAAGATACAAGAGTTCCACATAACAGAGAATCAGTATATACTACTAAAGAAATTCAAGCAAAGCTATGGGAAACTTTTGAAGAAAAGCTCAAGTTAAATGATGAAGGAATGGGAAAGTATTCTTTGCAAAATTTTCCACTTTCCCCTAAGTCATGTGGAAAGCCTACAAATATTCAATCAAAAACATCAAGAAAATCAAAACATGTGTTTAAAGGAACCTTTGTTAGTGCTGGAACTCTTGAAGAGGAAAATGAAGACAAAGACATTCTTGGTTGGTTATACAAAGATGAAGATAAAACTATAGCAATAGCAACAGAAGTCAATATTCCCATAAAACAATATGGCAAAGGATATGAAATCATGCAAAAGATGGGATATGAAGGAAAAGGACCAATTGGTAAGAAACATCAAGGTATTTTAGAACCTATTTGTCCGCACTCACAATCCACAGAAGATAAATCCAAGTTGGGATATCTAAAATTAAATCAAAAGCAACATAATCATCAACAACAAAAGTGGAGAAAGAAATCAGTTTCTAAAGAAGAAAATTGGCAAGAAAAACTACATCAAGCGGCCAAAACAGTAAACAATAAACAAAAGAAGCAAGAAGAACATGAAAAGAAAGAAGAGGAGACTACCATCAAAGATGAATAAAAATCTTGTCAACAAATCCTGAAAATACAAACAAAGGCAAAATTTGGACAAGATATTCCAGAAGCAGTAAAAATAGAGATGACGGAAATCAGAGAACTCTTTGCACCATACGACATTCCAGTATGGTATAGTGGATAAATCTTGGATCAACATTCAGAAATGGACTCCAATGAATACGAATGGAGTCCAAATGTCTTATCCACTACATCAAGTAAAGAACATAATGAAGATCAAGTAGATGTCACAAAAGAAGACTTGTCTATAGTAGAACAAAAGATGAAGTTAGAAAGAAGGCAAGAAAAACTTAGAATCCAGAGAAAAGAGGCGTATGCAAAAAGGAAAGGAAATGACAAAGACAGAGAAGCAATGCCACAGGAAGCGCAAACATGGATCAAATATGGAAGAACCATGGAAGAGCTAAGAAATAGTCAAGTTGGACTAACTATTAGTCCAGAAGAAGTTGAGCTTGAAAGAAGACAAAATCTATAAAAAGAATCCACTTTACCATATACACAAATATGTCAACTCCAAAATGCAAATGAGGTCAATCAAGAAGGAATTTGCAGTATCAAAGATGTGCGTGTGGATACAATCCATTTGTTTAAGGGACAAATGTCAATTGAAGAGCCACTTGAGTGTGAACTACAAAATGCTAATATTAATTATGTTAAGACTAATTCGGAAATGCTTGAGAAAGACAATTCTCAAAAACATTTAATCTATGACAATACCTATTCTATGCCAAGCTATGATCATTATGTCATGAACGTTGAAACACCTAATGATGACAGTGATTATGATTTACCCCTTCTGCATCCTGAACTAATTGATTGGGATAATTTAGACAACCCCGAACTAAATGTCTTTTCCAATGATCATGACTTAGTCGTGTACCTTAACATTGTTGAACCCATCCATCCTAAGATATCTTCCATTGCAGAATCAAGTGATGTTTCTCATAGTCATGAGAATGCCAAACTTTCCAGTCGCAAAAGCGAAATAAAACAAGGAAAGAGACCTATTATTGAAAACCATTTCATGGCAACATTAGATCAATCAAAAGAGAAAACAAAGGGCATATCTAATGGTGAAAACCTCCTTGAGGTGCTAGAAGATGGAAACTTTGACATTTTTCCTGCATATTTTCAAGAGAGATCTGCTATCCTGATAGAACCAACAGAAGCAGTAAACATTGATACATCAAAAGATCCTAAAATGCTTCATTTTGCTACCTCATTATCATAAAGAGAGAGGAAAAAAATACATGGAATTCTTTAAGAAAAGACAAATAAATTTTGTTTGGTCTTATGCAGATATGCCAGGACTTAACCCAGATCCTATCATGCATCATCTTAATGTGGATTTAAAAGCAAAACCTGTTAAGCAGAAACTAAGAAAGATGAATCCACATATTGCTCTCCTTGTAAAAACCGAGCTCAAGAAACTAGTAGAAGTGGGTTTCATAAGACCAATTGCTTATCCAGAATGGGTTTCAAGTATTGTACCAGTATCAAAACCAGACAAGAGCATAAGAGTCTGCATAGATTTCAGAGATCTGAATAAAGCATGTCCAAAAGATGATTCCCCGCTACCAAACATTGATATTATAGTAGACTTATCAGCATGACACGAGATGCTTTCATTAATGGATGGCTTCTCAGGATATAATCAAATAAGAATCGCACCTGAAGATCAAGAGAAAACATCTTTCACCTGTACGTGGGGAACATATTGTTGGAATGTTATGCCATTTGGGCTTAAGAATGCAGGAGTGACTTATCAAAGGGCTATGATGACAATTTTTCATGACATGATGCATACGTTCATGGAAGATTATGTCGATGACATACTTGCAAAATCTCACACAAGAAAAGAACATTTGAACATTTTAAGCAAGATTTTTGACAAGCTGGAAAGATATCAATTGAGATTAAATCCAAAGAAATGTGCATTTGGGGTAACCTCTAGAAAGCTCCTTGGATACATTATATCAGCTCGTGGCATCGAAGTAGATCCTAGAAAAGTTAAAGCTATCATGGAGATGGAGTCACCCAAGAACATAAGTCAATTGCGATCTTTACAAGGAAGGTTGAAATCAATCAGGAGATTTGTTTCTCAATTGGCTGATAGGTGTCTTCCATTTACCCATCTTCTACATAAAATTGTTCCATTCAAATGGGATATAAAATGTGAAGAATCTTTTTTACAAATAAAAGAATATCTTATGAGTCCTCCAGTAGTAATATCACCAACCAAAGGGAAACCATTGTTACTCTACGTCTCAGCAACAAGTGTATCATTGGGCGCTCTCCTAGCTCAACATGATGATGAAGGAAAGGAAAGAGCAATTTATTATATCAACAGAACGCTTGTTGGCTATGAGTTAAATTATTCCTCAATTGAAAAGATATGTCTAGTAGTTGTATTTACAACTCAGAAGCTGTGACATTATATGTTGATTCATTCTGTAAAACTAATAGCAAAGATAGATCCTCTCAAATATTTATTGAGCAAGTCAAAATTGATAGGGAGATTAGCCAAATGGGTTATGATACTAAGTGAATTTGACATAGAATATGTTGACCGGAAAGCTATCAAGAGACAAGTCATCGCTGATCAATTGGTTGATGCACCTCTACACAATAACATGCCTTTGCACATCGAATTTCCTGATGCAGATATCTTGACAATAAGTACAAACTTCTGGGAATTGTAATTTGATGGTTCTTATACTCAATATGGATCAGGTGCAAGAATCTTTTTCATCACACCTTAAGGACACACAATTCCAAAATCGTATAGACTGCGATTTCCATGCACCAATAATACTGCAGAGTATGAAGCATTGGCTATAGGGCTTAAAATGGCTATTGAATGGAATGTCAAAGAACTAAATGTCTATGGTGATTCATAACTTATCATTAATCAAATAAATGATGAATATCAAACAAAGGATGATAAGCTTATGCCATACAAACAGCTAGTGGAGGAATTTAAAGAACACTTTAAAGAAATCACATTCACCCAAATTCCCAGAAATGAGAATAAAGCAGCAGATGTAATGGCTAGAATAGCATCTCTCTTACAAAATAAGGAGAATCAACAGCATTACAAATTTCTCGTGGAAGATATCTTAACCCCTACCATTCAATCCCAGCATACCTATCGAATTTGCCATATATCAAGAACCAGTCAATCCTTATATGGTCAAACCTACCAATATTTGAAAGATCATATCCTTCCTCTTGAATTATCTCATAATCAACGAACAAACTTTATCCGTCAGTCCTCTCGCTATACTATTATTGTTGATATCCTATATAGGCATGGTCTAGATGGTACATTGTTGAGATGTCTTGAAAAAGATGAATCTGAGAGAGTTCTTAATGACATTCATGCAGGTATTTGTGGTACACACTCAAGTGGTTTAACATTGGCTAAGAAACTTATTCGTATGGGTTAATTTTGGCCTACTATGGAAAGAGATTCATTCACCTATGCTAGAAAATGTAAACAATGTCAGATCCATGGAAATCTAATTCATGCACCAGCACAAGAGTTATATCCTATGACAAGATCATGGCCATTTTCACAGTTGGGCCTTGATTTGGTGGGAATGATCAATCCCTCATCTTCTAATGGACATAAGTTCATTTTGATTGCTACTGAATATTTTACTAAGTGGATTGAAGCAGTGCCTTTAACAACAGTGACAGGAAAACAAATATCATCATTCATCTTGAATTACATAATCTGTCGCTATGGAGTTCCTATGACCATTATCACTGATAATGGAAGACCATTCAAAAATCAAGATGTGAAAGAGCTATGTGAACAATTTCACATCCAACATAGGTTCTCTACTCTATATTATCCACAAGGTAATGGTCAAGCCGAGGCATCAAACAAAACTATCTTGAAAATCTTGAAGAAAACAGTCAATGAAGCTGGAAAAAACTGGCACATTCAACTAAATCCTACTCTTTGGGCATACCGAACTAGCGTCCCCACTCCAATAGGGGCAACTCCATATTGTCTGGTCTATGGATTAGAAGCTATATTACCTATAGAAGTAGAGATACCTTCTCTATGAGTATCCTTGCACGGTCTTATACCAGAAGAAGAACAACGAGTCTCTCGACTCCAGGAACTAGAATTAATTCAAGAATGTCGCCAAAATGCAACAGAACATTTGAAAGTATATCAACAAAGAATGGCAAGAAGCTATAACCATAGAGTCAAGCCGCATATTTTCCAAATTGGGGATATAGTTCTAAGGGAGAATCCAAGAAATCAGCAAGACCGAGAAAAGAAGGGAAAATTTGAACCGAATTAGCTAGGGCCCTTTGTCATAGTAGCAACATATGGATCAGGAGCATACAAGTTATCTACCCCTGAAGGTGATTGGTTTGATGAACCTATCAATCCTATCCATCTCAAGAAATTCTATGCTTGAGATATAAAGTCCTAAGAAAATCAATAAAAAGCATATAAAGTCCTGAGAAAATAATTAAAAAGCATATAAAGTCCTGAGAAAATAATTAAAAAGCATATAAAGTCCCGAGAAAATCAATAAAAAGCATATAAAATCCAAAAAATGCAATAAATTTAGACAGTGAAAACCTGGTAAACAGGGGCACTATCTAAAAAGTGAGTTCCTCCATCTATGAGATCGCTTTGCGCACCTATCCACTCCATCATATCACATCTATCGCTTCCATCATATCCTAGCTTATCCATTCCATCTTTCAAATCCATTTCTATGAACCATTTAGCAAGAAATATGCAACTTACCAATAGTTATAGATCTTTGACATACTTGTTGCAGTTGTTGTCTTAGATTTTATCAGAATCAATCATATTTGCATTTGTATCCCGCTATGGTTTGGATCTTGATCGATTCATATATCCATAATAAATTTTTGTTTCCACTGGGGGCAAAATCCTGATTCCTTTTTGCTAAGGTGATCTTTTGAAATCTTTGAAAAATCCAAAATATTCAAAAAATTTAGAAAAACCAAAAACACCTAGGATTTTGAAACAGATAACGAGCAACCAAGCAACAAAAATCAAGGCATTTCATCAACAACTGAATCATGAAACTCAAAACCGAAGAATCAATCAAAAAGTAATAAAGGATCATCAAAGATCATTTGTCAAGATGATTATATCAGTTAATGACCATAAGAACATGTGAATGACATACAAGATTCAGTGTTTATATCTTGATTTTATTGCTAATCATGTAATCTATGCAACTCAAGGATGTCCATGACTAGAGAAGCTATGATGGGGCATGATTATTTTCTTTGATTGTTATCTGTGTTTTATCTCTTACTATGGTATGAACTTGTCTCAGGATATGATCGGCAAAAGATCAAGGAGGATGTTCCAAGTCATGCATGAAAGGGGATAATCCTTGTCTGTTCTGCAAGCAATACTCAGGTCAACTCGATCCATTATATCAAGTTGCTTGTATTAACTTTCTATATCAAAATCCATGTAAGAAAGACTCAGGTCATCTTGAATCATTATGTCAAGTTGCTTGTATTTTCTTACAACATTTAAAGCTCAATGATGAAATCAAGCACTCTTACAAGATAGCATATGAAGAATGGCAGTACAATTTTTAGTTAGATGATTTTGGATTAACTCATTATTCATCTACATTATACGCATTCATTTGTCAGTTGCATTATAAGCATTTCATTTCATTAACAGATCAACAGTCATAAATCATGATTGAGTATACTTGGACAAACAAAAACAAAATTGCATTTGCTCATTATAGGTGCATTCATTTCATAATCATTTTAAATCATTATCAATTTCATTTAGTTGCATTTCAAAAATTGCATTAGTTTGCATTCAATTAAGTGCATTTCATTCCTCATATAGTGTATCATCATTATAGTTTACATTATCATTTCATTTATGATCATTTAGTTGCATCTTTGCACTTAGATTCATAATCATTATAAACATTAAATAAAAACTCAAAAACATTTTCATATAGATGATTTACATTTACATCATCATAAATCAAAAGCAAATCAATCATTCATGTGCAAATCTGTATAGATCATTGCATTCATATCATTTAAGTTAGAAATAATTTCCATTTGCATCCAAGGTCATCAAAATCGAAAATCAACAAAAGCATTTATCATAACATCATCATATGAAGTATCATCATCAAATAGAATAACATACATAACATCATACATATAATCACTACATCCATATAATCAAAGCATAAAGATCATCATCATATAAAGCATCATCATCAAATAGAGTAACATGCATAATAAAGATCACCATCATATAGAATCCATGTTTGCATATAGATCATCATAAAAACAATAAAAGTCCAAGTATACAATGATATCCAATAAACAATACAACTACCTCATCAAATACAAATCAAGTCACGGCTGTCTTGTACCACTACCACCTGACTATGTCCGTCTCTGTGGCTGTGGGCAAGAAGATCCTCCAGATACCTATCTCCCATGCTCACCAGTCCTTTGAGGAGGTCCCATGACCCCACCACTGCTAGTATCCATCAACATGGTGGTATGATAATTACCTTCTCTCTGGCTCTCTGCAACTGCCCCTCATATCGTCGTCGCGAGTGGGAAGTCTCCTTCCCAGCCCAAACTAATGCTCTAACAGTATCCATCGAGATAGTACCTGATCCAACCTGCTGAATATGATCAAGAAGACATTGAGTATCCCATTGTCTCCTAACAGCTCTATCTCGCTCAGTAATAAGAGTCTGCACCTGTGCTCAAAGCTTATCAATCTGTGCTCTCAGACTGTCAATAGTATCCTGTCCTGACACATCATGCTCTAGTGCATCCTGCTCTGGCATATCATGCACTGTTGCATCCTGCTCTGGTGCATCCTGCTGTGGTGTATGAACCCCAATCCCCTCACCAGCAACCTGTCCAACTACTATAATCTCGGTCTGAGTAACTCTCTGAACCCGTCATCTAATCAAGGGAACATGATCCTCAAGATCCTCATCATCTCCACCATGCACTGCAATAACCCTAGGATCTGGCTAAATTTGTCCAAAATCAATACCTCTCCCGCAACCCCCATCCAGTCCTGTCACCCTGCCTCTTGTCAATGGAAACCCTCTCGGTGATCTCATGCATGTCCTGCCATGCTCTCTCCCAATCCGTCCAACATCTCTCCCACCCATAGGACGTACTCTCTCAATCCTGCCAGCCGGTCCAAATGGTCCTCCACGGACTCTCAATCGACCTCCCCTCCGTCCAGGTCTCCTACCACCACCACCTCCATCCCCACCATCATCTCCACCTCCCACAACCTCATGAGCAACTCTAAGCTCTTGTCTACATCTGCATCTCCTAGAAACTATATCATTTGAGTCATCCTCATCATCTCCTAAACTAGGAGGAGGATCTATTGGATCAGTAATGTGAGGAAATGGATGAGCTAATATATACTGGGCATAATCTGCAGTAACCCCAGGATCAAGAATGTGTAATCTCATATCATAAGCCACTCTCGGACTAGCAACAAACTCTGCACGAGCAATCTTAAATGACAAGGAAGGTCCCCAATCTCGTCTATCTTTGTAACGCTGAGCATATATTGTCACACCAGTAGGCATAGGTTGGATGATACCAAACTGTCTCAAAATCTGACCAATCAACTATCGCTCAACAATGAAAGGTGTCCGACCAATGAAATATCTACTCTGCATGATGAATGGTAATGTTTGTGCATCATCAATCCATGGCTCACAATCAAGATATGGTCTCCAAGTAATGTTGTCCAATGAATCCAACACCCAATGCCAATACTTCGGCTTACCCAGCTTATGCTGAGTAAGGATACCTGCATAAAAATACACATATGGCTGCCTCTCTCCACACACTCTGTGATGGATAGGTCAGGTAACAGCAATGCACTCCCAGCACCAAATCTACAATAAAGTGCATTCAGTAGACAAACTCGCACTCTAATCATACACCACCTGATGAAGATCATGATATAAATGTGCCAACATACAAACACCCCAAGCATATTGAGTACGATGCTGCATCATACTCAGGAGAATCTCACCCCATCCAACCGAAAAACCTTGTGATCTCCTATCAGGACATATAAATCTTCGAATCAAACCAGCAAGAATAACAGGAAGAGCCTCATAATACATCACTATATCTACCCATCGGATCTCTCCTCTACCAATGCTATCATCAACAAACACAACTCTACAAGCCTCTGTCCCAACCCGATCTAGATAATCATACTGCACAAGCTCGCTAGTCACTGGGATATGCAGAATCCTATAGACATCCTCGAGAGACACTAATCTCACCCATCGACAGGTGGAAAGTGTTATGCTCGTTGTGCCATCTCTCGGCCAATGTTGTCAATAATCCTCTATTATTCGTAATCTCAGGCATATACAATAAATGGCATAAACCACAGGCATCTATATGTCTAATCTCAGCCTAGGTCAACTCTGGAACTAAATGACGCACTGCAGGTAATTTCTCTCGACACTGGAGAACATCAAGTTTCTCCTATTTTGTCAAGAGAAATCAATCAAATCAAACTGAATCATCAAATCTATCTATCTATCAAATCAATCAAGCTAATCAAAGCTATCTATCAATCAAGCTAATCAAAGTTATCTATAAATCAATCTAATCTATGCTATCAAATCAATCAAGTTAATCAAAGCTATCTATCAAATCAAAACTGAATCATCAAATCTATCTATCTATCAAATCAAACTGAAGCAATCTATGATATCTATCAATCAAGCTAATCAAAGCTACTCTATCAATCAAGCTAATCAAAGCAATCCTATCAATCAATCCAACAATCAAAGCTATCTAGCAATCACGCAATTGCTAAATCAAGACCCTATTTCATCATCAATGTGTATTAAACATGTTAAATCTAATCATCAAAGTGATTTTTAGCCTTTGCACTTATCAAAAACATCAAATTTGAGCAAAAGTGCTATCCTATTGAGCATTTGCACTAAACTACAGCAAATGCGCTAAATCTAAAGGCATTTGCACTAACCTAGTGCATATGCGCTATCCTATGCATAAGCACTAACATTTTTAACATATGCGCTAACACAAAGAGCATATGCGCTAATCTATTCATTTGCACTAATCCTAACTACATATGCGCTAAAAAAATTTGCATTTGCGCTAACCTAACATCGAAAAAATTCAAAAAATTTGGAAAATTCAAAAACACGCCTAAAACATGAAAAATTTGAATGAAAACTTGAAAACAAGGTTAGAGATAAGATACATATCGGATATCCATGCTCGACAGGTCGCTAGTAACGCCAAACTCGCTCAAATCAATGACACTCCACCGGAATCACCATTTCGCCACCTCAGCAAGAATATTTTCAAAACAAGCTAACAAAAATAACAATGAAATTAAAATTAGCCTTGGTTAATTTTATATTTACTATTTGAAGAGTAATTAATTTCAATGGAGCAATTTAATTTGTTTTTTCCAAATGAATTTAATTGACTAAAATTTTATCAATTATTATGAGATCAATCGTTCAAACCAGAATTCTCGACAATTTCACGATCAATCTCCTGAGGGGGCACACAAACAGGATTTTCAATCTCTATCAGGCGCACTATAGAAACTTGATTTAATCTTTGAAACAATGTTGTTTTCACATCATTTCAAAGAGGGGCAAAATGTATACACATAAAAAATTGGCTATGAGCAATTAAATAAATATTTTAAATTTATTTAATAATTATTCTTCTATTAAATAGTTAATTTGAAAAGATTAATTTATTTAATTCATTTTCATGTCTTTTTATTAATTAATTCATTTATCCCATTCTTCTAATTAATTAAATATCTAATATTTAATTATTCCTCTAACCAAGTTAATTAAATATCTAATATTTAATTATCTCCTCCAAACAATTAAATATCTAATATTTAATAGTTATTCTCCTATCCTATAGTCTCAAATATTAAATAATTCCTAAATTATTTAATCCCTTTTCCAACTCACCCTCCATCTCCACTTCATTTTCCCTTTGCCAACTCATCAAACATGTGGCTAAGGAAATTAATATTTATTAATATTCATTCATCATTTTGTTAGGTCCCGAAGACAACTGAGAGGGGGGGGGTGAATCAGTTGTCTAATAAATTCAAACCAAAAACTAATTAACCAACTTAATGCTTAATACCGGTAAACCAGTTAAGTATGCCAATAGACAGTGTTAACAGTAAATTGCTATACCGGTAAGGATTAATGCATGAAACATAAACATAAAGTCATCCACAACACATGACACCAATATTTGTACGTGGAAACCCTGTAAGGGGAAAAACCACGGTGGGAAACCTTACCCACAATCAAATGATACTACTGCAGATAGTAAGTGTACATAAATGGGGTCTGCACATGCAGAAAGGCCAACAGCCTAGAGCTCACTGCTCAATCACAAAATGGGAGTCACACTGACTACAGTTGGATGGTTAAATCCAATAAGAATGTACTGCACAAAATAACATCTTCATATGCTGGATTCAGTACCGGTGTAATGTTGATATGCTTCTACAAAAACCTAACTTCACCTTCAAATGATGTCTTCATGTATATCCCTGCTTGATCTCGCATATACCTTCACTCAATTCTTTTTCACATTCCACACTTGATCTTACAAATAAGATCTTACATTTATACCATACCCTAAGACCAATTTTAGTAGGTCGGCTCTACAAGATATTACAATAAAACATTATTATACAATATAATATCTGATGCAATAACCGATTAAACATGTCAGCTAAATACATTTACAACAATAATAAATCATCTCCATAGCGTGCCATGCTGATCTGGAAAAGATAAACCTGTCGGTGTAACCCTAGATAACCTGAACCTTTTTGCCGGTAAAAGCAAATATGCAAATATGAATATACCAATGATTAATTCTTCAAAACAAAGGTCCACATGATGTCTTCAACATTACCAAGTGTCTTCCATATTATTCCAAGTACCGGTGAACAATATATTCTGCCAGTGAACCATATACCAGTAACTGTTGCACAGTTTACTTGCTTGCCGGTGAATGTTGCTGGATCTCCAAAGTGCTTATATTTAGTAGCTGTTGACATCAATGAGAAAACCATACCAAAATACCAACACATTTATCTCCAACCTCCAAACTTAATAAAAATTGTGTACGTACACATATTTCATAACCATTTTCTATATTCTCTCCAATACCCCCTACATCTTAGGAAGGACTTGAGTCCACTTGTCCTCTCATGCCTAAATTTCCTCCAACAATCCCTAGATTCCCTCAGTCAACAACCCAGTCAAGGTGAGATGAGTGACACTTGTCTTCTCCTTCCCCCTTTCTCTCAACCTTCACCTTTGCTCATAGCCATCCAAATCTGTAGATCTGATCATGACCGTTGATCTAAGACACATCATCTCATCCTCTCAAAGTCTATAAAATCAAGAGCTTCAGTTGAGAGAGAGCTAGACTTCAAGAGACTTCAAGTGCATTTTGCAAGCTAATCATATGCATCCGTGAGTTTTAGTTTTGAAGCAAATAACAATTATCATATAATATCATTTAACATAATCATTTAGTATAATCATGTAGCATTTTGCATATCATAGCATCAGTTAACTACAAGTTATCAGTCCATCCTTCATATGCCATCTTGGAAGCCAACAGTGCATTGTCTGAGAGCACACTATCTGCAACCAGGAACAATGGAGTTAGGACACAATGAGACATAAGCCATGAAGGTAAAATAATATTTTATTTTAGTATGTATTTCATGTAGTTTCATTGGTGGAATTTGGATTTCCTGTATGCATTTCCATTTGTATTTTGTGAAACTAACTTATTACAGGTAACATTCTGAGGATGAAATTCAAGCTCACACAACATCCATGATCAACCTTCCATGAAGACATTCTGCATGACATCCTAAACCCTTGGCAATGAAGATTAAAACAAGCTTCATCAAGGTATCAACTTCAATTACAAGCACTTAAATTCAGATCTAGCATTTCCCTAAAAAGGGAAAGTATTCTACTTCAATTCAATTCTATTTTCATTTCAATTTCAAGGTTAATTCCTAAACTAGGGTTTGACCCAAGTAAAAATCATATCCGTAACCTCTCTCTCTCTCTCTCTCTCTCTCTCTCTCTCTCTCTCTCTCTCTCTCTCTCTCTCTCTCTCTCTCTCTCTCTCTCTCTATGTGCAATAAATTGATTTAGGTGCTATGATCAAAGATTCTGAAAAAACTGATGATGATGAATAGGTTCAACTTTTACAAGGGTGAAAAGTGGAGGACCAGGTAGCTCCACCACTCTAGTCCCAAGAATTTTGCTTGATCTTCTGACAGTGGATCTTGTGCATCACCCTAATTTGGAAGACACCTTGCTTGTTTGTTCGAAATTTGCAAGACCAGGTTGCCATACCCTCCTGGTCTTAACAATTTGGCTTGGATTTTTAGCTATAGGTCCAATTCACTCTCTCTTCTCATATCTCTATATGTGGCTCTAGGTGAAGTCTAGAACATTCAGTTATTATTTTTTTGCTCCAATTATGTATTGTTTTACCCTACAACTCTACAATTCAAATCCAATTTTGAATCTATAAAAGGGGGAACAACAAATACAAAAATTCAATCAACATCCTAGCCCACTTCTCTAATTGAATTGTAGCTAGATCTATTGGGTTTCAGTCCCCCTTTTAAATGTAAGGTTGAACTTGTGAAATTGGTGCTCTTACTATCATAATTGGTGAAACCCTAATTTTGCCTACCTTCACAGTTGTAAATAAAAAAATTTAATTTGATATTGCTAACCTTATTTACCCCAACATCTTTAAAGAATTAGGAATACACTTGTGCGATAGGGTTTCAAGTGACGACAGATTTTCAATTTGTAATTATATCAAAGTAGAGTAGTGGAAACATAATGGGAGTATGGGCTAGGAAGAATAATTACTCAATGACTACAACAACTCTACTAGCATGAAGATTTCACATGTTGATAGCACTTGGAGAAAACATCATGAGCGCAATTTTATTGGGCTTGATAGTCAAATTTTGTATGACGAAACACCTTCCATTTTTTATACTAAATTACCTTCTCATGATCTGACTAAGGACTCATATGTTGGCTCATGTGATGAGGATGGAGAGTTATGGAAACTTGGTGATCATTCATGTCACGACCCTTATTATTTTTAAGATTCTTATTAGTACTTTCCGTAGGCAATACTACTGCATTTACTAGAGCCCAATTAATCAATTAGTTTTAACCAATCAAACGTGAAATTAATTTTTGCTGTCAAAATAAACTTGGTTTTTGTAAAGTTGAGATTTATATTTTTAAATTTAAGATATTGTAAAAATTATTTATCTACACTATGATTGGTTTAAAAAAATTCGTGTTATAGGAGCAAATTTTTACGAATGATAGATTTTTCAGGTTTTTTTTTTTTATTTCTTTGAATTTTTTTTTTTTGATCGATAATTTTGGATATATTAATTTTCAAGAGAAAAGTTACAATCTACAGGGCCAAACAGATATCAACATTAGCCCAAATTCAGTTCAAACCTACTATGCAGAGTTCCAACAAAAACAGAAAGAGAAATAATGCAGTATTGTGCATTTATGCATGACATATTACAGTAATCCATAAAAGTTTTTGTTTTTGAAAAACTAACAAAGGCAGAAAGAAAAAAACACATATTTTGCACCATGACCGCTCAATCTGAGTCGCTCTGGTTCGGCATCTTCCTCTCCTCATCATCGATATCCGCCAAGGCTTTCCCTTTGGCCGCTTTAGTCTTCATCTTCGGAATACAGTCCAAGTTCCCAAAGTCTGAGTCACCTTCCAGGCTAGCTAGAAACTATACCGCTCTCCCCTCCTCGAATTGGTCTTGGAGCTCTCTTCCCACCTCCATGCGCGCCACCACCTTTAGTGCCTTAAGGACCTCATCTGTTCGTATCAACTTGACACAGAGCTTCATGGCTTCCCAGCCAATGCGAGCTCATTCCCTGCATTGCTCCTTTAAACAACTCTCTGGTCCCCTGACAAACGGTAGTATCTCCTCCTCTACTTCACCTTCCCGGATGCGAATTCCTGTCTGGGGGATCACCCATTCCAAAATGGAATCGAGATTAATTAAGTAATCCCCATCAACAAGCTTTTTCATTGTTAGCTTGACTTTCTCCACTTCGGGCTTGAATTCACACGACCAGGCCATTATCAAAGAGTAGACCTCCATATTTGTTTTGTACCGGAAATGGATATGCACCAATTCCTCCCCCAGCATTAACCGAGCAGCACTCCACAACTTCTCTTCCTTGTATTTGAAAAGACCTTGCAGATGCTTGTCCGAAACCATTCCCAGGAAAGGGACCAATTTCTTCTCTGTTCAGAGCATGAAATTAGCCTCCATTGAACCTACACGCAACCTGTTAAACCAGAAAAGCTAAACTGCAAAGACACAAACAACCTTCATTAACCCAGTTTTTGGCGAATACATTACACAACTTTCAAATTAATTATAAATCCGCCGTCGTTTGCGGCTAGGTATAAATGATCTGTGAAATAAATGGAAAGAGATTTCACAACAGATTTCCTCCCCACCGCCATTGTCTCAAACCAAGACTCTATGCGTTTGAACTACCACATTAATTATTATGCCAGTGATAGTGATTACTCATCCTTGTGAGCCGTCTAGCGTTCTTACTGGTTTGTAGCTTCAAGAACTGCATTAATACCACTTCCATACACTACCATTACCCTTCCACCACTTGGCCACTTGGCATGTCATATCACATCCAGCATTTGAGAGAAGTTTCGCCACTGCGTTAGCGCTTCTCCTAACATGGGAAACCCGAAAGGCTTCAAAAGAGGTGAGTTTTTCGCATATTATCTCCACCCAATGAGATAGTTTCCATGAGGGGGTGTTACCTTTTGCTATTGCATTGATAACCACTTGGGCATCCCCTTCCAAATGTAGTTTTGACACTTTCATGTTTATGGCCAATTCCATAGCCATTAGTGCAGCCTGTGCTTCCGCTTTGTTATTTGTCCCATTTTGTAGTCATCAAGCCCCCTTGAATAGGATAACCCCTTTATCATCTCATGCAACTACTCCCACTCCTAAGATACCCGGATTCCCCCTAGAGGCCCCATCAAAATTAATTTTAATCCACTCCTTTGTTGGCGGTTCCCTTTTAGCCTCATCTTTTGTTGGTTCCGAAAGGGGACTAACACTCCAGGACCCATTAACGGGTTGGCAGTTCACAAGTGGCCAGTTTGCTTGGATAAATTTGTCTTCACTGGAATAAGGATATTTTGTTAAGTTATGATTTCTAGCTGCTGCTAACACTGATTCTAATATTGCTCTTTCAACCATTGATAACAAGCTCACCAACGATTCCTCTTTCTCTTGGAATATCCTTCTGTTCCTTTCCTTCCAAATTTCCCATACTACAAGGGATGACGCCACTAACCAGACACTGGAGAAGACTGATCTGTGACTCAGTATATTCCAGCTAGAGAGAAGTTCAAAGACTGAATTAGGAAGTGGAGTTTGCCAGCCTAACTTCCCTAACAGGAAATTCCATACCATTTGTGCTTCCTCACATTGTAAGAGCAAGTGGTCCAGGGATTCCTCTGCCTTCTTACACATTACACATCTGAAAGGGCCCAAGAACCCTAATCTGCTCAATCTTTCACCTGTTAGGATGCGCTTCTTCAGAGCAAGCTAGGTAAAGACTCCTGCTTTTGGAAGAACTGAGGAGCTCCACATCAGCTTTAAAGGTCACTCCTTTTTTTCTTCCATTTTGACGAGGATATTGTATCCAATCTTTACCGGATACTGTCCCGATTTTGAGCCACACCATCTCATAGTGTCCTCCTTTGCGGTTAGCATGGGGGTGTACTCCTGCAAGATTCTCTTCAGAATCTCCTTCTGATTTGCTGGTAAAGGGAGGTTTTCTACCTCTTTCCATTCACATACATCCACCCCTTGCACTCTCTTCTTCAAGAGAAAATCTTCTACCTTCTCTCCCCATTGATAGTTGGTCACCTGTCTAATGTTCTCAATCTCTTGCCTATCTGAAAGAGCTGGTCTCCCTTCCCATGAATTTGTCCAAAAATTGGCCTTTAACCCATTACCTATTTCCCATGTGAGATGTTCAGTGATAACATGTCTCCATGAGGAAATAAAATTCCATATGGCTGATCCTTTTGGTAAAACTGTACTTGTGAAAATTCATTCCCTGCTCAACTGGTCTAGATATTTATGCTTTAGGATTTGAACCCATTTTCGGTTTGGCTTAGCATAGATTTGCCAAAGCACTTTTGCCCCCAAAGCTTAATTTAACAGTTTCCAGTTTCTCAGTCCTACTCCCCCTGCCTATTTGTCTTGACAGACTTTGTCCCAAGCTACCAAAGGAATTTTGTCATTTGCCTCTTTGCCATTCCACAAAAATTTTCTCATTCCCCTGTTAATAAAATTGATCACTTTCTCCGGAATCCTAAGGGCTATCATGGAGAAAATGGGAAGAGCCGAAAGAACCGCTTTCAGCAGCAAGATCCGCCCAGATAGCGAAATCCATTTGCTCTTCCAACCTTCTAATCGGTTTGCACAAGCTTCAATGAGGTTTTTCCATAGGCTCAAATTGTTCCTACCACCAAACAAGGGGGTACCCAAAAATTTGCCCCGAAGGGTCCCCATTCTAACCCCTAAGATGTTTGAGATTGCTTGTTGTCTGCCTATTTCTGTATTAAAGAATATAGCTTCTGATTTGGACCAATTAACTTGCTGTCCACTTGCTTTACAAAAAATATCTAGTGTCTTTCTCATGACTCGGGCCTCTTGCAGTGAGGACTGTCCACAGAGTAGAGTATCATCCGCAAATTGCTGATGAGTCACTGGGTCCATCCCTTCCGCAATTTTGATGCCTTTCCATCTCCCTCGCCGTTGCTGTGATCGAATTAATCTTCCCAGTACTTCTGCTAGAATAATGAATAGGAAGGGTGATAATGGATCCCCTTGCCTAAGTCCTCGTGAGGTTTGAAAGAAGCCTTGGGGGCTACCATTAACCAAAATAGAAGTCCACACCCCCCTATGCAAGCTCTTATCCAGCTAGTCCATTCTTTAGAGAAGTCGAACCTCTGCAATACCTGGATAAGAAATTCCCTATCCACCATGTCATAAGCTTTTCTAATATCTAATTTAATCATCATTCCATTCACCTTCACTTGACGGACTGTGTGAATTGCCTCATGCGCGATGATTATCCCTTCCATAATCGATCTGCCCGGAACAAAGCCACTTTGTTCTTCTAATATAATTAGGCTTAATAAAGGTTTCAATCTATTTGCCATCACTTTAGAAATGATTTTGTAGATGGTGTTGCATAAAGAAATTGGTCGAAATTCACTGAAACTGACAGGGTGCTCCACCTTAGGAATAAGGGCAATGAGTGTGCAGTTAAACTCCTTTGCCACACTCACTCTATTCTGAGATTCCTCCACAACTTCCCAAACCTCAAAACCCACAACCTCCCAGAAAGTTTGAAAGAAAAAGGTCGAGAAACCGTCTGGCCCTGGCGCTTTATCGCCTTCCATACTAAAAACCGCCTTTCTCACCTCCTCAAATTGAATTGGTTTCATCAGTGACTGATTTTGTGCATCTGTTATCAACTCCGGGATAACATTCAACCCTTCTTGTTGCTTCTCCAGTTTTGGATCATTATCCTTAGATAATAAAGTTAGAAAGAACTCCACCGCCTCTTTATTGATATCATCCACTTTGTCTAATACTACATTCTCTCTATTGAGGATGGTCGTGATTTTGTTCCTAGATCTTTTCGCCTTGACCGAATTATGAAAGAATTTTGTATTTCTATCCCCTTCCTTAAGCCAACACTCTCTCAATTTTTGCCTCCAAAAAACCTCCTCTCGGGCTAGCACCTCACTATATTGTCCTTTGAGTTCTCGTTCTTGCAAAAATTTCTTTGATGTCATCCCCATTTGAATGATGTCTTCTTGTAAACTTGCTAATCTGTTCTCTAGATCCCTTTTGATAGCAAAAATATTGCCAAACTTCACTCGGTTTCACTCTTTAATTTTAGACTTGATGAACTGCAACTTCTTAACAAAAACAAAAGCCTTAGTTCCACTCACCTCCGGAGCCCCTGACCACCAATCCTTGATTAAATCCCTCAAACTTTGATCCCTCAACCACATTTTTTCAAATTTAAAGGGGCATTTGATGGGGGGACCATCGAAAGTTATAGATAGCTCCACGGGTAAGTGGTCAGAAGCAGCCACTGGATGGATATTTGAGGAGAATAAAAGATTAGTTTCCGCCCAGGGCCCACCTAAGAAGAACCTGTCTAGCTTCTTCGCAACATGTTGTCTAGAGATCCTTCGATTTGACCATGTAAACTGGCCTTCCTTGGACTTGATTTCCCTGAGGCCATTTTCTCTCACAAAATTTTGAAAGTGTGCAAGGTTCGCAGGAATTTCACCCTTGCCCCCCAATTTCTCACTTAGTTCTAGAATAGCATTGAAGTCCCCCCCAATGATCAAGAGACCCCCCTCCAGCTCCCGAATGAGGGAGGACAAGGATCTCCAAAAACCTTTTTGCAACCCGGATTTACACGGTCCATAGACATTGATTATTGTGAAGTCAACATTTAGAGGCTAAGAGTGTAACTTACATACCTGCCACATATTAGAGGCCAAACCTTCCTCCACCTTATGAATATTTGCATTCCAGAGGATGCCCAATCCTCCCGAGGCTCCTTCCGAATCCACAAAAACCCCCGACCACTGCTTCCAAGACCCCAGAAGAGACTTCTCTTCCCCATTGTCCATCTTTGTTTCTTGAAGAAAAACAACATCTGGCCTTAATTGATCCAACCCTTGCTTGATCAACCGACGTTTATCAAGGGCATTATAGCCTCTGACATTCCAAGATATGATTTTCATTGTCCTTCAGGAAGGGTGACTCCCTTCCCTACTGTCAATTTACTTTGGCCTTTCGCACTACCAGCCATCGCAATTTTGAATTGGTTTGACTTTTTGCCCCTCAATCTCTTTTCTCCTATTCATATCTTAGTATAAGTTGGTTTCGATTGCTCTATGGTTCGCCTTTCCACAATGTCCTCCTTGTCCATCCAGCCCCAATCGTCATCCTCCTCGGCTCCCTCCAGCTCTCTGTTATCTTTGACTTCCTCACAATCCAACCTCAAGCCCATTTCCTTCTTTGAAGGCTAATTCAGCTCCACATTGGTACCTACTTCTGCAGGAGAGGCGATCCTGGCATTAACCTCATCCAGAATATCCACTGCTTTCTCAACTCTTGTAATGGCCTCTTCCACCCATCCTGTCGCCTCCCTATGCTTATTGAGTATATCATCTTTGGTAACATTCTCTTCCGCTTCTAGGGCGGTGATGATGGGAACCTTCGAAATCTCCCCCTGTAATACAGGGTTCTGATTGGCTTGGATCTCATCCTCCAAGGGTCTCATTTCCTTGCTTGTGTTGACCTTACTTGCAAAAAAAGTTCACCTCATCTTCTAATGTTGTCTCCACCGCTTTCCCTTTTGGGCCTATAAGGCAAGTCTCCTCCGAATGTCCTTTTTTACAAATCTGACAGGTTTCGCTAGACTCCTCCATCTCTATTTTTTGAAGCCACCGTCCTACGTTTGTAATGATCTCCACTTGTTCAGGAAGTGGGTAGTGGGGTTTCCATCCAATACATATTCGTGCGTACATGCTAAAGCCTTTGGTCTCAATGGCCTCATCCGCTCGAATGAAGAACCCCAGTTTATTACCCAATGCTTGAAAAAACTCCTCATTCCAGTATTCTCTAGGTAGATTATATAATCTGAGCTAGACAGGTACCATTTCTACCGGGGCCAGCACTGGGTTGAAATTTGGTTCCCAATCCCTAATGTACAAACCCCTTCCACCCATGAAAAAAGGTCCATTATTCAATATTTCATGCTTATCCTTATTATCCTCTGTTATTACCAAGAAAAAACCATTTGGAAGGGTTTTAAGCTTGATATTGCATTTCCAGGTTTTAGTGCACCAACTCTTCATCTTTCCCACTGCCAGCCAATCCCCAAAGCATTTGACAAAAAAACCCCTCTCCCGGAAAAAGGAAACTGAATCGTTCCAACTTTTGTTATCTATCATCAAATATATTTTCTCTGTTTTCCTGCGTTCATTTCTATCTGGAGACTTTCTTTGCTTCTGATCATTCCTTTTCGGATGCCATTCTTTCTCTTGACAGTGCTGCCACATTGTTTTCGGTCCATACTCTGTTCTGTAGTGTTCTTGGTTTCTAAGTCCCCCATTTCTCAAATATTTAGGACTTATGTCTGCAACTGCATCCCCCCATTTCGCGTGAGAGTGAAAAAACCTATCCTGATCCTCCCAAACCTTTTTCGGGTTTTGTCAAGGTCGCTTTCCAGACTGTGACTGTGTGGAATTCTGTGGTGATCCCCAGTCTGCAAATCTTCGCTTTTGAAAGCCATCTTCTTGAGATCGAAACCCCTGGAAACCCTGGAAATTTTGAAATTCCCTCGGGCGAAGCCCTAGTCTCCTCTTCCTCCGCTCCATCCTAATTAATTGTAGTATTTCGTAGGATTTCTTTGTATTTTTAAAAAAAAAGAAATGTCTATTTTAAATAGTTTTTTTCACTCTTTACTATTTATAATATTGTAAATAAAATATTTTTTCTAAATAATTGATCAAAAAATAAATTCTAAATAGATATATAAATTTTAATAACTCCTTTTTTATCTCAAAATATAGATAATAAAATCAATTATAAGGATTTGATTCAGTTTAAATAAAATTAAATACAAGTATTTCTATTTAAAAAATAAACCTAATTATTACATGTGTTCTTTATAATTGTATTTTATACATCTTTTTGAAATCATTCTATTTTTTAATACTTTTTTAAAATCATAAATTTTTAAATCATTTTAATATACACAAAATAATTTAATAACTTTTAATCATAAATTTAAATATTTTTCATTAAATTCTCCAAAAAATGTTGATTTTCACTTTTATAATTATTAATAGTTATTTAATTAAGACCAATTATAATTAATATTATAAAAATATAAAAAATAATATAAAATTACACTACAAATTAAAGAAAATGAAGAATAGGTGGGACACTCGAGACAAACAACTTGCTAGCATCAACAAGTTCTGCATCAAAGTGATACACAACTCGGCTACGACTCTTTGTTTGCTACAAGAGAAGACCCTTGTGGAGGAGGACACTGATAAACAAGCTCACAAGGAACAGGACGTTGATAAACAAGCTCGCAAGGAACTTTTCAAGTTCCTTGCTGAAGACTAGGATGATATCCTTGGACAATTTGGGCTTCTTAAGCCAAGTCCCTAGGTTTAGGCTCAATATAGTTTTTTAATGTTTTAATAGTTTTATGGCTCTCTGGACTTACAAGGTGTACCCCTTATTGTTCTTTATTTACTAGTTTAATGTTAGACTATTTATCTTAGTTTTGATCTTTTTTCTATTAATGTGCTATTGATAGCCCTGGGCTATGTTAAGGGTCAGCGCCCTAGTTAACGCTGCTTTAATAATAAAAAAGACTAGAAATTAATAATTAAATTTGAGATTTTTTTATTTTTTTTTAAAGAGGGTAAAAATTTATTCATGAAAACAACAAGAATACAAAGCAAAGGGCCAAAAGCCCATAGAAAGAGACAACCGGCCATAAGGAAGAAGGTCCCAACTTCCTTCCCATAGACAACTATCCCTACTGATCCTCCCCAATTAATCTATCCAAAGTACCAGAATACACAAGGGGTAGGCACCTTCAATCCTCCACATCCCACCTTCCCTCTACCCCCCAAGTTCTCCGTAACCCATTTGGCCAAGCAATCTGCAACTTTATTCCATTCCCAAGGGATATGATTAAAAGTAATATACTCCAAGGAAGAGCATAAATTCAAAATCTGCCTAACCACCATCGCTAACTACCAGTTAACATCCTCTAAACGTTGAGTATTCAATATATCAATCACTATCTACGAGTCAGACTCATAGACAATCCTTCTCCAGCCAAGGGCATATCCTTTTTCAATTGCATGGAGTATAGAAAGGGCCTCTAAGAGGTTATTAGAATGAAGCCCCAAAAAAGTGGAGAAAAAGAACACAACCTTACTATCACTGCTTCTACCAATACCACCAATTCCTGCGGGACTTGGATTCCCCCTAGAGGATCCATCAATATTTACCTTCAAAACACCCTTTGAAGGAGGGAACCATCTTCCCCCTCTTTGAACTTTCTACTTGACCTTCCTCGATCTCTTGCTAAAACAAGAATTCCATCCATTGTCACCCAAATCTAGATTTTCACAAAAATTGTATTAGTTGCATCCACTGTAACCAAGAGATCACATTTAGTTGCAATAGTTTCCTTAAGTCTACCAACAATCTTACTCCATAATAAGGAACTCACCAGAGCCTTCTCCTAAAAAATTCTTCGATTCCTTTCTAACT
This sequence comes from Cryptomeria japonica, assembly GCF_030272615.1. Lineage (NCBI taxonomy): Eukaryota > Viridiplantae > Streptophyta > Pinopsida > Cupressales > Cupressaceae > Cryptomeria > Cryptomeria japonica. Next base: position 307,787,910 of record NC_081412.1, on the reverse strand, counting down.
AAAGATTCTAAATGATAAAAGAGGGGCCAACAACCCAAGCAACTTGGAGAAAGGGTGTCTAAGTTAGAGGCCTACCCAAACTCTCCCAAAACTCCACCAAAGAGGTGGTATGAACACAAGGATGATTCCATAATTCCCACCAAAAATGCTAGATCTCCCTCAAGTAAGGGCATTAGAAGAACATATGGGAAACACTCACCATTGTTCCTACACAAGACACAAATCGAAGATCCCTGAAATCCCCATTTACTCAGGTTATCCCAAGTTAAGCATTTATTTTGAGCCACCAACCATATAAAGAACTTGCACTTAGGCCATGAAAACTTATTCCACACATGTTTCCACCAAGCTACACCAACATTACCATACCATTCTCTATCTAACTCCAGGTACCCCGACGCAACCGAAAACTTGCCCTTTGGATTAGGCCCCCAAGACAAAATATCACTCTCCATAAGAGAGCTACAAAGTCTCATTGCCAAAATCCTAGCAAGCACCTGTCAATCCTCCAAGCCACCCAGAAGCCAATCTTGAGGGTCTTTCTAGCAACAGATCTCCATTTGACCTTGGATTTTAACTTTCTTGAAATCTTGCACCTTACACCAATCCACCACAACAAATATATCACAAAGAGGTTGTAGATGCAAAAACTAAGCTATATTGGGGGGATGCTCGTCCTAAGAGTCATACCAGTATAAGGCGTCATCACCCTTATTATAAATCCAAAAAAACCCTTCCTTAATTAGTTTTGCCCCTCTCTTTAGAGCATCCCAAATCATGGACCCCTTCCCCTCAAGATGATATCTAAACACTTCTCTGCCACTAACTCCTTGCAAGTACTTGTGGGATAAGATTTTTGCCCATCCCTTGTTCTGACAAGTGCACCACCTCCAACAAAGTTTAGCATCTAAGACTTGATTATTCAACTCAACAAGACAGAGCCCAAGACCTCCTTCTCGCTTTGGTCTACACACTGAGTCCCACCTAACCAAGCTCCACTTGGCCAATAGAAGATTACTAGACCAAATAAATTGTTGTGACAAAGCATTGAATTCCTTAACCACACCAAAAGGGGCCACTTGCACAAAAATTCTATAAAGAGGAAGGGGTTGCACCACTCTCTTTAGAAGGGTCACTCTACCAGCAGAAGAAAACCAGTGAAGGGACCAATGGTTGACCTTCCTATGGAACTTCTCTAAGATATCTTGCCACCATTCCCTGTATTGAGATCCCACACCAAGAGGAATCCCCAAATAAACCAAAGGAAGGGTGCCAATCTGGAATCTAATAATGCAAGCAATCATGTTCTGAATAAGCCAAGGAGTATTAAAAAAAAATGGATGACTTTCCTTCATTAATTCTTTGTCCCGAGGCAACCAAATAAGTATCCAGGACCTTCCTAAAATTAACAACTTCATTAATTCTAGCTAATCCCATTAAAGCAGTGTCATCCACAAATTGGAGGTGTGTGGAAGGAGGCAAATTCTCACCCCATCTCCATCCTTAGGTCAAACCTTGTTGGACCTAAGATTTAATGAACCTGCCAAGCCCATCAACCAAGATGATAAACACATGCAGAGAAAGAGGATCTCCTTGCCAAAGGCCTCTGGAAGCTTTGAAAAGCTCAAAAGGTTTTTCGTTAATGAGAATAGAAAAAGATGTAGAGGAAATACAACTCATGACCCAATTAACCCAATCAACAAAAAATCCAAAGGTGAACAAGACCTTTTGTAAAAAGGTCCACTTGATTCCGTCATAGGCCTTTGCCATATCCATCTTAATAAACATGGCTTTTTCCTTGGAGGTAGCCATAAAATAAATGGCCTCTGTAGCAATAACAATCCCATCCGTGATTTATCTTTCTGCAACAAATCCCCCTTGTTCCTCAGAAATCAAAACTTCAAGGTACCTCTTGAGGTGCTTCGTAATGAGTTTGGAAACGATTTTAAACACCACATTGCAGAGGGCAATGGGCCGAAATTGGTCAAGCTCATTAGCCCCCTCTTTTTTGGGGATTAAAGCCAAGAAATTAGCATTCATATCCCTCAACATCTTCTTATTGTTGTGTGACTATTGAACTACCTCCAAGAGATCCAACTTGATTGCCTCCCAAAATTTCTGGAAGAACTCAATGGGAAAGCTATTAGGGCCCGGGGCTTTCCCTCTCTTCATATGAAAGACAACATCCTCCAATTACTGAAGATCAATAGGCAAATGATATCCTCATTCATCTCTTGAGAAACTAATGAGGGGATACAACAAAGAATCGCTTCTTCCTCTTCCCTCGCAGGAGGGGGAGTCTTTTGTAAAGAGAGATGAAAAGTAATGAACAACCTCTTGAGCAATATCAACTTTTGAAGATAATTGAGCACCATCTGAAGACACAAGACTTAAGATAAAATTAATATTCCTACGAGCTTTCATAGACTTACGAAAGAAAGTCGTATTCCTATCCCACTTCTCAAGCCAATCAACACAGGCCTTCTATTTCTAGAAAATCTCCTCACTAAGCTCCCATTCTTGTGAATCCTTAACAGCTAAAACTTCTTCTCTACACAAATCCAATGCCATACCCCGATCCCTAAATTTAAGAGTTATTCCATCAAGACACATTCGAGCTGCCAATTTGTTAATATGAAGATTACCAAATCCCTTCTTATTCCATCTTTTAAGTTTATATTTCACAAATTGCAATCTTTTAACAAAAGAGTACATGGCTCTACCATGGCTCAATTTACCTCGGTACCACCTGTAGACGTATAAAAATGACCATTATCCCTAAATGAGTATTTTATGTTCATTTCTCTATTTAATTAAATCCAATTTAATTAAAATGCTTGCATTCCTCTATTTAATTAAGTAAATTACTCAATTAAATTCACTATACCATTTAATAGGATAAATTCTTTTTATTCAATTAAAGCCCCCATCCACTTTTTAATTAAATTCAAATTTAATTAAAATAGTTATCCTAAATTAAATAAATCTAATTTATTTAATTGCAACCAAATTCAATTAAATTCAATTAAAACCTATTTTCCCTCACCCACTTGCAAAATCCTACACCTCCCACTTGCATCCTGACCCTCTTTCTAACCTCTTCTAGATCCTTCTAAACCTAATTAATTAACCCAAACCCATCCATTATCCCTTTTCCCTAAATTTGAGGAGGTCACTTCTCAAATTTGGAGCAAAGTCTTCAAAATGCATTAAAGCCTTTATTAACTTGTTGAATGCCCCCAAATTTGGAAGGACCCTTACAAATTTGTCCCCAAAGTCTTCATAACCATTAATGGTTAACTCAACCCTCTTACATGGTTAAAGAATTTTAATAAACTCAACCTCCATCTAACCCAAGGGTCTCATCAAGCATTTATTGCTTTGACCATGGTTATCCTTAAACCTTTGCACAAGAGTTTATCCTTTGGGTAAAAGCTTTATCCAATGGATAATCCTAACTTAACCTTAACCCTTAACCCCTAGGGTAACCATGAGGTCTTCTCAAGCATTTAATGCTTCTTACATCTCCTCTCAACCAACCTTATGTTGACAATTGTCACCATTTCATTGGTGCCAATTGCAAAGATGGATTTCCAACTTTCAAACTTGGCCTTTGATTGCCTCTTTCAATCCTGACCATCCATTGCCCTATTTTTGCTATAAATAGAGCTCTCATTCCTCCATTTTCATCATCCAAGTCTTTAGCATCACACTTATACTCAAATCCATTCAATCTTTCATATCTCATTTTATGCTTATCATTTAGCTTCTCTTAAAAATAGGAATTAATCTAAAAATGCAAATTTAGAGTATGTTCCTTATCGTTTAGCTTAAATCATAAACTAATATAGTATGCTAGGATAGTCTTGTTTACTAACCTCGTCATCTTATAGCTAGTTTATTGCATTTGTAGCATCATGCATAGCTTAGGATGCATCTCATCTTAAAACCAACAAAAGCATCCCTCGTTCTTGCATTTGTCATCCCTAAACCATTTTGCTCAGTGATCTGAGAGCAAAACCATTGGTTTGAGGGACCGTGTAAGATAGAGAACCATGGAACCATCCTTGGGAAGCTGAGCCATACTTCATGACTCCATAGCTTGCACCAAGAAGTCCTGTGGGTGTGTGAGCAAGACTCTCTAGAGCTCCGTTTTTCACATTTTGAGTTCTATCGACCCGCTTTCCCGCATACATTTCTAGCGCCCACCGTGGGGCATTACCCCATATATCAAATTGGTTTTTAAATTTAACCACTTTTGCAGGTCCATGGGAAACAAGAATCAACACGTGGGAAACATTCCCTAGCACATCTGGTCAACAGCCTAGTGCATCCGATTTACTGTTCAGCACGTTGGGTCCATCATCTAGCGCATGAAGTCTGTTTATATCATAATACTAAACTTTTCCTGTAGGTCTCGGCGCGGGAGAAAAACAGAGCAGCGCTTCTAGAACACAGAGTAGCACATACCGAAAACAGTATAGCGCATCACTGATTTATTTTAGTGCATCACTGTTATTTTGTAGCGCGTACAGTTTGTTCTGTAGCGCATCATAGACAGACAAAAATCAGAAAATTAAAATCTGTAACCGAGGGTAAAAATTAGACTTGTTAAAGTCCACCAGTCATCTAACGTTTTCCTATTGTTCTTTTGCAGGATTCTAACAAATTTGTTGCAGATAGGAGCTTAATCTTAAGATTATTAGGATAGTTAGAATTTTCACTAACTTAGTTAAGTTAGTTTAAAAATCTGAACTTCTTTTATTCTTAAAATTGAACTCACTCTTTTTTTTTGGGGGGGGGCTATAAAAAGAACCACAAATTAAAAAAAATTATTGCTTTCATAGGAGAAATTTTTTATTTTGGGCTTTAAAAAGGACAATACTGTAGCGTCCTAAAATTGCGACACTTGCAATTTCGACCGCATTTGGGTCTTCACGATGGTGACACAACACTGAACCTAAATGGAGACCCCGAAACTTGCTCACGACACCAAAAACTGCATTTTTCCAGCACCCTGCCTGATCCTCCTTGCACCCTGCTGTCCCGGGAGGTGGGACTAGAGCGCCCAGCGCCCTGGTCCCTGGCCCTATTTTTGGGCCCGGTCTCCTATGGGGCTTCGGGTCTTTATGTTTGCAATTTGGAAAATAACATTTCCTGGTCAGCCTAAGGTCGGGAAAATCAGTCTTTTAACCCTAATTGGCAAGTATATAAACTACTTTTCCTCTCTCATTTAGGGGAGGATGGAAAAAGGTAAAAACGATATTCAAACATTCAAGCATTCAAGCATTCAAGCATTCCTTCAAGCAATTGATCATTCTAAGTCTCCATTCAAGGCTAAGTGTTGCATTCAAGACAAGGATTCAACCATTGAAGAGGAGATCACTTACAACACATTACATGCTACAACATACAACAAACAACAACATCTATACCTTCGCATATAAGGATACAAACATCCTTACAACAAGGTATTAGTACTTGTTTTACATTACATTTACAGCATTTCTCATTTCTTGGTTAATTCCAAAACCGGGGTTTGACCTAAAGGCAAACCCCTAATCCCTAACCCCCCAATCGTCTTCCCTTTTCTGTGTGTAGGTTGCAGGTACGCGGCTGAAATTGAAGATCTGGAATCCTTGTGCAGAGACGAACATATCACCCTTCGTTTCGCGGATTTTTTGGAGGACCGTGTGCACGCCGGGCGCCATCGTCCCGTCAACTTTTGCTCAAATTTGCAGGACAGCGCCGTCTCGACATTTTACTGCTAATTCCAGGTCCGCAGCTTCATCCTATATCCCTAACTCAGTTTATAAGCGAATCTTTCTCACTTTCTATGCATTCCTAGTTCAATCTTTCTATCTACATTCTTTACAAAAGAGGGTATCCTTGCTATCACAACCCTTGAAACTCATATAGAATCCAATCTTGCATTGCGTGGGATTGGATCTTGTGGGTTTCAACCCCTCTTTTGAATGTAAAGTCTCCCAAGTGAAAACCATCAACCCTAGAGACTCTCCCTTCTCTCTCTTCGGAGTTGGGGAGGGGAGAACGACTAGGGTTCGATTATTTTCCGCTTTACATTTTGGTGAATCCGACATGAACATCCTTTCTGATTATTCATAGTTAGATCTGAAAATTGGATTCCTTGATTACATTTCCATGTTTGATCTTTTGCAAAATTTTAGAGGTTAATTGCATAAAAACCCTAAATTTTCTTTTTAAGTAATTAAACTTGTGAAATGTTTAATTGTTGATGCTTGTTTCAGATCTGCCCTTCTATTACAAATTATCAATTCATATTTGTGCTTTGATTTTGAAAATTAAGTGGTTAAGTGTCAAAACCCTAATTTTTGAAACCCTCTTGATTCAACCTTTGTCCGACAATTTCACTGATCAAAACATCTCCAAATCGGTTGTAACTTTGGATTCCGCAATAAAATCACAATATCTTTCATCCCTGAAAATTTGGAAAAAAGTTGCGAGGACCGTGTGCACTCCGAGCGCCATTGTCCCCGACTTTTTTTCCGAAATTTCGGGAGCGAGATCTTACTGTATTTTTCTGCTAAAATCCAGAATTTTGGCTGATTTTATCAATTTTAACACCTTCAAAATTACAGTCAAAGTTGGTCTAGCGATTGCTTGGATTGAGGCTTCTAATCATTCAAAAATTGTTGAAATTGAAATTTGTGTCAAAATTGTGTTTCTTACAGTCCTAAATCTGAAAAGTGTGTTATCATTCATTCGAAATTTCAGTGATTTATCCAAATTTTTGCAATTTGTGACTTTTGAAATTAAGTGCTTAATTACAACAACTTTGATTTCCGCTTTCAAAATTGAATTTTGCATGAAATTGAGTCAACTTTCAAATTCCAACACTTGCATTGCTTTTGGTATTCCCTCTAAAATCATAAGATTCAAAATTTCAGTTTCCCTCTCTTTTTCAAAATTCAAATTTTGCATTTTTCGACAATCTTGGTAGGGTTCAATTTCGAGATTGCAACTTTAATTTGGCCTGTCTACAGATCGTAAAATCACTCAATTTTTTCAGGTTAGCTGTAAAATCATCATAACTTTCATCCCTGCAAATTTCGAAAAAAGTTGCGAGGACCGTGTGCACCCCGAGCGCCACGGTCCCGGACATTTTTTCTGAAATTTCGGGAGATTGTCCTGATTGTATTTAACAGCTTAAATCTGGAAGATTGGCTGGCTTTACTGAAAATTGCTACCTCTAAAATTCAAAATCTTCTCTCTCTCTTTAGTGCATGAGTTTTACAACAATAAGTCCTACTTACACTATTCCCGTTAGACGAAGCCTTAGAATTAAGTCCTTCCAAGGTTTAATTACTGAGGAGATGGAACCTAATTTGAATGGCCTTTTTAACGAGGACATGGGTAATTCCTCTAATCCTCTTAATGATGAAGAAGCTCTCCATGAGGTTTCTGTAGAAAAACTTTCAAAATTGGATAACCAATTTGACGATTTTCGACAGTGGATGTCTCAAGAATACCCTGATAGTCAAGCTCTTCCTTTAATTGAGGGTCTAAAACGTATGCTTCAAAGTGATAAGAATGGAATTGATATTTTGCGTGGTATTGCACACATTGTGGATTCAAATGTGATGCCTATGAAAAGTTGTGCCGAAACCTTAGGTTATACACAACCTCCTACTCAAGACAATCATTCTATTCCTTTGACGACTTCTATTGCTAGTATACCTATTTTTACATCAAACATAATGACTACTTCAACACAAGACATTCCTCCTATGATCACCAGTCATGGGGGCAATCCCTCTTCTTCAATCAACCCTCTTCCTTCATTCAATCCAACTTCTTCATTCATTCCTTCAATGAGTGTTCCTCTTATATCTCCACAAATGAACATGACGCAAGGGGGCAATTCATTTAACCATTCCATTCCTCCTTGTAGTGTTCCTCTTGTCCAATCATCTCCTATGACTAACTATCATAGGGTCCCACCACCTTACTCTCTACCTTCTTTCAATAACATAACACCTCCATCACAATCTAACACGTCTAATATGAACTCTTCGACTGAAGCGACCATTAACAATCTTGCACAAACTGTCTCTTCTTTACAGCAACAAATTGCCTCTATGAATCAATCTAAGTTTAGTGTGCCCACATTTGATGTTGCGAGCCCACTTTCTCTTGACATTGTTCGAGCTATTCCCCCTAAACATGTTGAAATTCCACATTTGGAGCTTTATAATGGTAAGGGTGATCCTCTAACACATGTTAAGACCTTTCAAACAATATGTACTGATTTTGCTTATGACCAAAGGTTGCTTGCAAAACTGTTTACTAGAACATTAAGAGATAAAGCCCTACAATGGTATTGCTCGTTGCCTTCCTATTCTATTACTTCTTTCGAACAACTTGCAAATGCTTTCGTTCAACAATTTCAAAACAATATAAGTCCTAAAGTTACTTTGATTGATTTAATGCATTGCAAACAAGGTGTTAAAGAAAAAGTGACTGATTTCATTGGTAGATATAAGCATTTGTATGCTCAAATTTCCTTTCCAGTGCCTGACAATGATATTCAAAGAATCTTTATTTCTAATTTACAAAAAGACATTAGAGAAAAACTCCTGTTTTCTGAGTTTACTTCTTTCCAACAGTTGTGCGCAACTCTTCACAATTATCAACTGACTGTGAGTCAAATGGAACAATCACATCCTATGGCTCCGAGTGATAAGGGTGATAGTAGTCAACAACCATTTGGGAAGTTTAAACCGAACAGAGAGTCCATTAAATTCAATGAAAACATCATCAACAACAATGTGAATGCAGCATCAGGTGTGTCTCCTATTTCTAAGTTTTTCAGGAAAGAAAGAAAGTTTACTCCTTTGAATGAATCATTGCATAGTATTATGAATAAGTTATTGGAACAAAATGTGCTTACTCTTCCTCCTATAAGGCAAATTGATCCTGCAAAGATTAATTCACCTTATTTTGATAACAAATCTTTTTGTCAATTTCATCGTCAACCTAGGCATGATACTGAAAAATGTTTTGCTTTAAAGGGGAAAATTCAAGATTTGATTGATAATAATACTATCTCTGTTTCTGGAGTGAATGATAAAGGCAACACATCTGTAGCTCCTCCTAACCAAAATCTTCAGATTTTTACTGATCCATTGCCTTTTCATACCTCTAATGCGATTGATACTACTGATTCCTCTGTCTCACCTGATGATCTTGTGTCTATGACTCCGAATGTGATTAACTTTGTGGAGCAACAGAAAATCCCTAAAGAACCTTCCATCACATTTCATTCCAGTGAAACTATCAGGGCACCTGATGGTCCTTTATATATAGTTGCAAAAGTCAAGAATACACCTTGCCGTGGAGTGCTTATTGATCCTTCTTGTATGGTTAATGTCATTACTGAATAATTTCTTTTTACTTTGCAATTGAATCAAGTGATCTATGATGAAACAAATGTGGCTGTGAAACTATTTGATGCATTTTCTTCTCCTGCAATTGGTTCTATTACATTACCTATTGAGGTCCGTAACAAATCCCTTGATGTGAACTTTGCTATTATTCCATCTTCCGAACAATTTCGTGTGAAGCTTGGCTATCCTTGGCTATCTTCCATGAAAGCTATTGCTTCTCCTATTCACAAGTGTTTGAAATTTCCCCATAATGGTGAAGTTGTTACTGTCAATCATAGTCTCTTTAAACCAGCTGAAAGAACTTCTAGCGTTCCTATTGATTATTTTTGGCCTAAACAATTCCAATCTCTTCCTCCGCGAAGTGATCATCTTTTCAAATCTTATCAAAAGTGGAAAAAAGATATGATCCTATCTCTAAGTGAACCTAGAACACCCAAACTTGACATTCCTATCATTCTTGAGAAGGAAGTTCTTCCTTTGAAAGATAAAACCAATGTCTTTCCTCAAGAAGATTCCCAACCCATTCCTATGGATGTGACTATGCCTATATCTAATAAACTTCCTAAAAGTAGACCTATCCCTCCTCGTCATGATGGACTTGGTCTCCTTCCTAAACCAAATATTCCTCCCTTATATGGAGCAGTTCCTTCTCCTTCCTCTTATGGAGAGAAGAGACCTTCCTCTTCTCTTATTGTTCAACCTAAGAGACCACAACCTAAACACCCAAGTGCTAAGGATGAGAACATTCCTCCTCCTCAATCTCCTAATCTTCCTACTAACACTAGACGAAATTGTTCTGCACGTGAACGCCGACGAAAGCGTCGTCTTAGAGCTCAGGCAGCTGCTTCTCAAACTTTGCAATCCCCAAAAACACCTTCAACAAGCATTATTCCATTTTCTCCTCAGCCGGAAATTGAGCCGAAATCTCCTAAACATAAGATGCATGATGGTCTTGATCCTGTGCGAGTTAAAGATCCTATTTTTATAAATCTTGATGATGATATAGATGAAAATGTTATTCATGATGAAAATGTTACTCCTATTCATTCTGATAGTGAATATGAATATGTTGATGTTGATAACCATTTATCTAACGCATTTTCTAAAGCACTTATCCTAGCTCCTAGACAAGAACACCGTGGCTTGGGATATGAACATAGCCCTTGTTTGGATCTTGTGATAGCTCCATCTGCTGTGTTGGATGTTCCTCCTCTAGCGTGTTTCCTACCTTCTCGAAACATTGATCAGCAAGATCGGGGGGTAGATGACGTGCTAGACTAGTTTCATTAGCATAGCAGATTCTCTCCTCCTCTCTTTTGTTACTTCTTCTATATGTTACTCTCATTCTTCTATTTGTTGTCCTTAGTGTTGTCTACTTGAGGACGATGCAAAACATTGAGATCTCTTTTGGTCTCTCTCATGTTGACTCAAAAGACACATGTGTTCCCTTCTTCTAGGTGACTTTCCTTGATTGGGGAATGAAGAACAATTATGCATACATACATATGATATACATGAATTATCATACAGCATACTGACCTCGAGGAAAGCGAAGTTACCTTGTGCTTTGTGTTTTGTGTTTATTATCCTTGGGCTTATCTCACACTTGGGGGCTAAATCCTTGTGATAACGTGCTCCTTTCTCATTTCTTATATGTATCACTACCTTAAAGAAATCACCCCCGGTGAGGCATGTGCGATCGCTTTAACGTAGGGGGGCATACATCCCGTTCATATCTTTTCAAGATACTTGAAAATTTCTTGACAAATTTAGCTTTGTCTTGAAAATTTTTGATATCTTTCTTGCATGACTCATAGTGAGGGAATCTTGCTACTGACAGTCATGGTTCTCCCTCGTGATCTTCCCTTTTACTTTGTCAATCGAAGTCGTAAGATCCTTAGTCCACTGGGGGCTTGGTGTATCTTGCCTCCTTGACGTGGTGAAAGTTTTTCAATGTTGTTTCCTTGTACTTTACCGGAAGTATGAGCGTACGCTTATACTCCCGCTAAAGTGGGGGCTAAATGTAGCGTCCTAAAATTGCGACACTTGCAATTTCAACCGCATTTGGGTCTTCACGATGGCGACACAACACTGAACCTGAATGGAGACCCCGAAACTTGCTCACGACACCAAAAACTGCATTTTTCCAGCACCCTGCTTGATCCTCCTTGCACCCTGCTGTCCCGGGAGGTGGGACCATGGCGCCCAGCGCCCTGGTCCCTGGCCCTATTTTTGGGCCCGGTCTCCTATGGGGCTTCGGGTCTTTATGTTTGCAATTTGGAAAATAACATTTCCTGGTTGGCCTAAGGTCGGGAAAATCAGTCTTTTAACCCTAATTGGCAAGTATATAAACTACTTTTCCTCTCTCATTTAGAGGAGGATGGAAAAAGGTAAAAACGATATTCAAACATTCAAGCATTCAAGCATTCAAGCATTCCTTCAAGCAATTGATCATTCTAAGTCTCCATTCAAGGCTAAGTGTTGCATTCAAGACAAGGATTCAACCATTGAAGAGGAGATCACTTACAACACATTACATGCTACAACATACAACAAACAACAACATCTATACCTTCGCATATAAGGATACAAACATCCTTACAACAAGGTATTAGTACTTGTTTTACATTACATTTACAGCATTTCTCATTTCTTGGTTAATTCCAAAACCGGGGTTTGACCTAAAGGCAAACCCCTAATCCCTAACCCCCCAATCGTCTTCGCTTTTCTGTGTGTAGGTTGCAGGTACGCGGCTGAAATTGAAGATCTGGAATCCTTGTGCAGAGACGAACAGATCCCCCTTCGTTTCGCGGATTTTTCGGAGGACCGTGTGCACGCCGGGCGCCATCGTCCCGTCAACTTTTGCTCAAATTTGCAGGACAGCGCCGTCTCGACATTTTACTGCTAATTCCAGGTCCGCAACTTCATCCTATATCCCTAACTCAGTTTATAAGCGAATCTTTCTCACTTTCTATGCATTCCTAGTTCAATCTTTCTATCTACATTCTTTACAAAAGAGGGTATCCTTGTTGTCTTAACCCTTGAAACTCATTTAGCATCCAATCTTGCATTGTGTGGGATTGGATCTTGTGGGTTTCAACCCCTCTTTTGAATGTAAAGTCCCTCCTAAGTGAAAACCATCAACCCTAGTGACTCTCCCTTCTCTCTCCTCGGAGTTGGGGAGGGGAGGACGACTAGGGTTCGATTATTTTCTGCTTTACAAATACAAACCTTCCTTCTTGCAAAAGTAGCTTTACAAAGAACCTCACCATCCTTTGGTGTATAAAAGGATTCATTTCAAATTTTTTTTTGTAAAGAAAAGAACCACTCTTAAGAAGTTCTTGTTACAATCAAAAGAGGGAAGTCATTACCCTTTTTGCTGGTTTCCTTTTGTTATCCACAATCGAACTTTTGCTTTGTTGACTCGATTATTTTCCTAGATTAAATAATCATTGATTTGGGGAAATAAAATTAACACCATGCTTTTTAGAGCAACATCTCCCAATAGAAGTTAGCAAATCATTTGTCTTGAAAGCTAAAAGGAAAAATTGTTTGCTTTGTCTCGAAAGTGGCAAGTATATGCTCTCCCCTTAACTGGGTGATCAAAAAGCCAAACCACTCTTAAGCTTTCTGTACTTGAAGCATTTTACAACCTTTAGCAGGTCTGCCTTCCCAAGGAGTTGGAATCAACTCTTAAAGCCATTTATGGTCGGTGTGAAGGGAACGATCTAAGTGGGGAACGACTTTGACGCCAAGTATTCCAACCCACTATAATCAAAAGTGGAAAGTGACGAAAGTCAATTTCAACGGTTGCACGCAGCGATTAGCCTTCCCCCAGTATCCTTGAGATACGTAAAGCCTTTGTTCTAAAGGTTGGGAAGCCTCCTGGGGGAGTTTATCACTGACGGCCGAACAGGAAGCCTGATTACGAACCATAGAAATAGAAACCTTGAGCCGAGTCAGTAACCAAACATTTATAACATCATAGTGCAAAGGTGGGGAAGAATCTGCCCCCAAGATCACTCACCATATATCTCCCAAGATAACTACTCAATTGTGAAGCGATTCACTTTGAGTTAATTTCTGGCAAAAGGCAAAAAAATGGGCACCCTCTAGGGGGTGACACGGTTGTTTGAGCTGACGAAGTATCGAGACTAGTGGGCTATGATGTTATTTATGACCTTTGAATAAAGAGTCTTCTTGAAGTGTATTATTTGTATCCAAACCTGTTAAAACATTGAGGATTTGAACACATCTTCGCAGAACATACACTTTTTGTTAGATTAGACAAAATGGTTATCTTTTTTGTGCCATGCTTGCATTTACTACTTCAGAAAATCATCCATCACAACTGAAAAATTCACAACAAAAATCCAAAAATTACAAAAACCAAGCAAAGGAAAATACCAGGGCAGTTTAGCACGTGAGAGCATCTTCTTAGCGCGTGAGGTACTTTTGTTAGCGCATCAAAACATCAAGTTAGCGCGTCCAGTCAAAACAGTAGCGTTTATCCAAAATTTCAAAACAGTGTTCAATAGTTAGCGCATCTGGAAAACAACCTAGCGCGTTGAAGCATCAGCTTAGTGAGTAGGAGTCACACTTTAGCGCGTAGGATTTAACAATTAGCGCGTAGCAGACCCATACTAGCACATAGCTTTTTGAGTCGGGCAGAAAACAAATTTTAAACAGTCAAAAACTTTAGCACGTGACAGGGGGCAGCTTAGCGCGTGTAGTCGTTTATTTAGCGCGTGAAGTAATTTTGCTAGCGCATCTTGTCTCTGTTTTAGCACGTGACCAAAATCAGAAAAAACAGGGGGCAAAACAATGAGGAATTTTGAAAATTTGGAAAGCATCTTTGGAAGCCTCTTTTCATTAGCGTCATTTTTCATCAAAACAGAGTAGCGAAAACAAAGCTTTAAAAGCTTTTTCTTGAGCAAAATTTGTGTCAAACAAACGTTGTGAAAATCCAAAACTGATCGCACGGTAAAACATATCTATCCTATCAAAATCCGGAAACATCATCACAAGTATCAAAAGGATCCTTTATCATCTCACGGATTTCATCTCAAAAACACTTGTTTAAAACCTCAGGTTGTCAAATCAAGTTTCCATATCAGGAGACTTTATCCATATCATTTGACACGCTTTGTCATGAAGGGGCATCTAAACCTTCACTTTGATAAAGTAGAACTTGAGTTTTCAAAGCAAGATCAACTAAATCCAAAACAAATCAAAAGGAAACCATTGACCACTTATGCATGACTAATCCCCATATTCTGAGAAGAAAAAATATTTATCGTAACACTATGTTGAGGAAACAACAACCAAGTTTTTCCAAATTTATCAAAAGAAGCAAGTTTTTATACATCAATCGTCAACTCTTCAAATCTCATCGAGTATTCCTTCATCACGTCAAACTTTATATCCAAAACAAATCCAACGAATTTGACAAAGAGCCTTTAAAGACTAGGGCATATTGTCAAAAATCCGCCTTTAATCAAATCATAAATCGTGGGGGAAAGATCAATCCGACATTCTTGCCCGATGAGTGTATCACTTACAACACACCCCGACCTGAACCACCAACCCTTGAGCAACATATCGAAGAGGATTTTGTCCCCTTCGTCACTGAAAGTTTCTACTAAAATGCCTGTTACTCGCTCTCAACAAAACCAACAAAGCGAGGCACAAGCAATGTCCAGTATGAATTGAAGGTTATCAAATCCTTTTGAAGGTCCTCACCTAGAGGATACTGAAATTTCTAAAGAACTTCTTCAGGAATGCCAAGAAAGTGCTTCATTCCAAAAGCTTGTAGAAAGGCTCATGGAAAATGACACGGAAAAATACTTGCTCATGCTCACAAGCAATGGAGTCAAACTCCCTAAAGACTTTGACGTAGATGTATTCAGAACGAGACCTCAACATTATGAATATCAAGAACGACAACGAGAAGGGGAAGCATGCAACCCTGAACAAGATATCCCTGAACAAAACATACCGGAGTAACATACACCAAGACAAAACATCCCTGAGCAAAACATACCATTCCATACACCGTTTCAACCCAGGATCAATGCAAGGGAAGAACTCTTTCCTCGACAAAATAATACACCTTTGGTTGCCCTTACTCAACAAATGCAAATGTTACAAAGACAAATGCAAGACATGCAACAAGGAACAACAGTGCGATACTCATTAAACGAAATCTGTCCTTATCCTTTTGACAGAAGATTGCACATGATCCCTTTTCCTCCAAACTCAGACGTGCCTAAATTTGACAAGTACGATGGGAAAAGTGATCCCCATGATCATGTCAGAGAATTCTGTACCATGAGTCTTGAATTTTCTCATGATGACACCTATCTGATGAGGTTGCTCCCTAGAAGCTTGGGAGGACAAACAATGGAATGGTTATCCAAAATTACACCACCTGTCAGATTGTTTGATGAATTGGTTAACAAGTTCATAACACAATATTTCTATAACATTCAACATGCTATAACCATGCTAGACATCTGCAACACCAAACAGAAGAATAATGAAACATTCATGATATTCCTTCAACGCTGGCGACGTATGGTGTCACGATATCCTCGAGACATTCCTGAAAAAGAGAAAATGGAAATCTTCATCGACAACTTGAATGGTGAGATGAGTTACAGGCTCAAACTCCAATGCATACCATCTTTCGCTAAATTAATTGAAAACAGTATTCAAGTAGAAGAAGCATGTGTCAAAAAGGGAGAGCTCAAATTCTTCAAAGAAGGATCAAATTCATCAAACTACAATAACCAAAACAACAACAACTTAGACAAGTCTTGATTCTGGAATCGAAACAAAAACGAAGGCAACAATGAATCGCATGATCCAAAATCTAAGCAACTAGTGCTCGCATTATCAAGAAATCCTCAAGCTACAAAGAATCCTAAAGGTGCTAATCCAAACACTAACACACCGAATATCAATCGAGGTCAACTCAACGTAAACAACACCAACGATGCTCAAAACAAAACCACGAATCAAGGACCTAATGACAATTCACGCGACGACAATACCAATTTCCAAAACGTGTCTTCACACCACTGGGACAATCACTAGAGTTAGCATTCAGAGAGCTTTTGGCAAACAAGATTCTCTCTTTGCCTGTCGTCAACAACTATGAACCCCAAATCAAACCACCTTGGTGGAATGATTCACACTATTGTGATTTTCATCGTAACAAAGGTCATCGAACGAACGATTGCATGAGATTGAAAAATATTGTTCAAGACATGATTGATCGAGGTGACTTAACAGTAGATGGTCTCAAAACAAATGGTGACCATGGAGCTTTTAAAAATCCTCTTCCAAACTACAACAAAGATGGAGCTTCAACCTCAAATGATACACGTGGATCTCGTATCAACCACATCTACAATAACACCATCAATCACATATCAGCTGAAGACCATCATGTAAATGTCATCACAATCCAAGACTAGCATGATCATGAATCCATCAATGTAACAAATCAAGCTCAGAAATATGTCTTGAAGGGACATACATCGCCTACAACCATTACACCAAAAATCCAATATGATTTAGTCAGCCAACTACGCAAAACTCCGGCTCAGATATCTATACTAGAATTGCTAAAACTGTCACCAAAACACAAAAACATATTGGAGCAAGTGCTATTGGAAACCAATGTACTCAAGATCTGGATGCAGACAAATTTCAAGCCATGGTTGCTCATATGACAGGGCCTCATAATCTCACCTTCTTAGAGCATGATAATACTTCCTTGAGTCATCCGCATAACACTCCTCTCCATATTGAAGTCGTCGTTTATAAACACTGAGTAAAAAGAGTATTGATAGATGGAGGAGCTGGACTTAATATATGTACCTTAAAACTTATCCGTGCATTAGACTTCTCAGAGGAGTCTATTGATCCACGTAAAAAGATTACGATAAAGGCATATGATGATGAAGAAAGGTCATCTAAAGGAACCGTGATGATACCCATTCAAGTTGGACCAGTGCAAAAGGATACTATGTGTCAGGTCTTAGACATAGACCTCACCTACAATATTTTATTAGGTCGACCCTGTATACATGAAATGCAAGCAGTGCCTTCTACGTATCACCAGTGTGTCAAATTTCCCTATAATGGACAAGAGGTCTTTGTATCTGCTGATCACAATCCATTTCAACATTGTAATGCAATGGGGGTAGCCCAGGACAGTTTGGTTCCCCATAATAGGGAAAAACAAAGATCCTCAACATTAGACCTATAGACGGCAAAGCCCGAATCATTACCTGGAGATTTCAAGCAGAAAATGCAAATCTGAGAACAAGGTATGGGAGAATACTCTTTGGAACCCATGTGTTTGGCCAAATTACCAACATCACCCAAATCTCATGGATTGCCCACTCCATCAACACATCAGGTAACTCAGCCCATCACCAAATTTGATGGTACCTTCATCCAACTAGGCACTCTAGCACATGAATCAGAAGATAAGGACATTCTTAGCTGGTTATACAAAGATGAGGAAAAAGATAACAGAGCAGCTGCTCTGGATATAGTCCTACCAACACACCTATATGGGAAGGGCTACTTAATCATGCAGCAAATGGGATATGACGGTAAAGGACCTATTGGAAAACGCAAAGAAGGAGTCACTGAACGTATAGATCTTCCTTCACAGCCCAGTAGAGATAAAACAGGATTGGGTTGTAAACTCACTTTCCTATTAAGAAGGACACCACGCATCACTCCAAAACCTCAATGGAAAGCCAAGAATAAGTACAAAGAAGAATCCTGGCAGGAAGCACTATTTGAGTCAGCAGAAACAATCCGCAAGGCACGTGAACGTCAAGAACAGAAGCAACATCAAGAAAAGCTTCTCAGTCACAAGAAGGCCATATCTGCAGTAGTAGCTCATATTCAAACACCAACATCTCAAGAACCGATAGAATCATCTCCTGATACTGTTATTCCTCCCCAAGGAGGCACAATCTATGAACAAATATAAAAAGTAGAAGCAAGATCCGACACCGAATCAACAAAGACTATCAAACTGGTATCCATCATCAAAGATCTATTTTCACCCTACAACATACCTGTTTACAACACTGATAGAATCTGGGATGATGCCTCAGAGACTGATTTCAATGAATATGAATGGGGTAGCTGCTCAAATGCTATTGCAGATATCATTGACAACACTGGTACCATATTCCTTTCTCAGGAAGAGCATAACGCAAAAGATAGACCTCTTGAGTTTGGACCGCAGAATATCTATGACGCCAAGGAAAGCAAACAAAAACATTATGAACAAGTCTATACGGAAGATAATACCATTGAAGACCTCGACGAAATCCTTAACTTCTTTACCAAGACCAATCACGATGAAACCACTGTCTTGACACTTACAGTAGCAGAACTTGATCCACCAAATGATTCCTTACCGCTTGTCTTTCCCGACCTCATTGACTGGGACAAACCCGAAATACATGATATACCAATTTTCCCGAACAATGAATCTATTATCCATAACCTATGTACCGTTAACCCGGAAACAGGCTCTACTAGTGAACAAAGTAACAATGTCTGCACACTAGGGAGTGCCAAGTCTCTCAGTTGCAAAAATGAACCAAATAAAGATCTGATGCTGAAAACCAGTCAATGGCAGCTCTAGATCACAAAAAAGTAAAAATAAAGGATGCATCTAAGAGTGAAAACCTTTTTAAGGCACCTAAGGATGGGAGACTTGACACTCTTCCTGAACATTTTCATGAGCGATCACCCATATTCATTGAGCCCACTCAATCAATCAACATTGGTACCACAGAAGCAGTAAAAAACATACACCTAGCATAATCTCTGACAGAGGAGGAAAGATCGACATTTCTCATCTTTTTTAAAGAAAAGCAAATTAACTTTGCTTGGTCATATGCAGATATGCCCGGAATTGATCCACACTTAATCATGCATCACTTGTCCATCTCTCTAGGAGTTAAGTCAGTCAAGAAAAAACTATGAAAGATGAATCCACAAGTGGCACTCATGGTCAAGGCTGAACTAAAGAAACTATTAGATGTCGGATTCATCCGACCCATCGACTATGCAGAATGGATCTCCAACATAGTGCCAGTATCAAAACCAAAAGGCAGTATCAGAATCTACACTGATTTCAGAGATGTCAACAAAGCCTGTCCAAAGGACGACTTTCCTCTGCCCAGTATCAACATAATTGTAGACCTCACAGCAGGCCATGCAATGCTCTCACTAATGGACGATTTTTCAGGCTATAATAAAATAAAAATATCTCCAGAGGATCAAGATAAATCAACGTTTACCTGTCCTTGGGGAACGTACTGTTGGAATGTTATGCCTTTTGGCTTAAAGAATGCGAGAGCTACTTATCAATGAGCAATGACAATAATATTTCATGACATGATGCATACCTTCATGGAAGACTATATGGACGATCTGCTAGCCAAATCATTCACCAGAGCAGAACATCTCAGCATCTTGACAAAGATCTTTGATCGATTGGAAAAATTCAAAGTCAGGCTCAACCCTAAGAAGTGTGTCTTCGGGGTTACATCAGGAAAGTTACTAGGCTACATCGTCTCAGCTAAAGGTATTGAAGTGGATCTAGGAAAGGTACAAGCCATTATGGAGATGCCACCACCAAAATATATCAGTCAGCTCAGATCTCTACAAGGACGACTCCAATCAATTAGGCGATTCATCGCTCAACTAGCTGATAAAAGTCTACCATTCAATCATTTTCTCCATAAGAATGTACCTTTCAGATGGGAGGCTAAGTGTGCCAAATCTTTTTATCAAATCAAACAGTATCTGATGAACCCACCAATTCTCGTACCACAGATAGCAGGAAAACCCCTTATTCTATACATTTCAACAACAGATATATCACTGGGGGCACTATTGGCACAAGAAGATCAACAAGGAAAAGAACGAGCCATCTACTACATTAGTAGGACATTGAATGGCTATGAACTCAACTATACATTCATTGAGAAGGCTTGTCTAACGGTGGTCTTCGCATCTCAAAAGTTCCGACATTATATGCTAGCCTACACAATTAAGCTAGTAGCAAAGATTGATCCTCTCAAATATCTACTCAGCAAGGCAGCTCTTACCGACCGGTTGGCTAAATGGGTCATGATTCTCAGTGAATTTGACATCCAATACACAGAAAGAAGAGCCATCAAAGGACAAGCAATTGCAGATCAACTAGCTGAAGCACCGCTACTAGGAAAACAAACTATGGAGATTGAATTTCCGGACAGGGACGTTCTTGCTATTTCTACCACACAATGGACCCTATACTTTGACGGATCCTACACCCAACATGGTTCAGGTGTTGGCATTCTATTCATCACTCCTGAAGGGCATACTATACCAAGATCATATCGGCTTATGTTCCCATGCACCAATAATGTGGTTGAATATGAGGCATTGGTTATAGGCATCAAAATGACCGTAGAATGGAAAATCACAAAGTTAATGGTCTATGGAGATTCACAACTAGTCATCAATCAAATCAACAACGACTATCAGACAAAGGATGACAAGCTACTACCCTACAAGCGAATGGTGGATGACTTCAAATAGTATTTTGTACACATCACCTTTGAGCAAATACCAAGGTTGAACAACAAAGCAGTCGATGCCATGGCTACTATTGCTTCATTACTACAAATTCCAGAGCAACAGAGTCGTTACGAGTTCCTGGTAGAGCAACTGTTCTCCCCCGCCTATGACCACTCTGAATCCCATGTTGTCTATGCCTTAACCGATTCAGATTCTCCCTTGTATGGACCGATATATGATTATCTAAAGAACAACATCCTACCCCTTGACCAATCCCATAACCAAAAACGTAATTTTATCTGCCAAGCTGCCCATTATACCCTTACTGTTGATACTTTGTACCGTCGAGGTCTAGATGGTACTCTTCTTCGTTGCCTTGATCATAATGAATCTGATTCTGCTTTACATGAGCTTCACGAAGGTATTTGTGGCACACATTCAAGTGAGACCACTCTTGCTAAAAAACTTATAAGGATGGGATACTACTGGCCTACAATGGAGAAAGATTCTTACCACTTCGCCAAGAAGTGTCCTAAGTGCCAGATCCATGGCAATCTGATACATGCACCAGCACGGGAACTACAACCATTTACAACATCCTGGCCCTTTTGTCAATGGGGACTAGACTTGGTCGATAAAATTCATCCTTCATCTTCAAATGGACACAAGTTCATTATAACTGCAACATAATACTTTACCAAGTGGATAGAAGCAGTCCCAATGACCACAGTAACTGGAAAGCAAATTGCGTCTTTTATCCTGAACTATCTGATCTGCAGATATGGTATTCCAAGTTCCATCATCACCGATAATGCACGACCATTCAAAAACCAAGATGTCCGAGAACTATGTGAGCAATTCAAAATACAACATCGGTTCTCTACACCATACTACCCCCAGGGGAATGGTCAAGCAGAAGCATCCAACAAAACAATACTGAAAATTCTCAAGAAAACAGTAAATGATGCAGGCAAAGATTGGCATATACAACTCAATCCAGCACTTTGGGCATACAGAACTAGCATCCGTACACCTACAGGAGCAACACCTTTCTCATTGGTGTATGGATCCGAAGCTATTTTACCACTAGAGGTAGAAATTCCGTCTCTCAGAGTCTCTCTAAAAGGCTTAATCCTAGACGAAGAGTATCGAGTCAACCGATTGCAAGAACTAGAACTATTAGTTGAGAGACTTCATCGTGCTTACACTCATCTCAAAGCATATCAGCAACACATGTGCAGAAGCTACAATCACAAGGTCATCCCTCGCAACTTCAAAGTTGGTGACCTAGTCCTCAAAGAAAATCCAAGAAATTAGCAAGATCGAGAAAAGAAAGGGAAATTTGAACCTAATTGGTTGGGTCCCTATGTGATCATATCAGTTTATGGATCAGGTGCTTATCAGCTTACAACTTCAGAAGGAGATGTGCTTGATGAACCAACTAACAACATTCATATGAAGAAATACTACACTTGAGTAGCCTAATGCATGGAAAAAGCAAACAAAACCAAAAAAAAATAAAAATCAAGAAAAGGCAAATAAAAAGGTACAATAAAAGCAACTAGTGAAAACCTGGTAACAGGCGCTATTGTGAAAGGACAACTCCTTTATCTATATCCACATCCTTATCTCCGCTGTAGAGCACCATCGCCCATCTCCCGACACTTAGCAAATATCCAGTCAGGACATACTTAACGTAGTCACTATCCTGGTTTATCCATATATCCTTTCACCACATTTTACCATGGCTTGGTAATCACTGTACATATTCACATCAAGAGGCACACTCAGCTAGGGGCAATAAATCATCAAAACTTGCAACACGTTCAAGACATCAAAACTATTTGCAAAACTTAGAAACATCACATCCAACAACCAAAAACTTCACTCCATCGCAAAGCAAAACATTGGATCACTAAAACAAGAATCACAAACATACTAAGATGGATGATTTTCTGAAGTACTAAATGTTGCATTATCGCATAAAGTCTTGACTATTTTTTCATTTGAACTTTTTAAATCATTGGATTCTCTACATTTTCTCACTAATGCTTCAAAGCTAGAGATCATAAGGAAACTCCAATATTTTCTTAGTCTTCTGTTTGTGAGGCGATCACTTGTACTGTGTAAATACTTGTCTCGAGATGTGATACATCGAATATCATTGAAGACGTGATTCCACTTTACACATACAAATGGTTTAATCTTGTTTGTTTATACGCAATCCGCACTCTGGCCATCCTGGTTCAATTATACCTTAACGCTTGTGCTATCTTGCAAAATAAAAAATCATGTAAATTTTTCTCAGGTCATTATGGTTCAATTATACCATTGTGCTTGTATAAATTTTCAACATATCCCAAACAAATCAATGCTCAATGATGATACATATATCGAAAGCAAATAAAACATGTGGTTATATCAGATGACAAATGCAGAATAAGGATGCTCAAAAACAATTAGTTGCATATCATTTTACAATTAGTTGCATATCATTTTACAATTGGTTGCATATCATATCATACATCTCATTTTCAAAATATCATTCATCATTCATCATTGCATCCCTCGCATGCATATCTATTGCATCATCATGGAATCTTTCTTCACTTTCATATCTTCATCATTCTTCCAAACTATCTTCTATCATGTCTTATACAGGATGTATCTTTCCTGAAACTAGATGTTTTGATCAGTTCTTATACAGGATATATCGTTCCTGAAACCAGATGTTTTGATCAACTCTTATATAGGATGTATCTTTCCTGAAACCAGATGTTTTGATCAACTCTTATATAGGATATATTGTTCCTGAAACTATACGCTCGATCATCCATGTCTTATACAGGCGGTATCATTCCTGAAATCAGATGCTCGATCATCCACGTCTTATACAGGTGATATCATTCCTGAAACCATACGCTCGATCATCCATGTCTTATACAGGAGGTGTCATACCTGAAACCAGACTTGCTCTCATTCCAATCAATCTAATCAAACTTATCAAACCCATGCATGCCATCACTATCCACTCTGCTATCTTTCAAACAACATTCTTCTTCTTTCGAGAGATCATTCATGCCTTGTGTGCACGAACGATCTCCTGAGGGGGCATTATCATATCATATCGACATCAATTTCATATCAAAACAATTCTTCATATATGGGGCATCATCAATATCGTTCATCAAATCTGGGGCATCATATCGACTTTTCATATCAAATCAATTTTTCATATCCACAACATCATATCGATCAAATTTTGATAGCATATCCGACAAATTTTCTTTGAATCGACATGTGCACACACGTCACTTTAAAGAGGGGCAAAATGTAGACGTATAAAAATGACCATATTCCCAAATGAATATTTTATGTTCATTCATCTATTTAGTTAAATCTAATTTAATTAAATTACTTGCATTCCTCTATTTAATTAAGTAAATTATTCAATTTATTTAGTTAAATTCATAAACCCCTTTCGCATCATTTAATTGAATAAATCAATATATTTAATTAAACCCCTTTCTAGCTACTTTTAATTAAATTTACATTTAATTAATAGTCCACCCCAAATTGAATAAATCTAATTTATTTAATTTCCCAACTTGCAACCAAATTGAAATAAAACAATTTATTTTAATAAATTCTATTTTCCCTCACCCACTTGCAAAATCCTACACCTCCCACTTGCATCCTAACCCTCTTTCTAACCTCTTCTAGATTCTTCTAATCCTGATTAATAACCCAAACCCATCCATTATCCCTTTTCCCTAAATTTGAGGAGGTCACTTCTCAAATTTGGAGTAAAGTCTTCAAAAGGCATTAAGTCTTCAAAAGGCATTAAAGCCTTTATCCATTCAACAACTTGTTGAATGCCTCCAAATTTGGAAGGACTCTTACAAATTTGTCCCCAAAGTCTTCATAACCATTAATGGTTAACTCAACCTTCTTACATGGTTAAAGAATTTCCATAAACTCAACCTCCATCTAACCCAAGGGTCTCATCAATCATTTATTGCTTTGACCATGGTTATCCTTAAACCTTTGCACAAGAGTTTATCCTTTGGGTAAAAGCTTTATCCAATGGATAATCCTAACTTAACCTTAACCCTTAACCCCTAGGGTAACCATGAGGTCTTCTCAAGCATTTAATGCTTCTTACATCTCCTCTCAACCAACCTTATGTTGACAATTGTCACCATTTCATTGGTGCCAATTGCAAACATGGAATCCCAACTTTCAAACTTGGCCCTTGATTGCCTCTTTCAATCCTGACCATCCATTGCCCTATTTTTGCTATAAATAGAGCTCTCATTCCTCCATTTTCATCATCCAAGTCTTTAGCATCACACTTATACTAAAATCCATTCAAGCTTTCATATCTCATATATGCTAATCATTTAGCCTCTCTTTTAAATAGGAATTAATCTAAATATGCAAATTTAGAGTATGTTCCTTATCATTTAGTTTAAATCATAGACTAATATAGTATGCTAGGATAGTCTTGTTTACTAACCTCGTCATCTTATAGCTAGTTTATTGCATTTGTAGCATCATGCATAGCTTAGGATGCATCTCATCTTAAAATCAACAAAAGCATCCCTCGTTCTTGCATTTGTCATCCCTAAACCATTTTGCTCAGTGATCTGAGAGCAAAAACATTGGTTTGAGGGACCGTGTAAGATAGAGAACCATGGAACCATCCTTGGGAAGCTGAGCCATACTTCATGACTCCATAGCTTGCACCAAGAAGTCCTGTGGGTGTGTGAGCAAGGCTCCCTAGAGCTCCGTTTTTCACATTTTGAGTTCTATTGACCTGCTTTCCCCGCATACATTTCTAGGGAAAGCAGGTCGATAGAACTCAAAATGTGAAAAACGGAGCTCTAGGGAGCCTTGCTCACACACCCACAGGACTTCTTTACATATATTAGATCATATATTTTTATTACTATACTAAAACGACACATATTCGCCATTACGTAGCACTTATTTAATAATTAAATTAATTATATACGATTTTCAATATTTTAATTAATATATTTATTGATTTTTTCCTTTAAATTTTAAATTTAGTAAAAAAAAATTATATTAATATTATTATAATTTTTTATTTATTTAAATATTATTTAAAAACAAAAAATAAAATTCACATTATATTTAAAAAAAAATAAAAAATTAAATTTTCAAAAATGAAATGAAATTGCAGGTCTTAATGAAATCCTTTTAAAGTAATGAACTTTTAAGAAAAAGTGGATGTTTTGTGTGCTTTTTAAAGCACATACCTTATTTTAAAACTAAAATAAAAGTAAAAGCTTAGGCACGTGAGTTTAGAGAAGTTTGTAGAAATTAAATACAGTCAAGTCAAGATTAACATAAGTGTTAAAGATTATGTTTTATGCTTGCCTAGAGTCCATGTATGGGTTTGCTCGAAATAAAATTTCAGTTACACAAAAGAAAGACTTAAATTACACTCTATATATATATACCAAATTCTTGTGGGGATGTATGGATTATTTCAAGGAGAGTACAACATTAGAGAGATAGAGAATTGAATTGATGTAAAACTAGAGATAAGTAGTGAGGGTTCTATTTTATTTGGAGTAATAAAATAACACTTTCACAAAAGTTGAAACATGACATATTTCATGTATTTACTTGTCATTTGCATGTCAAATTGTTTCAAAAATGGATTTTTGTTTACAGATATTTTGATGTCATCGACATACATAACCTTCTCATTCCTTAGTCTTGTTTTTAATATTCTTCTCAAACTCACATCAAGTAAGAAAATTTATTTGAATCATAAATAACAATTCTTTGTGCCCTTAGCTTTGGGTCTTATATAACATTATGCTCTTATTTCTAAACACCAATCTTTTATTTTTATTTATCTTTAAATAATATTATTCTACATATATTTATTATTCTTAATTCTCACTTACTAAATTGCTTTGTATATGATCATATACATTTATTTAATTAAACTAAATTAAATTCAAATAAAATTCTATATAAATAAATATATTAGTAATATAAAAATGGAAATTAATGTAAAAAAAACTTAACTATACAAATTTAATTATATATGTATATGGCTTTTATTAAAACAATTATCTTTTTGTTCTTATACCTTTTTAAAATGAAGGAAGAAGTTTTATTTTGAAGTCTAAACAAAAATGATTAAATATTTAATATAATATTAATTAATTTATTTTTCAAAATTTTATATAATATTAATTTATTTAAAGTTTTATAAAATGGTGAATAATTTTAATTAACTATTTGAAAATTGAAATATAAGAATAATAATTAATATAATAAAATTATATTAAATCTATTTTTAATTTACTATTTTTTATAAACTTTTAATCTATTTAAAATATTTTGTAAAATGGTAAATAATTTGAATTCAAATGTTTAGAAAGTGTAATGTAAAAATAATAACAAATAATTAATATAATAACTGTGAATGTTAATTTTGAATATTCAATATACTTTTTTACTCTGAAAATATTATTAAAAGTTAAATCAGTTTCAAAATTTTAATTTGTATATTATATTATTTTTAATTAAAATTTAATTTTTTAAGATTAATATTAAAATAATTTAAAAAAATATAAAAATAAAAATACATTTATAAAAATATCAAATTATTAATTTTGCAATCTAATAAAAAATAAAATAAATTTCTCTCTTTAACATATTAATAGTGATTTTATTGTTTTTCAAATCGACATATAAATATATTTAAAAATGCAGCTAATAGTTTTAGTTGCTTTTAATATAAAAAACATATTAATAATGAATTTATATTTTTTCAAATCAACATATAAATATATTTAAAAATACAACTACATCTATTAAAGAGGTAATTTTTTATATTAACAAATAAAAATAAATAAAAAATATAATTGATTCAAATGTGATTTAAAGACAAAGAAATTATAGTTTAAGACCAAGGTTCAAATATTTAAAACAAATTTAAAAATATAACTACATTAATAAATAAAGTTAAATTTTTTGAATTAACCAATCAAAATAGTTAAATAAATTGAAAATACAATTGACTTAGAGTTTGGTTTTGAGTTCAAGAAGTTTCAATATAAGACTGAAATATTTAAAACAAATTTGAAAATATAATTACATTTGTAGAAAAATGTCCAAATTTTTAAATTAACAAATAAAAATAGTTTAAAAAAAATTCAAAAGTACAATTGATTCGGAGTTCAGTTGTGAGCTGAAGGTGAAGAGAAAGAGAAGCCGAAGAAGTTCCATAAGACTCTCCTCCTTATTGAATAACCAAACAAAAACAATTTTTTTTTTTGAAAATTTTAAATCAACAAATAAAAATAGTTAAACAAACCTAAAATATAATTGATTCAAAGTTTGGTTGTGAGCAGAAGCCAAAACAAAAACCCAAACAGAAGCCGAAACAAAAGCCCAAACAGAAGCCGAAACAAAAGCCGAAGAAGTTTCAGTCTAAGACTCCTACTCCCATATTGAATAACCAAACCAAAATTTTCTTTTATTTGTATAACATCTAAATCTAAAAAATAATTTACCTAAAATACAATTGATTCAAAGTTTGGTTGTGAGCAGAAACAGAAACCGAAACAAAAGCCGAAGAAGTTTCAGTCTAAGACTCCTACTCCCATATTGAATAACCAAACCAAAATTTTCTTTTATTTGTATAACATCTAAATCTAAAAAACAATTTATCTAAAATACAATTGATTCAAAGTTTGGTTGTGAGACCAAACAGAAACCGAAACAAAAGACGAAGAAGTTTCAGTCTAAGACTCCTACTCCCATATTGAATAACCAAACCAAAATTCTCTTATAAATGTATAACATCTAAATCTAAAAAACAATTTACCTTCAATGTTTTTACTAAACATAGGTAGTTAATAATAGAATGAATTCAATGGTGCTGGTGGTGCTAGTGCTAGTGCTTGTGCTTTTACCTACACAAATGTTGAAAGGAGAAAGAGGTAAGAATAATTTTGACCAAAAAATATAAAACCGCGGACCAAAATCTTAAAATCTAAACCGAGTGTACCGGCTGGAGCTATATATAATCTTTCATAGGAGAAGAAGTACTCGTCGTTTTTGTATCTTGCTCTGCACGCCAGGCCAGTGTTACATGCATTTTGTTATCTTTCATCTCTCTCGGGCAGGTTAAGCTCTTCAGTACCAGCTTCAAACATGGCCTTTCAATACTTGGAAGCAGTTGTTGGTCAGATTTTCTCTTACTTTTTATTACCCCCTTTGTTAATATTTTGCAAGATTTTAGCCCTTCTTCTCATCTCTTAAGCTTCCTCAGTTTTTAGCTTCGGTTGCATTAGATTGTCCGCCTTTATCATATTAAAAGAAAAATTCTCAAATTATTATTTCATCAAGTACATATTTTGTAGTTCATAGTTTGATTAAATTTGAATTTTTTTGAAAATCTTGGAAGTCTTTGTGTCGGTGGTTCGAATCATTGGACGCAAATTATAGAGTATTAACATTTGCGTTTGACGGGAAATCAGGTTAAATGGTTTTTAGGGTTTTATTAAACTGAAAGGCAAATCCACACTGCGGAGTATTGCGGGGGTTATTTTTCAAGCTTACTAGTTTCTTTTAACTTAATTTTCATAAATATTGAAAATTTGACTAGGCTTTTGCTGTTAATTAGCTTACTCATAAAGAATGTAATTGAATTCATATATTTTTAGCCAAATTTATTCGATTCTGGACCTGGTCATATGTCCTGGGTGATGTTATTTTGTGAAAGGTGGTGAGTTATATTCCTTGTGAGTTTGACCTGAATGCTAATATAATCCCAATGATTGTGTCGGGGAAAACAGAATTGTCTTCTACATGAAATTTGTTATATTTACAGTTATTATGTTATACCATTGGGTACAAAGTGTTTGTTTGAGGACTAGCACTTAGGACGTCCATGCAAGAGGTGTAAAGTTGATTGTAAAAGCGCATGGCGAGCATTATAATAATAAATCAAGAGGAGTTCTTTTACAAACATGTAAGAAAATGAATGTACTATTTAAACTACTATTTAAGCTTGCTCCTTATTTCAATCAAATGAATTAAATTGTTTAAAAACCAATCAAACGAACTAATACAGAGGCACTTCTAAGACAAAACATCAGTGTGAAACATAAATTGTTACTGCTATTAGCCTATTATCATTGGCCCTCCTCAATTGTTCTGATATTCTCAGGTAGTCTGCAATGATGTGCTGAAGTGATAAATGAAGATTGTTTGTTGGAAAAAAAGAAGTAGAGAAGACATTTTTTTAACAGGGTTTTGATTAGGCATAAGATAAGGTGCAAAAGTGGCAAAGATTCAGTTGAGATTGGATTAAATGTTCCAATTTTATAATTTATAACATTTCTTCTCAAAAGATGGGTTCAGAAAGCATCTAATAAAAAAAGAGGGTTTTGAAGTAAAAAACACTTTGATTTGCTTCTCTATTGATACTTGAGCTTAATGCTAAAAAAATTGGAGTTTGTTCTTAGTATTTGAATATATTATATAAAATCACTATTTTAAAGAAGAGGTCAGTTTGGAAATGGTCTTTGGAAATTATATTTGTCCACTTTACAAATTCTAATATTTTTCCAGATTGATATGACGTGGGATGATGATAGTGTTGGATTTAACTGCCTTTAGATTTCATTAGTCTACATGTATTAGGCAATGCAATTCATATATAGTCTTTCTGCAAGGTGTAACCTTGGAGAGTCTAAGAGATGCTTTTGTTGTTTAATAATTAAATAATTGTTTGAATAGATTGCTTTGGATCGGTTCCATGGGGTGGGAGACATTACCCTTTTATTGGTGCTTGTTATCCCATGAAGTATTTAGAATAGGATTACGTGAATAATTATAATCTCGAGCTTAAAATTTGGAGTGTCATATTCTAGTCGGTGACTCTAAGCAGCCTTTTGGAAGGGGTAGCTGAATGTTTTCTCCACCCACTGAATTTTTAGGGAATTTCTTTTCCACTTGCACTTGCTGTGTAGTGTATTATTTCAAAATCTACAGCAACTTGTAGTTTTTGATGTGAATTGCTAGAAAACCGATGCATAAAGCTGAAAATGTTATCTTGTACGGTACTTCTTTACTGCTAATTATTTCAAGTTTTTATCAACAGGACTTTAACTTAGAAATTTGTAGTAGTTCCCATTCCATGGAACCGTCTTGTTAGGTTTTTGAAAAGACAATGCCTAATTGTTAAATGTTGATTATCTAGTTGCAACATTTTTGAAGTCTCAAGTGAAGGGTCATTTATTTAATCAGCATTAAGTCATCAGATGCTAAACTACATTCTTCTTTGACCTACTTGCCTTTAAATGCATAGTATGTTTGAAGCTATGTTCCATAGTGTTTTTAGCATGGGAGGAATGGGCCTTTGTTATGGCAAATTTTTTCGCTTGGATTTTGGGGACGATAGGATATGAAACACGTGACATTAAATTATATTTGTATATGTATATTTATTTATACATAAAAAATAAATAATACAACGAAAATATACAAGTTTAATAGCTCTTCATTTGCAACATTCTACACTATTAAACATTCTAACTAAGTGAATTGCTAATTGAATTCAAAATTAAATGCAAACATAAAATACCAAAATATAGAATTCCTGATTTTTTTGACTGGTAAATGAGGGTTTTTATTGGGGAGCCTTTTCCGTAAAACAAAATGTGTCCTTATGGGTAAGAATCCTAGACATATGCTCCAACTCCAAGTGATGCATACAAAACAAATGGCATACTGTCAAAATAGCAAATAATGCTAAGTGCCTGTAGACTAGGAGGGATCAAGAGTATCAAGCCATCTTGGAGGCAAGTGGGCCCTAGCACCAACATGCACAATTGGATCCCAACCCAAGTTCAGGTCAGGGCAATTAGCATGACCAGACAGTCTACATTCCCAATTACAGCTACACTATCTTGACTCTTATCCACTTCTAACACCATGCTGACTCTGATTCCAGATCCATATATAAAAGGAGTACAAACTTGAACAATTGAAAGTTGTTCAGTGTTCAGCTCTGTCAAAAGCTCCATCTGCATTTTATTCTATTCCACAATATCACTGCAAGCCCCCAGAAATAAATTGACCTTCGTTAGCCCTCCCAATAATTCAGTGTATTCCAACTCTGCCAACATGCCTGTAGAATTTTATGGATATTTGTGTTGTCCTTTCTCATGCCATGAGGTTGAGTAAGCATGGGAGCCTTGGGTAGTTTTGATCCAGTTACATTTGGAAGCCTAGGAGGGCTATCTCCTATAGGGAGTTGGTGAAAAACAATGAGCTGTTTAATTGGAGAATGCTGTCTCTATTCGCAATACCTCCCACTAGTGTCATATTGGAGGAAGGTTGGCTAATGGGTGTGTAAAGTTTTGAATGATGTTCAAACTAGCTCAATGCACAATCATTGAGGGTTGGAGTTTCTTCCCTAGGCAATCCGCCTTATGCAGACAAAAACAGGGTGGAGGCAGTGGCCATCGCCATATGCCTCCCTCTTATGTTGTGAGAGACCTTCAATAGATCTTATGGGGCCATCACATTATGACGTAAGCACTTGCTTGTGTAATTAATCTTTGGTAGTTCAATTATGTTTTGCTTTTCTTTCTTTTTTATCTGTTTTCTTTTATTCTTTTGTTTTTTTCCTTCTTTTAAATCTCCTTTTTTACCTCCTAGCAAGGTGGAGAGGCAGCTTGCAAAGTGACTATATCTGTGGTCACCAAGTGACTTAAGACAAATAAATTGAACTCTGAATTTGAGATGAGAGAAAAGTATTCATTTTGGGATGCCCCTGCATTAGCCAACAAATGAGTTGGCCTATTTGCCTCCCTGTAATATTGAGTAAGGCTTCCAGCACAGAGTTTGGCCTTTATATGAGATATGATTATCATTCAACTTTGAGGACCAAGAGGTTGGCTGGAGGGACAGCTTTAGGCTTTCCACCAGGGCCGAGGCCTTGCTTCATTTTTTTATTTCCAAGGGAATGACTGTTGTAGCTATTATTATCATCTTACCACTGATTTCTTATTTTCTCAGGGTTGTTGGAGACCACTATTGTTGTATTATATGCAATCATACAAATAATTGTGATGAGTGTAAGTCCTAATACGAAAATATGGCAATTGTGTATGAGCCATGAGGTCTTGAGGGAGTGAAACACGTCCCCAAGTCCTTGAAACTCAAGGGTCTCCAAAATGGGGCTTTGATGGTATGGGGCACATCCCTAGGATACACTAGTTTGAAATCATCAAATTTATTCAAAAGGATAACCAATAATGAGAATAAAAATGAAAAATATGGCATAAACTGTATGTTGGAAATTCACATGCGTTAGCGAAGTATCTTTGTCAAAGCCTGTGAACAATTCATTTTTATCTTGTTGCTATTGTTAGTGGAATATATAGATAAAGTGCATGATGCCTAATGCTGCTTCACAAAGCTGCAATATGGAATGTTTTTGTACAGTCCATCCAAAACAATTTAAAACTTTGACCAAAATGCATGAAATTTAATCCATTGTTAATTTATCATACAGCATTGTAAAGTAATGGCAAGATGGATAATTGACCTTTTGTTTGTATTGGTGTAAACAGTTTTCTTGTGAGTTATATGGCAGAGACTGATATTGAAATGCAAATGATAGGGGAAATCACTTATTAGTATTCACATATAGAGTGCAGCAAGCCCCTTCATTGTAATTGTTATGCTAGGTGGCATTTGAATTACAGCTGGTAAAGCATTATCAAGTTTACTTGATTGTGTTTTACCAAGTTTGATTATCTTCTGTGCTTTATTGGAAGTGGTGGTATGCCCAATCCTATGTCCTTTGTCAATGAACTGTATAAAATCAATGGATTTTTGTTTACAGAGTCTTGAAATTACTATATCAAAAAAATGTTAATGTGACATAAGACATTTTTTTTCTTTTTTTCTTGCATAATTATAGCTGATAACTTGTGGCAGGTTTCATGATCTTCATGTACTTTGTCGAGACATACCTTGATTTGAGGCAACATGCAGCTCTTAAGCTTCCGCAGCTGCCTAAGCCTTTAGAAGGTGTGGTGAGCAAAGAGAAGTTTGAAAAGTCTAGGGCCTATAGCATCGACAAGAGGTTTGTTTCATCTCTTTTTAATGTTTCTCAAGATATTGATTTCTTGCTATCCTGTTTTTAAGATGTAGATTATTTTTAATTTTTGAAAGTGTTTCTGTGCATTAAATGAGGCTTGTAATGTACATATGGGAAATGATACTTTTGTCACATTCTATATTTCAATGGGTAGATGGTACATATTTGTACATGCAATTGTACTTAAGTCATATTTCTCTTAAGAGCTACTCTTGCAATATATTATTACTATCAGTGCCAGTATCCATAGTCTGATCAGTATCTGACAGTGTGTTTTGATTGCTTCCTGCTGCAGTCGCTTTCACTTTGTCCATGCTGCAGTGACAATCATTGCGGACTCTTTAATTTTACTTTTTAGAGTGCTACCATGGGTTTGGCAGGTATTTGTTTTGACAAATATGTGTATAGATCTCAATTTTTTATGTTTAAGGAAAAACAGATGTTTATTTATTGGAAATCATTATGGAATCTGAGCTATGTATACATTTCTTCTATTGCCAAAAATATGCTTTCAGTTGTGCACATGCTATGTATACATATCTTCAATTACTAAGTATGGGCTTTCAATTATCCACATTGGAATTGGTTTTTTACCCTCACAATACTTATTTTTGACTGCAGAAATCAGAAGTTGTAGTTTTAAAGTTAGGGTTGGATCCTCAAAATGAAATCATTCATACGTTGGGATTTTTGGCAGCTATTACTCTGTGGTCTCAGGTGTCATCTGAAACCTTTGAATTTTGCATTCATTGTTCTTATCTAGGGGTCAGCGTTGAGATTAGCATTCTCTAGTTTTGTCTCACACATAATTTTCTTCTTTGTTTATCTAGGCTTAATGATAACATTTATTACAAAATCTATAACCTTTATATCAATAATATTTTGTAGATTTGCAAGTATCACTTGAGAAGATATGTCATTGACATTGCTAGAATTTAAGCATGTAGTGAGTTTTGTGTAGGCTAAATCTTTAAGCTATAAAATATGCAATCATCAGTTTTGAGTTTTCACCTGTGTGTGGTGTCATTCCTGTTCATAATTCCAATTGGCATCAGTTTTCCTTTTGAAGCAGAACTGAAGAAATCACTTCTTTTACTACTGAATTGTGAAATGCAGTTTTTTTAAATAGGAAATAGAGTAGAATGTGTATTGGACTTTAGTTTGTTAGTCACACATCTTCTAGCTCAAGTTTTGTCACGTTGTACATTCTCATGTTGTTCTTCCTAAAATGTAAATCCTAAATGTTTTAGACATATATGGAACACATTCATTGTGTCTTTATGTGATCATATTGTTGTCAAAGGTATCTATCAATAAGGTGACATCCATGTGTACTCAGAGGTATCTATCAATAAGGTGACATCCATGTGTACTCAGAGGTAGAGCCTTCATATAAGTGTACTGCATTTGAAAGTTTATTATATATGTAGACTGCTCTGAGAATGGGTCACACCATAACATTTGGAGGCTAACCTAACATCCACCCCGATTTTTACACACCTAATAAATCAGCAGGATATATTTTTTAAGATAAGATTATATGATATTTATGACTCTATTCTGTTAAATATAAAATGAGAATTCTAATATTTATTAAAATTACAAATTTCAGCTAAGCACAGAAAATATATCCACCTTGATAATTGACTACCAACCTTGCATATAATTTAGCATTTATACTCCTCATAAATGGTTCACTTATTATGCTTAGCAATTTGATTAAAATTAATTTATAAATGAATTGAGCTCCTTTTGAAACCATTTAAATAGGTGAGCTACTATTTGAAGTGAAGGGTATTAAACATATTTAAATCAACGCTAATTAGAAAAAGCTAACCATAATTTATAGTGCAAAATTTAAGTTAGGATTCCTAATTATATTTAAATCGAACCTGTATTTTTTGAATTTGAAAAGACTAATCCTAATTTACAATGCAAATAATGAATAACTTGCATTTTTTTAATGAGTTATAGCCCTGCTATTTTTAGAACATTGTGAATAGATGGGCTACTCTTTAAGTTGAGAATATTTTAATTTAATATCTTTGTTTCTCTGAGTTTTCAAGATAGGGTATTGTGGGTATGTGTTTTTTAGGATGCATTACTTTTCCTGAATTTTTTGGGTGACAAATATACATACATATATTACAATTTTTATGTGTTTATAAATTCAAAAAATATAAGACAGTTATAATATCAAATTTAAAACTTATTTTTGTTGCTAAAGGCACATGGGATGAAGGGACCTGAAGTTGCAAAAAGTTATTGGTGAGATGCCTAGATGTTTTCTTTATATTCCATGGGTAAAACCATATTACATGAAAATTAAGTGTCAGATTTGAGCATTGAATTTCCTTTCATAGGGAAATGTCTATTTCAAAGTTACAACTCCAAGTATATTCCCACACTCTATTTGTCAAGCGAATTTCATCATTTATCCATCACACTCTTACATCTGTCATTCTCCTGTTGGATTCAATTATGTAAATACACTATTGAGTGCATAAAAAGCCAATTTTAATGCAGAAAGCCTATCTTCTTTTTCATTGTGTTTTATGGGTTTCTTTCACACATGCTTTAGGCCGTTTCCTCAAAACACAATTGGGTATCTTAAACAGCTTACATGATTTTAGATTTTTCTTGCCCTCTTTGATGGCTTTTCAGACTTGGGCTTTCTGGTTTTTCTTCTTGCACAGTTTTCAAATGGCTTTTATTTTAGAAGTGCATGGGAGCTTTTAGTTCTTATATATATTTTCATCTTGGAATTTGTTTCTGCCATGAGCCAAGGAGATATTGTTTTTGTTTTAGAGAAGAGTAACCACTCATCCTGAGTTTCCTGCTTGCTTTTCAAGTAATGGCTTTGGGTGGGAAGATTCTCATTATGCTGATTGAAGAAGTGGTTGGTATTTTCCAGCTCTGGTGGATCCTTTTCATTGGCCTAGCCCTATCCATATCTCTGCCTGGGCTGGTTGCCTTTCTAGCCTTCAGGATTTATATTGGAAGTCTCTATCGTCACTATTATTCTCCAACTGGATTTTCCTTCCTAATTTTTTTGGGATATGATTGTTCAAGGTAGATAGATATCTTGAAAAGTAGATTATGCAGTGGAATTTGAAAGCAACTTTAGCATCAATTATTTTAATTTTCAAAGTAAAAAAAAAAGAGAGCAACCTGTCAATGTTATTTTGTAAGGATTAAAATGAGGGTTTCTTTTGGGCGCTCAGTTGTCAAAATTAAGATCAAGAGAAACTATTATAAAGAACAGCAGGACAGAAATGTATAGATTTCATAGGACACCGCTCACTGCTATTTTAAAAATATACCAGTGCTTATACAAACTAAACTGGCTTTACAAGAAGATAACAAAAACAAGTAACTAAAATTTTCTTGGATTAACTTGTCAAAACTGAATTGGCAAAAACTAAATTTGATTTGTACCAATCCTGTCCATTAATTGCACAAAGAGACTTTAGTCTATAACATGAACTAGAAATTAAATTGTAGAAACAAGGACAAAACTATTACTAGAGAGATTTTAAGTGAAGCTCACCCCGATTATACAGCTCTTGTCAATTGACTTGGAAGAAGCCAGTTGGGTAAAGGGCAAGTGGGAGCATGGATTTTCTGCAACATCCCAGGAGGAGAAGAGCAACTCACAGTGGGAGCATTAGAAGCTGTGGCCTCATGATTTCTTTTTTGAGGTAAGTGGAAATGGACTCCTGGTTCAATGAATGGACATTTTTGAGAAGGGGTGTGGAGAAAATGCAGAGAGCATATCCATGCTTACTATTCCAAAATTGCAATTTCTATACACCACCTGCATACCCTGTAGAAAATTGACAACATGTTTTGAGAGTAGACCTCTTACACCTCTCTGCATAAGGCTATATCAATTTGTTGTTACACTTTTCTTGCTTCAAAATGGTCTGGACTCACTTGCTCAGGGGAGCCTTCATTCTTCAAATCTAAATATCCACGATCCCACTTGTAGGGAACCACTTCTTCTGCAGAGGAGATTCCATCCAAAAGCTAGAGATAAATAGCACCGCTCTTCACAAATGTTGCTAGTTTTAGCCAAAAGTCCTCCTGAATAATTTTATGGGCTCATCTTAAATAAGCTTGTGTTTACAATACTGTCAGTGGCAGGGCCCAAAATTGTTTTGGTCATTTTAAAGGTTCCATAGCCCCTTATATGGAATGAATTGCAGATCCCATGTTCAGAAATGACCCTGCATTGGAATCTTAGTGAAGGGGATTGTGGGCCATTTGGAGTGAATGTTGGGAAAACAGGAAATAACAATGCAGAGAGTTAATGGAAGGAAGTGGAGAAAAAAAATAATTCTACTTTAAAATTAGAGGGAAGGAGAAACAAGGTGGATGGGTTGCAAAATAAGAGAGGACAAGTGTTCTCACATGCTTTTGTGTGTAAAAGGACATTCTCCTAATCTACTCTGCTATGCATATCAACATGATAAATATATTCGATTTTTTTAAAATCAGCTCAGGGGGCTGTTAAAATCATTAATCTGAAATAATAATCAACACTGCATTTGTATAAAAGTGAAAACCTTTCTTTTTACATCCTTGAATTTTCCTTGACTTTAATTTGTGTTTTTTTGTTAAGTTTATTTATTTGGTAAGTTAATTGTGGTCTTGGGTAATACTTTTGCATTATAAAGTTTGAAAATATGCAATATATGTTGCCATAAACCAGCATGCAAGGGATAAATAACTTTGAAGAATTGAGGATTCATATTTTATTAAAATTTCCATGGCCAAATATACCTATCAACACAGATTGATTGCCACTACACCAAAAGCTTGATTTGTTAGTGAGAGCACCATCTAAGTTTAGGGTGTTGGGAAGGGTTGAGGGTACCATGCGACAATAGTTTAGCCCCCCAAGCCAAGAGGTCCGTACTAGAGATAGTCGACCACAAGGCGAGTAAGCTGACGAGAGCAAGAGTTGAACACCCCCCCCCCCCCCCCCCCAATAGAGTCGCTAGTTTTGTTAACATAGATTGATTGCAACTACACCAAAAGCTTGAATTGTTAGTGAGAGCACCATTGGAGAGGTTAGGGTGTCGAGAAGGGTTGAGGGTCCCACACGACAACAGTTTAGCCCCTCGAGTTGAGAGGTTCGTAATGGATGCAGTTGACCACGAGGTAAGTTGTCGAGGGCGGGAGTTGAACCCTCACTAGCAAAGTCGCCAGCTTTGTTAACACAGATCGATTGCCACTACATCAAAAGCTTGAATTGTGAGTGAGAGCACCATTGGAGAGTTTAGGGTGTTGGGAAGGGTTGAGGGTCCCATGGGACAACAGTTTAGCCCCTCGAGTTGAGAGGTCTATATTGGACACAATCAACCACGGGGTGAGTAAGCTGTTGAGGGTAGGAGCTGAATCCTCCTTAGCAGAGTCGCCAGTTTTGTTAACACAGACCGGGTGCTACTACACCAAAATCTCGAATTGTTAGTGAGAGCACCACTAGAGAGGTTAGGGTGTCAGGAAGGATTAAGGGTCCCACCTGACAACAATTTAGCCCCCCAAGCCGAGAGGTCCATTTTGGACATAGTCAACCACGAGGCAAGTAAGCCGTTGAGGGTGGGAGTTGAACTCTCCTCAAAAGTCACTAGTTTTGTTAACACAGATCGTCTGCCACTACACCAAAAGCTCGAACTATTAGTGAGAGCACCACTAGAGAGGTTAGGGTGTCAGGAAGGGTTGAGGGGTCCTACGTGACAACAATACCAAATGGGCTAGGAATACCACAAGCTTTTAACCAACCTATATTTTAAAACTATATATAGTAATGTCTTGGAAGATGAACATTTTAAGGATTAGCTGCCAACATTATTACATTTGTCATTAAGGTAAAGCTCCAGTCTGTAACACTCATTGGATCCACTTCAACGACATTTTTAAGGAAATTGACCCCTAGCCTCGCTTGCTTATACCTTTCTTTTTCTGAATAAAAGGGACCCATGACCTTACCATTGCACTATCTTTGAAATGCAAAAGAGCATTCTGAGAAATGAAACCATGGCTTGGGATTGCCTTAACCAAGATTTGCTCAAATTCTCCCAAAAGGCTTTTTTGATGAGGGCTTTTCCAGTAGTTTTACTTTTGACAATCTCCTCTTCCTCAAATCTAATAAAACGGCAATGAATATGGAAGCTATATG
Organism: Cryptomeria japonica; assembly: GCF_030272615.1. Taxonomy (NCBI): domain Eukaryota; kingdom Viridiplantae; phylum Streptophyta; class Pinopsida; order Cupressales; family Cupressaceae; genus Cryptomeria; species Cryptomeria japonica. The sequence continues at coordinate 307,747,511 of NC_081412.1, read as the reverse complement.
AGAGTTGACACTGTACTTGTGATCAGTTTGCTGGAAATCTTCGCTTAGCACCACAATGCTGGATTTAGTTTGAACACATTTCTTTGCCTCAAATCTGAGATTTCATCCATAAAAATGGTTTGACACTTCTTCCATTGTTGAAAATTCACTCTACCCATCCAGTAGAAATCAAGAGATCAAAGCTGCATTGTTTTCATAAGTCTGCATCTTGCTTGCATTCTTCACAAGCCATTGATTTTACTTTCTCATTATTTGCTCGTGTGGATAGATCATGATTCATAATCCATTCAACTCTCCGCTGACTACGGAGTATGATAAGTGAATGCCTTTTTAGTATTTAAAATTTGAAATGGAATCAAAGGATTCACATGCCATCATTTGCTTACTAATATTTCATTCTTCATCCTTGTCTGTAGCATAGTTGGCAAGGAAGTCACCCTCCTTGTTAATTTCTTCGTACACATGCTAGATTGAAAAAGTGAGAAAGAGTCAAGAATTGGCCAAGCCTCCTATAAAATGTTATTTAATTTTCAGTTTGGAGAGCCCGGTGGTGAATGGCATTAACAATGATCAAAGAGTTGCCCTGCACATTGCACGCACCAAAGTTTTTACATACCTGAAGGTCAAGTAGAAAGGCTTTAGCTTCCACTTCACTGTTGGTGCCATTCTTCTTTATCTTTAAATCTGCCCTGAGAAATTTCCTTTTTCATCTCTTATAATGCAACTTGCCCTAGATGGACTATGATTACCTCTTGCTGCTTTGTCGAAGTTTATTTTAAGTCGTCTTGTTGGTGGAGATGACCAAAAAGTTCTGGGATTAATATTTTAGTTAATTTCACTAGCCTCATGAACAAGGGAAGTTAAAAATATATCTAAATGCTATGTCAAAAGAAAATTGTGATTAAATTCACCTAATATAAATTTGAATTTTTAATAAAAAGCAATAAGAAGAAAATAATAGCATTTAATATATGAAACATTAACAAAATAAAATTGAATTAATAACAGGCTGGTAGATCTGGTATTTAATTATCTTAAATTAGCCATTGCAGTCTAGTTGTTTTAAGAGACAAATAATAATATTTAATATTTAAAAATTAAAACATTATCAAAGTAAAATAACAGGCTGTTGGATTTGGTATGAATTTTGAATAATTTAAAATTTCTTTTAAAATTAAAGTGTGAAGTTTTAATTATTGAAAAGATGTTTAAATTAGTCTAAATATAAAATAAATTTATTTTAAGGGTTGCAATTCACCACCTACTTCAAAGTTGCTTTGCCATGGTGTTGCCTACCTCCTACCTCACTTTTGCTAATGGTAGAACTGTCTCCTTATTAAACACACCTCAAAAACTATGCATAGGCACTCAGGAGGCACTACTGAGTTTTCTTTTTTTTTTGTTTTTTGGTAGATGATTGTTATATATGTTATTCTAGACTGAGAATTGGAGGTTCCACTGATTCTCTGAATTGAGAGATTTGTGTCACCATAGCACAAATCACGTTTGTAGAGAGCTGCCATGGATCTGACCAGACCCAACTTGTGAGTAATATAGTTTGTATTTGACCCAACAGTGTGCAGTGAAGCTTGTGTATTTGTTTTATTGAAAAAAAAAACCCTAAAAAAGCATTTTTACAAATTAAATAATTTAAAAAAATTGGTTGAGCTTTGTTCCATATGAACCATAGGGCAAATTAGAATGAATTTTATTTTGAACTTCATACATAAAATAGTTGCGAACCTTGTGAGACTGTCCGTATGTATATATTTGGCCTTTTAGGTACCCGCAGACACATATACATATAGATATAAATATTCTAAATCCCCTTCAACAAGTTATGGCTCTATGTCTAAAACATGAGTCAATTTGAGACATTTCATTAAAGCAATATATTCTTCTTCATTATTTGTACCCTGAGAATTGTGTTTGGTACTATCCATGATCAATTTATTTTTTCTTGTCTTTGATAATAATGCTCATTTGGGAAAGCTCGGGATTACCTTTTGATACATTCCCAAAATTAAGTTTCAAAAACCCTTCATAGGAGTCAACCAGCAAGCTATTTGCCTACTCATTTTAGGGGTTCTTAACCCTTTAATGGGGGACAACTTGTCTATATGTTATTCCCAATTTTGATAATCCACCCAGTGAACTTTGGAAAGGAAAAAGGATTGGACCATATTTGAAATAAAAATTTAGAAGCTAATAAAGGGTAAGAAAGATGAGGATCAAATATAGGAAAGACCAACTTCAAAAGATCAAAAGCTGCCAGAAATAGGTCTCATGATAGAAGGAAATGGAGATCAGACGAAGGAGCAAGATGATATTTGACACATAAGTTATAAAGGATAAAAGAGAAATAAAATGAAGAGGATAATGGGTGAGTGGTCTTCAAAACTAAATCTTTAGAAAAGGAGAAAGAGAGTGTTAAGAAACCACAATCCCTATAAAATAGAAAAGAAAGAGCTAAATAAACTAGGCAATAAGAGAGTAGGCAGGGAAAGAGTTGGAGCCAAAAGACTCAAAGAATCAAACCAACAAAATCTCGAGCAATAATTAATTGAGATTACATTAGCAAAAAGAGTACTATTTTATATATGGGTAAAGGGTAGGATGGGGAAGAAAAACCAATGCAGAACAAAGATATATAGAGTTACATCTAAAAATCATTAAGAAAACTTAGAAGAATGTAAAGAAGTACAGTAAGGGGCAAAATTCACCTACTTCACCTATGAAGTGTTGGGAATTTAACCCCTGATACAGCCAGCCAATAGATTGGGATATTGGAACACCTTAAGATTCTGTAATCAAATGCAGATGTGTTTGTTATACAATTCCATTAAGCAGCATTGAAGGAAGCATACGAAACAATATACAAGTCACATATACACATGAGACTTAAAATTACATGGGAAACCCTTACGAGGAAAAGCTCACCAGCAAAAGGACAGTGACAATTCTATTCATAGGAAATGATTACATCCAATACAATAAGTCTCTTGCAAAGTCTCAATCTTAGACTATAACATGCAAGCTCCGACCTCCAACTAGCACACCTTCAGAATACAACACATCAAACCAGTATACAACCTTGTTCTACTTACAAACAGATAGATATAGCTGCCAGGGCATTCTCATAAAATACTGTCTCAACTATCTAACTGCCACATTGAACACCAGCAGTCACATAACCATTTAATGACTTTATCATGATGCCAACATGCCACTTATTACTTGAAACATGAATTCTACATATGAATGGTCACTGCATATTGTTGGTGTTGGAAATAAGCCACATCCGGACCGACGATGGACTGGTCCAAGAAGGGCCAGTAGCTCAGTGGTAGAGCACTCTAGCAGCGTATGGAAGGTCCTAGGTTCGAGTCCTACCTGGTCCATGTCTCAACATGGTATTAGAGCCAGGTCCAGGCTAGGAGTCCCAAGCGCACGAGAGGTGTGGCTTAAGGGGGGGTGTTGGTGTTGGAAATATCAAATAAGCCACATCCGGACCGACGATGGACTGGTCCAAGAAGGGCCAGTAGCTCAGTGGTAGAGCACTCTAGTAGCGTATGGAAGGTCCTAGGATCGAGTCCTACCTGGTCCATGTCTCAACACATATGATAAACCATTTCTGCTCACAGTTTGTCAAAGGCTGTTGACCGGCTTCACTTGAATTGTGCACCTCTTTCTGCACTATAACCAAACATTACCCGTGACTTGCCGTAGCATAAACAAATCTCTGATTGCTTTTAGTTGCTTTCACTACCTTTGAGCGTTCCCTAGAGGCTAGAACATCACCATGCTCTTAGCTATCATTGCATGTACTCCAATAGCACCACTAGTGCACCTGCACTGTCATCACTTCAGTGACATAGAGAATTATGTGGTCGTGAGTTCTCCTCACATGACTTGTGGTTTGGAACATAATAACACTAGAGTTAGACAAGTCTACATGCGAAACTGCAACATCTGAAACTCACCTCAACTTACAATAGCTCACAACAACTAACTCTGTAGCTGTTCATGATCGTATGAACAAACACTTCAAGTTAGTACATGTTTGCGAACTTCTCTTACTAGAAAACATCCCTGATAAAAGTTATCTACTCAGATGGCTAATAGAGGAGAGACTAGATGTCATGTTTCTTTAGGAAATTATTATTGATGTGGAAGAATTGATTAGATTTAAAAACATGGTATGTGATGAGAAAGAATTGATTAGGATTAAGAACATAATATGTGATGTAGAAGAATTGATTAGTGTTCAAAACTTAGTATAGAGAGTGAGATGGTAGATCTTGCAGAAGAAGGAACAATACAAGAGTTGGTCATGCTAAGGATTCCTAAGAAGTTTAATATTCCAAAATTTTGGTAAACAATTCCAAAATATTATGTTCAATATTTCAAATAAAATGGACTGATGGAAGACAAAAAAAGCATTGTATTATTTGAATGCGAATCTAAATCATAGGGAAGAGAAATGGGAAACAATCCTATAGGTTTAATTATGACGAGTTTAATTCTATTGCAATGATTTGAGTCTTTAGGATGTGGAATCCAAAGAAGGGAAGTTTACTGGGAACAAAAGAGGGGACCATTCATTCTATAGCAAAATAATTGTATAGATTCCTTACAAATTTGGAGTGGATGGTATTAGGAAACAAGACGGGATCAAATATTCTCATGAAATCATGATTAAATTATTGTTTGGTATCTCTACGTCTTTAATGGAGTGAAACTAGCAACTGTCTCTTTTAAGTTTGAGATGATGTGGATGCAAGACCTATAATTTGAAGATAAGTAAAAGATTGATAGATTAGGTGTGAGGGGATCAGGATTGTATAAATTGAGACAGAAGCAGAAGTCTGTCAAGAAGGAAATGGAATGGAACAGAATAGCTTCCCCAATCTGTTTAAAATGAAGACCTGAATAAAGAATTTGGAGTAGTTTAGAAAGATACAAGGGTAGAAGGGATGAATAAAACAGTGCAACAAAAAGAGGAAAAAAGATGGAGGAGTTATAGAGGATATTGGAAATGGAAGAAACTTTTTAAAAATAGAAGCCAAGAGTAAAATGGTTGAAGGAGAGAGGTAGGGACATAAAATTCTTCCATCTATCGACAATAAAATAGAAATAGCAAGCAAAATATTACAAATTAGATCATTATAGAAGATATATAGGAAATTAGAAAAGAAGTTGATAGATATTTTAGAATAGGTGAAGAGATAGATAAAAGTGAAACCCATTACATTAGAAAAAGGAAATAAGAAAACCAGTGGCAGATCTAGGTGCAGAAAAAACCCCAGGTTCAGATGGATGTCTTTATATTTAATTAAAATTATAAAACTTTGGTGAAACCGGTGGCATATAGATAGGGAAATTTGAAAGCTTGAATGCAGGCAAAATTTGGTAGCACAATATTTGTTTCGGAGTCGGGGACTCTGCAAAACTAATTTTATATATTGTATAATATTACTGAAGCATAAGAATGAATTTGGAGAACATATAGCTATGAAAAGTGTTTAAAATTTCTTCAAGTTCACATAAGGCGGACAAATTTGAAAAGAAGAATTCTAAAAAAAAATTGAAAAATAATTTAACTAGTTAGCTAGTTTTTGGTAGACTTGTGAATACTTGGTTACATCTGGCTTGTGAGTAAATGCAAATTAGTAATGAGTTTTAGAACCATGGAAAATATTATTACAGAAGACCATAAACCAAGAACAACTGACTAGGAAAATACATAGTAGATAGGAATCAGGATCATATTTTCTCTCCAAACTATTCATTTAGTCCATAAATGCAGGAAGGTAAATGATGAATCTAGTATGAACAAAGTTCATGAATTGGTAAGTTGGGACTTTTGATCATACTATTAAAGAAGTTTGGCTTTGCACAGGATTGGGTTACATGGTTTGAAAATTTTATAAGTATTACCACATTTTCTGTTTTTGTTAATAATTTGCCACTTAGATGTTTCATACATCAATGCATCATAACTTACAAGCATTATTTACAAATTGAATATGGGATATTCGATCCTCTAAGGAAGGCATGTTCAGGCCATTTGGTTTTTCTTTTTTTGTTTCCTCATTTTATCTTCCTCCACTCAGATGGTAGGGTCTGTTTGCTCAAGGAGTTGAAACTTCTTCTCAGATATCAATATGGGATATTGGATCCTTGAAGGAAGATATATTCAGGCCAGTGTCTTTTTCTGTTTTTTGATTCTCCGTTTCATATTGTCACACAAAGATAGTAGGGGCTCTAATTGCTCAAGAAATAGAAACTTCTTAGATATTTATGAAGCTTTTGAATGTCAGAAAATGTATGAAGCAAACCATAACAAAGCATTTGTAAAATATGAACCTTAAAACTATCTAAGATTGCCTATGATGAGGTGAAGCATGAAAGAATGCTGGAAGGGTGTGGTATACTGGATTTGGCCCTTTGTGCAATAATGTCATTATGCAAAGGAACATGACTTACTTTTACAAGAGAGATTTTATTAATTAAATCTTGCCTACAATTAGTTACAATATATGTGATCTCTCATTTTATAGGTTTTTGGTTGCATAATAAATCATCATTTCAAAATAGCTAAATTATTATCCATGTCATGAAAACATTGGAGAATGAACATTGACCATTGAAATTGGATATTGAGTTTGTCAACTATGAATGCAAAAATACAAATATGTATATTTTGTTTTTTCTACTTTCAACAATCATGATCAAATTTAGACTCTACAACAGCTATCAACAATAGGAGATTCATATAACAATGAAATAAGCGGATCAAAATTTAAAAAACATATTTCAGTGTTTCAGCTATGACAAGTAACTGAATGTTTTAATTTGAATTATGGAGCAGTGGCAAGTTCAATAATTAAACTTGTAACCAGATGCACATCCTGAGAATGTTTTAAATTGATTTAGGTGGCATCCCATCATGTCATTGGAAACTCCTTGTATTAAAGCATTTTATGGTCCATGAGATATGAGGTACTATGTAGAACTAACTTTTCTGTGCTTCTAGAAGTAAGCTTGTTCGTCTTGATAAAGTGGATGAAGCTACTAGCCAACCAATTCCTCTTAGCATTAGAGGAAATAGAAACTAGTGAAAAAAAGCAAATGAATGTGCATAACCTAATTGCACTTAAATGTAGCGACTGCCATCTTCTAGGGTCGTCTTGTGCTTTAATGACTCTAGCCACATTCTGAAGCCTTTGAGGCTAACAAATGTGGTTCTTTGTTGAAAGTTTTGCAGCCTCATCTTTGGTGTAAATTTTCTAGAGGCCTTCACTTCACCAGGTCATCATCAAATATGAGTTACTCTCCTAGAATTTTTGAGACTCCACATATCACTTAGTATCAACTGCATATGTGGCCATGTGTGTTGAGTGTTTATGTTCTCCCACTTCCACTGGACAAGAGCTAGTATGCTTGTCATAGATTGGAAAGCTAGAGTCTCTCTTACAAATTTTGGCCACATTTGTTTAAGTATACAATTAGCTGTCTCATATATCTCTTAGATCAGGAGAGTTAAATGTACTTAATATTTGCCCAAAAACATCTCTTGCCTTGTTCTGTTTTGGGCACCCCCAGCTAAGTTTACTCCTGAATAAAAATTATGATCTGAAAAGGCGACTGCAATGAAAGCATCCCCTCCAGTAATATCAAATAGATGCAAGTCCTGACTTGACAGATTTGAGGATTTCCTTTCCTCAAGTTTTAAATTGAATTGATGCCACCGTGCTAGTACAAATAAAATTTGACCCTCTTTACTGTTACATGTTTGCATCAATCAATTTTTCCAGTGTTTTTGAATGCATTTTTCATTAAATGTGTATGAGGATATTTTATAGCAATTTTCTTGTTTCCCTGTGCATACAAGCTCCATTTGTATCCATCTGCACAATGATGGTGTGGAAAATCTTCTCCATTGTATCTTTCAAAATTTGAAACTAAAAATCAGCATTTCTGTGCTTTCCAAAACAGTAAAATTCTTTAAGGAAATATGGGTTTACCTCACATGTGACAATAATAATTGATGTGTGGGCAATGTCTAACATCTGTCCATCCTGATCCGTCTACAATAATAGAGTGGCCTGTTTTCACCCATGCGTCCTACTTGTTGAACTCAGAGATTTTATGCAGATTGGACTTGTTTGAGGAGACATCAGGGCTATCTTAGATATGCTCTTTTATAGCTAGAAGATTTTAAAACTGCACGTCAACGATCCATCTCTCATATTGCAGACATCTTTCAGCTGAAATGCTATGTCAAAGGAAACTCAATTATGCCAAAATCACATGGGACCAGTGCCTGGTCCATTCTTTATTACATTGCCGCTTGAGTGGAGCGTAGGGAAGCCAGAACGGAACCTTCACGAATTGTGCAAAATTCTTCTGCTCATATCAGTTAACCAAAATCCCATTGCAATTTAAATGATTTCTTTGATTTTGTCTGCTACAAAGCATCTTTATTGGGTCAACATGTGTTGTACACTTGAGCTTGGCAATAAAGGAGTGATCAGAAATAATGAAAGATAGAATGAAAAGCAATGAAACCTGGTATGGTCATATTCTGTTAACAAATGTTGCATATGTATAATCCCTGTGGATGTTACAAATAATAATGGTTTTTGATGATCTAGAGGATCATTTATGAGAAATTCCATGTCGACTAAATGTACCATTGTTGAGAATCCCAATGATGATGCATGACATGAAGTGGCATTGACAACTCATAAGGACAGTCAGTTCTCTAATTTTCATCATGACTATTTATTTTAGAACATTTAATCCTCAAAATTCGAATTCACATTTATTTTATCCTTACATAACAAATACTAATATATGATATATTCTATGCTTGTTATACGATCTATAATATTTATGTAATCCTTCCATATTTTATTATGCATTTTTTAATTTTAGTTTACATCCTTTTTATCTATAAATATTACGTGAATGATAGAACAGAATAAAGTGAAGTCTAAGTGCCTTCCTGTGTGGAATGCACATTGTATTATGCTCTTGTCTATAACATAGACATGGAAATGAAGTGGGCTGTAACTAGTGTTTTAGGCTTGTAGTATCGTAAATAGCCCAGTGCATGGTAACAAGAGTACAAATGAAAGGTCAAATTGAATTGTATAATTCTAAGTTCTCTGTTTTTTAATTTCCTTGTTCTTGCTGGATCAGAATTGTATATTACAGCGTTAATTAAAGAGGGCTCACATAGTTGTTATACTATATGCCAACTTAACATTTATTGTTAGCAACTTTTTTATTTCTTCTTTTCCTTGTTCGGGGCAAGATTAATAGAATAAAATTCACATGATTGAGGTTATAATACATATCAACTTTGTAGTTTTTGGTTAGCATCTAAGTTTAGGACTTGAAACATGTAATCTGTGTCTTGATTCCCAATCTACAATGCCAATGGTCAAAGAGATATCAACTATCTGTTATATGGACAAGAATGGATGATACCTTCTATTTGCCATTGAAAGTGACAAAATTACAATAGTCTGCTAATGTTGGTATTTAGTATTTACATTGAATCTTGTCTAAGGATTGATGCCCCTTGATTACTCACAAAATACCATAATTTTGGTTTTGTTAGTGGGACACTGGTTTGCAGGTGAATGTGATGAGATAGTGTGGATACCTTTTTAGGGATGTTCATTAGAATGTTTTTAATAGAACTTTGATAAGCATTTTCAGTATGACAGCACTTTTTATTAAGTATATAAATATACAGGTATTATATGGTCAATGAAACATATCTTTATCTACTACCATTTTCTTTTCCATGTAGCTGTGTATAGTGTTTATAGAATGAATGAAGTGCAAATGAATCTGAGGGAAATGTTTCCGTTCCATTCTCAACCGGGAGTTGATGAAAAGTGAAAATCTTCAGACATAGAAATTAATATTGTTTCTTTTTAGATTTTACTTGAGTCATAATCATAGCGATAAGATATTCTTGAACATAATCTGATTGGTGTTATGTTTTTGGTTGCAGTTTATAGATCTTCCCTTCTCATTGTATTCAACTTTCGTCATTGAGTCTCGACATGGGTTTAATAAAGTTAGTTTTAATCTCTTTGATTCTCTCTCTTAATATGAATCTCAATTATTATTCAGTTTATACAATCTGGTACAGGCCATCTACTCAAAATAATGATAACATTTATTGGATAAATATTAAAATAGATGGGTTCCTACCAAGCACTTTTCTTTTGGTAATGTTTTATGGTTAATATACCTGTAAATTCATAAGAACTAATTAAGACCTTGTTTTCATGTGATTCATGACAGCAAACAATTTTGCTATTTTTTAGAGACATGCTCGTTAGTTTGGGTCTTATGGTTTTGCTTGGACCACCAATTGTTGCTGCCATTATCATAATTGTCCAGGTATTTATATTTTTTATTGTTTAGGCACTGCCTGAGGTTTGAAGTTTTATTCATAGAGAATGACAGGAACTACATATGCAATCTTAGAAAGGCAGACCCATTCCTGTCAATCTTGCTGACATTATAAATTCACTGACAAAATAGAGTGTGTGTGATATTCAATGATAATGTAGGTTTATTCATATTTAATTCTTGAATAACTTTATTAAGAATTCCTGCATCCTTATCCAAGATGCCTGCATTTATGGGACAGATATTGTTTGATGAGGAATTTTATTTGTGCCCTTATGATGATTGTTTTATCTTGCAGAAAGGAGGTCCATACTTAGCAATCTACCTCTGGGCATTTATGCTGGTTTTATCAATTGTGATGATGTCTTTATACCCAGTTCTTATTGCTCCACTCTTCAATAAATTCACTCCTGTGAGTATTGAACTACATGTTCATCTAGAGAAAAAATATTAAGAACCTTATTTCATCCTTCATGATGCATAGTAGCTTAAAATTCTTTTTCATAAGACTGGAAAATGATGAAAATTTTCTGACATCTGGTGTTTGTGTTCTGTGTAGCTTCCGGAAGGAGAGCTCAGGTCAAATATTGAGAAGCTAGCATCATCTCTAAAATTTCCATTGCGGAAGCTCTTTGTAATTGATGGATCAACAAGATCGAGTCATAGCAATGTAAGACTGTAGCCTTTCTATTACAATTTTTATTAGAACTCAGGCTGATATATTTTATAGTTAACATTTGAGCTGTCTACATTATTATGCTTGGATATCAAATGACAAGGATAATAAAGAGACACATATTGCATGGTTGGTTTTTGTAACATGCTGGATTAAATTTAAAAAAATTAAAATATTGAAAATTTCTCATGTTTGGGTGCTCTGGCAGTTCAGCAAACATTTGTATGCAATTTGTATTGATGAATCTCTAAATGCAAATGTTTATGACAGATTGTCTAGAGTATTTGGAACATATTTGCATTGCAAGAAAATCATTTCAACATATAAGATTGAAGGCATTATAACAAACATTTGTCATTCAAACTTTGTGACATAGATTGATAAATGATGGGCTTAATAACTTGCTGTTCAATATGGTATACAAGCAGTTGGCTTTCTGACCATTTTTGACAACCGATTTAACTCTCAACTGCTTTATGAATGTGACAGCCAATATCCAAAGGGGCTGGAGTCTCTTTCCAAGTCAACGCAACTCCTCTCTGACTGTAGACTTCCTAAATGTCCGTGCCAATGTTCAAAGGCTTCCTTTGTATCACACAAAATTTGCAGCATCTCAGTTTCATTCCTATGCCACTGTCAAGCTGATGCTGGCCAGCACATAGCCTCGCAAAACCCACAACTCCTATCAAACTTGCATTGCCTTATTACTATTCGGTGTAGTGTCCAACTTGGAGGATATTAATTCTCCGACAACCTGGAATAAGTTCAGTTTTTCCTCACGCCAACAACATAAAGACACATGCTGAGCACATATAATATTCACACCTAGCAATATCGAACCACAAGAGGCACGCCATCAACCAAGGGTGGTATAATAATCTTTTCGGTGGTACAGCACTTGTCCAAGGGGTACAGAAGCCTCTGTTGATTCAGCATAGATATTTCAAATCACCTTGCCACGTCCTCCCTAAAAGCCACAAAAGTTAGAAAGAGACTGCGCTTCATATTTGCTTGGGTTGTTGACAGCATAAAAGCTGACGACAGAGATATGTGAGGGTCCCACAACCATAATCATCTCACTTTTTATGCTAGTAGCTTCCATGTCCTATCCAATAGGTTTGGCCAAGCCTAGCAAGGGTGCAACTATGTGTAATAAAATATACTCTTAAATAAAATGTTATTCCATTTTACCATTCTTTCATTGAAATCTCTGAAGAACTTGTAAACAATGACTTTTTAAAATAATCTTCTCAAATATATTATTGTATATTGTTTTTTAAAATGCAGTCATTGCAACTATTGAATCCTTCACATATATTGAAAATGCAAATTTGTTATTTGCTTGCAAATCTTAATAAATTTGTACCTGAAATATGGAAGATGGCAAACTTATGAGTCTGAAAGGTAAATCAATTTGCTCCAAACCCTGCAAAATCTAAATCAATCTGCACATCTACGAATGCTAAATGAATTTGCCAATGATTGATTGAGTATTTGTAAACAAAACTAGTATTCGCCTTATTGTTTTAGTCCTAGGCAGAATAGCTAAACAACAACTCAGACTCCCACAGAGGGTTTCTCCAAAATGAACAATCCTATGTGATTTTTCGTTTTCCTCAACTCCTTTTATAACCCCTCATAGAACTTTCAGAATTTCAATTATAGAAATCATTTTTTAAATATTAATTCTTTTTGCCTTAAAAGTGACTTGATAATATTTTATTTTATTTTTCGCTCCAAGTAAAGTCACTTTACTAAAATAAAATATTTTGACTTATAAACATGATTAATTAAATACGTGGCCTTAAAATGTTAATTTAGACAATGTAATTTAATTAATTGAATTACTTCTCCACAAACCTGGGTCGAAAATGGGGACATTATAGTCCTTCCTTGCCAAGGATTGCTTGTCCTCAAGCAATCTAAACCTTTATGGTAATACCAAGATCCCCAATGAACTTGTGCAATGCTTCACCATATCTTCGCTGCACCATCATGATACAGCTGAACCCAACAATTCTGTCATTCTTGGTTATATTGTGAACCAAGCCACCAATCGTGTAAATTCTTGGATCACAAGGCCAAATTGGGAGTTTGCCATTCCAAAAACTTTATGGCTTTTGCTGTGCTACTTCAATTACAGATGGAATACTAATGTGCCAAAACTCCATTTCATTTTCCTGTAGTTCATCATAATAACCATCTTGAAACAAACTGAGAGAATTGGAAGATTTGGATTCTTCTTTTGCAGAAGGGAGCACCTCATATTATAGTATTTTATGTAATCACTTATCTATCCTACTCTTATGTGTCATCAGAAACATGGCCAAATTATTTACATGTGGGCTGAAAGTAAAATGATGAGCATGCCCACTTTTTATGCTAATAGATTCCATGTCCTATTCAATAGGTGCGACCAAGCCCAGCAAGGGTGCTACTTTGTGTAATAAAATATACCGTAAATAAAATGTTATTCCATCAGACCATTTCTTCATCGAAACCTCTGAAGAACGTGTAAACAATGGATTTCTTCAATAATCTTCTCAAATATATTATTTATTTATTTTTTTGGATGCACTCATTGCAACTGCAATCTTTGAATCCTTGACATGTATCGAAAAGACATTTGTTATTTTCTTGCAAATCTAAACAAATTTGTACTTGAAATATGGAAGCCAACAAACTTGTAAATCTGAAAGACATATCAATTTGCTCCAAAATCTTGCAAAACCTGAATCCATTTGGACACTTGTGAACACTGTCTGAATTCACCAAGGATCGATTATGTGGGTTTTCATCCACAAAACCAATATTAGCCTTAGGGTTTTTGTCCTAAGCAGAGTTGCTGAACAACTCCTCAAACTCCCACAAAGGATTTCTCCATAATGAACAATCCAGAACTCCTTTTATAACTCCTCTTGGAACTTTCCAGAATTTTAATCTTAAAAGTCAATTTTTAAATATTAATTCTTTTTGCCATGTATGTGAATTTATAATATTTTATTTTTGGCTCCAGATAAAGTCACTTCATTAAAATAAAGTATTCTATTTATAAACATAATTTATTAAATACAAGTTGCTTTGAAATGTTAATTTAGACAACTTAATTTAATTAAACTAAATTGCTTCTCCTCCACAACCCTGGGCTGAAAATGGGGATATTACAGTTTTAAGTATTTTTGAGTTGGCATTGCGATGCCTTTATACCATATATTCAGATCCCTTTCTAAAATTTGGCTGACCATCTTGGGAGCCAGCTAAACGCCCTGGTGTTTTGATAAAGAAAATATGATAAAAAGATGTTTTTGGTCTGATCTTTTTGAGTCTGCCATATTGATCCTCTTTCAATTTCTGGTATTGCTACTGAGTTACATTTTTTTAATTTTTTTTTTCTGAAAATTTTAAAATCTGTTTTTGTTACATTTCTCTGTTTTTCCTGGAATAAAATCTGTAAGGTAGGGCAACCCCATATGGCTATCCTTGGTAAAGTATACACTCCATAGTCATCCTCGTGAGAAGAGGCAAAAGAATAGTAATATGCTACAATGATCCATTACACCCGTTATTTAGGTCAGGTAGCTTTGTTATAAACTTAACACTACCTTTTTGTCTAGATACATTGTACCCAATAACATTGTTGTACATCTCATGATATTATATTGATATATAACATTGCTATTGTGGGGTATGGGTAGGCAAGACTAGATCATCTCTTAGTGTAAAAGAACAATTTTAGTCGAGTCGGAGTTTGAGTTTTCAAACTATGTTCTAAACCAAATCGTGGTTTTCTTTTCCTGAGCATTGTCATTTAATTTTCTGCTAGGTTACCCTGAGTTTCTGGGACTGATTTTTTTTGTTGTTGCCATTTTAGGGGATGAAGGGGACAGTAGAGGGGATGACTATATAAAAAACAAGGAATATTTAAAATATATAGGGAAATTTCAAATTTCAAATATATTCATAGGATAATATTGATTAATGAGAGTTGAAATTCATAAATTCATATACATATATAACTTAATACGATGTATAAGAATGAAAACACTTTATTTTTCATAGTATTCTAACTGGAAGAATCAATAATATCTGGTCCTGTCAATTACAGAAAACAAATATCACATAACCGCACATCAAAAGATCAGATAAATGAAACATAAATTTACGTGGTAAATGACACCAACCCACCCTATCCATGAAAACCCTAGTTGCAGCTTTTAATGTTTTCTAGATTTGATGTTACTTGATGGTGCAAAGTATACAGCTGGGTGATTGAGTTCACTTTAATAAACTTGAGGTCTGTGACTTATTACCTAACGTATGTAATAATGAATATCATATATTTATAATTGAAGTGCAAAAATTGGGTATAGAGAAGGATATCAAGTGCGACATCCCTTCAATGGGAAATCGATATTAGTAATTTCAATAATGTGGCATTCATATTGTATTTTAGTTTTAATACAAAATATTAATATTCTTAAATTCATAAATCACGTTGAAAAGTGAGGGGACGGGGATGTCATTGGCCGTCCCTGGGACAGACAACTGTCCCCCCACATTTTCCGTGCCAACCCCGCTCTTCAGATACGTTTCCGCCAATTTGCTGCAAACTGGAAACACTGAGGAAATGTTTCCTGGTGTCCCCCTGTCCCTGAAACAGGTTTGTTTCACCCGAAAATGCAATCCTCAGGTATGGTTGTGTAATGTCCCCTTCGTAATTTGCCCTAGAATTTGCCTAAAAATGACAATTGCAGAAAATTAAGGTTAGGGTTATATCTTACCAAATAAAATCTTTTAATAATATGATCCTTGATCTTAAAAATCCTGCAAACACAACATGAAAAACATATGCAAATATACATATAGATATCTTAAATATTAAGCTTAGTTAATATTGCAAACAACATTCATGAATGAATCTATAGTTTAGCAAGGAAATTATACAGACATTACTACATAGCAAATCGGGTCGGATGCAGATCTTAGTCATGGAAGATATGGAGTAAGGAGGCAAGGAATGGTGCCCTAAATCAGCTGTTCCCTCCATACAATCCTCCTCCACACACCCATGGCTGAAGATCCTTATGTTTATTAACAGTCCTTATGTAGGATTGGAAGGGGAATTGGCAATAGGGTGCCCATAGCTGTTCTCTCCCTTTCACAGTGCCATAGGGTGCCCTCATAGCCATTCTCTCCCTACTGGTCACTGCAAGAGGGTGCCCTAAGCTGTTATCCCTAATTGCAGATTCATTCCTTCGTTACCCTACATAATGGGTTATCATAATCATATTAGTAAAGACATAGATGCTTATGTTGGATTCAGACAAACAGATCTGCATACAGTTGATGTAATTGTACATCATATATTCATATCTACATATAATTGATTTAAGTATATGGATAATGTTGAAGATTGGTAGTGTCGGTCATCACTTCCAACCTGAGGAAGACAAATATGGAAGTGACCTAATCAGCCTAATCGACTAAGAGGGAGTGTTGATGCTATGGTTGGATTCCTTTAGGCCGACATCGACAACATAAAGGTTGTGATAATATCGTGATAATATAATACAATTATATTATATTGTGACAATATAATTATATTATATTAATTGTGATAATATTATTATTGAGAGATAATATAATTATATTATTATATGATAATATAATAATTATTATATATAATAATAAGTATATTATTATTAATAATATGATTATTGGAGACCAACTTGGAAGAGTGGTGACCCTTGGTGAAGGGGCACACCGATAGGTATAAAGGAAGAATAAATCTTCCTCTCTAAAGGTATTGATGAAAGAAATAATATACTCAGAATTTGTATAACTCAATTCAACATGGTATCAGAGCGGGTACGAAACCCGGAAAAGGCTCTATTACAATCGGGAGACGAAATTATCATTCTACTCCATGTCGGGAGGTGTCTTCAAATTGGAAATGATTAGTATTGGACATGAATACTGAATAACCCCGTTCAGGGGGCACGGGGTTCATTTCCCTCCCCTGTGACATTTGATTACTGAACGCTCAGCGAATTGCGAACCTCTTAAAACTCTCGCACATAAATTATTCACAATAACTTAATTTTTCCAGTCATCGGCATTCTTGTTGAAGGCTGTAGTATTGGAAGGAGGAGCATTGCGTGGAGTCTTCTAGAAATATCGTGGCTTGTGTCTAAGGAGGAAGCGTGGCATTTGAATAAACCGATGATCTATATAAAGACAAAAGTAACATAGCAGGACTTAGACAACACTTTGGATTAAAAATTCAACATATACTAAGCCAATCTGGTGACCATTGATCAATGCTTATAGAAGATTTTTTAAATGAAATTGATGTAGATCACTATGTCAAAAAGCTTGCATACCGTAAACCAATAGCAGAAGTTGATAATGTCTTTAAGCATGACAGTAGTCAAGTTACTAATATTTGGATCAGATTACCAAGTTCGTGTTATTTAGATTACAGTGATAAGTTCACAAGGATATTATCATTAGTCATCAAGACACTATGATGTGGCAAGACAAAACAATACAGCGATAACCACAGAGTTATCTAAGACAATGTGAAATGAGCAATTAAAATATATGAAGTCTGCAGCAAATTTGTACAGAGATGAAGGAAAATGATCACGTGACAATATAAGTATGGAAGACATTGTGGAAGACAACAATTCTATTAGAATGATCACAAGCCAATGAATAAAGTATATTAATAAGCATATGAATATGGTATGAAGACATGTTGGTCAAGTCGACAAGGAGAATCGACTATCACTTTCCGAACATATTATCTGTATGTTTGTTTTCTTATATGCCCAGTTTGGATGATGAAGAAAGAAATGTTTTTACACAGTGATTCTAACCCAGTCATGACTATATTCTCAGTCACCTCTTGATCATTCACATCTCCATTGTCATCGAGGTAGCCACTAAGAGAAGGAAGAGATTAATGTCTTGCCCTTAATTATATTTTCTCATGATGATTGTGGAAAATATTAAAGACACGAATGTGTGTGTGCATTAAAACATACAATTAATATTTAAAGAATAGCGACAAGATTACAAACAGTGGTCTTGAAGACAAGGGTGGTAGTTTAGTGTAAGCAAGACAATGACTTCGTAAAGAACTAACACAAGCAAGCCTTAACGAATAAAGGGGTGCAATTAATGTCCATTCAAACATTATTAAGTAAACAAATGGAAGGTCAATTCTCTATAAAGTGGCAATCAGTAAATAAAGTGTATCTTTTTTTTTAATTAAGAAAGGTGTGATTATAAATAATTATGGTTTATTTAGAGTCACAACTGATGGATGAAAAGATACAACCTTTATGTGAAAGGTTGTGGGAGAGTTTTATAAAGGAATTAAAATCATCGTTGAAAGTGTGTCATGAGTGTGTGTGCATACATGTTAATACACTGTGAGAGCACACCAGAGGTCTTTTATGTAGAAGGCTTATCAAAGCAGAGTTATGAGAGGAGAATAAGAAGGAATTAGTGCAGATTCCAGAGGAGATTATTGTGCTTATTTTGTGACAGTTTTAAGGAAGATACTATGGCAAATCTGTGATCAGACTGGTAAGCGGATTTATGAGAAAATGGTAATGATTTATTTCTGAGTATCGGACAGACATAAAGGAAGAAAATATTGTGTTAGAAAAATGTTAGCATTTTGCCAAAGGAAGACTTTGTGTTGTAAAGAGATAAGTATTTCATGCTTGACTAATGTTCATGAATTTTTATGTAGTTATTAATTCATGTTATAACATTGGCTATTTATTGCTTCAATTGACTTCCAAGGATATTGCCCATTTTGGTTCAGAGGGAGTAGACCATGTCAAGATGGTTTCTCTAGTGATTAGAAAATTATAGCAGTCAGAGGACTATGATTCATGGAATGGAGTGTCATGATACTTTGTGAGCTTGGAGTGATGCAGACTCCTACCTTGCATTTTATGATAAATCAAAACATGTGGAGATCAAGTATCACTATGTTAGAGACATGGTGGAAAGGAACGCTATTCAGTTGAGATACATTAGCACTGATGAGCAGACGGAAAACATTCTCACCAAGCCTCTCTCCAAAATAAAGTTGTGTACTTTCAAGGTAAGCTTGGTATGGTGGAGAATGAAGCCCTAGCTGAGATTGAGTCTCAGCATCACTGATTTGTTTATATTATATATATATGTATTCTTAACTTTAAAAGATGTTTAAAGTATAAACTCTTGTTAATGCATTTCTCTTTGAGAGAGACTTAAGGGGTGAAAGCCTTTATCTCGACCCTCTGATATGGTTCATGGTGGATGTCATGTGTGTGACGCCATGACAACATCACATGAGAGAGTTCGTGATGATTTTCTTGTATTTATGTGTTTACCCTCTGGATGAGCCATGGTGAATATCATTGTGAGGTGATGATCTCACAATGATGAACACTTGTACATCTCACCATCATTGTGAGGTGACAATCTCACAATAATGGTTGATATCACGTGAGGTGATATCTATGGATAAACCATAATGGTGGATATCATGTGAGGTGATGTCTATGGATATGCCATAATGGTGGATATCACGTGAGGTGATGTCTATGGATATGCCATAATGGTTGATATCACGTGAGGTGATATTTATGGATAAACCACAATGGTGGATATCATGTGAGGTGATGTCTATGGATATGCCATAATGGTTGATATCATGTGAGGTGATATCTATGAATAAACCATAGTGGTGGATATCACGTGAAGTGATATCTATGGATAAGCCATAATGGTTGATATCACGTGAGGTGATATATTTCCTTTCCACATATGCATGTAGCCATTGTGGTCAAACATCACGATGAGGTGACGTGATATCACAATGAGGTGATAAGCTTCTTGCTTGCTCATATGTATAGTCATTGTGTTGGTCATCTCGATGAGGTGATATGTCTTGTGCAGTTGGAAGTATCCTCCCTAGCTGAGAGGGAGTGTTGAAGATTGGTAGCGTCGGTCATCACTTCCAACCTCAGGAAGACAAATATGTAAGTGGCTTAATCAGCCTAATTGACTAAGAGGGAGTGTTGATGATATGGTCGGATTCCCTTAGGTCGACATCAACAACATAAAGTTTGTGATAATATTGTGATGATATAATATAATTATATTATATAATTATTATATTATTATGTGATAATATAATTATATTATAAATATATTGTATAATTATTATATTATTATTAATAATATGATTATTGGAGACCAACTTGGAAGAGTGGTGACCCTTGGTGAAGGGGTACCACCGATAGGTATAAAGGAAGAATAAATAATATACTCAGAATTTGTATACCTCAATTCAACAGATAAGCATGGAATCTATTTCTGCATACCACAGTGATAGTATTATATAGATTAGTCTGCTACGAGTGGAGAATTTCTGATGCTATTCGATACTGAATCTGCTTGTGAATTTCTGATTCCCGCTGAAGTAAATGGGAGATCTGTTTCTCTACTTGTTCGATGATGATTGATACTGGTATTTCTGCAGAGGTGTTTTGGATAATTGATTGTTAATGATGATTGATTGTACTTCGAGTTCTACCTGATTGTTTTTTTTGTCATATTCCCCTTTGCTTGATTGTAGTCTTCTCCACTTATATCTTATTGCCTCCTTGAGGATAGATGACTCTTGTGAGTGGTCATGTCTCTTTGCTAACTAATCATGGATTTCTTCACTTCCTCAATGACTTCATTAACAATGTTTGCTGATGCTAATGATTTGCTGATTATACCTGTCTTGTGATCACCGATTAGAGTTTGTTTCTCGATCCAATTCTTCTGTCCACGATCTGAGTTCATAAAAATAAGATTATTTATTCTGAGTATTTTGGATTGCCTTTAGTCGGGAGAAAATAAGGTTATATCTGCTACACTCCATATTTGAAATTCTGTGGCTTAGTAGTATTGGCCATATAATGAAAATGAGCCAGGGTGATAAGTGAAGATTGGTGAATAAATTAAATCATTCTCTTGAGGTCCGTTGAAATATTTGTAAACATGACTATAGTTTAAAGTTTGCCAATGTGGATAAATAAACCCAAGAGCGGCAGAAATTAATTATATCCTGGAGTCTAATTAAACCGTGAAAATGTAGAACTATATGCAGAGGTATATGACAATATGGACAAATGTTCGTGGGCATGACAGCTTGATTTTCTGGAAATTGTTAAATTATATTTAAAAAAAGGTGTCTCCAAGTACCCCCATCTTTTTTTGAAAATTAGCCGTACTGGTATAAGTACCAGTCTCCGGAGTCTCTAAGTACCCTTGTCTCTTGGTGACCTTGCCATATACATATGTTTTCTTAATATTTTTCGTGGGAACCTATAAATGATTTTGACTCGTCTCTTCTTGAACCTGGAGCACTAGACATAAGAATGCCCTCTTTTTGGATGTTACCTGTATCTTGCAAAGTGGAAGTTTCTTTGGGCGATAAGAAAAAAGTTTAACCTCTTTCATTCTTCTTAAATACATCTTTACTTGTTTATTCTCATTTGGAACTTCCTTCCTTTCCCATCTAGCAATGAGTTCCTTTCTGGCTTCTACCCAAGTTGGAGAACAAGTTATGCTTTCTGAACAACAAAGCCTTAATAAGGAAATTATTTCAGGCTTTTCTCTGACAAAAACACCAAGTGCCTGTTTTTTCAAGAGAACTGAAAACCAGCTGGATCAGTAGATATTTTTGATGATGGATAAGGGATGCTTAGTAACCATCTTCCCAAGACTGTCTTTTTGTTTGCTGTTTTTTTTTGTCATATTTAAAAACTATAATATTAAATCTGTGAATGCATGTGCAACTGTTATCAATAATCCTGCAGTCAAAGTTTATATATATCCATCACTTGCCATACGAACCTAGTGTTACAAAAGCAAGAATCCAGGAGTCATCTTAATTTTTCATATTTGATCTTCTTTATTTGAAGATTCAAAAGAAGAGTGATATAAAAGTTGGGTTGTAAGAGAATGCTTTGTTTCATAGTTATTAAGAAAGTCCTGGTATTTTGACAGTGGTAAGGAATATATTTTGAGCACTTGGAATTTTAAATGTGTAGGCATTTGATAGATTCAACTCTCTGATCCACTCCATGTTTGGCTGGTTTCTTGTAGCTCATTTAATATTTGTTGATATATTAGCATTTCTTTTATTTGCATGTGAACAGCAAAATTATGACAAGGCATTTGCATTTATTAAGAGTAAACAACACAAGCACAGAATAATCATTTTCTTAAGGATTTGCATTTAAGATTGAATCTGGTTGTGGTTTGCAAACAAGTATGATTTGATCCTTTAGTTTTTTAAGTAAGATTATAATTTATATTAATGTTACTTATGTTGCTTTCAGTAAAAAATTCATTTCTTTCCCCTTTGACAGGCGTACATGTATGGTTTTTACAATAGCAAGCGGATTGTGATATACGACACCTTGATTCAACAGGTAGCTATATTTTGATGATAGTTGTTTGAAGCTTGAATTAGATAATTTATATTTATAATGAACTATAATTAAATTGTACAAGTTCTTGCTAAGATTAACTGCTCGCTGGGAGGTGGCTGAAAATCCATCTGGCATCTAATGTGATGAATCTACCAGGAAAACATCTTTATTGCAGAGTTCTTCCAGGATGCATGATTATTCTGCATTGAGTTTTAGAAAATTTACCACCTGCATGCCATCGTATTTTTCACTATATCATTGCTATATGTGCTATCCACTTTCCAGTCACTTATGAGTTATAACTAGGTCAATATGAGTTGTAAAAATATTATTCAAGCCAATTTTTATGTTTCTCTTGTCCATTACTTTCTAAATTTTGGGTTATTTTTGCACATTTTACTTTCCAAGCCTTACCCATATTGTCTTTCAGTATGCACCATGCAGTGAAACTGACTACCATAATAATAGACTAAATGTATGGCTATATTCCCTTTTTTTTTTCATCTGAGTTTTCATTCCCAGCACATCAGGAGTAACATTTTAATCTTTGTCCGCAAACAGAATACTACCATCATACTTTTACCTCAGGGTTTCATGCCATCACATGTCTGTTAGATGTGTGGCATAAAAATCTTGCTCCGTTTTTCTGTTTTTTTTTTGATTTCTGACCCCCATCTTCTGTGCCCTTTTCTTCTAGTTCTCACACATCTTTCACTAGCTTTATTATAATTCCTCTTTCCGGGGGAGTGTAGGCTTGATAAGCTTTTATTGATAATTATGTTGTGCTAACTTTAGGAGTCTTTCCCATACCTTGGTTTTGTGGCTATACTTTTACTTTATGGAAGATTCTTTGTCACCCATGCTTATTTTTGTTTAGTGTTTCTTTACAACCATATCAGTACTGTCTACTGGCATCTATTTTTCTTCTCCTATCATTCACTAAAAGAATAAATTGCTTTCTGCAGTGCAAGAATGAGGGGGAAGTGGTTGCTGTCATTGCTCATGAACTGGGGCATTGGAAGCTCAATCATACAATGTATTCCTTTATAGCAATGCAGGTAATTACAATTGATAGACTAAACTTGAAGTGAAACGTTGTTTCAGTGAAGCTTTCAAATGTAGTGTATTTAGTTTGTTTTTATGGAGTGTTTCCTAAAATTTTGATCAAATAAACATTTTTGTAAGAAACTTATACACATCCATCTTTACTTATCTTCATTTGAAAGGAAATTCAGACATTTTCACAAGGCAGGGTTGCCTTTTTTCATTCAACCTTATGCTTTCTAATATAGGGCAGACTTCGGAAAGTTTATTACAAAAGAATTAAAGACAAATAACTACTGGTAGGAGTATGGTTTGTTTAAAGAACTTTAATTGAACTTGTTAGTCATGCAAATATGTTGTGATCTTGCAACGTTTATTAGAGTTCTATGATGTTCATGCTTTTCCGTCCTTCAAACCACATCATACCAGATCTACTCTCTCTAACCATTAGTCATGATCCTTGTTATCTATCCGCATACTCTTGAGGATGCTATGATCTCAAATTGCAACCGTCAACCTAGCTTTACATGGGCTGTTTCTCAAGAACCTTTTGAGGTTCAAAACAATGAGCTAGATCATTTATGAGATACATGCATAGGAAACTTTTCTGAATCCTCTTTTCATGGTTAACAAAAAATTGAATGTCCAAAATGATGCGACTTCATTTATGACATACCATGCACAGAAAACAGTTCCGAAGGCTATTTTCATGGCTAACAAAAATATTGATTGTTATGCCTTTCCTGGACCTATGACTCAGGCAACAGATTTAGGAAAACTGGTACTTCTCAGGCACAATAGACTTCCTAGTGATGGCAAAAGGCTATTTTGGGCGGTTTCTATATCTGCCAAATTCTGGTTTACTTGTGAAGCATTGGCCACCAACTTTCAATGCTATAGAGCATCTTCGAAGTGTTGTTTCCATTTAGGTTCAACTCCCCTTTTTTCCTCGACAGTATTGGCAAGAAATTCTTCCTCAGGAGTATTGGAGTGTAATAGGATTATAGGAGAAAACATCATTTCCATTGAATTGACAAAAAATGTAGGAGTGCTAATGTATAATGGGATATGTGTAAAATTGTTTATATGGGTATTTTCTTTTTCCTTTTTTGATGTGTAAATGTGGGGAATTGAGGGCCACTTGTAGCATATCAAATTCAAAAAATGTTTAGAAAATATCTGCTGCCATGAACAAGCAGTTAAAGACAGAGAACCAAAAAGAGCCTGGGACAAGCCTAATCTAGACTAGATTAATATATAATATAACCGTCAATTTCTGTCACTAGAGCTGATTACCTGCCAAAAGGCTGATGCTTCTTGCTGCTTTTACTGTATTTTGATGTCTTGCACTTGCAATGGTGTAACAGGATTCTTCTCTATTTTCCTTTGAATGGCAGTGCTACACAGGAGATAAGAAATTGCATATATTACCCCCCTGGATGTGATCTGCCAGAGAATTAAGTGCTCTCCCACGTATACTTAAAAGTTAAAAGTTGCTTGAAAACCTGCTATTGATTCAACCATCAACCCAACCCAACCCAACCCTTGCCTCTTGTACAACACAATTTGCTTCTATTGAAGATGCTAAGAGGTCCCCAGGGAATGAACCCCCAATCGCTGTTGTGCACTTGTCCTCATCATAAGCTTCTGTGGCCTTAGAAAGTTTGGAACAACCAATGAAAATATCATTTATGTAAGCGCATGCCAAAGCCATCACAATTTCTTTGTCTTGCAATATGTCAATGGTGTTTGAGGGAAAGATGGGCAACGCTGTGGAATCCATGCATTTCTGAGGGTATTCCAGCAACAAGTATGGACCTAAAATCTTTGTCAGGGAGCAATAAGTATGGCTCTTTTACCATGCCTTAGCCTCTGTATTTTAGTTTCACTCCCCATGTTTTAGATACCATAATGGCTGTTCAAAATGTTTTATTTTGGGTGCCATTATTGTAGCAAGAAGCATTCAGTTTGGGGGACGCCATAGGAGAGGGATTGGGTATTGGAAAGCTACGTTGACATCTTGGCACCTTAGTTTGAGAACTAAATATGCATTCACCTTTATGGTTGGATTGATAAAGTCTGGTATTGCTGTATAAATCAGTCATCAAGAGAATTTGAAGTACTTACCTGAAGATCTATACATGTTGGGTTGGAATATTTTCTTAAGCACTATTATCCCTTCAGGGTTGCCACATTAGTAAGTTCTAAATTAATGAATGTGACATGCCATGGGGTCTTCCCTCTTGGGCATTGGTTTTTCTCTTCAAATAAGTTCAAGTTGTCGACTTGTTGTGGAAGCCATGGCTGGGGTTTAGATTCCCAAAATCATTCAAAATTTTCCTCTACTATGTCAAACTCACGGCTCTAGTGCTGCTGGTCACACTGAGTTTGAACCTGCCAGATTTGCCATTCCATGGGGTCTGAATGTATTTGGAAAGAGTAAGTTTGGCCCCTATTATTTATAGCTTTTGTTAGTTTGTATGTTCAAAAAGAAAAAAGAAAAAAGGAAAGAAACCACCATTTTTGCTTCTTGAAAAGGCTGAAGGTATTCCCTGATTTTGTTTGTTGTAAAAATACAAATAAATGGGCATGACCAGGGACTAAATTTGATGGCCATATGGCTGTGTTTAAACTTTTTAGCCGTAAAATATGATTAAAGTTTTATAAAAACTGTATGGCTGAATTTAAACTTTCTTGCTCTAAAATATGATTAAAATTTAAGGAAAACTTTACGGCTATATTTAGACAATTTTTGGTGTAAAATGCAATCAAAATTTTATGGAGACTATATCCCATTTAATGGGAGATTTCAGGTTAGAGTGATAGGTTATAATTTGGAAGATAAAGGAGATACAAGTTATAAAGAGGTGAGATATTATCATGATGTAAGTTGTTGTGTGCATGGTATTTTGCCTGAATATAAGTGTGCATAAATATAGGTATGTTGAATTGGGATGTCAAAATAATATGTATATGAGATTATATGTAGTCAGTGGTATATATGCATGACAATAAGGTGAAAAGGGTGTGTAGATATTATGCAATATAATAAAGTAAGTATAAATGAATTGTTAATATAGGTAATCTTAAGTACATTGTGGAAATAGGACTGATGTTTATTATGTACGATGTGTAATTTATACATGGTTTAAATACAAATGTGCTTAAATGTAGAATAGTGATTATGTTATGTTACTATGTATAATACACAAACTTGAAGCCATCTTATCTTGGGGCCATCTTATAGCAATTTCATAATAATCTTATGTTATTAATACATTTGTGGCAACGATATCATATTGATGACATATGTTACTTTTATCATACCATGGAATGAGTGAAGAACTTAGATGGCATATTAGAAGTAAGATGAAGAGTAAGATGGACAGAGTTTCTTTTGGTGAAAGAATAGGCTGGATTGAGTATGGTTGATTATCTTTTTCTTTAATGCTTGTGTAATTTATACGTTTTATCTGAAAATAGAACATTCATAGAATTATATAACTTGCAAACATATAACTTATTAATACTCTTATATAAGACTTGATATAGACACGAATGTTTATTGTGTTATGTTTGTAGGTATTCTTGAGTCAGGCAAGGATCCTATAGGAATTCTCCATTTTTGAGTAACCATGTTCTGGCATGAAATTACTGCTTTGATTAAGTCTCATAATCTGTCCGTACTCTTTTAATTTGACCTGAATAGCATCATTTATTGAAATTATGTTTGTTTAAGTGAGCATTAATGTATCTTCTGTACAAGATGGTCTTGATAATATAACAAGTAAAACAAAAATTTTAAAATTATGTGTCTACATGTTTCTGGTAAAATAAAACTAATTCTTAAGCAAAATAGCTCTGAGGTAAATACAACAAATTTTAAGTATAATAAAATAACTTTTATGTAAATAAAATTATGGTTCTATGTCTAACTTCCTCTTAAGTGAATGTACTGTGTCCAATTTACCTACATGGATATTTCTCGGCACCTTTTAGATAGATGTGGTATATATCATATAATATAGTAATACTCTGATAGGTGTATTTCTGGAATAATTAATTCCCAACAGTAAAGGGTGGGTGCGTCTGATTTTCTATTAGCAATCTCTGTCACATTTCACATTTGCAATGTTGGACATGGTCTGAGTGTATGACAAGTAATTGAGACTGAATGGTTGCCAGTATTAATCGTTTATTTGAGGGGCTTTACAATTTCTTCATAGAATGTTTGATCTAAAGATAGAGCAAATCCAATGTTTTTAGTTGCCAGTGCTGACATCAGATGTATATGATCTTTACAGGTTCTTACACTTCTGCAATTTGGTGGGTATACTCTTGTTCGGAACTCAAATGACCTTTTCCTAAGTTTTGGCTTTGAAACACAGCCTGTTCTTATTGGGCTTCTAGTTTTTCAGGTAATTTCTTTGTTTTACTTCTAGCCAACAGACTTTTACTTTTTCTCTAGGTAAATATTGTAACAGAATTAACTGGACCAACATGACAAGGAAGTCATAATATGGTTTCTTCCATAATATGGCCGAATGTTAGTGTTTTTAAAATTTAGTAAACCTTGATTTCCATGCTAATCAAATTCAAATTATTACATGAATTCTATTCTTTGGATGAAAGTAAACATGCATTCTTAAAGGAAATTTTGAGTGTATTTGAACTTGCAACTTATGACTGTTAATATTATCGGTACAAATTAGAGGAAATTTATCTATATTTAGTGTTCGTTAAAAAAAATCCAATAAAATGAGTTGAAAGAAGATAATTTAACATTAATGTCTTGGGAAAGCATAAGAAATACAGAAGGGAAATTGGTCACGAGGGAAATCTTGACAACAGGTCCAAGACATCCCTAGGGTCTTTAAGAGAGGGGATCCTGTTTTTTAAGGTGGACATGGGTTTGAAGGCACACTGAAAAACCAAAATCCTGTCTTGATTTGCAAAGAAAAAAGGGGAATCTTAGAAATTTCACTCTGGACCATTTGGAAGGGTTAGGAGCGAAATTTTCATTAGGCTTCAAAATTTGCATTCTTGGCAACCAAAATCCACTCTAAGGCAATCCAAATGCCTTCTCACACCCTTGTCCAAGCTTGGCTTTGCTTAAATTTTGGAATAAAAATGGTTTTAAGGATTTTCGCTCTGGACCCTTTGGAAGGGTCAGGAGCAAAAATCACTTCTAGGCTCAATTCCTTCATCTTTCATGGTTTCTAGCAACTTAAAGTCACTCTCAGGGGCAACTTCTCCTTGAATTTACCTTAGCCCACACTTGATCTAGCAAAAAATTGATAGCAAAGAGAGGTTTTGAGAAAATTCGCTCTGGACCCTTTGGAAGGGTCAGGAGGGCAAATCTCATTCTTGACCCAAAATCATCATTCTTTCAACTTGAAACTTCTTTGCAAGGTAGAATCTCATCCTTCATTGCCCTAGGAACAACGTTTCATGTCCAAGAAAGGTTAAAATGTAGGCTTATAAGGAATTTCGCTCTGGACCCTTTGGAAGGGTCAGGAGCGAAATTTCCTTTCCTGGCTAAAATCCTTCATTTTCACAACTTCCAAACACTCTCAAAGGCAAGATCATGTCCATTTCCCCTTTCAACATGCTTTGGACATCACAATTTGGTCAAATAGGGAAGGAAATGAGGTCTAGGAGGATTTTCGCTTTGGACCCTTTGGAAGGGTCAGGAGCGAAAATCATGATTTGGGCTTGATTCTTCCTTTTTCCAACTCAAAATCACCTCAAGAGGTAACTAAACATCATCCTTCACCCAAGGGATAAGGTCTTAAGCCAAAACAAGGTCAAAAGAATAGGCTTGCAAGGAATTTCGCTCTGGACCCTTTGGAAGGGTCAGGAGCGAAATTCACCTTCTTGGCTAGAATCCTTCATTTTTTCAAAGCTTTCAAACATTTCCAACGTCCAAACATGTCTACTCTTCCCTTCAAAATGCCTTGCAAATCAAAATTTGGTCAAATAAGGCCAGAAATGAGTCTTAGGTTGATTTTCGCTCTGGACCCTTTGGAAGGGTCAGGAGCGAAAATCTTGATTTAGGCTTTAATTGCTCATTTTTCAAACTTCAATCTTCTCTTGGAGGCAAATATAGATTGTTTTCCACTTGAGGAACTAGGTTTTAAGCCCATTCAAGGTAGCAAATGAGGATTATAGTGAATTTCGCTCTGGACCCTTTGGAAGGGTCAGGAGCGAAATTCCTAATCTTGGCCAAAATCCTTCACATTTCTACGTTCCATCACCTCAAAAGGCAGAGACATGTTATTTCCTTCCCAAATTCGCCCATGGAACAAGGTTGGTATCCAAAACAAGGGAGCAAATGAGGCTTATGAAGAATTTCGCTCTGGACCCTTTGGAAGGGTCGGGAGCGAAATTCCTATTTTTGGACAAGATCCTCACTTTTCAAAACACTTCTCAAGGCAAGAACACATCAAGACTCACACACAAAGCCTAATAAACCAACGCCCATCCAAAACAAGCAAGGGAAATGAGAGTTATAAGGATTTTCGCTCTGGACCCTTTGGAAGGGTCAAGAGCGAAATTCCTCTCCCAGGCTAGAATCCATCATCCCAAGGTCTAAAATCTCCTCTCCAAGGCAAAGTTGCATCAAACCTTCTCAATTATGCCTCAAAAGTCTACAAACTTGGTCAAGCTAAGGAGAAAAATAGAGGAAATAAGAATTTCGCTCTGGACCCTTTGGAAGGGTTAGGAGCGAAATTCACCTTAGGCCATGATCTTGACTTCATTTTTTTTATTTGTTCATTCAAACAAGTGCTTTTGCCTTCATTCAAGCCTGGGAATGCGTTAGTTCTAGGTTTTGGTCAAAGTAGAATGTCTTATGGAGAATTTCGCTCTGGACCCTTTGGAAGGGTCAGGAGCGAAATTTGACATTTTGGACTCTCCGTTGGGATCATTTTATGGAATATAACATATAAGTGAGTCACTTATACTTTAAGTTATATTCCATATATACTTTCAGGATGTTTGAGAGTGGTTTCGGACCTCCATGAGTTATATTGCAAAATCTAGTTTCTGGAGGATTCTTCAGTTTTCCAGACTTAGTCAAATTTCAGGATCAGGACATTCCAGACTTAGCCAAATTTCAGGATCAGGACATTCCAGACAGCCAAATTTCAGGATCAGGACATTCCAGACTTAGCCAAATTTCAGGGCATTTGAAGATCAGGATGACATTCCAGACTTCATCACTCACCAACTCGACCTGGCTCGGACCTTCAAGAATGATACCTACTCACAAAGCAAGACACAATTAGCAACAAGAGCAAAACCAGGCCCTAAGGAAGACTCTCAAAGAAACCCTAATTTTGGGGCCCTGTGGACTCACCTTGGGTCAAGCAAAGCCTGCAATCCAACGATCCCCTCAACAACACTCATCCTGCAAGGGCTAACAGACAAAACCCTAAAAGACCTAGAAAACAAACCCTAGAAATCAAAAAGCAGGGGTCCCCATTTGCAATGGGGCGATGTGTGAATACGTCACAACAGTACCTTGTCCCAACTTGAGAGAAAAATGTTTTGTCAAGACCCTGCCCTTGCTAAGAACCTGGAGCAAATTTCCTACCTTGACCCTGTACCTTGTTGAGGTTCCAAAGCGAACTTGTTGCTTGTCCTTCCAAAGGACCCAGAGGGAATTTCCTCCATAGGTGTTCTTAAGGGTCGAATTGATGATGCTTTCATGAGGAAAGATTTGAAAACCTAAGGCTAAAATCAACTAAGTGAAGGACAATTGTAGAAGCCGGATAAAGGATCAACTCCAAGTTGCATACCTTGTTAAGGTCCCAGAGCAAATTTTGAGTCATGTCCTTCCCAAGGGTCTAGAGCGAACTCTGTCCTTGGGGCAGTCCTAGAGCGAATGTCCTTGGAGAGGACATGGAGCGAATTTCTCCAAATCATGTACCTTGCCTCAAACTTGGAGCGGATTTTTCATCTTAAGACAATGTACCTTGGCCACCACAAAGAGCAAAATTTTTCTTATCAAGTCTTATCCTTAGAAAGGTCCTAGAGCGAATTTTGAGTCATGTCCTTCCAAAGGATCCAGAGCGAAATTTTCTTCTTCTTGCTAAGGGTCCAGAGCGAACTTGAATATGTGTACCTTGGAGAAGTCTTAGAGTGAGCTTTGTCTAGAATCTTGTGCGTACCTTCCAAAGGACAGAGAGCGAATTTTATTTTAGGTCTTGTCCTTGCCAAGGTCAGAGAGTGAATTTCATCATGTCCCTATCAAGGTCTTAGAGCGAATTATTTCCAATTGATGTACCTCCCAAAGGTCTTGGAGCGAATTTCAATTCAAGGTCACGTTCCTTAGAAAGGACATAGAGCGATTTTATTTTACAAGTCATGTCCTTGGAAAGAACACATAGCGAATTTTTAGGTCTTGTCCTTGCTAAGGACCTAGAGCGAAATTCTTATCAAGAGTCTTGTCCTTGCTAAGGACATGGAGCGAGTTTTTTCCTTTGACCTTGTCCTTCCAAAGGACATAGAGCGATTTTTTTTCAAGGTCATGTACCTTACTAAGGTTCAAGAGCGATTTTCATTTTAGGTCCTGTCCTTGCTAAGGACATGGAGCGAACTATTTACCTTGACCTTGTCCTTGCTAAGGACATGGAGCGAATCATGTGTGTACCTTGCAAAGGACCCAAGGCGAAATTCATCAAAAGCAAACATGTTGGTACCAAGTTCAATTTAAAATTCGAATTGCTAAAAGAAGAACTCTAATGTGTTAAGTTGGCCAGCATTAGGAAGACAATTTGTTGTTTTATTTTTGCTAGATTAAGTCCGGCCTATTACCACAAAAGACACACCTTTACCCTAAATCACATATATAAGGAGGATCAAATTAATCATTTTAACATCAATTCAAAACACAATTCCTCTCCAAAAGCGAATTTTGTCAGCAGGTCAGCGAATTTCTCCAATTGAACAGCGAATTTCATCATTGAATGCAGGTCTGGTCTTTTAGAAAAGGTGAATTTATCATTTGAAGATCAGAGGAAGCGAATTGCACTCAGCTGGGAGCCTATCATACAGCGAATTCACCTTGGACAACCCAGATTTGCATTAGACATCAGACTTACATTCCAAACAGTGATTTCATTAAGTAGTGTCAATCATTTAATTGAAAGGAAATCATTAAAATCAGGGTTAAGGACTGCATTTAGGATAAAAAATCAGGTCTGATTAGAGGCAGAAAACCACAATTCATCCAAGTTAGGATGCATGTATAGAGTTAAATCAGTCTTATTTGGAAATTGAGATCCTAACTTGAACATTTTTAATAGGTGAATGATGGCAGCGCCCAAGGCAAGTGGATCTACCTCCTGGCAGGCTCTCATCAAAGAAGATAAGAAGAATGATGACTTGGAGACCAAATTACATCCCGGTGGAGGAAGTTTCGTGAGGCACCATATATTGGCAAAGAATCACCGATAGCCAAGAGGATAATAGAAAGTGGCATCATCAAGGCAGCCGGCTTCCCTCCTGCAGTTAGATGTCATGAACTAATGATTGAGTGCGCCAAACACTATGATTCACACTCAAGGACAATTGTGGCCGAGGATGGAACCGTTCTTGCTTACCTATCAAAAAAAGCTATAAGTGAAGCTTCTCACCTACCAGAACAGAGGGACATGATCTATAGAAGTTTGGAAGGAGCTAAATTAATATATGTAGATGATCCTGATGCATGCCTATGTTAAGATAACCGGTGGACAATCTGAGAGGGGGGGGGGGATGAATTAGCCCCTCTCAGTTGTCAACAGATTATAAAACTTTAAGCTCACATAACCTTCTACCAGAATGCATAAACCAAATATCGGAATAGCAGAGATGTAACAGTTAAGCGTAAACATAAATTACGAAATAATTAACCAACCATCCATAACACTTAACACCAAAATTTGTACGTGGAAAACACGGTAAAGGGAAAAACTACGGTGGGAAGCCTACCCACAATCAAATAATACTTCTGCAGCAAGTATGTGATTACAATAAGAGGGGCTTGCACATGCAGGAAGGCACACTACCTAGAGCACACTGCTCATCACAAAAGGAGCCTCACTGACTACATAGAAATCTAGACTACAATCCGGAAAGATGAGTGAACTGCAAGAATAGCATCTCCTATGCTTGAGTACAGTTCCGGTTAAGCTCAATACCAGAGGTCTTAAACCTCTTTCACAAACCCAATTCGATCACCTATGATCGACCAAAACCTTTGCATATAATTACAACATTATTCTCACACAGATAATCCTATATCCCATAAACCCATGATCTACAAAGAGATCTTACATCATATTTATACCAACTTGAGACCTAAACAATTAGGCTGGCCACCTAAAAGATAATACAATAGATCTGTTACATAATCTTGCAAACCAATGATAAACGTAGTCGGCCTAAGATCGAAACAACATAATCCAAACAATAAATCCAACCGGTGATGCATCAGGAGCATCAACCAACATGTTACACAAACGGGTCCATAACCTAGCAAAATAAGACCGGACCTATAATAGGTCGCCATAAGCCAAATGAAAAACCACCAATCAACTGGTACACAAGCAAGATAACCATCAACATTCTGATAACCTTCTAGAAGCCGCACCAACACCACTTATTGGATTCATCAAAAGATCTTCATCAAAGCGTTGCTGGTAAAACCCTTACCGGTGACCAAAAGGCTTACTAGAACAAATGATAGCATCCAAATCATCAAATCCCGAACCAACTGAATGTGATACACATCAGGAACACATGAATAACCAATCCAAGCCAATACCACAAGCCGGACCAAATCGGAGAATACCAGAGATGGTCTCCAGATCAATATCATAGGCCAACTACTCTACCGGAAGCCGATAGATAACAAAACAACTAGTGTTGACATCAATGACAAAATATCAATGCAACACAAACAATTCCTCCAAATTGCCAACAGCCTATCAATCATCAATAGGGATTGGTTGCAAAAGAGTAGACCTTGCCCAAACAAGATACCTAAAGGGCCACACCGAATTGATTTCGAAGAAGAATTCAGGGATTTGATCACGATGCTTGGCTGAGTTATTGGTGCTCCTCAAGCCTTTTGTTTTGATAAATGGATGTTCTTCTTCATACAAATAATCATCCAAGGGAAAGGAATGATCAACTGGGCAAGAATCATTAGTAATAGCCTAGATGTACAATTGAGAAGGTTAATTCCCACCAAGTCATTCCACATGAGCTCATATCTCATATATTCTCTAGCAAGGAGTTATGAATACGTGGGACTACCACATAGAGGCAGAGTTGGAAGGAGGCCCAAAGAGAAAAGAGTTTGTGATTCCTATGAAATATTGCATCACCCACCTAAGTAGCATCATAGATTGGTCAATGATACTTTCACAATGCACATCACTAGGGTCCTACAAGGTAGAATCCATGAGAGATTGTCTCCGGAGGCACAAGCACTTGTTAAACAATATGGTGCATGGTTCATTCAATTTCCCAAATTCACATACATAAGGGTCCAAGGATCTCCTTCTCCTCCTCATATGTTGCCACACTATCCACAGACAGGATAGTACTTCTTGAGGTGACAAGACAATTGTTATCAAGTATCAAGTCATTGAGGTACAGACATGGAGGTGTTATCACTAATTCCATTTCACTTTTGAATTCAATAGAAGTTTGTCCTTCCCTTCAAGCAACTGAAAGTGCCAAGCCAAAGTTATCTCTTTATTTGTTCACATCATTTGCTTCTAGAGATAACTTTGATCCCTATGGTAATGTAGAAGAAATGGCTGGAAGAAAACATAAGCATGTGTTTCAAGTAGAAGACTTTTGGATGAACGCACAAGACAACTTTGAGATAAAGAAGAAGATGCACTCACGACTGCCTCTTGATCTCATCAGGAAATGCAAAATCTATAGAGCGGCCAATCAAGCACAAGGTAGTGTTAGATATATCCAATCTACCTATGAGATGGAAGATAAAAAAGTAAAGATTAATTGGGATGAAAAGGAAGTCACGAATTTGAGGGAATTGATGGATCAAGTCTTAACTTGCACACGTAGATGTGTAAATTTTCAACATCAAAAATTGAAGGAGCAAGATGTAACAATGACATTCAATTTGGAGACAAGAACAGAGGAAGAAGAAAGGGCAAGTGTAAGTGAGAGCACTTATCATTCTAAAAGATCGAAGAAAGGGCTCCAAATTTGTGCTAAGTTTGATTGTGAATAGTTGTTTGGATTGCACTGTGTTGGGTATTCAAATGCACTTTCTCAATATGAAAATTCTTCAACATCCTCAAAAGATTGCACCGATTCTTGTGGAGTTGTAGTTTACCTTTTGGCGAAATAGAGCTTGGTTTATTTGGAATTTGTCCACTAAAGCATTATCTATTGATATCATTGCCCTTAGGAGTAGATTTAGATCCTTCTAACTCTTTTCCCCATTAATTTCAGTTCATTCGAAGCAGAAGCATCACAAAATTACTATATCCGATGATGAAGCAAAGAAGTGAAAGAAGGATCCAAACGTAAGGCCCCTTGGATTACCAGTAAAACACATCAGCCAACTGAGTCACATCTGTTCCACGAAGGAACCTTGGAGTTAGCCGTTTGATCTTATCGAATCTTAGTAGACGGTTTAACTTTGATCAAGAGAGAGTGAAGTGACCATTGGGAACTTTATTCTGTGTTAGACGCTGTCATAAAAAACACGTCAACACGTCTCAAGAAGATTGTGTTGGATGCAAATCTAGTCTCAACAACCTATTTGAAAATAAAAAAAATTAAACAATTAGAAACAAAGAAGAATGTATATATATTTCTTTAAAATAAATTCTAAAAGTAAAACATAAAATCAAAAAATGCATTATTTGAAATTTTAATCACCTTCACTAGCTCTAGTTGCAAGAATAATCTAAAAATAGCCTGCGACATGTGGTGATTTGTTATGAACATTTGGATCTCTTCAACTTCAGTGTAGACTTGTATGATCCAATCTATTTTTGTACCCAACTTTTGTACATTGTCCAAAATATATGTGGGAACTATGTCTCAACTAACATACTAGAGGCTTTACAATTCTTGGCATTGTCTATTATAACTTGGACAATGTTTTGAGGACCCACTTCGTTAATGCACTATACGAGGATATGTCAACAATAATTTGTATGTTTGACATGAGATCAAGAATCTCAATGTAAAACAGAGGGCCATTAGGAGCAAAGTGGAAAGGCTGGAAACTGGCGGTGAGGGCTCTCATTACAGACAGGGTTCCAAGGGTAAAGACCTTTGGACGAAAGAGGAAAAACTCACTTATTGATTGTCTCACTAAAACAGTTGAAGCCCTGGACAACTTGAAAAAGGACTATGAGAGTAAGATTGCGGTCATGGAGAAGAAGATTACAAGTATCAAGGGGGCGGTGGATTCTTTCCGGATAACGAAGTAGGCTTTCCATGAGATCTAGAATCTCAATATAAAACATAGGGTCATTAGCAGCAAAGTGGAAAGGCTGGAAATTGGCGTTGAGGGCTCTCATTACAGACAGGGTTCCAAGGGTAAAGACCTTTGGACGGAAGAGGAAAAGCTTTCAATTATTGATTGTCTCACT
Organism: Cryptomeria japonica; assembly: GCF_030272615.1. Lineage (NCBI taxonomy): Eukaryota > Viridiplantae > Streptophyta > Pinopsida > Cupressales > Cupressaceae > Cryptomeria > Cryptomeria japonica. Next base: position 307,710,213 of record NC_081412.1, on the reverse strand, counting down.
AAAACAGTTGAAGCCTTGGACAACTTGAAAAAGGACTATGAGAGTAAGATCGCAGTCATGGAGAAGAAGATTAAAAGTATCAAAGAGTCTCTCCACTCCATTATGTCCCATAGACATAGTGTTATCAAGACCACTGCTGATAGCATGAATACCATGGTTATGACTATGGAGAAGGGATATCAAAGCAACTTAGTTGTGGAGCTGTACTTGGAAAAGGAAAAAGGAAATGATGAGTCAGAGGGTCCAAGCAAGAGAACGTAGGCCAATTTGAAGAGGAAAGTTAAAAAAATCCTTGCAGGAGATCTAGGAGTTCAAAAAAGTGGCTCAGAACATGAATCAACTGGAGGCAGAGGTCGTTGACACCCTTAAGACTTTGGTGTTGGGCTGCCTTGTCTCTGTTTTTTCTCTTTTGGCAGCATTTTGCTTAATTGTTATGCTTTGCATGTTTTATCTTGGTGATTGACCTTTTTGTAAAGGGTTTCAAGTCCCTTCAAAACCTGTTTTTACTGTAATCAAAAACAATAATTTGTATGTCCTTCCCCTACTCCTCACAATCCACAACTTTTAGAAACATTGCCCCATTAGGCCACACTACAATCACATTCAGTAATGGTCTATTTTTTCCATCCTTCATCCATTGGGAATAATAGACACTCTTGTTTCTTTCTATGAGGCTTCAATAGGAGCTAATGAAGTTTCTATATGTTTGATCTCCTTAAATAAATTGCTACGTACCTTCTCATAACCTAGGATTGTGTACCCCTTTGGAACTTCATTAATTTTTCTTACCATGTCTTGCCAATAGGGTGATTGAACAACAGTGATTGATAGACCATTTGCATAGAGGCATCTAGCAAGGGATTGGTCAGCAATATCTCTAGCATCATTATTAAATGCCCTCTCCAACGTCCCTTTGCTCTCTTTGGAATACTAGCCTCACCATCATTTCTATTATAAAAAATGGATTCCTTTCTAGTGCAATATTAGGAGCAACACAATGTGTATGAGATGAAGAAGGTGGGTTCCATGAGCCCATTCTTGTGTTCAATGGATGCTCCATTCTATATACAATCCTTGCATCAGCTTCCTCATTCTCCTTATACATTATGCTATTTTAGAAGGTGGTATAGGTGCATTTTTTTCTTGGACAGGCTTTGATTTTGTTTTCAGGAATTGCACACAAATATGCTTTCACCTCACATTAGGAACTTGTATATCGCTTATAACATGGGACATTTCCAAACATATGCCTCCCCCTCCTTGTAATTTGCTCTACCGTTTCTACATGCCTCTATAACGGTGAAGTCGGGTCAATGTTGAATGAAGGGTTGTCGACACAATTAGAGATACTTGCCATGGCAAATTTTTATAACTGTTTCAGGCCTGCAATTTGTAAAGAGAAATTTGAAAAACGAATCAATTAATTAAATTTAAATAATGTATATAACATCTAAACAAGAACTAAATATAATATGTAATAAATTTATTAAAAATACATCAATACAATTATAATATACTATATTTTAAAAAACTATCTATATTATCTTCATATATAATTATATTGTAATAATGTAATTTATTATTTAATGATTTTTTATATAAATAAAATCTAAATTAAATATTTGATATTTAAATTTAATAATATTCATCTACATAATTATATTTAATAATTTTTTAATATTAAATATGATATTTTCTATAGTAAACTGTAAAACCTAAAACAACAAAACAAACTAGTTTTAGATTTAAATTTAAATTTTATAATGATAGTTTAACTTAAGGTTTATCATTTATAATATAAATCTAAGTTACTGAGTTCTTTGCCTAGACCCTTCGGGTCTTGGGCTGGTTCCCCCCGGGTCTTGGTCCTGGGCTGGTTCTTCTTGGGTCCGGCCAGGGTTCTGCAAATGCCCTGTGGGTTCTTCCGTCCCAAACCCAGAAGAACTTGGGAAGAAGTTTGGAGGTTTTCGCAGAACCCGGGAAGAATTTGACACAAAAGTGAAATTTTTTGACTTTTTAAAATCGTTTTTTTAATGCCAAAAAAGCATACTCGACCCCCCAACCCTAATTTGATGACTTAAAACACTAAAAAGGTAAAAGCAACTTCATTTTTGCACAATAGAATGAAAAACATAACATTTTTGCTCCATTGCTAAACTTCATTTTTTGCTTGCCCATATGACCCATATGATATTTGATCAGTGATGGCTGATTGTTGAAGCCTGACATTATTATTTTTCAACTAGAACATTAATATGGTGGTGTATTTACTGTTTTGCTATGTTATTTGAAGTAAAACTTTAATATATGATGGTGTATTTTGCTATGTTATTTGACTATTAGCATAGTGGTGTATTTTGAACTTAACTACTGCTGCATATATGTATGCATTTTTCATTTTTATATGTTTTTGTACTAATGAACCCAAAATGAACCCAGAACCTCAAATTTTTTTTGCCAAACCCGCGAACTCGAATCTCGAACCCGAATCCGAACCCAAGCCCGAACCAGAACCAGCAACTTAGATTTAAATTTAAAATCCTTAATACTTAATGAATTAACAGTTTAAACTTTAGTCTTCAGGCTTTTAACGAATCTAAGTCTTTTAAAAAATTTACAAACTAGGGTTCCCTTTTTATAGTTTTAAGTTTCTATTTTTTAGATTTTAGATCTGAGATTTTTTACAATGTTTTTACTGTTTGCAGGGGCAAAAAACTTAATGAAAAATTCTCAGAAGCTACCTAAAAACCATCACCCATGTTTCTAGATGGCATCCAAAATCCTTCACATTGCATCCAAACTCTTTTGTGTCACGCAAATGTTTTACTCCTTGTGGAATGGAAAAAATAAATAATCGTGTTGCATTTAGGGGGTTTTTTCACGTTTTGGGCATTCGAAAAAGTAAAAAAAAAGGGTACCTCAAGTTTCAAATTGGCTTGGTATCGACCTAGACTCGACATGTCAGCATCAGAGTTGAGCAGAAACAAGAGGATAGTCACGGGTTTCGGTGTGGGAAAATTTGATTCTTGGACGATTTCAAAGCAATTCGTACTTGAATCCGATTCCTGCACATTTTGTACCCAGAATTAGTGGGTAAAACCAGTGATTCAGCTACTTAGAAAGTTCTATATGAGCTCTTATTTTGTATATCTGTCTGGAAGGAAAGCTAGCTTTCTAGGTTTAAACATAGCATAGAGGATGGGTCTAGGAGAAAAGAAAGTCTATGAACATTATGCTTGACTGGATTGAAAGAAAGCAACAAACATTTTGAGAGAATCTTTTCAATAAGAGGATTTCATTGGAAGCTACATTTGCAATCATTGAGTGAGTAAATTTGTTTATCTAGTTTTCATTCACGTTTATTAGAGTTGAATGGTTACCACCGCTCCATACAAGCTGCCAAAGTATCCTAGCAACAAAATTATCTTATTAAAATTTTGCACATTGCTGAGTGGCATTTATAAGTTGCTTTCAAGTAAACATAAGACTAATGTCAGTTCCCTATTTCAGTTTTTGAATACATTTATGCCTCTTATGCCCATGCTAAGAGTGCTGAAAAAGAAATAGCAAAGACTAGTCTGCAATTTTGCATAAAAAGGAAAGTTGGATTCTAGGGGGACGGTTGAGGGATTGATAGGATCTCTCCACAAACATCAAGCTAACATAGAATATTTCTAGGTTTACTGATGGATGAACATGAGGTTAGAATGAAAAATTATTCCATTCTAGAAATTAGAAATTTATTATACAAAACAAATATGAAAAATGGATTTCTCTATTTTTTAAGATACTTAAATAAAAATAGGACTCAGCGTGTGGTTGCGAGAAGCTTGGAGTGTTTGAAACAAGTATCACAAACGATTGGCAAAGGAAAGGCGTCTTAAAAGAAAGATAAGTCTTGTAAAACTTGTATCAAAGAAGAAGAGATTTCTTCTTAGACTTTCACACATGCCATCTGCACTCAAAGGGTTCATATTGATGAATCATGTCTTTGGAGGATCATGTGCCTATGATAAAGAAGCAAAAACTTAGGTCCAAGACTAGATGTACAAAGGGACAGAATGGCAGCCTCAATACAGATGCTACAATTGCTACCTCTACCATAGAAGTTCCTTTTTTTACTTCTTCCTCTCCTCAACAACCAACTTAACATACAACAATGAATACTGCTCTTGTCCTACAAGAGCTCCAAAGCAATCACAATAGTTTACTCAAGTTCCTATTGATGAAATTCCTCTAGAGGAGCCTTCTTAGCAAGGAGATCTCCTTCTTGAAAAGGAGCCAACCATCGAGAAGTTTTCTCCTAAAGGTGAGGTTCTTTTATGTGAGGAGAATATTGTTTTAGAGGAGATTTTTTATCATGAAAAGACTAATCTTTTTTTAGAGAATATTGTTCTAGAGGAAATATCTACAAGCTACTCAAACTGTGTGTGATAGTTCTTACGATTGCCCTCAGATCATGAGGAAAAGATGATAATAAACCAGCATGGGTTTGTTTCCAATGGTTTGAGGAAAATATATAAATATGTGGTGATGTCTCTTGAATTCATGTCACAAATTCTGAAGGTAACTATATTATAAATCTTTTACCTTTTAGAAGTCAGCGTCTAGTTCTCGGTAGATATTTTGATCAATGAGACTGTGCTTTACGTTCTGTTATCCTTTGAAAAATATTTTTTTTTCAATTCTGGTGTAAATCAGAAAATCTTCTAATCTGCTGATCTCGGCATCCTTGAACTCATAAAACAAGGTTCTGAGCTTTTGTATCCCATACTAATACACTAAAACTATTGCAATACATGATTTATTACATAAAAGCTACTGAATGACTACATAAATACGTTCGCCGTTATGATTTCATGGACTATAGATATGTTGCATCTTAACACTTTATTAAGAGACAATACTTGGAATCAACGCCCACTGACGATTCATTTGATTATCTTACTGACAGAAGTAAACATGATTTATTGCATAATAGCTAGCAGATGACCACATAAATACAGTCTCATCATGGATACATGGCATTCATCAGTTAGAATAGCATTTTCACTCGCTTCATGTTACACTATGTACCACATTTTGTTCTGTAATTTATATATCTTTGATCAATCATTATTTTCTAGCTTCCCATGCATTTTACATCTATATAGTTTCACTCTTATTGATTTATGTTTTAATGTGTACTCAACTGTGTCTGTTACTTTTCTCGTTTAAATATGCAGCATACAATAATGCCTATACATCATCTCGTGAGTTTTGCTCTCAATCTTGTTAGTCGTGCTTTTGAGTTCCAGGTAAGCTTTTATGAACCATAATGTGTTCGATCTTTTCTGGAACTTTGTGCGTTATATATTTGTATCAGTGTAGGTTCATGTTCTCATATTACACTGTTCTAAAACCTTGTTGGATAATTGGTGTTCATCAATGAAGCCTTCTTGAGATTCATTATATGTTACATGGTATTCCTTTATCTGGTTTGGTTCTTCCAGCAGTGTCTTATTTTGTTTTTCCTGATACAGGCTGATGCCTTTGCAAAGTTTCTTGGGTATGGTGCTCCTCTTCGAGCAGGACTGATTAAATTGCAGGTAAGAACATTGTGGTCAAGCTATTACTTTTGATTCTCAAAATGGGGAAATGCTGTACTTTCTTTGAGATTTATCTGATCCAAAGTGGTATGTACAGGAGGAGAATTTGTCGGCAATGAACACTGATCCCTGGTATTCTGCATATCATTATTCTCACCCCCCTCTTGTAGAGAGGCTTGCTGCACTTGATGAGTCTGATAAAAAGGAGAAATAGCACCATTTTGTAAAGTTTGTATTACATTAGTTTGATTCATCAGTAACTGCAATGCATCCAATATTTGCATATTGGATGCCCGAACATCTTGATGCCAATTTTGATGAACTACAGAAGGCTGTTCGATGAACAAATCAATATCTCTGTGGCTATGATAACATTATATAATTGTCTGCCTTCGTGTTTATGTGGAGCTGCATGTTAATGGGAAGTTATAATATCATTAATGTTTTGGATCATGACTATGTTAATTCTTTCTTTATGTATCTATTCTCGGACCCAGGTGGATGAATATTAGCATTTTATTTTTGTTTTCTATCTGGCCAACTCCAACAGCAATGCAGGGTTGGGGATTTGATATTGTATTTATGGTCAAAGCTACTTTAGTTGTACTGTAAGTGGAATTTGACATTCTCCAGTATATGGGAACAATAAAACAAGCACAAAACGTTGAGCATAGGGAATCTGCAAGTCGCACTTGAAAACAGTAACCTCAACAGATATATTTCATGGCTTTTTTGTTTTATTGCCTGTTATTCTTTGTTTAGGGTTATTCATGGCATTTTAACTTTTCACGTTGAGAAGCCATTGCTTTAAATAGATGAAGTTTCTAAGAGAATGTAGAAAGAATTGAGTGATGGCATTTTAGCTTTTCACGTTGAGAAGCCATTGCTTTAAATAGATGAAGTTTCTAAGAGAATGTAGAAAGAAATTGAGTGGTTAGAGTTGACACCACACTTATTAAATAAAGAGATTTTGATATCTATGATGGTGAAATTAGTATACCATGCCATTCTACTTAGTTGTGCTTATTTTGAGGAAATGTCTTTATATATGTATACCAACTTATCTTGTGTAAAGTTGGTATCATTCCATTAGTCTTTTATGTGTGCGTGCATGCGCACACATCTTATATGCATATGTATCTAGACATTTGTTCAGTTACACATTCACTTGTACCTATTGCATATAAGACACTAGCTTCAAGGATGACCGTTTGCCCACCTTGGAACATTTTTGTGGTTTTTGGGGGAACATGTGTGATTTGGGTGAATGCATTTGAATGCTAGCACATCACAGAAATGTCTTTATATATGTATACCAACTTATCTTGTGTAAAGTTGGTATCATTCCATTAGTCTTTTATGTGTGCGTGCATGCGCACACATCTTATATGCGTATGGATCTAGACATTTGTTCAGTTACACATTCACTTGTACCTATTGCATATAAGACACTAGCTTCAAGGATGACCGTTTGCCCACCTTGGAACATTTTTGTGGTTTTTGGCGAAACATGTGTGATTTGGGTGAATGCATTTGAATGCTAGCACATCACATCAAATTGTGCCAAATATGGTTTTAGTCAACTCAAGGTGGGAAAGGTAGATGGGGCTAGTTGGCCAAGTATTGAATTAGAATTTGAATCTTGGAAAGAGAGGAGGAATCGGCAACTCTGTAGTCATAGATTTGTCCGCCTGCTTTCCAAAACTCAAATTCAAAATTTTAGTCCTTGGGCTCATTCATCTTTCCTACGCTTGAGCTGACTAAACCCACTTCTGGTACAATTTGATGCTTTTGGCTAGTATTTACAAATATTCAATGCAACCATTCAAATTATTTGGAATACACACATGTACTCTCATCCTAGAGCATTGGAACAATTAATAGCGTCACATTCCAATTTAATGCTTTAAAAAGAGTATCAAATCCACACTCCAGGGCCTTGCCTATTGTTTTTGGCCTTTGTACGCTTTATCAAGGTTGATCTCAAACTTTTGTCCTCGTCACAAAACAATTTTTTTTGAAGGTATATTAAAATATCACTAATCCCCAGATTTCTAGAAAGAGCAGGGCAGACAAGTAAAATAGTAGAACTTTGTTGTGCACATGGAAGAATCCAAAATTAGAGGACTAATCTTCGAACACAAACTTGTTCTTGACTTTAGCTCATTTTGTGCTGCCATAGGGCTCTAATAGAGCACATGTTTAATGCAAAATTTGAGACATCGTTTTCATAGAACTTTGAAATTATACAGATTCAATGCAGGATTTGAGACATCATTCTGTCAAAGGGTTCTTATAGAGCATAGATGCAATGCAAAAATATTAGATATTTTTCTGAGAGATTGTATTTGCAGATTAGACAATATATTTTATGGCAATCATTCTTCGGTTGGCAATCATTATGTAGTTAACAAGTAGCGCCCTTGGCTGATACGTTTCTAATCTTCCTCTTGCAAATTACTTGATTATTAGCCCAACTTGCATTTGTGAAATAGGCTAATTTGTGCTTATTTCTATGCATTTGATTGGATTAGTCTAGGTTATTTGGAAAGTTGATTTTTCATTTACATTTTTTGTGAACTTAATTGGTACTACATGACCTAGTGGGTTTCTTATTAATGTTCAGGAGCATTCTACGATGGTAACAAGGAGTGGAGTGTAATGGTGTGGTAATAAAAACTCATCTTTTATATAAATTTGGTAGTCATTTACGAGTCAAAATATTAATATTTAACAATAAACTTAGTATTTACATAATAAGCAACGCAATTTTTTTTGCTTTATATGAAAAAAATAGTTTTGAAGTAAATAAACTAGCTCTAAATTGATCTCTTGACATTTTTTAGATAGATGTATCTAAGATATAGTTCCTATTAGATTTTTCATGTTATTTTTTTGATATGCACATTCCAGTTTTAGACTCTTATTTCATTGCTTTTACATTGTTTTATCTTTCTATATTACAAATTTTTAGGCTTTAGTGTGAAATCTCTTTTACCTACTCTATTCACCATGTCACTATATTAGTGTTCCACACTTGGATTTAAAATAAACTTACAATTTTTTATTTTGTAATATGAAAGTACATATATGGGCTTTAATCTTCATGTCTCTTGCCTACCTGCTACCCAAGAGAGGTAGGCTATATCATGGTCCAAGTAATCAAGAATGTAGTCTATTCTAATATGATGAGAGCAATGAAGAGTTAGCTTGTGGCTAATTTGAATAAACAAGTTCTTGCATGAGGTTGGTTTGGCAAGTGCAAATTATGCTGTACATAATTAGTTGATATGATTCATAATGTGTTATTCAATAAACCCTATGAATTAGGTATCTTACAAGTAGTTAGTGCTAGAATTGCTTTATTTATTGTGAGTAATGCATATGCTTTTGCCTATATTTATACTATAAGATTATCCTCTACCATGGCCACCTTTACTATTACTAGTTTCTTGCTATCTAATACTTATTTGTACACCTTACCTCCTTAATATGGCTTGCCTCCTAACTATACACCTTATGATAGCTCTACTACCCACATGATGTAACACACTTCCATGCTTGGCTCTACCATTGGACCTACTACTACCATACTTACCCAAGCCATTTGTATATCCACTTCCACGTCCCATGGCTTGAACACTTGTTTGTGCCTTCTATCCTCTGTGCATTTATCCCAAGCTTTTACCTTATACACCTATGACCTTCCATACTCATCTATACAAACCAAAAAGGTTCCCAATTCTCTTATGCCACTCTTCTTTCCCTCACCTCATATTAACTTCACAAGATAGATCAAGAAGAGAAAAAAAGGTGAATGTAGAACCAAATAGGAAACATATTGATAAATTTCTAGATCCTAGATCTCTCTATCTTTTGATAGTGAGACATAGACATTACCAATTGCTTTTGTGCAACTACAATTTCCAATGACAATTGATACCCTAATACCCATTTGAGATCATATTCAATGGCACAAAGCCTTTTTTTGTGCACATTTGAATATTATGTTATTGAGTAGTTATTTTCATCTTTTCAATGATCTAAACACCCATTTAATGAGTTGACTAAAGCATTCTTAAAGCAATTCAAAGTTAATATGGAACTTCAGAGTAATTTTTGTTGACTTATGAGTGCGCCCAAGGATCAAATGACCATATAAATGACTCATTTTAGTTTTTGAGTTGATGTTTATTACTCCTTTCACATGTTTTTGAGGTACATAACATCTTTGTTAAGGGGCTAATTAATCAATATAGGAAAATGTGTATCTAACACTTTCACTTCTTTTAAGGATTTGTGTGCACATGTGAAAATTGTAATTGTTGACACAAATGTATTCAAATATGGGGTCTTCCATTCAAAATGCTTTTAACCATTCCAAATGTTAAAAGAAAACAACTTTTTAAAATTTAATAATATTGAGGAAACTCATGAATCAAGTTGCTAACCAAATTCTCTTAGGAAATTTGCTAAGACTCATGAATCTATGAATGATGTGCTACAAAGTTTTATGAAGAACAATTTATTCACACTTCCTCTTGTTCATCCCTTAAATCCCAATAGAGTGCTTCCAAAAGCATATACTAATCTAACATTTTACAATTGTCATTGTGTTACAAGGTATTTTACTCAAACTTGTCGGCTACAACACAAGGTTCATGACTCCCTTAACAACAACATAGTTAAAGTTGAATAGTTTAGAGAGAATAATAATCCATTGGTCACATCCCTAATAATTGTCCATAAATTTATATAGTCTATTTCTTAATCATTTTAACAATGTAGAGGAACACAATAAAGATGGTATTGAAGAGCATAATGAATATGATAATCACTTTTTTGAGAGGCTAATGTTACATCTCCCTTTCTCTTTACAATTCATTATATTTGTCATGAGACCCCATAAAATATGATCTGTTATACATATCGGGAAATCTCAAATGTTCATCACTTATTTTCTTATTGATCAAACATTTCACTATAACACTTGCATTGAGGAAAATTGTTTAACACTCATATTTTGAGCATCGAGAGCACACATTGTAAGATTTAATTGAAGATGACTAATGAAATGTAACAAACATGTTGGGATGCGTATTTATATGAGTTAGACTTTTGCATATTTTATGTCACATGATGTTCTTATCCAAAATATTTATTGAATTTCTTGGAAGACTCAAATTGAATGATGAAAGGTGGTTCCTTTAGTTTTACATCAATATATCAAATCTGTGGATGGAGGAGAAGTATTAAAATTTAAAAGCATTCATTACAAGCCAACATATGATGCTAGTAATTATACATTAGACACATTTGTGAAAACACAACAAGATGTGCCTTATAGAGACATAGTATATTAATTTGTACAAGACACATTTTGAGGAATTAGAAAGAATTAAAAAACAATTAGATATTTTTTTCTAGAACCAAAAGAGTATCAAGTTGTACAACCAAAAATTCATGCTCATAAAAGACGTGATATATATGCATGCCTTATAATGATATATATGGGAAACAATATGCTTAAACTAAGTGTAAACAATACAAGTATCTAAGTTTATGCACAAAACCCATATGCACTCAAAAGAAAGTTGTGATGCATCTAGTGTTGTCATTCCACCACCACCACAAATTAAGACACATGAATGGGTAAGAAAATAAGTGCCTAATCATTTATTTTTTGAACATGTGTTTTCATCTAGTACAAAGAAATATTAAGAAAAAACACATCATTAAAATGACAAGAAAAGTAAAATGCAAAAGAACAAGAAGATATATAGAATGATTTCTTTTGGCAAAATCAAGATGATCTCATGGATGAGCCACCACATGTGCTAAATGTGACATCCATTTAATGAGTTATTTACTACAATGTGTGGTCTCTTTGTTTGTGTAGTTTGGACTTCCCTCCCACTTTGATTTTTCTATTTTTTAACGCTTTGGCCTTTTTTATTATGTCTTATTTCTATGTTTATTCATGTTCATTGAACCTTCTATATTTATTTGTCAATAACTTTTTTATTTTTTATGAATAGGCATTTCCATTAATAAAGTATAAGATTTACACTATTCACAAAAAAGGGGCGGGAGGAATAAAACACTCCCCAAGGGTCACTCGGGCCAAGCCCGAAAATAGCAAAAAAACAACAACTATAACTCGGGCAACACCAAGAATGCCATAAACATAAAAAAGGCCTACGCCATCCATATCATCTTTTTAACCCCATACATCAACAATGTCTGAAGAGGGGTTTGGGAGAGTCCACCCATCCTCGGTAGCCTCATCTTCATCATCCTTATTCTTTTGTGAGGGAGAAATCGCCACAACAAGTCGAGGAAACACCTTGGGAGAGCTGGGCCAACCAAAGTCCGACCAACTGGAACTGCCAAGTGCCGAGGAGGTACCACCACCCATAGGCCACCTAGAAGCAGAGCCACCCCGAGGTGGAGAAGCTGAGCAACAACGTGGGAAATCTCTCCCCCGCCAAAGTGGCAACGAGGAGCCTGGAAATGAGGCATGCACGAATCACCGAAAGAAGAGCTGCGGCCGTGCCGACGGCTACGGGTCGGAGAATGGTCACCGGACGCAGCAGGGTCCAACGGAATTCTGGCAACCATACAAGGGGCATTTCCCTAGTGATCAAGTAACACTTGTAAGTGGGCCACCTCCAGAGTCACTTTGTTGGCTTGCACCTGGATCTGTAACATCATATTATTGCATATACAGGCTTTAGCGTACAAAGATACATGAATATCAAGAGAGTTGTGAGAAAACAAAACAACATTTCTATCTTTCTATAAATTGAAGAGGATTTCCATCCTGAAAGCATACCAAATCTGAGTGAATTTGAAGGGGAGTCGTGGGGAATCTCTCAACAAAACCATATGCGAAGAAAAGGGTTCAGGCCGAAACGGCTTAAAAAAATCATGAATCCACACCCACAACTGTCGAGCTCTTCTACAAAACTAGAAAAGATGCATCAAGGTTTCATGCAACCCACAAAAGCGACAATGAGAGTCAAGTACCCCTAGATGACTGAGACAAGAACCCACTGGAAAGCCTTGGAAAATAATACATCAAACAATATGGGCCACCTTAGGCTCAGCAAGGGCAAACCAAAGAGTCTAAAATCTGCGACGCCAAGTGTGTTGTAAGCACTATAGGTGCCATCTGAGATTCAAAGTGGGAACCATAGGCAAGTGATTGACAAGCGAATGGTAACCCATCTTGGGCTTGTAATTACAAAAGTGTTGGGAAACCAACACCAATCTTTCCACCAAGGCCTCACAGAATGAATACCAATTTTGTGTGGCATATTTAGAGGCAAAGCGAAGAGCACCAGCTCAAACGTCTGTCGATCTGGTCGGAAAAGGCAAAATTGGGTCTGCGAATCTTCCCAAGAGTGAAGACTCAGTATGAAAATGCAGAGCACAAACTCTAGGGACACGAGCCAACAGGAGCCCGTAGACCTAAATGAGAGGCGACCACCAAATATTGTGCTGGTTAAAAGAAAGGCCATCATGAAATATCGAGCCATCCCAATGAAGCCAAGGCTTCACAACTTCCCAGACATGCCAAATGCTTTTAGCAAAAAAAGTGCCTTGAATGCGCACAACATTTTTCATAATAAGAAGGATTTGAAAGCCAATCCCCTTCCAGGCTGGCCTATTAACTGGGTGTCCCGAAGAAATGCAATTTCAAAGCAAAATTTTCCAAGCTTCATTTCTAGAAATAGCTTGGAGAACCCATTTGGCACAGAGGGCTAGACCTTGCTTCTGAGTAGACAGGAGGCCAAGTCCTCTAGAGTCGCAGGGGAGACAACAAAAATCCCGAGCGACTCTATGAAAACCATGATTGTCTGCACCATTAGCCCATAAAAAATCCCTCAAGAGCTTCTCCAGCTTACTATAAAAATCTTTGGAAGGGACCCAATGTGAAGAGTAGTAGACATGTGTAGCCGTAAGGATTTTTGAACAAAATCTAGAATTTACAAGCTAGAGAGAGAGGCTTGGTAATCCACTATGCGAGCTTCTTCTCAATTTTCGCGAGCACCGCATTCCAAAGAGAAACAACATACCCTTGAAAAGAAAAGGGAATGCCAAGGAAGCAAAAAATCTCCTCGTGTTGGATCCATTTCCAACCAAATTGGAGCAACCAAGGCGGAGCAGGAAGAAAAGACGACCTGTAACATTGGGTTTTGTGCCATTGAATAGCTGACCCAAAAGTTAAACAAAAAATGTACAGACAATGAAGAGCTTCCTTGACATTATCCTTCTCTTCAATGAGAGTGAGAAAAGAATCATCTACAAAATGACCATTAATAAGATGAGAAGGTGACTCAAGCAGGGAAATCCCCCTAACACGCCCAACAAAAATGGCTAAGGCAAACAAACATCCAAATCCTTCAACAAGCAGCACATATAAGGAAGGTGCCAGAGGACAACCTTGGCAAATGGATTTGAAAAGACCAAAAGTTGAAGATTGGTGACCATTAATGGTAATGCAAGCAAAAGCATCCCAAAAAGCATTTGCACAGATTGAATGAAATAGGGACCAAACACTAAAGCTTTAAGCATAGCAAGAATAAAGGCCATTAAATGTGATCATAAGCCTTGGCAAAATCAATTTTAAGAAAGATGGTTTTCTGTGAGGTGCGTCAGGCCCACTCCATGCCTTCCCAAACCACAATAATATTATACAAAATAAACCTGGATTTGATAAAACTAGTCTATTCTGGGTGCACAATTTTCGGGGGAAGATGTTTGATTTTAAGCGCCAGGGCTTTAGCAATTATCTTGTAGGAAACATTCAATAAGGTAACTGGCTGCCAATTATAAATATCCTCATGATCACCAACCTTGGGAATGAACTTGATATTTCCCTTGTTGATAATTGGCCCCAAAGAGTGGGAATGAAAAGTCTCTAAGTAGAGCTTATGCAGATTTGTGCCAACACATGACCATAAAGCCTTGTAAAACTTGCATGGGAAGCCATCACAACCGGGAGCTTTATCACCTGCCATAAAGAAAATGACCTCTTTAAGATCGTCAAGAGTGAGAACTTTATCACAAAACACTCTTTGAGAATTAGAGAGCCGAGAAGGAACCACTGCCAAGCATTCCTGCAAAGCAATGCCACATTTAGGGGAATTTTCTCGCGCTATGAACAACTTCTCATAATGTCTAATAAAAGCTTGAAGAATATTCGACAGCTTAGAGAGCACCGTGTGACCTTCCTTAATTCATTTGATACCTGGAGAGGAATGACAAGGTCTAAGAGCCAAAAATAACTCTTTAGGAGCACAATCACCAACCTTAACCCAATGCAATCTAGCCTTAATCTTCTCTCGTCTAGAAGCATGGGTCTTCTATTTGTTTTTCATGCCTGAGTTGAGCCACCTGGACTAGATGCTCAGGGATAAAGGGGTTAGCCATTGAAGCTTCAGTAGCAAATTTCATCTTGGGTTGTAGCCTCATAGGATTGCCTGCGGTACATGGCCAACTGTTTGCCATAGATGCAGAGGATACAAGCGTTGCGTTGGATAACATCATTCCATCAAGTAATCCAAACATTTAGCTGAGTAGGATGACTCTCAAGATTGCAGACCCACTGGATGTGAGCCAACGTGGGAGGATGACTCAACAAAGAAGTATTAAGATAAAATTGCATTTTCGAAGCATGCCTACAACCTGGCTGCCACTCAATACTAAATTTGATGGGAAAGTAATATGACAAGGTGATTTCAGCAAGAGGTAAAACTAACAGAGATTGGTTTTACCCAAAATCAAAAAAAGATTGCGCAAAGATCATGGCACGATCAAGACGTTTAAATACCCTGTCAGGGCTAGCTTTGTAATTACACCAAGTGTGCCAGACTCCCTGAGAAGGACAACAAGAGATATTGGGATCAAATAGGCCCAATTTATTATGCATGTGGAACCAAGCTTCTCGTTCTCCAGCTATCCATTGGAAAGGCAAAGTGCCATCTTTATAGGAAGCTACTTCAACCATATTAAAGTCCCCACATAGCACCCAAGTGGCAAGTGGAAAGGTATGTACATTCCACCGCCACAAGAAAGATCACTCCATAGCATCATTGGGAGCATAAACATTAATGATCCCAAAAGAATGATTGTCGACTGACATGAGGACCCACACCACCCACTGAGTGGGATCTGACCCATGATCAACAACAAAAGAATGTCGTGGTGAGAGAAGAGTGACAACACCTCCTTAGCTGTAAGAATTTGTTGAAGATAACCAAGATCAAGAGCACATTGAACAGCACAAGAGATAGACAAAATATTTGATAAGAATAAATTGTATTCTAATCAAGAGCTAAATGAGATCAACTGGATCATTATATACAATGTATGATGAACTTGCTTATAAAGGAAAGGATAAGAGACAAGAGAGCACACAATGATGACATGTGGCTCAATGAGATGCAAGGGTAGGTAGGAGAACTAATAAAATATTCCACAAGAGGTGGATCACCCACTAAAGGTGTAATGTAACAACAAGATGACACCATAAAAGGTGGAAATTCTCCTACATACACACTCCCAATGTATGCACATCTCCCTAAGTGTCTCATACGCAAACTACAATGTTATGCATGTACCTAAGTAAACTTAAGTAAAGTGTAATTATATGCAACATGAATAAAAAATTACACCAACACCCCCCCTTAAGTGCAACTTAGGGGAATGCACTTAAGTCTACAATGCAACCAAGCAATGCAAGATGGGTCCCAACTACAATGCCATGTTAGGTGCCCATGTACAAATGCAAATGCAATCTCTCATAAAGCGGGGAAAGAGAGAAAAACCCAATGGGAAAAAACTCCCCCCCAAAATACAGATGAAAACTAGATAGAAAGGAACTCTCAAAGAGGTATGAGAAGGAGAAAACCCCATGTGAGAAAAAAGTCCCCCCCATAAGAGAGAAGAAGAGAGACCAAGTAGCCCCCCCTCAATGTAGAATTTGCACCAATGGTAGAAGCTCAAAACTGAATGAAGAAACTACTCTATGATCATTGAACCACGTTCCTCCCCTTGGGAAGAAACAAAAGCAAAGGTGTATCCATGAAGTCTCCCCAATCATCAAGGGAAGAGGGAGGGAAAAACTCATGATGAATGAAGTCTCTGAAAAACTGCTCAAGTGTCCCCATGTCGATGTTGAAAGTTACCCCCTCCAAAGGTGGTATACTAATCCACATTGTTGAAAAAGGTACTCCAAGATCTAGTGGAGATGAATGTAGAACAAGATCCAAAGACTCACATGTCTCCTCTAAGGATAAAGAGACCTCCTCCAAATGCTATACATAAGTATCCACAATCATGTCGACCTTGAAAGAATTATCATGTAAAGAATGCACAAGAGGTTCAGAGTGTTCCCTCGCAACAATCGAAGAAGGATCATATTCATCAAAGAGAAGATGAATGTCATCAATGATGTCTCCCAAATCTGCAATGTAGGACTCCACAAACAAACCTTCAATTTCTATCAACTAGTCATCATCAGGTGCAATAGGTGGTGTGATATAAATAGGAGGAGATGAAATGCAAGGCTTAAGAATGGGGTCACATGTGAGAATCCCCAAGTTCAAGCATCCAAAGTTCTCAATATTAGAATGATTGAACTTGGGGGTTCTCTCTCATAAGTGGGCGCTAGATGTAGTGTCATAAGTTTTATAATTATATTTCTTATGATATCTCATTATTTTACATTATGTTTCCCCCTTAATTCAATCTTATTGGCCCTAAGATTATCACTTATTTAGGATAAATGTGGTATATTCTATAATATTGTAATAAATAATTTAGGAAAATCATTTACAATTTTCCTCACAATTATAATTAATTTATGTTTTTTTTTTGCCATCACACATGAAATTATAATTAATTTATTATAGATGTGTACCTTCACCCATTTAAATACATACATACACACATATATGTATAAATATACTTACATATATGCATATAAATGTACATACATACATATACATATATACTTATATATACATACATACATACAAATATATACACACATATATGTGAGGTGGTGAAAATAGGGATCCACAAATTAGGGTATGAATTCACTTATTTCAACACAACACATTAAAGGGAGAGTGAACCCAAAAGATCCAACCTCAATTCTATTAGGAAAAGGGTTGAATGCATGTTGGATCCTACTCCCTTTTGATTGAGTTGAGGATGCAATTGAAATGATATAATTTGAAGACTATGTCTAGGGTAAATAATGAGAATTTGACATAAAATAACATAAACAACAAGCTACATGTATAGTATGGAGACACAAAGCTAAGTATGAGCACATGGAACATAGAGGCACCTGAATTTGGCTCAAAAGTACAAGAATGTGAGGCAATTATTGAATTGGTCCTTGTACTTTAAAATGGAGATAAACAAGAAACTTTTAGAATCAGAATACCTCTTAGAATATGTTCTCAGAAGATGATCACAAATTTGTGGGACTGGGAGACAATTATCGACCCGGTCCTCTATTTTTCGCTCCTGCAAAAGTCAACTTTGATCATCATCAAATTCTCTATTGGAATCTTCGTCTGTGGCTCTTTAATCTACGCCTGTACATATAAAGAAGGGAAATGATGTTGTTGATAGGGGTTTACCTATGCCAAACCTCAGGTTTGGAACTAACCCTTGAATTGAATTGAAATTGAACTAAAAATACTGAAGTAAATGTTATATGATATACCTCAGATCTACAAAATGGATGATGAAGCAATGCTTTTTGAATGTAATCACAAGTGTTGATGCAATAATATGGCATGACATGAATGACCTAATCAAACACACATGCTTGCATGAAGATTGATGTAGTTTTTCTGCTCCATGATGTTGAAGTGCTTAAATAATATGGTGGGATGAAATGCTGCCTTGAATTCTTGAAGATGCTTGATGTGGATGCATAAATAATGGGTGTAGATGGATTGTAGATATCAAATTGAATAGGAATAATGCTCTTATATAGGGTTCCGAAGGTAATTTACCAGTTAGGCTAACCTCCAACTGTAGACACCTAAAATTGTCATGTTTAATTAAATAAATATTTTATTTATTTAATTACTTTAGCCTAATTCATCTATTAATTAAATAAATCTTTATTTATTTAATTAATTCATTTATCCTCTTCTAACCTTATTTCTCATTTAAATAAATACATTTATTTATTTAAATTATCCTTTTCCTAAATTAAATAAATATCTTATTTATTTAATTATCCCACTTCTTCTATTAATTAAATAAATCTTTATTTATTTAATTAATTCATTAACCTTTTCTACCTATGACACATGTCATTCATCTCTTAATTCATACACTATCTACCCCTTTCATTATTTTATTATTTCTTTTACCTACCCTCTAATCATAGCCGACCTCCTTTTACACCTCTCAATCTTATCCCTCCATTTCTTATTGTGTCTTCTATATAAGGAGATACTTCCTTCATTATCAAACCCTAACCAATCATTCTAATTATCTTTTATGCACTTGACTACACTACGATCCTACTTGCAACCACATTCCGTTCTTTGTTGAGCTCTTGTGCACATAAAATCTGAGAGCAAATATATCAAGCAAGATCAATGGAGATAGGAAGAATGGAGATCAAAACCCTATAGGACATGTGATGGTATAATCTTTGTGATTTCATTTGATTTGCATTGTCTTAGGTAATCTTCATATGTTATGGTGGATCTTTGTTGTTGTTAGGCTAGGGTTTTGTGGTTGAATTCATTTAGCCTTTCAATATCGTTATTATTGTTATCCATTTTCACCATATACACCAACAATCAAATTGAGACACCGAGAACTAAAATCATTGGAGAGGGGAAGTGCACTAGCATATTTAAATTAAGTCATGTTTAAGGAGGACCAAAATGCCCTAGGTGCCATGGTCTTATAATAGGATGCCCCAGGAACCATGGTCCATAAAAAATAGGGCAGACAAGTGGGAAAGTAGAGTGCACAACCCGAGGCACATGTTAAATTATTTGTGCATAAAGATGACATCAGGTTTGAGGTGAAAAGGCTGGAAATGGACCTGGGGGAGAGGTAATATGGGACACACTAAAGTAGGGGCACAAAAGGTGGTGTAAATTGTGTAGGGTTACAATTTATGACACGACATCTAGCCCCCACTTTAGTGGGAGTATGAGCCTATGTGCATACTCATGGTAAAGTAGCATAAAGAAAGATAGAGATAGAGAGATATTAACAATTGGGAACAATATCACAAAGAGATAAGACATCACTAAATTCGAGAAAACGAGCCCCCAAGCTTAGGATATTAGCTCATACAATCATATGCAAAGATACACAAAATCGAAAAAAAAGAAAAAGACAAAAGAAAATGAAGTCAAAACAAATGTCACACGAAATACATACAAAAAGGCACAAAAGGGGTTAGTACTAAAAACAAAGGTTCCAAGTCAACTAGTTAAAGAGGCCTCGAAAGTCAAAATCTCTCCACCACTAATTTTATTCTCAAAATGCTATTATGAGAGCACAAGTGGTGATATGTAAAGAGAAAGAGGATACATCACATGATGAAACAAGAAACCATGATCCAACAACTAACAAACTATGTTATGCTATGGAGTCATGAGGAGAGAAAGAAAGGAACATATATTCCATGGGCTAGAAAATTGTGTTATGCTAGGTGATCCATGAGAGGCCACAAATTCTATGGGACAACAATGTATTACATTTTGTGATTTGTGCAAAAGGAGAGTCAAAAGATCTAGCAAATTGTGTTACACTAGTCAAATCATCCCGCAAAAGGAAAAGCAAGAGTCAAAGGGTCTAGAAAATTGTGTTATGCTAGTCAACTCATCTTGCAAAAGGAAAAGGAAGAGTCAAAAGGTATAGCAATTTGTATTATACTAGTCAACTTATCCTGCTATGATGTTGTTTAGTTTTAGGAATGAAGCAACCCATCTAAGACTTGTGGTTTGGTTTCGAGAATGTAACAACCTATATAAGACACATAATAGAAAATGTTTGGTTTCAATAATGAAACATCTCATCTAAGACTTTGATATGGTTTCGAGCATTGACATCCCCTCTACGACGTATAATAATATGTAATTAGGAGGCCACATATATGCCCCCCCTTAAGATGTTGACATAATCCTATGTTGATATATTATGATATAGTGAGAGCAAGGATAATTACATTCAACACCAAGGAAATATCATTTAGGAAACAATATACATGCAATCCAATTCAAAGAGGGCATAACTCTTTTGAGGCAAGGAAGAGATAGTTGTAAAAAGATATCTTGCACAAGTGTAAAGGAATTCTTCTAAGGGATGCATGAAGAAATAGATACTTACGGGTAAAAGTACAAAGCTGTGTCACACTTTTATAAAGGAAATGGTCAATGCTGATTCAACTTTTTAAATTAAATTAATAGAAAGTGAAAGATATGTTTTGAACTGTGAAATGATGTAAACTAATAAAATTTATATTATTATGTCTATTTTATGTTTTTAATTTAAAAAACTTAAAAATATATTTGAATGTAGTTTTTTATAAAGTAAACACTATAATTTAGTTGCTGAAAAAATGCTGAAATTGAAGTTACACAACCCACCACACTTTATTTAGTAAATTTTACCCCTTTTTCTTGAATTTTTTTTTGTATATTGATAACTTGAAACTTTAGAGCATGGATATATTTTTTACTATTTTTTATAAATATATATTTTTCAATAAATTTGAAAAGTTGCGTGTGCTGAATACAACTCTTTCCAATTCCCACCATATTTTTTCTTAATTATTTATCCAAATTAAAAAAATAATTATATCATCTTGACATAGATTCTTTTCTCTACTGCATCATATTTTTTTCCAATTTTTAAAATAAATTTTAGTATTTTTCCTTGATAAGATAGTCAACCTTAAATTTTAGTGCTGATGACCTCCTTTCAATAAAATTAGATTTGAAACAAAAAATAAGAAGCGATGAAAATGCAAGAAGAGTCAAGTTCACCAAAATGTAATGTGGGAAAAATAGGGATCCACAAATTAAGGTATGAATTCACTTATTTCCACACACCACATTAAAGGAAGAGTGAACCCAAAAGATCCAACCTCAGTTCTATTAGGAAAAGGGTTGAATGCAAATTGAATCCTACTCCCCTTTGATTTATTTAAGGATGCAATTCAAATGATATAATTTGAAGGTTAGATATAGGATAAATGATGGGAAAATTTGACATCAAATAACATAAACATCAAGCTACAGGTACATACTGTAGACACAAAGCTATGTTTGAGTAGAAGGAACAAAGAGGCACTCGTGACAACAAATTTAGATCGAAAGTACATGAACAAGAGGCAATTTTTGACTTGGTCCACCAGCTATTACATGTAGACAAATAAGAAACTTTCAAAATTAGAATGTCGCTCAGAATCTATCCCTAGAAGCTTGTCAGAAATTCACTGGACTGGAAGGCAATTATCAACCTGGTCCTCTATTTTTTGCTCCTACAAAAGTTATATTTTATCATCATTAAATTCTCTACCTTAATCTTTGTCTGTGGCTCTTGAATCTATTGGTTGCACACAAAAAGAAGGAAAATGGTGTTATTAATAACGGTTTTACTACATCAAACCCTAGGTTTGGAATTAACCCTTGAATTGAATTGGAAATACTGAAGTAAGTGGTAAATGATATACCTCAAATTTACTGTAATTAATAATGGATGATGATGCAATGATCCTTGAATGTAATCACAAGTGTTAATGTGATAACATGACATGACACGAAAGGATGGTTTTAGTACTATTTCTATTGCTGAGGAGAATGAGATTCTTAAGAAATACCATGATATTATTACTAAAGAGGAAATGTTTTGGAAGCAGAGATCGAGATGCATATGGCTCAAGGAAGGAGACATGAATACAAGATTCTTCCATATGTCAACCATCAAACATAAAGCTGCCAACATGATGAACAAGTTAGTTGTGGACAGTGGGGAGTTGGTCAAGGAAGATGAAATAAGGAATGAAGCTAAGAGGTAATTCTTGGACCTCCTTTCGAGGGATCAAAGTCTGGATGCTGAAGCTCAGTCCTCTTTTCTTCAGAACATTCCTTGTCTCATTGATGCCCAAAATAATGTTTTTCTCTCTTCCATTCCTTCCACCTTAGAAATTAAAAATGCTGTTTTCTCCTTTGATGGAAACAAAGCTCCTGGTCCTGACGGTTTCCCAATGCTCTTTTTTCAAGAGTTCTGGGACATTATCGGGACTGATGTTGCTAATGGGGTTAAGGAATTCTTTGGGGCTAGAAAACTCTTGAAGGAAATAAATGGTACTTTTATTGCTCTTATCCCCAAGATTCAAGGTGCTGATTCTCTGGACAAGTTCAGACCTATTAGCCTCTACAATTTCTTTTACAAGATCATATCTAAGGTCCTGACCTCTAGACTCTTGTCTATTCTCCCAACTTTTATTAAACACCAGCAGAATGGGTTTGTTCCTGGAAGACAAATTCTCGATTCCACTATTACTGTTCATGAGAATATTCACTCTCTTGTTAAAGCGAAGAAGCAGGGTCTCATCCTTAAGATAGATCTCTCCAAAGCCTATGATAGGGTGGACTGGTCTCTTCTTCAGAAAGTCCTCACTGCCTTTGGGTTTGTCCCAAGAGTTGTGGATCTTTTATCCCAACTTACCACTACTGTGTCCTTTGCTGTTCTTGTCAATGGTTCTCCTTCAACCTTTTTCCAAGCTTCGAGAGGTCTTAGGCAAGGAGATCCTATCTCCCCCATCCTATTCATTATTATGGCAGAATGCTTTGGACGGACCATGGAAAATTTGGTGCAAATAGGATCCTTTAAGGGTCTCCAACCTTCTTCTGCTGACCTTATTTGTTCACACCAGCAGTTTGTTGATGATACAATAATTATGGGGGATTCAAGCATCTCAGAAGCTAAAGTTCTGAAGAATACCTTGTGTAAATATGCTTCTGCAATGGGATAGCTTATTAACTGGGCCAAAAGTGATGTCTTTTTCATTAACACCTCGGAGAGAAGACAACAAAGGATCAACAGAATTCTGGAGTGTAAGATTGCTGACCTTCCTGCTACCTACCTTGGTCTCCCCATGGGGATTGCCCCTCCTGACTCCTATTGGAGTTCGCCGGTTGATAAATTTCACAAAAAACTTGCAGGTTGGAAAGGGGCTCTCTTAAGTCAAGCTGGTAAGCTCCTTCTTCTTAAGGCTACTCTTCAAAGTATCCCCATTTATGCTCTTAGCTTATTCAGAATTCCAGTCAAGTATGCTGAAGCTATTGAGAAAATTCAAAGAAGATTCCTATGGTCTGGGGTGGAGGAAAAGCAAAGAATGTCCTTGGTGGCATGGGATCAGGTCTGCAAGCCAAAAAGTAAAGGTGGTATGGGGCTTAGGAGGATTCACACTTTAAATGAAGCTCTCTTGTCAAAACAAGTTTGGAGATGGTTTAACTCTGATTCTGAATGGTGCAAAATTTGGAGAAGTAAGTATTCTCTTCTGTCCTCTTCTCTATCTTCTTTTCTTAAATCGGATCTCAGTATAAATGGATCTCATATCTGGAACCATGTTTCTAAATGTAAAGAGGTGATTGCTAAAGGTGTGACATGGAAACTTGGAAATGGTAGAAAAGTGAGATTTTGGGAGGATCCTTGGCTTTTTGACAAACCCCTAATGGATTTCTATGAGTGGGCTTCCCATGCCCCCTCCTGTATTGGCTCTTTTGGTACCTTAGTGGTAGATTACTGGGATGGGAACAACTAGCAGAACATTGATAGTATTCATCCCAATCTCTCCAAGCTCAAAACCCAATTGTCTGTTATCTGGCTGAATAAGGAAGAGGATTCCCTGATCTGGAGATATAACCCCAAAGGTACCTTTACTATATCTTTGATGTATTGTATCCTCTCCCCCTCCCCTCCTATGAATCCTTTCTGGTCTAAAGCTTGGTTAAAAGGGCTAACTCCTAAAATCAATATGTTCTTCTGGACTATTCTCCAGAATAAGATCCTTACTGTTGACAACCTTAAATGCAGAGGTTTTGCCCTTCCAAATAGGTGTGTGCTGTGCTTTCAAGAGGAAGAGTCAGTGGACCATCTTGCCCTCCACTGTTCTTTCTCAACCTCTGTTTGGGAAAGCTTCCTCAAAAGCTTTAGTCTTGCTTGGGTGTTTCCTAGTAACATCAGAGATTTGTTCTCTTCCTGGCAAATTCATTGGACCAACTCTTTTCTGAGGTGTATGTGGTAGCTCTCTCTGCCTCACATTCTGTGGGGTCTTTGGAAGGAAAGAAACAACCGAATTTTCAGGGATGTGTCCTTAAATCAAGATATTGTTTTTCAGAAAATTCAAAGGGCTATTCAGGAAAATATGGGAACTATGGAGGTCTCTTGTTACTCAAACAACTCTTTGGAGTCAAATATCTTAAGAGCCTGGAATATGAAGATCACTGATGGTCATAATATCAGCCACAATAAAAGGCTTGAAGTTAAATGGCAAACCCCTCCCCATGGTTGGCTTAAAATCAATTTTGATGGACCAGCCAAAGGAAATCCAGGTCCTTCAGGCTATGGAGCTATTCTCAGAGACGACAGAGGCATTTGCAAAGGTATGGTTGCTATCCCTATTGGCATTCAAACCAATCATAAGGAGGAAGCTATGGCAGCCCTTCAAGGCATTATTCTAGCCAAAAAATGGAACTGTACCCATCTCAGGATCGAACGGGATTCCAATAATATTATTAAGTGTCTCAATGGGACCTCTCAGCCCTCTTGGTCGATCCACAATATAATTTTTTCTGCCATTGACATCATCAGAACCTTCAAAAAATGCCACATATCCCATATATATCAGGAGGCCAACTGTTCTGTTGATTGGGCTACAAACGTGGCAGTGAAGAATGATACAATTACCACGTGGACAGGTGAGAGTGGTCTTCCCGGAGATGTAAGACAAATCATAATAAATGAAAGATATCGAAGTACCCCAAAGAATCTTGATTGATAGGGCAATTATGATATGTACTGAAGTAAGCACTTCGAGTTACTTCGATAATGAGGGAATTACTCATTATAACATCAAAGTTAGCAGAATGTGCATTATAACTTGTCAAATCATTAATGCTACGCACGCTTTCTGGGCTTTTGTTTTAGCTTTGAAAAGCTTTCTGTTTCACCAGCTTTGTAACCTGAACTTGACTGTGAGAAACGACACCATGGGTGGAAATAGGAGAAGATATGAGCCAGGAAGTTGCAAGGAGTGGAAACAGAAAGAAGACGTGTGGGAAATTTTGCAGAAGGGTGGTCTTTCGAGCTTCATTGAGAGACTCCATGGCCGTGATAGAAAGATAACCAGCTTCTTTTGCAAAAATTGGAAGAAGGGCAAGCTTAAAATGGGCGACCAACTGGTGGAAATTGACGAAGAGTTAATAGCTAAAGCTACGAGACTCAAAAGGGAGGGCTGCAATTTCTACAGAGGCAGGAAGGTCAGCAGGGAAGCCATTGAAAGGTACCTGGTCATAGAGAAAGAGAAGAAAAAACTGGTAAAGTTGAGCAAAACCTATTACCCGCCTAGGGCTTTTGCAAAGCCCTGGTGGGAAATTCTCTTTGTTTTAATGAGGTATATAACTCTAGATGGCAGGTTTACGAAAGTATATGGATATCACTTTGTCCTCTTAAATCATTTTAGGCATAACGATAAGGTGATTTTCCCTTACTTCTTGCTCTATTCTATGAATGCATCCCTAAAAGCATATAAAGAAAATCCTCGGGGTGACACTGCAATGCACCAGGGACTTATGGTCCTCATTTATGATCATCTAAAGGCTAGTAAAATCAATTGAATGCAGCTCTCTGTGGATTCAGAAGAAGAAATGTTTGATTCTGATTTCTCGGAAGAGGAGGATTCAGATAATGATTCCTCGACTGATAATGAGGAAAGCTTTGATGACTCAGAGTATGAGAGGAGCAAGAAGAGGAAATCAAGATCCTCTTCTTCTAAGAGCAAAAAACCCCAAAGCAAACCCTTGATTAGTATTTCTTCGGAAGAAGAGGACTCTGATTTCCCTGAGGAGAAGAAGAACCCTAAGGGAGTGCTGAAGGAAAAAAGTAAAAACCAAGCCCAACCCAGGAAGAAGCAAAAGAAAACAGAGGAGATTGGCAAAGATCCAGAGGACACAGGAAAGGAGCCGGAAGAGGACAAACAAACAAGAACCCTGGAAGCTGAACAAAGCCTGGAGATGGAGACTATGGAGGGGACCCTCAGGGCCGCTGACACTATTTCTGCCCTCCATATTGCTAAAGATGAATAGATAACCCCTAGTAAAGTTACTCCTTCTCTTGGTCCTCACCTCGAGGCCTTGAAGGGTTTTATGAAAACCATTGAATGGCTTATTGATGGGAATAAGAATATTGTGGATGAATACAAAAAACTCTGCAACAGAGTCATGATCCTGGAGACCATTAACATTGGAGAGGGGAACACTATGGCTGATTATATCAAAGATTTGAAGAACACAATTGCCAAAGCGGAAGACATCAGAGATGCCTTTAATCCCCGGTTTGAGAAAATTGAAAAGGAGATATAGGATAGAAAAACCCTGGAGAAAACTAGCGAAAAAACGCTCTCGGATACAGTTGCCAAAGTGGACAAGATAGAGGAGTGCCTCAAGAACATTGTGGAGTAGAGTCTCAGCATTCTGAAAATCTCAGCCAATAACACCCATACCCTCATCAGCAAGCTCGATGATGAAAAGGAAACCCAGGAAATTGACCTGGATGCAGAAGGAACCGGGGAAGCCCAAGGTCCCAGAACTCGCACCCGTGGAAAGAGGAAGGAAAAGAAAGCGAATAAGGACCTGGAGGAGCTAAAAGCAGTTGGGGCAACCTATGATGAGCTGGTGACTAAGGCAGAGGATATGCTGAAGAAAATTACTATGTAGTGTCTCCTTGGGTTCTTTGCTATTTTTTGTTGTTTAGCTGTTTTTTCTGTTCGCTGGTTTTTTGGACCAGTCACTTTGTATGAGGACTCTATTTTCTCAACTTTTTATTTAACTATGTTGTAATGGTTTCGGGTCCTTAAAACCCGTTTTTCAATCAATCGGAACATGACATGACACGAATGACCTAATCAAACACACATTCTTTCATGAATATTGATGTATATTTGTTGCTCAATGATGTGGAAATGCTTGAAGAATATGGTGGGATGAAATGTTGCCTTGAATGCTTGAAGTTGCTTGATGTGGATGCATAAATAACTAGTGTAGATGGATTTGGATATCAAATTAGGTCCTATTTAAGGAGGACCAAGATACCCCAAATGCCATGGTCCTAGACCAAGATGCATTGGGTGCCATGGTCCACCAAAAATAGGGTGGACAAGTGGGAAAGCATAGTGTACAACCTAAGGTATAGGTTCTGTTCTCTATTCAAAAAGATGACATCAGGTTTGAGGTGAAAAGGTTATAAATGGACGTGAGGGAGAGCTAAGATGGGACACACTAAAGTAGGGCAAAAAAAGGTGGTGTAAATTATGTAGGGTTATAATTTATGATGCTACAATATATATACACATGCATACACATACATACATATATACATATATACATACATACACACACACATACAAACACACACACACACACATACATACATACATACACACATACATACATACATACACACACACATACATACATACATACATACATACACACATGCACACATACATACATAAAGACACACACACACACACACACATACATACATACATACATAAAGACACACACACACACATACATACATACATACATACATACATACATACATACATACATACATACACACATACATATGTACCTATATACATACACAATAATACATATATACATACATGTTTTATTATTGTATATTGTATCCCTTTACAATTTCACACTCTATTTGGGCTCCTACTTTAGTTTGTTTTCTCCTATATCATTTTAAGCCTATTTGAGCTCTATCCTACCCTATAATTTAAATTTTTCAAAACACAAGTTCATTGTTGTCATATGCTAATTTCAAGACTAGGTCCTATGTTTTGGATCTTGACACACCACTACTCCTTTCCTTGATCCATCATTTTGTGCACTAGGGTGCCTGACACCGTAGTCCCTCTAAAAGGGAGCCATATTCAAATGTTTGTGAGTGTTGGACTCCATTATTTATATTTTAGTCTCAATCTTTTCATTTGATTATTGGTTGTCAACCTAAATATGAAAATACCTTGTGAATCCTAAATAAAGCATATCTTCTATCATTCATAAGGTCTAAGACACACAAGTTACAATCTAAAAAGACATTATTTTTGAGAACACATTTCATATTCAAATATTCAAAATTGAGCAATAACTTACAACACTCTACATTCAAGTATGATTTCATGTTGATTATGTTTTTTATCATGTTTTTGCATTAAAACTTGAAGGAATTGTCTAAAGAGCATTGCATCGCCACCATTTCCATTCCTAAGGTATAATTGCTTAAATTTTAGCATTTCCATTTTCAAGCCCTCTTTTCAATCAATCATAGTAGTTGTGGAGGTGAAAACACCAAGATGGGGTTTGAGTTAGGAAAGCCCCTATACACCACAATATTCTTCCCAATTTTTGTGTGTGTAGGTTCAAATCTAACAAAGAGTTATAGATGCACTAAGAAGATAGTGATAGGCATTTATATATTTTGAATAGGTTAAAACCCCTAGAATAAGACACCCAACACACGTGTCCAACTATTTTCAGCTGAATTTTGGAGAGATAGACCTATGGGAATTCCTGATTGTGAATCTACTCCTTTTTGTTTGCATAGACAATCTCAGATTGAGGCACCAAAAACACTAGTCTAACACTTTTGGGCTCAGTTTGTAGTCTCAAATCCTTTTTGTATCCTCTTTATAGATTTTCTCTTTTATGTTGGATTTGTACTAAATTTACTATTATTGTTGAAAGTCATCATTTTTCTATCATTAAACCTAGTTCATTCACCCACACTTCACAATTTCAATTCCAATCACATATCCAAAGTCAATAATCAATCAAAGTGTCCATCTCTCCTATTAAGAATATAGCCGATCCTTATTCATTATTCCCTAATTATTTGTGTGGACCATATAGATCTTAGTTTACATCCATAGGCTAGGATCCTAATTCCACCACATCATTTTGGTGAACCTAATGTGTCTTAAATTTTGCATAATTTCTGATTTGGATTTTCAAATACAAATTTTTGGCATCTTTTATAGTTTAGATACAATCATTTCTAAATTTTATTGCTTATGTACTTGCGTTGGCCGATTAACTATAACATTTCTATATCATATTGTTTGACCATTTGGTTAATTACAACTTTGCACTTATTATTTCATATTGATTAATTAGTCACATCATTGTTATCCCATATCACTTAATTGGTTAATTAGTTGCATATGTTGTAGTTTAAAAAGAAAAATTGTTTCTTTGAATATCTCATTATGTGCTTATTTATTTTCACAATAAATATATTGCTTGGATATTATAGTTTCTTAGGTTTTCTTATGTCACTCCATCCTCCTACCCACAAGGAAATTGGGATGCAAGAGGTTGACATGGTTAAAAGTTCTCTTATTCCTAGTTTACCTCCTATTCATTCCAATGCTCTCCCTTCTAGAGATGAAGCCTTGATGAATCATGCTTGTCTATCTCCTTAAGTTTCTCTCATTAATGAGGATATTTTGGTGAAAAAATAGGATATCATTTAAATTTCTCTAAATGATATTTTCTATTGGTGATGAATAATTGAAGAATGATGATGATTTTTCTTCCAAAATATACCTCTCCCATGAGAATAATTTGGTGCAAGAGGGACATGCCTTAGACATTGACAATCCAAACCTTAAAACATTAAAGGATATAGATGCCTATTCCTCTTCTAGAGACTCGTTTACCTATGAAGACATTTCAATGCAAGATGATGTTATTAACTTCCTTAATGACATGTCACTTGACATCACATTAAGTGGAGATAAGACACCGAAGATGAAAAAAATTGTGAGACTTATAAGAACAACCTAATGAAAGAGGACCCCTTTACCCCCCAATGGACATGAATAATGCTAAATATTTTTATCCTCCCAAAAAGATCAATCCTTATTCACCTATTCATCCTTTTAGCACATGAAAATATGCTTACAGAATGAATTTTAATGAGGTTTATGATGAAAGTTATTTCCCATTAGAGTTGCATACACATTACAATGTTGGTTTTGACATGATTTTTGAACAAGGATATAATGGACAAATTCTTGGAAATATGGAACAAGGAATCAAGATCCCTATAGATCACACAAATCATTATCATAAATAAGGCATGGGGTTCCATACTTTTTTATCTCAACCTTTTCCTTCATTACTCTCCAAACATATAAAAACACTTTCCTTCACATGACATAAGAATAGTGCCTAATCACTTTCCTTTATCTAGAGAAGACCCAATCTTGTTGAGACTCCTAAGATACCATTTGATCATCCTTCCACCTTTAAAAGATTATGAAAGTTGACAAGGCGAACATTAATTTTCTTTTGTGTTCACCATCACATGTATGGTCATACCACTACTCATTGTAGAGCCTGTAAGAGAGAAGTTAGAAAAAATGTTTATAATGATACAATTCCTATAATAACTAACATTCAATTCCTTTTTTTTTCCTCATATAATTGGATATTTTTTTCCTATTATGTTGCTCCTCTTTACATGGCATTACCAACTTATCTTTTGGGGGTCATTGTTATTAATGGTGACACAATTTTATGTTCAATCATACTTGGGTAGAAACATAATAGCCTATAGTATAATTACTGTTGTCTATACACTGGGGGGAAGTAGTAGTTCAGAAACATGCCTCTTTAATAAGGATCCACTTTTTCTTTGTTAAGATGTATCTTTTATTAAGATTTTCTTCCTTGCATAGAATTGTACATCCTTCATGAGGATTTCCTTCGTGCTTGGAGGTGTGCATACCTAATTAGGACCTCTTCCTTGATTCAAAGTGTATATATTTATGAATGATCTCACCTTTGTGTTTAAAATGTGCATCCTTCATCAAGAATCCATTCTCCTATTTTTTGGGAAGGTGTTTGTTTTTGTTAAAAATATTATTCCCCTCTTAGTATTGGAGATGTTATCTTTGTTTGAGGATATTCTTTCTTTATGGAGGTAGACATCCTTAGACAAATATCTCTCCCTCTCCCCCCCTCTTTTTCTTCCTGGTAGTTAAATATCCTTGATAAGGATCCCTTTATCCTTGTTGCAAAAGGATTCCTTTACAACTATCTCTTCCTTGCTTGAAGATTTGCATCCTTTATAAGGATATCCTTTCTACCTCTGACACATGCATTTTTGTTAAGGATATCTCCTTGGTGATGAATTTCTTTATCCATGATATGGATATCTATTTTTTTAAGATATCAACATGAAAATATGTTTACATCTTAAGGGGGGCATATGAGGCCTCCTTGTTTGTTTTTTGTGTTCATTGATGTACCGTTGAAGTGGTGGTGGTGTGTTGCTTAATGCCCCCTAAGGCATGGTTATCAATGTATCTCTAGCAAATTTTCTAGCATATAGCCTTTGTTTGGATCATCTAGTATTGTTTATCTTGATAGTTTGATCCTTGAATAATTTGATGTTCTATGAATCACCTAGCATAACACAACTTTCTAAACAATGGCATCCATATGACACAAATTGATCATTAGTATAACACAAATTTTTAGCTAGATCCTTTGTTGAACATATTTACACTTTCTGAGGCATTGGTCATCTAACATAACACAACTTGTTAGCATAATCATTGTTGTTATTTACACTCTCTAAGGCGTTAATTACCTAGTATAGTGAGGCTTTCTAGTGTAACCATTTCATTGCACTACACAAATCACACAACATAAAACAACTTGTTGGCCAGTATTATCCATGTCACTTACATGAACCACCCAACACAACACAACCTGGTGGATAGTGTAATTCATTCTTATGTGTGGACCCCTAGCATAAAACATCTTTCTATTTCATATACCATGGATCCTGCTCTCTTCTTGATGGTGTATGGTCCCATCTCTTTATATAAGTCCACTCCACTTGTACTTTTTCAATAGCATTTGAGAATGATATTAGTGGTTGAGATAATTTTAACATCAAGGTCTCGTCAACTAGTTGAATTGGAGCCTTTGTTTTGGTATTTTTGGTGTCCTTTTTTTTTTTCCTTTATTTTCCTTTTGTTTGGCTTTGTTTTGTTTTGTTTTGTTTCACTTTGTGTTTCTTTATTAAGTGTATCATTCTTTGTATGTTCTTGTATTATTTGATAGGATCCTAAGCTTGGAGGTTTTCTTCTCTCAACTTAGTGACATCTTATCCCTTGTATGTCTTTCTCTTGACTAATTTCTCTACTTTACTGTGAGTAAAAGTGTAACTTAATACTCTTGCTAAAGTGGGGGCTAAATGTAGTGGTCATAAATTGTATCCCTTTAAAATTTCACACTCTCTTTGGGCCCCTAGTTTAGTGTTATTTATATTTGATCATTTTAAGACTATTTATGCCCTATTCTACCCTATAATTTAATTGTTAAACCTACAAATTAATTGTCATCGTATGCTAATTTCAAGACTAGGTCCCTTGTTTTGGATCTCAACACATTGCCATCACTTTTTTCGGTCCATTATTGAGTGAGCTAAGGTGACCAAAAACATTGCCTCTAGAAGGGACACAAATTCAAATATGTGTGTGTCAGCCACCATCATTCATGATCCAGTCTCGATCTTTTCATTTGATCGTTGGTTGTCAACCTAAATTTGGAAATACCTTGTGAATCCTATATAAAATACATCTTCTATAATTCATAAGGTATAAGACACACATGTTACAATATAGAAGGCATTATTATTGAGCAATCATTTTAGATATGAGTATTCAACATTGAGTAACAAGCTACAACACTATACATTCAAGTATGATTTCATGTTGATTATGTTTTTTATTTTATTTTATTGTATTTGAAGGACATGTCTAAAGAGTACTGAATTGCCAACATTTTTATTCCTAAGGTATAATTATTTTATTTCAACACTTCCATGATCATTTAGCCTTTGTCCTTTTGAGGATAACCTCTCTTTTCCATCAATCATAGTTGTTGTGGAGGTGGGAACACTAACACTAGGTTTGAATTGGGAAAGCCCCTATAAATCACAACCATTCTTCGATGTTTTGTGTGTGCAGTATTAGATCTAAAAATAGAGGGTGTTATAGGTGCACAAAGTAGATAGTTAAAGACATTCTTAGATTTCAAATTGGTGCAGAGCACCAAGTCAAGCATGGCCATTATGAGGCCACAATGAAGATCAAGGAGACATTTATGTTGTAAGGTCAATTTCGACCATTTGATTTTGTAATCATGGCTAATAATTCCATTTGAAGTTATATTTTTCATGTATTGAGTCATTTTGTAATGAGTTGTCATGTTAGCAAAATAATGTCAAAATGAGTAATGTAATGGGGTTCAATGGGTAGAATAGGTTTTTAATAAGTGTTTTAAATTTCATAAGGTCTTGTGTGATCATATTAATGTAATAAAGTTGATCAGAAAGTGTCAAGATACAAAAAGGTTAAAAACTTGTCAATTGACAACTAAAAGTGTCAATTTGACAATAAATTAAAGTTGTAAACACCCACAAGTGGTTGAATGGATATTTAGGAGTTGGTTTTCAGTTCCCATGAAGGGAAATGGTTTATATATACTTGAAATGATAAAAAATGGGGAGAGTTGGTCGAAATTGATGGCAATGTAAGTGTTTTGAAGTTTGAGCAATGGATACACGGTTTTCCCTGCAATTTTGATAAAAAATATGAACTTGTAACTGCTGTAATTTCCTTTTCATAGCATCTTTTGATCTGATTAATTTTGGAGGTGATAGGGAAATGTTTTAAATTTAATTTGGCACTGGTTTTAAGGCTTAATCAATTATTTTGTACATTTTATATTGACTGTCCTAAAACAAGTCATTTTGGACAGCTTTACAAGGGTTTGAGGGTCATAATGAAGAATTGACCCATTCCACTTTATGTATCTACTGTTTCTTATGTTATGTATCTACTGTTTCTTATGGAATGGGTCTAGAAAGTTGTATTATAGGCTTTTCTAACATTCTGAGTGCAGGTATGAGCATGGAGATGTGATGGTGAGACCCTAGGGTGAAGAGTGGTGAGGAATGGTGTGTTGAATAAGTGGAAATTTGGTGCCATGTATGGGTCTGAGTGAAACCATTGAATGGGTGTTTTTATGGTTGATGGAGTTTGTGAAGGTCATGTGGATGGTGTTTTATCCATTGTTGAAGTTGTGAAGTGTTTGGAGGGGGTGTGTATGTTAAAGCCCTAGTTTGTAGGTCTAAAAAGGAGGGTTTTGTGTTTGAGTGATTAAATGATCATTTCAATGTCTAAAACCTGGAAAATTTGTTGATTTTAATCCTTTAGTAAGAATATTTTGGGGTGTGGAGTCTTGGTGAAGAGTTTTTGAGGTAGTTTCTCTGTAAAAGTGGGCTAATTAGCCTAGTTTCAAGCGTAGCAGGGTGCTGGTTGGTACAATTATTAAAAAGTACCTATACTTGAGTTTTGGATATGTTATAGAAATTACAAATGGGTGTCTAAATATGTAATTTTTTGGGAAAGTGTTTTGAGAAAGTTTTGAGCTATTAATGAGTTACCCGATTTGAAGGACTAGTAGGATTGCAACCTAGAAAGGGCAGTTTGGTGTTAGGAGTCAAAACTCCACAAAAGGAAAATTTGGGGTGTTGAGTTGAGATATAATAACTGTGATAATACCATTAGAAGTGTTGGAACAAGCCATTGGGTTGTTATCCTTGATTGGGTGCATTGAGTAGAGTCTAGGGAGTTGGAAGAAAGGCCTTGTTTTGGGATCTTGTGATTGATCCTAGTGTTGCAAATTGGAAAAGTTATGTGAAACCTGAATGTGTGATCAGATATGGTGAGTTGAATGAATCAATAGGTGGAGTATTATTCAGAATCCTTGGATAGGTGAATGTTGTTACAAGCAAGAAGACATAATGAAGAGTTGTAGTGTGATTGTGGGAGGGTCCATGACGCTTTGCATCAAATTGGTATTAGAGCAAGGGATTAGGTCCTTGCAGGTTATTGAAGGTTGAAGAGAAGAATAAGAAAATATGGGGTTGACACCAACATAGAGGGAGTTGGTAAAGGAGTTGACAAAGTACTGGAAGAATGGGAAGAAGAAAAGAGAGAAAGAAGAAAGAAGGAAGCAAGAAGAGGAAAAGAGAAGGAAAGAGGAAGAGATGAGGAAAAATGAGTTGAGAGAGATAAGGGAGGGGCTAGAAGCCTTGGAGAGGATGATTATGGAGAAGCAATCAAGTTGGCATTTGAGTGTCAAGAAGAAAGTGGTTTGGCCTGTGCAAAGGCTAGTAGCAAAGAGGAAGTTGTTGATTGAGCAAAGGAAGGGTACTATGCAAGGTACTCCTATGACCACAAGTGAGGAGGCTCATGATGTAGCCTTGGAGGTAAGTGATAGGTTGGTATGCCAATATCAATGGCATGAGAAGGTTGAGTTGGTCTCAAAGGAGGAAGAGACTAGTGATGAGTTGGTAATGGTGGTTGGCCTTGAGAAGGCTAAAGAGTTTGTTTATTCTCCAAGCATGGAGATTGAGGATGTTGAGTATGTTGATGTTACCAAGATGGAGGATAGTCTTTGGATGGTGCAGATGATTGAGTTGCAGTTGTATACAATAGTGTTAGAGGTGTTGGTCATCATGAAGTTGTTGATGGATGGAAAAGGACTTCAGGTAGTGCTACTTTTGCCAATGGGAGGCAAACCAAAAGTGAAGATAAAAGAGAGAGGGCAGATCCAAGAGGCTAAAGGTAAAGAAAGGGAAAGGTTGCAAAAAGAGGATAAATGCAAGCCCAAAGTAAAAATGAAATTTGTGTTTTTTTTTCCTAATGTTTTGTTTTGCAGGTGTTTCCAAAGGGACTTGGAAATTTTGAACCCCCGAGAGTATGGTGCAGAGCACCAAGTCAAGCATGGCCTGCTTGAGGCCACAATGAAGATAAAGGAGAAATTTATGTTGTAAGGTCAATTTTGACCATTTGATTTTGTAATCATGGCTAATAATGCAATTTGAAGTTATATTGTTCATGTATTGAGTCATTTTGCAATGAGTTGTTATGTGAGCAAAATAATGTCAAAATGAGTAATGTAATGGGTTTTAATGAGTAGAATATGTTTTTAACGAGAATTTTAAGTTTCATAAGGTCTCGTGTGACCATATTAATGTAATACATTTGATTATAAAGTGTCAAGATGCAAAAAGGTTAAAAACTTGTCAATTGACAATTAAAAGTGTCAATTTGACAATAAATTAAAGTTGTAAACACACACAAGTGGTTGAATGGGTAGTTAGGAGTTGGTTTTCGGTTCCCATTAAGGGAAATGGTTTATATATACTTTAAATGATAAAAAATGGGGAGATTTGGTTGAAATTTATTGGCAATGTAAGTGTTTTGAAGTTTGAGCAATGAATACATAGTTTTCCCTGCAATTTTGATAAAAAATCTGAACTTGCAACTGCTGTA
This sequence comes from Cryptomeria japonica, assembly GCF_030272615.1. NCBI lineage: Eukaryota > Viridiplantae > Streptophyta > Pinopsida > Cupressales > Cupressaceae > Cryptomeria > Cryptomeria japonica. Next base: position 307,672,893 of record NC_081412.1, on the reverse strand, counting down.
ATTTCCTTTTCATAGCATCTTTTGATCTAATTATTTTTAGAGGTGATAGGGAAATGTTTTAAATTTCATTTGGATTTTTTTTTGAAGGCTTAATCAATTGTTTTGTATGTTTTATATTGACTGTCCTAAAACCAGTCATTTTGGACAACTTTACAAGGGTCTGAGGGGCATAATGAAGAATTGACCCATTCCACTTTATGTATCTACTGTTTCTTGTGGAATGGGTCTGAAAATTTGTATTATAGGCTGTTATAACATTCTGAGTGCAGGTATGGCCACGAAGATGTGATGGTGAGACCCTAGGGTGAAGAGTGGTGAGGAATGGTGTGTTGAGTAAGTGGAAATTTGGTGCCATGTATGGGTCTGAGTGAAACCATTGAATGAGTGGGTGTTTATATGGTTTCTGGAGTTTTTTAAGGTCATGTGGATGGTGTTTTATCCATTTTTGAAGTTTTGAAGTGTTTGGAGGGGGTGTGTATGTGAAAGCCCTAGTTTGTAAGCCTAAAAAGGAGGGTTTTGTGTTTGGGTGATTAAATGAGCATTTCACTGTCTAAAACCTAGAAAATTTGTTTATTTTAATCCTTTAGTAAGAATATTTTGGGGTGTGGAGTCTTGGTGAAGAGTTTTTGAGGTAGTTTCTTTGTAAAAGTGGGCTAATTAGCCTAGTTTCAAGCGTAGCAGGGTGCTGGTCGGTACAATTCGTCCAAAGTACCTATACCTTATTTTTGGATATGTTTTATAAATTCCAAATGGGTGTCTAAATATGTAATTTTTTGGGAAAGTTTCATGAGAAAGTTTTGAGTTATTGATGAGTTACCCGATTTGAAGGGCTAGTAGGATTGAAGCCTAGAAAGGGCAGTTTGGTGATAGGAGTCAAAACTCCACAAAATAAAAGTTTGGGGTGTTGAGTTTAGATATAATAAGTGTTTTAAGACAATTATAAGTGTTTTAACAAGCCATTGGGTTGTTATCCTTGATTGGGTGCATTGAGTAGAGTCTAGGGAGTTGGAAGAAAGGCCTTGTTTTGGGATCTTGTGATTGATCCTAGTGTTGCAGATTGGAAAAGTTATGTGAAACCTGAACGTGTGATCAGATATGGTGACTTTAATGAATCTAAAGGTGGATTATTATTTTGGAAGCCTTGGATAGGTGAATATTGTTACAAACAAGAAGAAAGAATGAAGAGTTGTAGTGTGATTGTGGGGGGGTCCATGATGCTCTGCATCACTTATAGATGAAAACTCTTGGAATAGGTGGCAAACACATGTCTGAATTTTTTAGCTGAATTTTGGAGAGATAGACCTACATGACCTCTTGACTATTAATTTTCTTATTTCTATTTGCATAGACACCCTCAAACTAGGGAACCCGACACACCAATTAGGCACTTTTAGTCTCAGTTTCTATCCTAGGTTCCTTTAAGTGTCCTTTTTATAGATCTAGTCTTTTTCATTGGTTTTTTTAATTGTGATTTACTTTTATTATTGAAATTCATCATTTTCTTATCATTAATTCTAGTTCATTCACACACACTTCACAATCTCAATTCTAATCATATATATAAAGGGAACAATCAATCAAAGTCTTCAACTCTTCTATTAGGACTATAGTTGAACCTTATTAATTGTTCTTTGATGATTCGTGTGGTCCATTGAGAAGGGTAGGATCTCAATTCGATAAAATCACGTACATACACATGTGTGTGTGTGATTGTTCATACACCAATTGCTATATTTTGTGGGCTGCACCAAACATTCGATGTGAATTTGTATTAAATATAAATTTCTCTTTCAATTCATTCATTATAAAATTGTGAATTTGCAAATTTTAAATTCAAATGTTTGATTAATCTATTATCAATTATTAGATAGAAAGATAATTTCTCAAAAGTTGACAAACAAATCAAAGAAGACTGGAAATAAACAATTACAATCTCATTCTTAGTGAGTTTACAATATTTTTTTATGGTTAACTTTTAAATTGCATTACTTTTGTATTGAATTTTGTTTCCTTAATATCTATAATTGTGTATTATTGTAAATTGTACTCACTTACAATTTTGTCCTCACCTAGGCCTCACTTTGGCACTCTGACTTTCGATGCCTGTATGTACTGGTTTTTCTCACACCCGCTATCAAACTTACATTTTCATCATTTCCCCTATCTCCCTGTCATCCCAAGTTTTGGTTTTTCAGGACCAGGGCATTGGGTGTCTTGGTCCTCCTAATCAAGACCCAAATTTGGGCCCTACAATGGTCATTTCATTTGATTAGAAAATTTGATCTCATGTCGGCCTACTTCAAAAATTTAATTTGTTTTAAGGTAGTCGAGTATAAAAGGAGGTCTACCCCTCTCGTTCGAAACTTAACATTTTCAAGAGGCAAAAATTATGATCCTAATTCAATTCAAGTGATTAAGAAATTGGTCATTCATCAAGAATTGGAGCAGAAGTGAAGTCAAGTTCAAGTATTGAAGATGGCATCCATGGTCAATATTTTATGAAGACATTTTACATGAAACCCTAAAATCTATGTGTGAAGTTTAAACAAAACTTCATCAAGGTATACATTGTTGTTTCAATTTCATTACATTTATCATTTCAATTTCATGGTTAATTCCAAAACCAGGGTTTGACCTAAGGTAAATCCCTATTCCCAACCTATTTCCTATAATTCTCTGTGTAAGAAAGAGGTGTAGGAGTTGTACTTAGGAATTCTGGTAGAGTCGATAGTGATGAACAAGTTGATCTTTCAACGATGGAAAATTTGGAGGCCCAGGGTGGATCTGTACTACTTGGTCTTGAAAAATTAGTCTGATTTTTTGGGAATAACATCTTCTTTTGCCTAAATCTCATCTTGTGGCTCTATGGAATATATGTAGTAGTCTGTTTGTGACAATTTACTTCTATTATTCATACTTTTACCCTAATTTCACAACTACATTCCACATTCAACTAAGAAAGAGGATAACCATTCTAAAACTAGCGAATCCAATCAAAATCTCAGCCCTTTCCTTATTTGGATTGAGGTTAGATCTATTGGGTTCCCTCCTCTTTCAATCATTTTGGTTAGTTTGGATTTTTTTTAACTTAATTGGTGAAACCCTAATTCTAAATTACACCATTATATTTTTTGTGAACCTGACATCTTTCATGCTTAATTCCATTTTCTTGCCTCAGATCTAATTTTGTATGCATTTTAAAATTCAAATTTGCACTCTCATTTTTTATTTTCAATTGAATTACATAAATTAGAGGTTAAATTCACAAAAGTCCAAATTTATTATTCTAAAATTAAATTGTGGAGTGCATAATATTTCAAGTATATTTTCAGATTTTATTATTATGACATGTTATATTATGATTTAAAATATTTATTGTTCAAATTCAAAATTCACATTGCTTAATTTCTTGGTTAATCAATGATTTTTATAATAAATCACATTTCTTAATCATAGTTTTCAATTTTGGCATTCAAATATTCCTCCTTTGTGCATGAATTTTGTTACCATTAGTCCTACATACAACATTCTAGTGTGAAGAAGTTGCAGAAGTAAGGCTTCCTAAGGTTTAAACACTAAGGATATAGAGCCTCAGTTAGATAACTTGTTCCATGAGAATGTTGGTGTTTCCTCTAATCCAACAAATGACTGGTTATCCTCTTTCTTAGTTGAATGCTGAACAGAACCCATATGGATTTGTAATTGGATTGAGCCGACTTATTGTTACACGTTTTGGAATGGTTATCCTCTTTCTTAGTTGAATGTTGAACACAACCCATATGGATTTGTAATCGGATTGAGCTGACTATTGTTACAAATCCATATAAGTTGGCTCAAAAAGATTTCGGAAGCTAAACAAAACCTGGAGAAGGTGATCACTGGAGAGGTTCATAGGGTTGACGACACAGCTACTGTTGGTGACACTCAAAAAAAGGAACATGACAACTCCGGTAAGATTGATCTTCCCCTGAACCCTCCTCCTGAGGGTATGGAAGGCTTTATGGACACCATGGAGTGGTTAATAACGAGTTACAAGAAAGATGTGGATGACAACAAGAAGCTCAACCACAGAATTCAGATTCTGGAAACTATCAACACTGGGGAAGGGAAGACTATGGCTGATTATATTGAGGATCTGAAAAATACTATTTGCAAAAGCTGAAAATATAAGAGACTCCTTCAACCCCAGATTTGAGAAAATAGAGAAAGACCTGCTGGAGAGGAAAACTCTTGCTGACACTATGGATCAAACTATATCGGGCATTGTCAATAAAGTCAGCAAAATTGAGGATTGCCTCAAGAGTATTGCAGAGCAAAGTTTAGACATCTTGAAGGTTTCTGCTAGCAATACTAAAACTCTCATCAACAAATTGGATGAGGAGAAGGATACCCAGGATATTGACCCTGACACTGAAGGCACAGGAGATGCTCAAGGACCCAGAACTAGAACCAGAGGTAAAAAGAAAGAAAAGAAGCCTAATAAGGATCTGGATGATCTCAAAGTTGTTGCAGCCACCTATGACCAGTTGGTGAAAAAGGCGGAGGACCTTCTGAAGACTATAACTGTGTAGTGCCTTCCTAGTTTCTTTGCTATTTCTTTCCTTTTCTATCTTTTTGGTATGTTGGCTTTATTGCCAATCATTTTGTAAGTGGTTTTTATGCTTTAGACTCTTTGATGACTTATCTTATTTTCCTATGTTAAAGGTTTCGAGTCCTGAAAACCTATTTTTCTTAATTAATCAGAACAAATGACATCATTTATCCCCATTCTCCTCATACTTATCATGATGTGGAGGAATGACTAACTAGGGTTAACATTTACCAATTGGAGAAGATTGATAATGAATTTGAAAATCTTCAACAATGGATGAGTTAACAATACCCAAAACGTGAGGCAATCCTTGTACTTGAAGGATTAAAAAGAATGGTGCAAAGTGATATAATTTGTGTTGATTTGTTGCATGAATTTTCTCATATTGATGACACTAATATCATGCCAATCAAGAGTTTTTGCAAAGTCCTTGGTTATTCTCAACCCACTAGTCAAGTCAATCATTCCATTCCCATGCCTATATCCTTGCCTAGTGTGCCTACATTTACATCTTCTATCATGACTACTTCCACAAAAAATGTCAATCCTATGCATGTTAGTCATGGGGGCAATCCTATTAATCATTATTATTACATACCTCCTTCCATGAGTCTTCCATGTGTTTCAAAACCATCTGCCATACCAACATACCACAATGTTCCACCTCCCTATTCTCAACCTCCACCTACATATAACAATGTCACTCCTTCATCCCAATCCAACATGTCCAATTTTAGTCCACCCACTGAAGCAACCATTACTAACCTAGCACAGATTGTTACATCCTTACAACATCAATTGGCTTCCATTTCTCAATCTAAGTTCAATGTTCCCATATTTGGTGTAGCGAGCCCACTATTCGATGCCATTGTTTGTGCGATTCCTCTTATGGAAGTCCCTCAATTGGAGTTATATAATGGAAAAGGTGACCCCTTGACTCATGTGAAGACATTTCACACTTTGTGTAGTGATTTTTCTCATGACGAAAGACTTATGAATAAATTATTCACTAGAACCTTTCGGGATAAAGGTTTGCAATGGTAATTTTATTTGTCCCCTTATTCTATTACTTCAGTTCAAAAATTGGCTAATGCTTTCATTCAACAATTTCAAAATAATATTGGTCCTTAGAAAATTACTTTGATTGATTTGATTCATTGTAAGCAAGGACTTAAAGAAAAAGTGATTGGTTTTATTGGTAGATATAAGCATTTTCATTCTCAAATTGCTTATCAAGTGCCTAATCATGATGTTAAAAGAATTTTTATTGCTAATTTACAAAAATACATTAGAGATAAGCTTCTATTTTTTGAGTTTACTTCCCTTATGCAATTGTTGTTGGGAAGAGACATTGTATCAGTAGAGATCAGTGCATGAGGAATGTTTTAGGGATATCATTAATGGCAACTCAGATCATAAATCACATCCGATATATGTAGAATTGTTCTATCGAAAGTTTGATATCCATTTTGCTTGTCTAGAAGGTGGAATACAATATGCGACAGAGTATGAGTACATTGAGAAAAAATCAATTTTGGTTGTATAGTTTTGGTTTCAATGGAAGAGTTAGGTGATTGAATGTTCGAGACAACTTAATTCGCAAGCCTAGCCTCCGGTATTGATTCTTGTGCAAGATAGAAGATCCTGTATCTGGTATTTCAGGAAGAACAGGGTTATATTGGTGTAGTTTGTTATGCAGAATCTTTGCGATGATTTCATTGATTAGTTTTGAGTTCAAGGTGGTTGAGACGACATGTGTGAAGCATTTTATCAATTTGTTTAGGTACCCATATGGATTTATAATCGGATTGAGCCGACTTATTGTTACACATTTCATGTTGCCTGTTATGTGGTTTTCAGGCCAACATGGAATTGATTTAATCTGATGGTGTGGATATATAAGATTGATTTGTTTGAGGATTTTGGAGATATATGTAAGTGTGTGAAGGCTGTATGAGTGTTGGTGCATAGTTTCATGTGCGCTATCCTTTGATTGGCACTCCGTTATTTGACAGAGCAGGTTATTAGAGTAGTGGAAGACAGTCACTTTGTGCTTAATCAAAACTGTATTTTGGCATTTGTAGATGCTACTCATTATTTAATACATTCTTGTTATCATTTATAAACATTTGTAGGACAATGAGTCCTCTGAGGTTGTAGCCCTCTTTTGTAATTGAGCATTGAGCTCTAGGCAGTGTTCCTGAATGCATGTGTATTCCCCTCTTGCAATATTTTTATACTCCTAATCATAGTATTATAATATTGTGGGTCTTAATCCCACCGTGATTTTTCCTTTCTAGGTTTCAACGTAAAAATTTCTGTGTTATGGTTTTGTGCTTGTTTGCATTTAGTTTCTGCAATTTTCTTTCTCATTTGCATCTAGTGGTTTAAGAATCATCTTAAGATAGTTATTAATTACAGAACACTGATTGACCTCCTCTCAGTGTTCATTGATTCCAACAATTGGTATCAGAGCCCAGTTCCTCCGAGGAAGCCTAACAACTTGAGGAAGATCCAGAATAGTGAATCAATGGACTCTAGTTTGCAGAAACAACTTATTGTGACACTTGAAGACCTAGATGCAACAAGGAAAGAAGAAAGTAACCTGAGTGATGTTGAAAATTTCATTGAGTCATTGAAAGAACAAGTGAACACATCCAAAGAGAAGAGAAAGGAGCTGATAGACAAACTCAAGGAGAAAGAAGAGTGAAGCATTGATGATCAAGTTCTAAAAGACAAGACAAATGAATGTGAAAAACTTGCTAGAGATAATGCAGTCCTGAAGAATGAAATGCAATCCATTATGATGAAGTTGACAAAGGAGTTTGAAGACATGAAGAAGAATGAGGAAAGCTTGACTCAGTCATTGAAGGATAGATCTAATGAATGTTGTAGATTGAATAATGAAAATGACCTACTGAAGCTTGAATTGATATAGTCCTAAAATAATGAGCAAGAGATTGAGAGATAGATCATAATTATGAGAGATGAACTTATCACTGCTAATGAGTACAAAGAAAAAATCAATGCTAGCTCATCTAAGCTGAATGAAATGCTACAAAATCAGAAAAATAAAGGTGATATAGGAGGACTTGGATTTGAGAAAGGAGAGAGCTCTAAATCTGGTCAAAGCAACCATCATAAGAATAAGAAATCTCTAGTAAGGAAACCTAATGCTTATAAATTTAATGGTACATGCTTTGTTTGAAATAAAATTGGTCATATTGGTATGTTGGCATTGGGTTGTCATTGATGTCAATCGGTATGGGATGACTACCGATATGAGAGATGTATGTGCAACATTGTCAAGGAGGAGTACAAGTTGAGATATCTTTGATATCACCTTGTGTTGCAGAACACCGATAAGGTAAGGAAGATGACCCCAGAGTCACCAGTACACAAGTTGGTGCCTGACTTTTGTGGATGGAATGGTAAGGTGATCGATACTAGTAGATTGCATCACCGGTAAGGAAATAATGTCAATTGGTAAGTGATGTGTTGACATGGGGAAGTCAGACCAACCAAGTGAGTGGTTTTCAGCCTGCAAAGGTCATGACTAGTGTACAAGAAGGATGAGCAAGGTGCTTGGATGTTGTTTGTGATGAAGAGGCAGAATGTTACCTAAATCACATCAACACTGGAGGAGAAGAATGATCAGATCATAGATATGATGTAAGGTTGCAAGACAATAGGACTCCCACCTGATAAAGATGTAGTCATCATGAGAAGCAATGGCTGACAGTGAGAGTTCTCACACCAGATCTATCGATGAAACAATGGAATGCCTTAAGTACATGAAATCAGGGTTATACACTGACCAACAAAGAAGGCATGTTGAGATGCTGGTACAAAAGAAGAGTGATGCGTTTTCCATCTTAACAAATTGACTGAGATATGGTTTGAACTGATCAAGGAGAAGGTAAGGCACAGAGGAATGTGGCTTGACTGAAGATGGAGTCTAGTGAAGGTTGATGACATGGTGTCATCAAGAGTGCTTACCGATATGTATGTTCACCGGTAATATGGCCAAGGTACAGATGCAGAAGACTTCCCACTTTGTGGCAATGTACATGCTTTGAATAGACATGTCTGAAGACCAGTTTAGGTGTCCCACTGACAATTCAACAAAGTGCAGACATGATGAGTTAACCGGTAGAATGTGAGATACCGATAGGGTTAGAAAGCTGACATAAAAGAGGAACCAATAGAGTGTTTGGTCAGTGATCCTATTTGGACCGACATGAAGAGTCAAGTTGGCAGTTGGTCGATATGGATGCCACATGGAGTCAATGTGGCGAACCTGCATTCGAATGAAGAAGGAATTTACACCGATGGGGTAGTTGCAGAGTTGGTCGATATTAATGGAAGATCCCACAAATCACGAGAGATGTTGCAAAGGTTTGTGGCTTGAGGTCTGGAGGACAACTTAGAGCCAGCTAAGAGTGTTTGAAGAGATTGAGGTGGATGAAGGAAACAACAAGACAAATCTTGGTGTCTGACCAAGAGATCAGTCCATAGGGTAAAAAGCAGATCGCCAAAGATAGAAGGTGTGGTCAAGAAGGTGTGATAATGGTGGAGGTGTACTGTTGGTTGTTGGAAAGATCAGTCAAAGAATATTTGATTGGATTTGGTTTGTCTCAAAGGTGATGAGGAAACCCTAACCTCCTATATTTTGAATTGGATTTTGGTAGGAAAACGAATCTATAAATATGCAGGCCAAAGACATAGTTAAGGGCTACTGAAGAGAAGAGGTTAGTGCTACTACAAAGTGATTGAGTTTTACTTCTGCATGTGAGAGAAAATCAGCCAAGTTCTCAATGAGTATCTAAGAAAAGAGTGAGAGTGAAGAGCAGAACCGGTAGTGGTTATACTAGCAGAGTAGAAGTGAAGAGAGCTACAGAGAAGGAAGATAGTGGACTGGTAGAGTATAGTACTGGTAAAGTGTAGAGCAGTGAGCAGGAGATCCAATAGAGAAGAAGAAGAGGAGAGGTTTATTGGTAGGGTTTTCTGATAGTAGAGCAACAGAAGTCTGAGTCAGTGTAGAAGAGAAGGTATCTCACCGGTAGAGCAAGGTATACGAGAAGGTTACAAGGTCCACTTGTAACAAGATTGTTAATTTTGTATTTGATGTTTTCATTGTGAATATTGAGTTGTAGCTCAGTGTAGGGGTTGTAGCTCCTTTGGGTTGTAACCCATAAACAAGTGAGGGGTTGGTGCCCTAAATTAGTAGTTGGTTCTCCTTGGGTTGGTGCCCTAAATTAGGGGTTGTATCTTCTTGGGTTGGTGCCCTAAATCAGGGGTTGTAGTTCCTTGAGTTGGTGCCCTAAACATTGTAATAGAGTTTTCATTGTGAGGTTGGATTGGAGCAGTAGACTCCAACAACATTGCTCACCGAGGTTTTTCCCATCTTGGGTTTTCCTCGTATATATATTGGTGTTATGTGATGTCCCTTGTGTGATTGCATTTGTGTTGGTCTCCCTACTAACCGATATGTCTACATTGAGTTAGATCTATTAACTAGTATGCTCACATAGGATAGCTAAAGGGAAAATTTTGAGAACCACCGATTCACCCCCCTCTTAGTGGTGCATTGTGTCTAATAGGCTAGTCAATGTAGAAATAGAGCTAATCAGGATAATTCATCATTCTTCAGACAATGTTTCAATTGCAATAAATATGGTCATAAGTCAATTGAATGCATAAGTATGGTAAATAGGAGAAATGTAAGACTCTATTCTTGTGGAAGATTCAGACATATTGCAAACCAATTCAAATCAAGGGGAAATCAAGGTAGTTTCAGGCCTGATCAGAGAAACGACATTGTTTGCTTTGCTGTCAACAAATCCAGTCATATTGCAAAATTCTGTAGAAGTAATAATATGAGCAAGAATGCTCCGACAGACAAGAACAAAGCAAATCAAAAGGGAAAAGTGAAGGTTGAAGAGATCAAAGAGCAACACAAAAAGATGTGGGTGAAAAAGGATGATTCAAATGCAGTAAATGGGTCCACACTTGATTCTGTTGTTGGAACCTCATCCGATAACTAAGGCATTTGGCCTTAGAGGGAATCTTTTCATGCATATCCTTAAAACCCCCTTTCTGATCTGTAACCAGCTGCAGAAGGTTGAAAATGATTGTATATGGTTGTGTAAATGATCCTAAGAGATATCCAAAAGAGTTCATGCCAATTTGATGTTCCGGTACAATATTCATTAGATATAAAGCATTTGGGAGAAATTTAGGGTTGAGCATTTATTTCACCTTAAAGGTAGGTATTTGGAAGATACAAGGACATTTTAACATTAATTTATCACATTACATTCAAAGCAAAAGAGTAGAAGAGTGTGGCAAAGAATATTGTGTAGCTAAACCAGAGCTTGAAAGGATTCGATGAAGATTTCTTGGATCTGGTGGAGGTCAAAAAAGTATTTATGAGTTCAAGCTATTTGTTCATAACCTAGGATTTGATAATGGAATCTTCTGGTGTAGTGAATCCATCGTTTGTCAAAATAACTGATAGGTCAAGGCCTATGTTCAAGAAGCATCCATACAAATCGATAAAAGATGATCTGAATGGAGCATTTTCATCTATTTTGTATGGGGTATCACATGTTGAAGATATTAGGGCATACATCCATTTCAATATTGAGGAGCTTGGGAATGCTGAAATGCTATCACTATATACCAAGCACATGATAGATGGTATGAGCAACCTGAAACCAAAATTCAAATCTCTACAGGATAAGGGTTTCATTCAGTTTGTGAACTTTTCAATTTTTGATGAACCTAAATGGGTTAGGTACATTTTGAGCAGGGTCCATGACGAATTCATATGGCTTGATAAACCATACAAGAACACAAAAAGTGAAATCTCAGTGGTGACATGTTTGAATGGAATCGATGAAGTTCCTAGTCTTACAAATGTGAAGAACACAACCGTGATAGAGGTAATGAGTTCCCAACATTATAGTAGATTGATGACAATAAGTGACATTATTGAGTATGATGTCATATTTGCATCCATGGTGACAGGGTACAAGGTATATCAATATAGTAGAGGAATTTCAGTCTCCCATATGATAATATATTTTTCTTATCAAATTCTTAAGGAGGATAAGTTGTATGATCTGTGTGGAGTACTTCTGAATGAGCTTATGAGAAATCCAAAGAAGATAAAACAAGATAAGAAGCATGTTTTTAAGTTTGGTACTTTGATTATCTATTTATCCTTCTACTTCATGAAGGAGATCCTTGGTGTGGGCAAAGTACAATGGGCATATGAAAAACCGGTGGTGGTGTAAATCAAGGAAGCTTTGCAAGGATTAGAAGATGCACAAACTCAGAAAGTTGTCTTATGGGGTTACTTCAAATCCTTCCAAGGCATGATGCAAAGTAGGGAAAGGATCCCAAAGAAAATTGTGGAGAAATATGAGGACACCATATGCTTCATAGTGGAAATTGACCAATGCCTAATGGAGGCTATTGAACCAAGAATAGTGTGGATCATGCCCATGGGGTATGGAGTTGATGCAAATACTCTTGATGCGTATGCTCAACATCTTTTGAGCAAGAAGATGGATGAAAAAGAAGAAAGATTTGGGACCTATAAAGAGAACAGTTTAAGTCTTCACTCTCAATTCACCAAGCTTGGAATGTAGAAGAGAGTGAAGAAAGAAGTAGAGAATCTTGCTAAAGATATGGGCATTACAAAGAAAGCAGTCCGTAGAGCTTGAGAGTAGAACATTATGAAAGAGGAGGACATGGTCAAACCCAAGAAGACTAAACTGGGTACTTCGCCTAAGCCAAGGCAAACAAAGTCAACACCCTCCTCCGGTTCTCAAAAGCCAATCCCTCCACCTAAGCCTCAATCCAAATCATCTGGTGGAGTAGAGAAAAGGAATAAAGGGAAGCCAAAGAGAGTTTGTGTAGTAGACACTATAGAAGAAGAGACACAATTTGATGAAGCATCGAGGGAAGTGAAGAAGACTTCTACCTTTGCCAGGGTAGTCAAGAAGCCACCATCCGATGAAGGTTAGCCAAGTGAAATTCCAAGAATTGGAGTTGAGCAATCCAGAAGACCTCAGCCTAGCAAGAATCCCAAGTCTAAGCTTGATGAAGCTTTGAAGTTTGGGAAGCTTGAAGGTAACTATAGTATTGTGCCCCCCATCACATTAAGTCAAATAGTTGATACAATAGTAAAGGAAGGAAATTTGAAGCATGTATCAAAATGGTATGAGAATTATGATGAAAGTGATAAAAGGACACTAGAAAAAGTCATTGTAGAATATATGAATGTATATAGTAAATCCCTAATAGAATTATCATGAATGATTCCAAAGGGTTAATATGAAATTTTGGATGCCAGAAGGCATACGACTAGTCTAGAAGATGAGAGAATAAAAGAGTATGTATTGGTGAATTCGTGCTCAGTAATTTCCAAGAGTGAAGTAGACAAACTTCTTAAGATTGCAAAGAATAGATTTAGAAGTAAAACCAAAGTTAATAAGATCATGTTTGGAAAGGTTGATGAAGTGGCCAAGGAAACAATGGCAATTTTGAAGCAAGTTTTGGAATAAAATAAGTATGAGATAAATCTAATGAAAGATGACACCCATCCAAAAGTGCATACGTAGGATGATAGCTTCATTTTGAATGAGAAAGCAAATGAACAAATTATAGTTGGAGATGATACTATTGATAATCAAAAGGTTATAGACTCTGATGAAGTTGATCAAAATCCTCCAATAACAACTGTTGAATCAAAGAAGGTAGCTGAGGAGGTTGGCGATGAGAAGGGAGAAGATGTAGAGGAGGCAGAGAAGGAGAAGGATGGAGATAAGATTGAACAGGTTCCAACGGCAAGAGTGTTAGGAAACGAGAAGGACAACTGAGAGAGGGGGGTGAATCAATTGTGAACAAGTTGTCAATAAATTATAATCCAAAGCAAATTAATCCAACTTAAAACTTAGTACCGATAAACCAAACTTAAATGCCGGTGAGACACATTAACAGTTATAGCAGTACTGGTGTAACTTAATGCATGAAACAAAAATAGAAACAACATCCACAACACATGAAACAAAGATTTTGACGTGGAAACCTTGTAAGGGGAAAAACCACGATGGGAAACCTTACCCACAATCAGATGATACTACTTCATATAGTAAGTGTATACAAATGGGGTCTGCACATGCAAAAAGCCCAACTGCCTAGAACTCACTGCTCAATCACAGAATAGGAGTCACACTGACTAAAATTGGATGGTTAAATATAATAACAATGTACTGCCTCAGAATAGCATTTGCAATGATGGATTCAGTACCGTTTTAAGCTCTGAACATGAGTTTCAAACACCCTCATAACCTTTCCTTCAACCTTCAGATAATGTTTGCGTGATTCACACAAGGATCTGCTTATTTTCGCTCTTCAATATTCACACACACTCATCATGATTGATCTTCAATAAGATCTTACAATCACATATACAAAACCTCAGACCTATACATGAGGTCGGCTCACTAAAGATATTACAATTAAATCAATTACAAATAAGTCTTGATGCAATACAATATGTCGGCTTCAATGCAATATCCAATCAATAAACCATTTCCAAAACGTGCTGTGCTGATCTGGAATATATATCATGTACCGGTCCATAACCTAGACCTATCTGCCAATAAAGGCAAATATGTCAACCCGATTAGACCAATAAGAAAAACACCAAATCCAAACATCCAATCCATGTCTTCAAAATAACCAAATGATCTCCAAATAATAACAAGTCAACATCGCTGTCGGTGAACAATATATCCTACTGGTGAACATATACTGATGATTGTGCATAAGCCACTAACCATGCCGGTGAACACAATATATCGGTTCAACAATAAACCAATATACCCATAGTGCCAAATCAACAATGTAGACCTCCAAGAAGATAAGTGTTGACATCAATGACAAAACCAATGCAACACATGATGAAGTCATCCATAATACTAACAATCTCCCCCTTTGGCATTGATGGCAACACTAGATGGAAAAACATCTAAGTGCCAAAAATAGAATGCCAAAAACCAATAAACCAACAATCTCCCAAAATAGATCAATGCAAAGTTCTGTGCCAAAACAGAAACCCAAAATACATCTCTCCTCAAAGTACAAAGTTTTTCCATAGATATCTCTCCCTCTTTGACATCAAATGCCAAAGTAGTTAAGAATAAAAACATAACATTTAGTTAACTACTCCCCCTGAGAAGTAACTCTCCTTCATCAAAGCCGAAAAAAGATTTTTCTGTTAGTCCCTGCCGTTTTGATGCCAATCGTCATCATTCAAGTCTCTACCGGTGGGGAAATTACCCCAAGCTTCTCTCTGAGATATTCAAATGTTTCCTTATGAAAAGGCTTTGTAAAGATATTTGAAATTTTCTCTTTAGTATTCACATAAACCAATCTCACTTCATTTAATTTGCTTCAACATTCTCTTTTTGAAAATTGTACTTAATAGAAACATGCTTTGTCTTAGAGTGAAATACCGGATTCTTTGATATATCAATTGCTGCTGAATTATCAAAATAGATAGTTATCGGTTCTTTGCATTTTACCTTTATATCCTTCAACATTTGCTTGATCCATAATACATGAGTACAACTAGTTGCTGCTGCAACATATTCTGATTCTGCTGTAGATAATGATGTACAAGTCTGCTTCTTGTTGATCCATGAAATCAATCTTCTGCCAAGAAAGAATGCACTTCCAGTGGTACTCTTTCTGTCATCTACATCTCCTGCCCAATTTGCATTTGTGTATGCACATAACTCAAAACTGTCATCCTTAGGATACCATAAACCAAGATTTGTTGTGCCTTGTAGGTACCAGAAAATCCTTTTTACTGCCGATTCATGATTTTCTTTAGGATTGCTTTGAAATCTTGAAACAATACATACTGCATTCATTATATCAGGTCTAGTTTGTGTCAAATACAGTAATCCTCCAATCATAGATTTGTACCTTGTCGAATTAATAGGAGCTGAATCATCCTTCAATGTCAATTTATCAGTTGTAGTCATAGGAGTGCTTACCGGTTTGGAGCTTTCCATACCAAATTTCTTCAAGAGTTCCTTCAAGTATTTTGTTTGACATATGAATATACCTTTATCTATTTGTAAAATTTGCAAACCTAATTTTTTTTTATCTCTCCAATCATAGATATTTCAAATTCTTCCTGCATCTTGTTAGCAAAGTCTTTACATAACTCTTCTTCACCTCCAAAAATGATATCATCCACAAATACTTCAATAACCAAAATATCATCATTGGTAACTTTGTAATACAAGTTATTGTCAACATTACCTTTTGTATAACCAAGCTTTAAAATATATTTATTCAATCTAGCATACCAAGATTTGGGAGCTTGCTTTAATCCATATAAAGCTTTCCTTTACCTGCAAACCATATCCTTGTCATCTATCAAAGAAAATCCATCAGGTTGTTCAATGTAAACTTCCTCTTCAAGATCTCCATTAAAAAATGCACATTCTACATCCATCTGATAAACTTTATAGTCCTTATAAGCTACAAATGCAAGAAATAGTCTAATTGCCTCAATTCTGGCTATCGATGCAATGGTTTCATTATAATCAATTCCTTATTTTTGTGAATAACCTTTACAAACTAATCTTGCTTTGTTTCTGATTACTTCACCATCTTCATTAAGTTTATTTCTATATAACCATTTAGTTCCAATTACATTTTTGTCTTTAGGTTGGGGAACTAATGTCCAAGTATTATTCTTTTCAATTTGTTCTAATTCTTCTTCCATTGCTTTTATCCAATGTTTATCCTGACATGCTTCAACAATTGACGCTGGTTCAACTTGAGGAATTAAATATACCTCTTCATTTGCCAATCTTCCTCTAGTCATAACACCTTGATTTTTATTTCCAATTATCTGATTCTCTGAATGATTCAATCTTACATACTTGGGTTTATTCTGATTTACATTCACAAGCTGCTGTTCTTCAGTCACAGTTGAGTTCTTTGATGATGCCGGCGTGACTGGATCTTCACCCTGTACTGGTGCAATATGTGCCGGTCTATTTATAATCATTTCAACTGCCGGTTCTACAGATCTTGAATCTCCTCTAAAATGTTCATCTATCTTCACATTAGTACTCTCAATGATTTTCTGCAATCTTTTATTATAACATCTATATGCCTTTCTTCTAGATGAATAACCAAGAAATATTCCTTCATCACTTCTAGGATCAAATTTACCAATATACTCATCTCTTCTAATATAACATTTGCTTCCAAATATTTTGAAGTATTTAAGAGTAGGAGTATGACCAAACCATAGTTCATAAGGGGTCTTACCAATTTCACTTTTGATGTGAACTCTGTTGAAAGTATAAAATGTTGTATTTAGTGCTTCTCTCTAGTACACATGAGGTAGATTTGCTTCCATCATCATGGTTCTTGCTGCATCCAGAATAGTTTTGTTCTTCCTTTCCACAACTCCATTCTGCTGGGGTGTCCGAGGTGCTAATAGTTGTATTTTGATTCCATTCACGTCATAGAATGCATTAAATTCTCTAGATGTAAATTCTCCTCCTTGATCAGATCTCAAACATTTGATTTTCTTGCCTGTTTCATTCTCTACCATTGCCTTGTATATCTTGAATTTTCCAAAAGCTTCTGATTTCTCCTTGAGAAAGGTAACCCAACACATTCTAGAATAATCATCAATTATTAGCATAAAGTATCTATCTCCTTCAAGACTTCTTGTTCTTGCTCGACCACATAAATCAGTATGAATTAAATCAAGAGTATTATTAGATTTCTCAGTAATGCTCTTAAATTTTATTCTAACTTGCTTTCCCATTTGACATTCCTTACATACCGGATTATGAGGTTTCACAATCTCCAGTAAATCCCTTACTGGCTTAGTTGAGCTGATCTTTACAATGCAATCAAAATTCACATGACAGTATTTTATTCCATAACCAACTTTCATCAATATGAGCAATCAAACATGTCTTATCGTTGGTATTCAAATGAAAGATATTACCTTTAGTCTGATTACCGGTTGCAATCTCCAATCCAGTTCTGTTTATGATTTTGCATTTTCCATTCTTAAATTGTAACTGAAATCCTTTTTCCACTAACTGACCAACACTCAAAAGATCATGCTTTAAACCTTCTACATAATAAACATTGTCAGTATTATGCTTACCATCCAAAGATATAGTGCCTCTTCCTTTGATTAAACAAGCTTTATCATCTCCAAATCTTACTAGACCTCCATGAATTTCTTGAATTGATAAGAATTTGCTTTTATCACTAGCCATATGATGTGAGCATCCACTATCTCTTATCCATTCATCCTTTTCTTCAATTTTTGCTACCGGTGCCTTCTCTACCGGTTTGACAATAGGTGTCAGTTGATCTTATTTTATTGCAACAAATGCCCATCCACTATCTACTGGATCTTCATTTGAATCATCTGTAACACCTTCATCTGCATAGTAACATGACTTATCTCTGTTTTTCTTAAATTTGTATCTCTGATATTCAAGGTTAGGCTTATATGTTCTTTTTGCTTCCTCCCTTAGTCTTGCATGTCTATCAGGACACCTAGAAGCCATATGACCAACTTTATTGCAATTAAAATATTTGAAAGTTGCTTTACCTTCATACTTACTTGCCACTGGACCTTTAGGCATCTTCCTTTCAAATAGTGCTTCAAGTTCTTCAAGTTCTTCATTTTCTCTTCTCATATCTTCAAATTCTTTTGCATAAAGTGATTTCCAATCAGTTTTGTTAGATGATGATGATGATGCTGATGCTGATGATGATGATGCTTTGAAAGATAAATCAATCTTGATTGTAGCAACATGACCAAACTCTTTAAGCTCAAATGCTGAAAGTTTTCCAACCAAGGTATCTCTAGATACTGATGTATTAGAGATTGTTCTCAACTCATTAATAGAAGTCACTTTCATTTAAGCCAGTGGCAAAGCTCTTAAATTTTTAGACACAATTTCATCTTCACTTAAAGATCCTCCTCAAAATTGTATTCCTAAAACAATTTCATTGACTCTTTCCATAAATGCAGAAATTCTTTCATCTTCTTTCATTTTTAAATTTTCATACCTGATCCGGTAACATTCCAGTTTTGCAATTTTGACAGTGGTATCCCCTTCATTCAATGTTTCCAGTTTATCCCAAATAGCTTTAGTAGTAGATCGGTTTGATAATACCATGATTTTCTGATCTGATAATGCGCTCAGAAGTGATTGTCTTGCTTTGCAATCATTCTCCAAGTCCTTAGCCAATGTCAGTGGATGAGGTTGATTCAGAGTAGGACGAACATAGGCATTCTTTGTAACATTCCATATATCTCTTCCAATGCAGTTCAAATGTGTTTCCATTATGATCTTCCATATACCATAGTTAGTTCCATCAAGTTTCAAACTATCCTTCCTAAAAATATTTGTTGCCATAGGATCTCCTCAAGCTGTTAGGCTTCTGCAAAAAGAGGACTCGACTCTGATACCAATTGTTAGGAACCGGGAAGGACAACTGAGAGGGGGGGGGGGTGAATCGGTTGTGAACCAATTTTCAATAAATTATAATCCAAAGCAAATTGATCCAACTTAAAACTTAGTTCCGGTAAACCAAACTTAAATGCCGGTGAGACAAATTAATAGTTATAGCAGTACCGGTGTAACTTAATGCATGAAACAAAAAGAGAAACAACATCCACAACACCTGACACAAATATTTTGACGTGGAAACCCTATAAGGGAAAAATCACGGTGGGAAACCTTACCCACAATTAGATGACACTACTACAGATAGTAAGTGTATACAAATGGGGTCTGCACATGTAGAAAGGCCAACCGCCTAGAGCTCACTGCTCAATCACAGAATAGGAGTCACACTGACTACAGTTGTATGGTTAAATCCAATAACAATGTACTACCTCAGAATAGCATCTGCAATGCTGGATTCAGTACCGGTTTAAGCTCTGAATATGAGTGTCAAACACCTTCATAACCTTTCCTTCAACCTTTAGATAATGTTTGCGTGATTCGCACAAGGATCTGCTTATTTTCGCTCTTCAATATTCGCACACACTCATCATGATCGATCTTCAATAAGATCTTACAATCATATATATAAAACCTCAGACCTATACATGAGGTCGGCTCACTACAGATATTACAATTAAATCAATTACAAATAAGTTTTGATGCGATACAATATGTCGGTTTCAATACAATATCCAATCAATAAACCATTTCCAAAATGTGTTGTGCTGATCTGGAATAGATATCATGTACCGGTCCATAACCTAGACCTATCTGCCAGTAAAGGCAAATCTGTCAACCCGATTAGCCCAATAAGAAAAACACCAAATCCAAACATCCAATCCATATCTTTGACATAACCAAATGATCTCTAGATGATAACAAGTCATCACCGCTACCGGTGAACAATATATCCTGCTGGTGAACATATACCGGTGACTGTGCATAAGCCACTAACCATGCTGGTGAACACAATATGCCGGTTCAACAATAAACCAATATAACCATAGTGCCAAATCAACATTGTAGACCTCCAAGAAGATAAATGTTGAAATCAATGACAAAACCAATGCAACACATGACAAAGTCATCCATAATACCAACAAAGAGACACTGTGGACAAGGGGAAGCAAATTATCAATGACACAGATCTCACCAAAGGGCCTATCGATCTTAACTCACTGTCTCCTATCCAATCAATCAATCTTGCAACACTTGCATAGGCTAAAGCTAGTGAAGATTTATTTATGTATCACTTTGAGGATAAAGAGCTCATATACATGGTTACAAGTGTGCTTGAGAAAATTCTGCTATCTTTCAAGCAAGATACTGTAGACTCACCCTTCGGTAGGATAAGAAGCATGCTAAAATCGATGGATTCTCATTTTGTATCTTTAGAGAAAGCTACCGACATAAAGGTTCTTAGACAATTCAATGCTATGTGGTTAAGGATGATTTTGAAAATGTTTGAAGGTGATAGGGTTAGTTTGATGGCCAGTTTAAAGGCCATTCAGTAAACATTGAATGAAGGCGGTAAGATTTATAAGTCATGTCTTCATTTTTCTAAGTTCACAATTGAGATTGATAAGAAGATAAAGGAATACAAAGGGAAATTAGCCAGTATTTCTCAATCCTTTGCCCCCCAATCAGTTTTTGCAAGTAATCTTGAAGCTCAGGTGATATAAAATCAAGATCCTTAATTGGGAAAAAGATAGAATAGTTGGTAGAGTGGGAGAACTACGGAACTTAATCACTCCCCGGTTGGACAATTTGCTTAGCAGTCAATAGGATACTATGAATTCTCTAAATAAGAGTGTTCCTTTAGATCTTAGAGGAGCTAAGATGAATGCCTATCTGTTTAGTGCTCTTATCAACATTTTGGAGAACCTTAAGAAAGGTTGGGATGATCACTTCCAATCCTTTAAGACCATTTTTGCAGACATCTTTAAATTTCTGTAAGTTATTGAGTATACCCTTTTACACAAATTTTAGCAGATACCTACCTTTTTCATTGATGTCAAAGGGGGAGAGAGAGGAATGAAAAATAATATATACTCTCAGGGGGATCGTGTTGAGTTGTTACATTTTTGTAATGTATATCAGTTTTGATCTAACAATGTCATTTTTCAATAAGTGTTGCCATCAATGCCAAAGGGGGAGATTGTTGGCAAGAGACACTATACTAGTAGAGATCAGTACATGAGGAATGTTTTAGGGTTGTCATTGATGGCAACTCAGATCAAAAATCACATCCAGTATATGCAGAATTGTTCTACTGGAAGTTTGATATCCATTTTGCTCAAGTCTAGAAAGTGGAATACAATATGTGACAAAGTATGAGTACATTGAGAAAAAATAAATTTTGGTTGTATAGTTTTGGTTGTGGTGGAAGAGTTAGGTGATTGGATGTTCAAGAAAGCTTAAATCACAAGCCTAGCCTCTGGTATTGATTCTAGTGCAAGATAGAAGATCCGGTATCCGGTATTTCAGGAAGAACAAGGTTATTTTGGTGTAGCATGTTGTGGGGAATCTTTGGGATGATTTCGGTGATTAGATTTGAGTTAGAGGTGGTTGAGCCGACATGTGTGAATAATTTTATCAATTTTTTTAGGTTCACATATGGATTTGTAATCAGATTGAGCTGGCTTATTGTTACATGTTTCATGTTGCGTGTTATGTGTTTTCAGGCATACATGGAATTGATTTAATCTGATGGTGCAGATATATAAGACCGATTTGTTTGAGCATTTTGGAGATAGATGTAAGTGTGTGAAGGTTTTATGAGTGTTGGTGCAGAGTTTCATGTGCACTATCATTGGATTGGTGCTCCAGTATTTGACAAAGCAACAAAATAGAGCATCTTATCAGAACAATGGAAGACAGTCACTTTGCGCTTAATTGGAACTGTATTTTGGCATTTGTAGATGCTACTCATCAGTTCAGACATTATTTTTATCAATTATAATAATTTGTAGGATAATGAGTTCTCCGGGGTTGTAGTCCTTTTTTGTAATTGAGTAGTGAGCTCTAGGCAGTGTGTTTGAATGCATGTGCATTCCCCTCTTGTAATATTATTATACTCTCGATCACAGTATTATAATAATGTGGGTCTCAATCCCATTGTGGTTTTCCCCTTTCTGGGTTTCCACGTAAAAATTTTGGTGTTATGGTTTTGTGCTTTTTTTCATTTAATTTCTGCACTTTTCTTTTAATCATTTGCATCTGATGGTTTAAGAATCAACTTAAGAAAGTTATTAATTGTAGAACATTGATTCACCCCCCTCTCAGTGTTCATTGATTCCAACAATTGTAAGTAGTTGTTCATAATTATCAACTTCAAGTGAGTCAATTTGAATCATATTCTTCAATGGCTTTGGTTAATAAGAATGAGGGTTCTCGAAAATATTTTGTGAAGTTTAAACCCAACAAAGGTTACATCAAGATAAATGAAAACATCAACACTCAAGTGGCAGCCACGACACTAGGTGTGGCCCCTTTATCTAAATACTTTAGAAAATAATTAACTCCTCTTTTCAAGTATTTGCATAGCATAATGTCGAGGTTGATAAATGCTAATGTGTTGAAACTTTCCCCCATCAAGACAATTGACACTTAACCATTGCCACCCTACTATAATCCCAAATCTGTTTGTCAATATCACCATTAACCTGGCCATGATTCAAAGAAATGTTACACATTGAGGAATAAGATTCAAGACTTAATTAATAATAATACTAAATTTGTAGCTGGTATGAATGACAAAGGAAACAAGTACGCAACTCCTCCTAATCAAAATATCTAAATCTTTACCAATCCTTTGCCTTCTCACTCTACCAATATCGTTGAGTCTGAGTCTCATGCCTTTTCTCCTAATGACCTTGGTGTAGAATCTAACAATGTTGTGTGAATATTGTTGATAAACCTACACATCCTAATGACCTATGCATTACTTTTTATCCTAGTGAGACTATTGTTGCAGTTGATGACCCATTATATATCACTGCGAAGATCAAAGAAAAACTCTCACGAGGGGTGCTTATTGATCTAGTCTGTATGGTGAATGTGATTATTGAAGAATATATTTATATCTTACAATTGCATCAAGTGACATATGATAAAACTAATGTTATGGTTAAGGTGTATGATGGTTTCTCTTTCCCTACTATTGGTTCTATTACTCTCCTTGTTGAGGTTGGTACTAAGTTCTTAGATGTCACCTTTGCTATTCTTCCTAGTACATTAGATCAATTTCATGTGAAGTTAGGACATCCTTGGCTCTCTTCCGTGAAATCTATCCCTTCTACAATTCATAAATGTTTGAAGTTCCCTCATAATGGCACTATCATAACAATTAATCATATCATTTATCAACTCACACTGAAACGTTGTAATTTTACCCTTGATTATGTCATAACCCTCTTTTAAGACTTCAATAAAACTTGTTAATAATACTATTATTATCCTTATCATCCTTATTATTATTATTATTATTATTATTATTATTATTATTATTATTATTATTATTATTATTATTATTAATATTAATATTATTAGTATTATTCTTAATATTACTTTTATGAGTTAGAAATTATAAATTAAATAAGGTCAAAATTTTAAATAAAAATGAGTAATAAATGGTGACTCGCATGTGAGGTGATAATTTACTTGGAAATTATTTATTTCCTCAATATTCTAATTGAGCACATGGTGTAGGAGAAATAAGAAGATTCTAGAAAAAAAAAATTCAATTTCAAAATATTAAGGAATAAATATTATATTTAGCAAATATATGACATGGGAGTTACAAAATTATTCTATAACAAGTATAATTCTATTCATGGCCTTTTTATGACAAAGGAGTTACGAAATTCATATTTGATAAAATGGAAGAAAATTCAAATTCAGATTATTAATGCATGGTCAAATGTAACTGCCACTATGACAACAATCATTTTGCATGAAATTAATTTAAAAATTACTTATTTTCTCAATATGTTATTTAGCACATGTTGTAGGAGGAAATGAGAAGGTTCTAGAAGAGAATCTCAAATTCAAATTTTTGCATGTAACCCCCACTATGACAATAGTCATTTTTGCATGGGATTATTTTAGGAAAAGAATCTCAAAACCAATTAATTTACATGGTAGTGAGAAAATGACTCTCTTTTCTATATATTGAACACTAGATTTTTGAAAAGAGGGGGTTCATTTCTTTGATAAGTAGTTTTGAATTCTTGAAAATTATGTTAGTAGTAGGAGGATTTTGGTAGACATATTGTATTGTAGGAGATAAGACTTTCTAGGGGTTTTGGAGGAGATCTATACCAGGTTGCAAGACAAGGATCAAAGGGAGCAAGAGGAAAAGTCAAGAAGAAATCAAAGGGATTGAAGATCTTCAACAAAGGAGAGCATTATCAGATAAGTGAATTTTCCTCCAAAAGATTAAGGAAGTTTGATCTATAAAATTTATTTAGTTGTATTTCAAAAAGAAATATATGAAGTTTCTTTTATTTCTTTGTAATTTTTTAGGAAATAAAAAAACAAACTATTTTAGTCTTTTAGAAAGGAAATAAATATAGTGTTTATTTATTATTAAGATTTTCTATTGGTTCCAAATAATGTTTTAAATTTGGAGTTTTCAATCTCATTTCATTTCAAAGAAAGCTAATGGTGTTTTAATTTATTCATAACATGAAACATAAAAGTTCGATTATATTGGGGTATAGGAATGGAAATTATTGCTAACAAAAAAAATATATTATAAGAGCTCTGCAATTTTTCAGTGATATGGGCGACAACTGACAATTAGGGGTTTGGGCAGATGTAACATGGGATGATCTGTCTCATACCCTGTAGTGGGTTTTTACCAAGGGCAAGTGGGAGGATAAGGCATTTCCGCCTTCGAAGCCAATACACAACCGATGGTTTAGGCCGATGTCTCGATACTTCCAGGGGTTTTTCAAACATCACTGACACTTTCCTCATAGGCAACTTCCTGTGGCTAATTACACTCGGCGCTCGGATTTTTATGAGCTAGGGCAGCAACAGTGGAATCCAAGGTTGAAATGGGGGTCTGCTCATGGTAAGAATCGATCATTTGCACAGGTGGTTGGCTCTAGAGAGGTGGCGAAAGAAGCTAGGGTTTCTATTATGGTACTTGACAAAACAGGTAATAATGCGATGGAGGCTAGGGTTTTAGTTCTTACGAATCAGGTGATCGGTCAGGTGGTTGGATCTCGAGATATGGAGAAAAAAGATAGGGTTTCTGGAATGGTATCTAGCAAAATGGGTAATAATGCGATGGAGGCTAGGGTTTCAATTTCGGTGACTCAAGTGCTTGGTCAGGTAAATTCAAAACCAAATGATGCTAGCCCCGTAAAGGATAAGGTATGTGATTCTAATGATCCTCCATCACAAGTTTGGGTACCGATTCTGTGCATTGATCTCCTCGGATCTTATGTTGATAAAAAGGCTTTTTCCCTCCATTCAAATGATATTATTGGGGAACTCTGGGGGGATCAAATCTGTTTGTCCAAACTTTTTACTAAATTACAAAAACGTTGGGTGGATATTCATTACTTTAAGCTCCTTTCATCAAATTCTTTTATTATTGTTTTCGATTCTCCTGTGTTTCGGGATAGGGTTTTGGTTTCTCCTCATCACTGGTTTGGAAAACACTTTCTTTCGGTTATTGCTTGGAAGCCTTTCTTTGTTCTTGCTTGGTGAAATAATAAATTTGCTCCCTTTTAGTTTGGACTTCCTAAACTTCCCTTTGAATTCATGGATCCCGATGTCCTGCAACAAATTGGCAATTCCTTTGGTACTTTTGTCACATCCAGCTTGGATTTTGTGGAGGGGGAGGTTCTAGTAAAAATCTATGTTTTACTCAGTCCTGAGGCTGTGCATCCCCGTACTTGTAATATCAAGTTTCATGAGGGGATTTGGCATCAAAATATAGAGAAACTGGATTTTGAGCTTTTGAAATCTTCCCTTATTTTAGATCCCCCACTGTTTAAGGATTTGAAGAAGATTCATCAGGGGTCGGGTCCAATAGATGTTAATGCTAACACTATGTTACAGTCTCAATAGTTTACAGATAATAATGGGAAAAATTTGAATAAAGATGATGCTACTTTTTAGTTGAATTTTAATCAGGTTACTATTTCTCCTTCCGTGAATAAATCAATAAAAATGACTGAGCCAATTTTTCAAACTTTACTAAGAAGGATTTTGGGAATATTTTAAATTCTCTGGGTGCTATTGATAATTCTAAAAAGAATGTCCTCTTTCCTTTCAAATCAGTAGCATTATACACTTCTAAAATAGGTAATTCTGGTAAGGTTTTTGAAGTAGAGATTCCGTCTGACAATGCCTTAATTGCCCAAATCAAACTTTTAGCTTCCAATACTTCTGGGCTCAGCCCAAAATCTCTAGACAAGGAATTAAATCTAGGTTTTAATGAGTTACCTAGAGTAGTGGTTCCAGATATAGAGTTAGTTCATCAGGTGAATGAGCTTCTGGATAATCATGCCCCCCAAGGTGGGATGGAGGCAACATATAGGGTTATTTGCGCTATTGATAGCGATTTAGGTGAAATTAAGTCTTCCCTTCCTGTTGTTACAACTGCAAATCCTTTTGAGATTTTGGCTACTAAAGATTTGGGTACGATTGATAAACCGACTATTTCTTCCCCATTACAAAATGTTAAAGACTTGCCAATTGTGCAAACCTCTTTGGTTTTGTCCCCTCCTTTTGGTTCTCCTAGAAGAGGTAGGCCTCCTAAAAATGTTCAAACTAAATTAGAGATTTCTGCTGGGATACAGAGGACTTTGTCCCTTTCCCTCAAAGTTGGTAAGGGGAAGAAATCACTCTCCTTAGGTAATCAGAAAAAGGGCAAGCTACATTTGTCTAGTCCTCCTGTGACTAGGTCTGGGTCTATTAAGAGGAATTTGCAGAAGTGCTATGAAGATAGCACTAAGTCTCTGGCTATTGAGAAGAGGGGAGTTTTGACCTCCCCTCGAGCTCAATGAATCTTATTTCCTGGAATGTTAGGGGATTAAATGCCCCTAACAAGAGATGCTCGATTAAGTCCCAGTTGGATTTAATCAAGTGTGATTTAGTTTTGCTTCAGGAAACGAAATTGTCTAAAGAGTCTGCTGATGTGCTTTTTTCAACCTGGAAAAAGTGGAACTCTTTATCCCATTATTCTTCTAGTGCTTCTGGAGGCTTAGCATTACTATGGAATTCTTATAACATTGAGGTACAATTGGTCTCCTCTGCAGTACATTGGATGTTGTTCTTGGTTACCAGTAAAATTTCTAGGGTTAAGATTTGGCTGTTCAATATTTATGCTCCTTCTGGGATTTGGGGAAAAAAGATGTTATGGAGGGACTTGAGTAGGGTGGCTTCTCCTCTGAGATAGGGGTCCCTTGTTGTTTTTGGAGGAGACTTTAATGCTATATTGGATCCTATTGAAAATAGTGGAGGGATTTTTCCAAATAAAAGAATCATGGAGGATTTTGGGAATTTCATCCTCCACATGGGTCTTTTTGATTGCCAATCCCAAAATGGGATTTTTACTTGGACAAATATGAGAAGGGATTTCTCACAAATAGCAGAAAGATTAGATCGGTTCTTACTTGTAGAAATTGGCTGCAGTCGGACCTTGAGTTTTTTTCCTCCATTTTGCCTATGTCAGGATCTGATCACTTTCTGATTTCTCTCTGCATCTTGGAAGACAAGGCTCCCTTTCGGTCTCCTTTCAAATTCGAGCCTATGTGGTTCAGGGATGCCTCCTTCTTACCTCTCCTTAGAAAATGGTGGGAGTCTGCTCCCTTCTATTCAGGGTCTCGCATGTTTCAGCTTGTCAAGAAGGTAAAGTTCTTAAAAATGAACATTAAAGAATGGAATATTTCACATTTCAAAAATATTTTTCATGAAAAAGAGAGAATTCAGGATATTATTGAAACTCTTAATAAGCATGTGTTGGATCATGGTATGGTTCCTCAGGTGTTTGATGAGTTAAAGTCTTTAAGAATAGACCTTGAAGAGATTTTGGCTAGGGAAGAGATATTTTGAAGACAAAAGTCTAGAGAAGTATGGTTGTCCGATGGAGATAGAAATACCAAGTTCTTCCACTCTTCTACTCAATTAAAAAGTAGGAACAAAATTTCTTGTATAGAGGATTCTTCTGGGAATGTGCTTACAGAGCTTAAGGAGATTGCTGTGGAGGCAGTAAGTTTTTTTAAGGCACTACTATCTTCTGAAGGTGGCAATTTTAAAGATGATTTTATTTCTGATATACCATCTTTAGTTTCTTCAGAGGACAACAAGATGTTGATGTCTCCTTTTTCCCTTGAGGAAGTTAGATTGGAAGTTTTTGCTATGAGTCCTAATAAGGCTCTGGATCCGGATGGGTTAACCCCTTTATTTTTTCAGAAGTGTTGGGATTTTGTGGGTAGAGATCTGCTCTTAGGTCTTGAAGAAAGTAGGAGAAATAGGTTAATTTTGAAGGAACTTAATACCACGATGGTTGCTATTATTCCAAAAAAGGAGATTGTTAAATCTTTTGCTGATTTTCGTCCTATTGCTCTATGTAATACCTTATATAAGATTTTCACTAAGGCAATATCCATTCGGTTATCCAAAATCCTTCCTAAATTAATTTCGGTGGAACAAGATGGCTTTGTACCTAACAGGGAGACTCCGGAGGGGGCTATTGTGGCTCATGAGGTTCTACATTCTATCTCCATCAGAAATTCCCGACCATGATCTTGAAGTTAGATATGATGAAGGCTTATGATAGAGTGGAATGGCAGGCATTAGGACTTGTTTTGGAAAAATTAGGTTTTTCTAGGGCTTGGATTAAATGGATTAACGCCTGTATCTCTTCTACAAGGTTCTTAATTTTAATTAATGGATCCCCTTGTGGTTTTTTTTCCTCCTCTCAAGGTTTAAGATAGGGAGATCCTCCTTCACCATTTCTGTTTATACTTTTAGCGGATTCTTTTAGCTGGGCTATTAAGGATGCAAAATTGAAAGAAATTTGGTTGGGGGTCAAAATCCCGAGAGTTCCAGGCTCCATATCACACTATCTATTTGCAGATGATACCTTGTTATTTGGTTAGGCATCTATGTGGGAAACTTTAGTCATGAAAGAAGTTATTCAGGATTATGCTTCATTTTCAGGACAAAAAGTGAATACTGACAAGTCAAAAATCTTCTTTCTAAATACCTCGCAATTCATCCAAAAAAGTTTATTGTCCTGTTGGGGTTTTGAGCCTAGCAATCTTCCATGTACTTATTTGGGTAAACCTTTCTTTATCAAACATGATAATTTAAGCTTTTGGGATAAAATCATTTCTATC
The DNA here is from genome assembly GCF_030272615.1 of Cryptomeria japonica. Classification (NCBI taxonomy): domain Eukaryota; kingdom Viridiplantae; phylum Streptophyta; class Pinopsida; order Cupressales; family Cupressaceae; genus Cryptomeria; species Cryptomeria japonica. The sequence continues at coordinate 307,643,344 of NC_081412.1, read as the reverse complement.
ATATCAAAGATAATTCTTTCTTGGAATCACAGATTGTTGAGTTTAGCTGGGAAAATCGTTCTCATCAAATCTGTGTTGAATGCAGCTCCTATTTATCTCATGTCAGTGTTACTGCTTATCAGATTGCCATTAGTTTTATGTCAAAGTTATACTATATACTCTAGTTGGTTACTTTTACCGAAATATTCAGTCTGTATGCACAGTCTAGTAGGTTACAGAAGAAAGCAGTCACAGATCCCAGTATACACCGAGCTGTCTACCGAGTATCTTTTTATGTCTACCAAGTAGCAAAGATGACACACTGAGTTGATATAAACCAAGTGAAATGTGTTACCAGATTCATTGAACCAAGACATGCATATGAAAACATGTTACAAGATTGAGGCACATCTAACCGTTATCACATTGGAAATTGCACTTAAAGATTGTGTATGATTTTGAGATCAATCTAACCAATGAAATATTTTGTATAGTTATTCATTCGAGGAATCATGTTTTAAAGATCGAAGCAATGAATAGGATCACCGACATAAGAGATCTATTTATACAACATGAGTTAAGGGTGTATAAATAAGAAAAAAAGAAGACTGTTACAGAGACACAGAGGTCACCGAGAAGGTTTTCAGAGAACAGTAAAAGAACAGAGTAAATAGAAGGGTTTACCGAGTTACTATATGGGTTACCGAGGTATGCTATAAGCAAGGTAATCTATTCTGAGCACATAGAATCTGCTATAACATTTCAGATGTAAAGTCCAGATATTTGTAATGATTTTATTGTAATATTGTGAAGTTGAAAGAGAAACCTTTAACAGGGTAAAAGACTCTAATCAAATCTATAAATTGTAAAGCCTCTAACCAGGTGCAACATTTAGATTAAGTGTTGTAAAATCCTTTAGCATGGTAGATCTAACAGATCTTGTTACTCCTAACAGGGTAAGCTATCAGAAATAGCTAAATATGTAGCTCTAACCGAGCACTCTTTATTATTGCAGTAGTGAAGTTGTGGGTGCCATCCCCACCGCAGTTTTTCTCTCTAACCAAGAGTTTCTGCATAACCAAAATATATGTGTTATGGAGTGAATCATGTATGATTGTTATCTATTTGTTTTAGCTTTATATTATGTTTTTGCACTATTTGGTTTATGCATAACTGTAAAGTTATTATTCAAGAAAATTTTTGGAGTACTGATTCACCCCTCCCCTCTTAGTACATTAGCTTTCCATATTGGGCCTAACAATTGGTATCAGAGCTTCAATCTTGGAAAAGGGTTTAACTACCTAAAGAGAAAGATCTTATCAATGGAAGGCTACAAACAATCTAGGAGGATTGTGTATCTACAAGAAGAGCTGGATCATGCTAATCAAGTGATTGCAGACATGCAAAAATAGATGCAAAAATCTCTGAAAGTGAGAAGAAGATTGTCTGATGATTTGTAGGATTCTCAAGAGTTAGTGGAACTAATTGAGACATCATTTGAGAATAGTATATCTGAAGAGACTGAAGAAATGATTGAAGTATTGAAAGAAAAGAACAAAGCACTGACTGATCAACTAAAAACAATGACAAGAGAACATGAACATTTCAGCACACAGATGACTGAAAATCTAGATGCATTAAGAACAACCGAGGATAAAGTAAGAGATCTAGAAAGAGAGAAACAACAACTTGAAGCTTTAGTATCTGATAAAAATGATGAAATCACAAGGTTGACTGGAATTCAACAAAACCTATCAAATCAACTAGGTTATGCACATCATGATGCAATTCTGAAGAATGATGAGAACCAAGCATTGAGACTTGAAGTGTCAAGGTTGATCGACGAACTTGAAACAAAGAAGAAATCCAAATAAACACTGAAGAATAGCTATGAAGCATCAAAAATATTGGATGAGCAACTAAATACAAGAAGACCCAATAGAGATGCAGGACTCGGTTACAAAGGAAAAGACTTTACTGAGAAAGGAATTCATACTACCGAGAGAGGAGAATCATCAAAGCAAGCTGGAAACAAGAATGACATCAAAAGAAAGAAGCCTATTTGCAACTACTGTGGAAATCAAGCTCACACTGCCAACATATGCCAAATCAGAAAAGGTAAGCAACCAAATGTCACTAAGTCCAATGGTTATTATTACAATTGCAATAAATATGGTCACACATTTAACCAATGTAGGACAAAGTCTGTTAACAATTATCAGAAGGCAAAATTCAAAGGGTTTTGTAGAAACTGCAATAGATATGGACATAGTACCGAGAAGTGTTGGTTTAAGCAAAAGAACTACATGTGGTCTGCACACCGAGAAAACACTAGAGGTTACCGAACTTACACAGATCCTTACCGACAATATGCAACAGTACCATGGGATTACAATAGAAGGATATGGTGTGAATGTTGTGGAAGATATGGACATATTAGTGCTAACTAATTTATAAGGTTTGGAATGAAGAACCGAAGATCATGGAGAAATCCTGGTATGGCATGTTTTCATTGTCACAAAGTTGGACACTTAGCTAGAGATTGCAGAGATCAACCTAGAGGAGACACTGAAGAAATAAAAGGCAAATTACAGATGATTTGGAAAAAGAAGGAAATTGTTTTAAATGAAGAAAGCACCTTACCTACCGAGTTAGGTGCACCTATTCCAAATTAATCGGTAAAGGTATGAAGGGACTGCATTCTCTGAAGGTTAAAATCATAACAGTTCCTATTCTATTATGTACTAAATTCAAAATCTGCATAGTTAAGATGCATTAGTAAGTTTGAAATTCTATCAAAGTCTTTTGAAGCACTTTACAGGAAACCTGTCAAGTTGGTGAATACAGGAAGCCTGTTAAAGTCGGTAAATGAAGGAAGCTTAGTTACTCGGTTAAAACAAAAAAAAAGAGAGTAAATCGGTTAAAGAGGAACCGAGTGCATTTAATATTTTTGACCTAACCCGCACAGAGCCCGATAAGGTATTTTGTGTACTTAAAAGCATTTTTGTGGTCATTTACACTTACCAAGTTTTCAAAAGAGAAGAGCAGAGCAAATCAAGGCGATCAAACCTCCTACCAAGCAAAATTCAAGGTATTTACATCAATCCCAAGATATTGTTAAGCTAGTTTACCGATCTTATCAAATTGTTATTATCTGCTAAGTGTGAAGCGTCTATCATTTGAAATCCTAAAACCCTAAGGACTCTTTACTAGTTTTTACTTGAAATCTTAAATGGTGCCCAAGATCCAAGATCCCATTGTTGTTAAGAACTTAGAGAAGCCCTCACTGAAATACTCTTTGACTCCCAAAGTCGCTTCTAAACCAGATGACAAAACTGCCTTTTCACTCATCCCAGACAGAGTATTGTTAATCGAAGATGTGAGATTCTTCACCAAATGTCGTATTGAAGAACTCGGTCATGTTGAAATCAAAGACACATATGATGAATTGTGCACCAATGGTAAAATGGGTAGCAAGTATGAGCATATTAAAATCAAAGGATTAATTGAAGCCCTAACCTACCCTCGTGTGTTCAAACACCAGTGGGTCAAGTTTGTTCTAAGCAAAGTTCATGATGACTTCATGTGGCTAGAAGAGCAACCATTCAAGATAACCAAGGAAATCATTCATCTGATTACCGGTTACCCTATTTATGATCATGCCTGAGCTCAAAAGATGATATCACAAAAGGAATTGATCAGTTTAACCAGAGTGAAACCTGATTACAGAGGACTGAAACTAAACAATGTCACTGATGCAGAACTTAAGTTTGCTATTAGAGTAATTGGTTACTGTTTCTTCCAATCAACAAGGGAAAATAGTGTACCCTGTGCAACAGTTGACTTAGCTTATAAAATTATGAAAAAGGGAATGAAAGTTGACTTATGTGAGGTGTTACTGAAGAACCTGTTTGAGAATATGAACACAATAAGGAAGACAAAGAAGAAAAACTTGGCTAATACTCTAAAGTTTGGTTCACTTCTTGTATGCATGTTTTTCTACTTTGACAAATTCTTTCCATCAGTCGGTAAAGTAGTTTGGGAGCTACACCTACCAATCACCCATCAGATTAATGACTTCATCAAGAAGCTAGGTGATAATTTCAATGATATAATGGATGATTATTTTAGTAAATTTTAGGATAAGATGCACAACAGGTACCGAATTCCACCCCAGCTAGTGGAGAAATATAAAGATGACATATGCTTTGAGGTAGACACTGATTACTATTATGTGAATGCTGTGGAACCAAGAACTCAATCTTTGCCACCTATGGGTTACGAGATTGACTTTGACATCACACAACAACAAATTGATGCATTTCTTACATTACCAAGGCATGCTACCGAGCTGAGGTATGGAACCTATGAAGAAGTGAAGGGAAAGGTAAAAATGAGCATTGTAGTACCCAAAGCTACAAGAAAAGCAACAAAGATGATAAAGGTTTTAACGGAGAAATTTGGAGAAGATTCTTCCTCCACACCTGTCAAAGGCACTCTTGCCATCACCAAAGAGGAATCAAAAGCTCAAGATGTAGCTATAACACTAAGCACCGAATTGCCTAAGGGTAAAGTGTTAAAAAGAAAGAAACATGACACTTCAAAGGCCCTACCGACTCCTCCAACAAAGAGACCTAACACAAGAGCATCTGCAACATCACCGAGTAAGAGACAAAAGAGTGTTACTACTCCCAAGGTAACAAAGACCTACAAGAAATCTACTCGGAGACTCATTTTGGTAAAAGAGTCTAGTGATACAGAATCTGAAGATGCAAACAAATTCCAGATTATCAAGAGCAAGAAGGTAAATATACATAGTGTTGAAAACTTCTGTGCCAATCTGAAAGAATATGGCGGATTTGGTTAATTTAGATATGTCAAGTATGAAACTAGAAATAATGATGCGAAGAGACAAATTGAAGACGCTGTCATCTGCACACTTCTAAAGTTTCGGTTAGCAATACTGGAACTAGCAAAGTCACTTCCAAATGAAATTTACTTGCATATTGATAATAGGTGGAAGTATGCAATGGACTTAGAGAAACAAATCAGAGAAAGAAGTCTAGTCCATCTCTTTCCTGATATGTTAGTAGCCGAAATAAAGGAACATCTAACAACCTACAATTCAAAGTTTCTTGTCAAACAGAGAGCCTTAAAATTGATGAATGGGCTATATATTGACGTAGAAAATGAGACAAAAGAAAAATGGCAGGAAATCTTCAAAATCAAGGATGCCAGTGAACAACCTATAGTTGAAATCATTGATGTCATCGAGCAAGGTCTTGATGCTACCGAACAAGACCCTGTTGACACTATTCAAATAGATGAAGATGTCATGGATACAAAAGCACCAGAGCAGGAAATGATAGAAGGCACTACATATGCAAAAATTGTATCTAGTGAATCCATTTTAGAACAAGTTCAGCCTTATCCATTGATCAATCAACCTGTCTCTACCGAAGCTCCTCAGGATACAACACAAGGCACCAAAGGTCACAAGCCTACAACAAGAGAAGATACTACTCTAGAACAGACCTCACAAGCACCTTCGAGTACTGAAAATGTTGCAGCTGAGACACCTAGTACTGAGACACCAAAAGACACCACAGAGGCTACAGGAACTGACCAAAGTGTTGCCTCTACCAAGCAACCTACCGAGGGTTAGCAAGCCTCCCAAGCTATTGTCTTGGTCCAACCGACCAAAGGTAAAGAGAAGAAAGTGAAAAATCATAGTTTCAAAATTGATTTGTCTAAACCAATAGTGTTGCCCAATGTGGATATATCAAAATTAAAGGGGCAAGAACTCATTGATTTTGGTGAACTGTGCAAAGCAAAGGCCGAACAAGAAAAACAGATGGCCATACAAAAGAAGAATAAAGTACTTCAGAAGGTGAAGACACTGCTATCAGATATGGTACCTACAGCTACAATGTCAACCGATGCAGCCATCCACATTCAACTGGATGAACTCCTTAATCAAATAGAAACATCCGAAGTTGATGCATCTAAGTATTTGAGCAAGCTAAAAGATAAGGAGCTCACTGCAAAAATGATAGAAGAGGTACAGAAAGCTCTAGCTATTAGCAAAGTCAAACTTGTCAAATTCATTGCTGAGTTGTCCCCTCAACTCAAGAACATTCTTTATTTATTTCTGAAACTCTGTACATTTTGTTTATTCATTAAAGACATTAAGAATAAAACAAAGAAAATTGAAAAAGAGATCACCGATCTCTCAAGCAAGTTGACCACAGAGCCAAATTCAATTCAAATTTTTTATACAAGGTTACAACAGCTCAAGGCTCAACAATTGGACTTAAGAAATGAAGAACACAAGATCAGGATGGACATAATGACACTTCAGACATTATCCCTTCCACATCTTTCATCCGTCCAAGAACAGGTCAACCGAGCCACACACTTGTCTACTACACAAGAGGGAAGCACTTTAGATGGCTTAATATCACTATCGGCTGATATTCAAGCACATAATTCTTTAATAGACAGTGTCAAGGATGCACTCTCTGTCGTACTCACTAAAGCCAAGACAAAGTATAAATCCATTTTTGATCAGTTGCCACCTCCAAATGGTAACTAAATTTTGCTGTTTGTCAAAAAGGGGGAGTGTATAGTATTTCAAAGTCTCAAACAATAGGAGTATTGTATATAGGGGGAGTATACCAATCAGAGTTTTCAGAATTATGTACAGTATAATGATAAGGGGAGTATATCTGAATATACTATTTCATTGACTATTGTATATACTGTCAAGTATAGTCATTTTGCAAAGTATATAGATTTTTGAGTTATAACTTTGAAAGTAGTTTTTGTCAAACATCTCAACTAATGTCAAAAGGGGAGATTGTTACTACTTATCAGATTGCCATTAGTTTTATGTCAAAGTTATACTATATACTCTAGTCGGTTACTATTACCGAAATATTCAGTCGGTATGCACAGTCTAGTCAGTTACAGAAGAAATCAGTCACAGATCCCAGTATACATCGAGCTATCTATTGAGTATCTTTTTATATCTACTGAGCAACAAAGATGACACATCGAGTTGATATACACTGAGTGAAATGTGTTACTAGATTCATTGAACCTGGACATGCATATGAAAACGTGTTACAAGATCGAGGAACATCTAACCGTTATCACATTGGAAATTGCACTTAAAGATTGTGTATGATTTTGAGATCAATCTAACCAATGAAATATTTTGTATAGTTATTCATTCGAGGAATCATGTTTGAAAGATCGAAGCAATGAATAGGATCACCGACATAAGAGATCTATTTATACAACATGAGTTAAGGGTGTATAAATGAGAAAAAAAGAAGACTGTTACAGAGACATAGAGGTCACTGAGAAGGTTTTTTAGAGAACAGTCAAAGAACAGAGTAAACAGAATGGTTTACCGAGTTACTATATGGGTTACCGAGGTATGCTATAAGCAAGGTAATCTATTTTGAGCACATAGAATCTGCTATAACATTTCAGATGTAAAGTTGTAGATATTTGTAATGATTTTATTGTAATATTGTGAAGTTGAAAGAGAAACCTTTAACAGGGTAAAAGACTCTAATCAAGTCTATAAATTGTAAAGCCTCTAACCAGGTGCAACATTTAGATTAAGTCTTGTAAAATCCTTTAGCAAGGTAGATCTAATAGATCTTGTTACTCCTAACAAGGTAAGCTATCAGAAATAGCTAAATATGTAGCTCTAACCGAGCACTCTTTATTATTGCAGTAGTGAAGTTGTGGGTGCCATCCCCACCGTAGTTTTTCTCTCTAACCAAGAGTTTCTGCGTAACCAAAATATATGTGTTATGAAGTGAATCATGTATGATTGTTATCTATTTGTTTTAGCTTTATAATATGTTTTTGCACTATTTGGTTTATGCATAACTATAAAGTTATTATTCAAGAAATTTTTTGGAGTACTGATTCACCCCTCCCCTCTTAGTACATTAGCTTTCCATATTGGGCCTAACAGTCAGTGTTAAAATCTCCAAAGGGTGTGTTGGTAAGCTTATAGGATACTTTGAGGTCCTTTCTCTGGAGTAGCAATAAATATGGAAGAAATAAACTTCCTCTGGTGGCCTGGGATAAAGTTTGTTTGCCTAAGGAATTAAGGGGTACAGGGATCAAAAATATGGAAAAACAGAATTTGGCTTTAGGGGCTAAACTGGTTTGGAATTTGTATGAGAAATCTGGGTCTTTTTGGGCACAAATTATGTTTGCCAAGTATCTTAATAATGGTTCTAGGGAATATATTTTTCATATTTCTAACTTACCTTCAGGATCAATTATGTGGAACTTTATATTTAAATGCAAATATGTTATTTTGCCTAATCTCTCCTGGATTGTCCATAACGACACAAAGGTTAGATTTTGGGAAGAAAGGTGGAATGGGCACCCTCTATTATGAAGCCTAAGGAATTGGTCTCCCCTGATATCTATTCTTTCTTCCCTTTGGGGAACCTCTGTGGCAGATTATTTTGACATAACACATAGTGGAAATGTGAGGTTGGCTAAATGGAAATCTATTGACTTTTTGGAGATTGATCAAGAATTGAAATTGTAGTATACCAAGGTCTTGAGTGAGAGGGTGGTTATTCTCTCTGATTAGGAGGATGAACTGGTTTGGACTAAAAATATTTCTGGCAAATACATGGTGAAGGATGGTTATAATTCCCTTATGAGAAAAAATGATCTTCCTTCTTGGCCTGATAAGCTTTTTTGGCACTTGGGTTGCTTGCCAAAAGCTGGTGCCTTTGCCTGGTTGGCAATTCAAGATAGGGTTCTCACAGGTATGAGGTTGGATAGGCTAGGTATCACTTTTGCCTTCACATGTGTGTTATGTCATAAAAACTTGGAATCCTCTTCCCATCTCTTTCTGCATTGCGACTTCACATATCAATGTTGGCAGTGGTTGTTTGATAAATTGAATTTGGCTTTCGTGATGGGAAAAGATCTGGTTACCTTTTTTAGTTCTTGGCCACTCTTGTTTACTTCATCCTTTTATGCGTGTTTATGGGTTATTTCCCCATCTATTTTAATATGGAATATTTGGTTAGAGTGTAATAACAAGATCTTTAGAAACACTAGCTCTTCTCTTCCAGAGGTCTTACTGAAAATTGAATCGTCCATTTCTGAGGTTGCTTTGTTTCATATAAGGAAGAATTTGGAAAACCTCACATCCTTCTCACATTGGGATAGTAGGGTGACTAGAGTTTGGAGTATTTTATCTGCCCTTCCCTCTCATGGATCAATTTTGAAAAAGGGTGATGGCTTAAATAAAAGAAAACTTGCCACTTGGAAACCTCCTCCTCTTGGTAAATTTAAGTTGAATTTCGATGGAGCCTCTCATGGAAATCCCGGTTTGGCTGGGGTAGGTATGGTAATTTTTTACCATCATACTTGCATTATTCATGCTAGGTGTCATGCAATTGGTATTCAAAATAATAATTTTGCCGAATTTAAGGCTTTGTCTTTGGGTTTGGAGTTGGCTATTTCCCTAAGTATTAATGACCTTATCATTGAAGGGGATTCATTGGTGATCATTCAGAGTGTGTTAAAAAGGAACTCTCATTGTTAGCAGCTGCAATATCTTCTTGATCATATTCTCCAACAATTGGAATTCTTTGATTCTTTCTTCATTACTCATTGCTATAGAGAGATAAATAGGGTAGCAGATTTTTTGGCTAATCTAGCTATTGACAGTAACACTAACCTTCATGATGTAAGTTTGAATGAATTTTCTGTTTCAGTTTTGAAATACTTGCAATAATAAAAGGTTTTCTTGGTATCTGATTTTTGAAAATTGCCTCTCTTTTGCCAATCAGGGTAGGCATGTTTATTGTTTATGTTTAGCTGGCAATGTGGCTCTGTATGTGGGAATATGTTCTCTTATATATAGCTTGGTTTCGAGCTGACATAGGCAATAAGGGTGGCTATGTTTATTGGCCATTAGAGTGGTGGCTCGGTTGTGTTCTTATTTACTTATAAAGTCTTTTTGAGTGGTGGCTTGATTTGTTCTTACTTTATCTCAAGTCTTTCCAAACTATTCTCGCATAAGGGATTTTCATTTTGTGACACAATAATTGTGTCGTGCTCGGTCCTTTCAAATGATGATTATTGCTATACTATTTTTTGGCTTAGGTGGCAATATTTTGGTACTTCTCACAGTGGTGATAATAAGGAACAATCATTATTTATTTGTTGGTTTAATTCAGATCAGCCAAGATGCATCACTTGGAATGATTTTTTTGGATACTTGGCCTTCGCACGAGTGGATTATTCATTATTATGTAAGGTGGTTAATTAATATAGGCTGTTTGGCTTAGTTTTTGATTGACCGAGATGCATCTCTTGGAATGATTTCTTGGATACTTGGCTTTCACACGTTCGGATCATTCATTATTGTGTAAGGTGATAAATTAATTTAGACATTAGCTGCTTTTTTGCCTCGGCTATATATTGTTTTTTGGTGCAGATTTCATTTAACAGCTGTGTCGAAGGTAACTTGGTGAGTATTTCTCTTAGTGGGAAAGGTAATTTCTTCTTATGTCTATTACACTTCTGATTTACCATGTTTCATTAGATTCTCCAGAGGTAGACATTGTTGATAATTATGGGTATGATTCTGAGAAGCTTGGGAGAATTTTTGTTTTGCATAATTTGGAGTTGGATTCTAAAATTCGTAGGGTGGTGGGGAATCATTGGTTGCTTTCTCCTTCTTTTATCTCTTCTTCAGAAGTTTTGTCTCATTTTTTTACTATTTGTTATGATCTTCTGTGGGATAAGACTCTAGTCCAACTTATTGCATCAAAATTTGTGGCTCCTCCATTGCTTGATATGCATTATCTTGGGTTAGCTTTGGATAGTTATAACTTTGATATGGGTACTCTTCCTTATGGGGGTTTCCTTTTTGTTCAAGAGATTTTGGAGAATGAATTCTGTGGAGAGTTGCTCTTTAAAATTAGAATGGGCCTAATTTGCAATACTATTGATGAAGCATTAAAAGCTGTGGATAGGTTGCTTGAATTCATCTCTCCTTAGGTTTTGTCTAGGGCACGGGATGTGTTAATTGGTCTCCTCTGATTAATTTCTATTTTGTTTCATCTACTACTCCTCTCCTCGCAGTCTCGATATAGGCTCTGGTTCCTAATGATGTTTGGCCTACTCCACTTGTGGAAAGCTCGAGTAATTGGTTTATGGCTATTTGATAACATGTTTTTGCAAGTATCTCTTACTCTTTCTTGGCAGGCTGTCTATGGGATGTTGGATTTGGACACCACATTGCACTAATGGTGCAGGTTTTTGGGTGATTCTTCTTGGCTCAATTTTCTAGAGTCAGATATAATTGGTCTATTTCAGTTTTTGACTCCCCTTTGGTACAAATTTATGGGCTCCTTGCTGTGTCGACATGTTCTTCTTGAGGAGATAATTTTTATGATGTCCATTTTTTGTAATCTGCTGCTGCTCCCCAATTGATAACAGTTGTTGGGCTCCTGGTTCTTCTCGAGGAAACTTCTATATAGTGCAACTCTTCATTTTGTAACTAACCGAGTTATAATTAGTTGAGGATCTTTTGTATCTGGATATGTCCTAGGGGACCTCTATATATAGGTCAATTTGTATGGGTTTGGATAGGATTTTGGAGCAACTGGATCCAACTATTTTGTAAGGGTAGATTAGTTATTTGGTTAACATATAAGGCAACAACCAGAGGTTTTCTTGCGGGTTCTTTCCTGTCGGTATGCCTTTTGTGTTGGCATTTGACATTATAACAGACAATGGGAGATTGTTGGCATTTCAATAAGGATATTGAGAAGGTTGTTGATGATTATGGATATAACTGATTAAGGATGTTTACTATCTTGATATTATTATATTGTCATTGATGTCAAGAAATTGATTTTCTAATTCAGTATGATGTTGCCATATCTTGAGAAGTATGATTTGAAGAGTATAAAGATGTCGGTAAAAGACACATAAAGAATATGATGAATAAGGGGATGAATAAGGTATTCAATGGGCAACTATTACCGAGTCAGACAATGATGAGATCATGATATCTAGATTGTTTTAGCATCATACATATGTTGTAAATTGTAAGGCTAATACTATACTATGTTACCGAGCAAGGAACCTAGTCAGTAAACCCTAAGGAACCTAGTTGGTAAACCCTAAGGTTATTGCTATCGGTTAATGAAGGCAGAATGTCTACCGAGTGAAGTTTAGTATTTACCGAGTTGTTACCAAGTTGTAACCGAGCTGTAACAGAATACATTAAGTGGTTACATGTGTTATTTAATGAAGGAAGCTAATGAGCTGGAACTGATTAAATGATTGGTATGCCATGCATGAAGTTTGTTAATGAATCTATGACAAAGAAAAATTGGCATGAAGATCTACAGCTCAGATTGAACCGCAATACCCTAGCACAAGTTCCAAGAAATGTATGCAAGTTCCAAGGCAGGGTAAATGTTTTTAGATCGAAGGATACATTGAACCTGGTCAAAGTTTGAAGATCTGATGGCTATGATTGATCATGGGAAATGTGATCAAGGAGATTAAGTGGTTGGCAAATTGTTTATAAATAGGGAACTATTGATAAATAATAAATGCGGGCAAATGTATGCACAGGGATGCTACATAGTGATTACCGAGCACAGAAGCTTGAAGACCTGTTTGAATAACATAGTATAGAAGCCCAACAGATGGACAAGATTAGTTCTATGTCTAGATTGTATTGAGAAAATAAGAATCTGCTTTAGTATTTTAGATTTGAAGTTGCAAATAGATTCTTATTACTATTATTTTGTGAAAGTGACAGAAAATCTCTTAACCGAGTGGACTTAACAGTCTTATTTGTAAAACCCTCTAGCAAGGTGACATTCTGATTGAGTGTTTGAAATCCTTTAACAAGGTCACTTCTAACAAGGTGAAGATCCTAACAGATCTGAGGGAAATCCCTTAACCGGGTCACATCTAGCAATGTGTCTGTAATCTTTAACAAGATTTGCTTTTAACCGAGCATACTCTAGAAGAGTATATTTCTTAGTGGGACTGAAATTCCATAGTGGTTTTTCCCTATTTGGGTTTCCACGTTAAATCTGGTGTTATGAGGTTTATGATATTCATATGCTTTTGAGTTTGCATGTTTAGTAGTTTTAGTTATATTACTGTATATATTACCGAGGTTGAATCTGATGTTTTTATGGAAGATTAAGTTTGTATGATTCACCCCTCCCTCTCATCTTGTTGGCTATTGGATCGGTACTTACATTAAGTATCAGAACTATCATTTTGAACCCAATGTAAAAATTTCTAAAATTAATAAAAAAGTTTAGTGGCTTGGCCACTTTTATGGAAAAAAAAAAAAGTTCGATTATATTCATTGGAAACAACATTTATCTTAATTATGAATTAAAATTTTAAATAGATTTATTGATAAAATATATGAAAAAGATTCATTGAAATACCCAATTTAACATAGTTTAATGATAAATTAAATTTTCCAAATACAAAAAAAGAGAGAAGATATCAATCCATTACTATTAAATTAAATATTATTAAATTTAATACTAAATGAGAATAATGAAATAATGTTAGGTTATCCTATTTTGAAGCTTGACACAAGAAATATTATTATTGCAATTGACTTTAGTTACAAAAACATATTGTTTAAAATTGAACATGCAAAATAATTTGTCTTAATTGAACTGACTTTTTAGTCAATTACTTTCACTAAAACTTATAATTTAATTAGTTATAAACAAGGGAAAAGAGGTTATTAATATTTATATGTGGGTTCAGAAAGGAAACTTAGTTAATGAATTAATTAGTTTCATCTAAGAAATAATTACTCATAAATTATTGATTGGAAATGGAAAGTAAATCTGGGTGAGAAAAGCTATGGGATGAAAATCAAATTAAATATGGTTTTACTCTTTTCATGCAACTCTAACAATTTTTCTTTTAAAAGACAATATAATTAGAAATACTATCTTAAAATATCCCCTTAAATCTAGTTCTTCACCAACACCAGCATTATTGGTCTCAATATTTTTGATTATGATGCAGTAGCTTATCCATTATAATTTGTCGATGTAGAGTAAGTTGTTGATTCTTCTTTTGAATCTATTGTTCCAGAAATAGTCTATTTTATTATGTAAGTAAATTAAATAATTTTATTCAGATAGAAATAGTTTAATATAAAAATATAATAAAATGAAATAAATTAAAAAAATCGATTTAAAGTTTTATCTTAAAAAAATAAAAATAGAATAACTAAACTTGAAAAAAAAAAACTACAACAAAATCAACCATCCAATCCTCGCAAAAAGGGTTTTCAAAATCTGCATAAATTTGGATACATTAATTTGCAAACAAGACTGGGAAAAATTATCCTATTAAGATGGTTTTATACAAAATAGGAATCCGATTGATGCAAAGGGTAGAAAACTAGCAGAGAGGCATGGTAGATTTTGTAAAACTCTTTTGAATGCATTCTTCTTCTTCCATTCTTCCTCAAGGTAGATTTCGTAGAACTCTTCAGAATGCATTTTTCTTCTTCCATCCTTCCCATGGTAGATTTTGTAGAACTCTTTTGAATGTATTCTTCTTCTTCTATTCTTCCCTGCAAGATCCACAATAATGAAATGAAAGAAAAGCCCTAAAATTTAGTATTAGTATAAAGATTTTAGGGTTGTGGGTGAACTTTACATCTAAGGGCTAAGATTAAATCTAATCTAAGGGTTGAGATTGCTTACTTAATTTGTTTAGTTTAAATTTTAGTATTCACTATAATAAAAAGGAAATTCTTTCCTTCATATTTAAATTTAATTTCATGAGGGTATTTATTTTGTGAAGATAATTTTATTTAAGACAAATATTAAGTAATCTTTTTGTTGATTAACATAAATTTAGATAAAATAAATAAAAATTAATTATAGCAAATTTATCATTGATTTGATTGTTTGGTTGTTATGTTCTCTTGTATAAAAATTAATCATATTTATATTAAATTAATTGCTTATTTTATAAATAGATATTAACACCCTTAATTTTAAATTGCACCAATAGTTTTGAACCTATGATTTAATCAACTTATTATTTAATTACATGAGGATTAAAATTTGAAATGCTAAGGGATAAAATTGTGTTGAAGATTGCTTTTTTTTTTTTTTTTTAATAATTAGTAAGTTATCTAAAAAGCTTTAAAACTTTCTTATTTGCATTTCTATAAATTTTAAAATCATTCGTTAAATTATGTTTATTAAAAAGAATAATCTTAATTTAAGTGTTTGGAAATTTTATTAAAACAAAAAAAACAAAAAAAAACAAACAAAAAGATTTTATTTCTTTTCATATTTGGATGATAGCTGGGTAAAGTTTACTTTTGACCTTATCATGTGCTCTCTAATTATTTAAATAAGACTTTACCTTTAAAAATTTAAATGCTATATAATCCTTATATTTGGGATAAAAATGGATATATGTTGGCGATGAATTATAATTAAGAGATCAAATAACATATGAAATAAATTATTATTAATTAAACATTTTTCTTATTATTAAATGAAATGTAAGTTCCTTCAAATTATATAAATTATGGTATAGTGTGTTAAGTTTGATAAATGTTAAACTCTTTTCCAAAGTCTTGCTATTTAATCATTTAATTTTCTTTCAAGCAATTTAGTACCTTTCAAGTATTAGGATTCACATTTAAAGTAGTGTTATCATTGTAAATGAAATTTATGTTACTTCATATGGAATAATTAGTTCGGCTTATTATTAAATACTTTTCACTTCAAACAAGTAGGTGTTAAAATTCATTTCCAAAGTCTTTTTATTCAATCATTTAATTTTCTTTCAAGCAAATCAGTACTAGCATTCATACTTATTGTGTAATGGTTTGTTCCAAAACAATTATATCTTGCAAGTAATTCAAATCATTTTCATAAGTTATCTTTGAAAGTATCATGGTTTCCAAGCAATTAGTAATTTCATGTATTTAGTTCAAGTTTTCAAAATTTTAATTATTTTCATAATTTTCCTTCAGAGAAAATACTATTCCCAAGTAGTCGATTTGTTTATGTTCCCTTCAATTACGTGAAATTTATACTTTAGTTTTTAAATTCAAGCGATAATTCCTTGTATATAATAGTTTCTTTTTCATAATTGTATTGGTATATTACTTCATTTAAGATTAATGAATTCAAAGTTAAATCCCTAGTTAGATAACTAAACAAGAGGAGTTGAAACCTAAAATTAGCGACGTTCGGTATCTATGATGCCTCTAGGTCACACTTACAGGTAATGCCGTTGTGTTGAACTACTACACTTAACGCCTAATAAAGATGCAACAACGATGTCTGTGGTATCATCCCTCTAAATCGTCGGGGAGAAATAAGGGTCATTTGGAAGTTAAAATCCAAGGGGTGGGTAATCCCTCTTGGATCGATAATCTAAAAAGATAAAATTTTAAATGAATTTTGCATCCGCTCAGTTAAACCTTAGAAAACCCCATTAGGGTTTGGTTGTGTGTTATGATCTTGGAAATTTATTTTATCCTAATGATTTCAGTGGATGATAATGGATTAAGGGTGACACATTTAATAGGAAATAAGACTTAGTTATCTTAGGCCACAAGCAGAAGGCCACCTTGAGCCTTTTTGCTATAGAGCTACCATTGTGGGTAGCAACCATAGAGAAACTGTCTGGGACATTGACCCTAGAAAGGGTTGCGTACCCACCAAATAGTTTACATTAAACCATAGTTTTAAACTAGAACTACATACTTTACGCCTTGATCCCGTGCCAAAACGGGTATGTAGGTAGTCTAGGGATGGAGTTGTCCCTTATACTCAGGCGTTCGGGGATGGGGATTAGGATTTGGTTAAGGATGAGTTGATCATTTTTTATTGAAGTTCCTTGGTCTTTCAATGAAAGGGTATAGTAACACACATTGGAAGATTATAAGTAATTCAATCCATACTCGGAAGGGATCTCGTATGGATTCGCTTGACTTCTCGAGGCTTTAGGCCAAATTCCGAGGCGAAATTCAAGATTGTTTATTTTAAATTTTTTATATACTTCTAAAGATGACGAACTTGGTGCGTTCCTAGTAGGGGAATGTAGTCTTTAGAGAGTGACTCAGGACTCGAATGGTCCTAATGAGTCTAAAGTCTCTGGCCAGAGCATTACCTATTCTTTGAATAGATGCCTACTCCGTTTGGGTAGATGCCTATCCCGAATTGGATAGATGAAATTCCCTGCCCTGTATGGATAGATGCCTAACTTGTATGGTTAGATTCCCATCCCGGTTGGATGGATGCCTATCCCATTTGGATAGATGCCCAGAGTATGTGATTGAATCAAACATAATTAAGAATAAGTGGGAATAAGTAATCATCAAAAAAATAAAAATCAGTTGAGTTTTTTTTTGGATTAAGTTAAGTGGGTCATTATAGATTACTTTTGGCCTAAACAACTTGAACCTCTCAAGCCTCAAAGTGACATCCTTTTCTTATCTTACCAAAAATGGAAAAATGAGATGATCATGTCCTTGAGTAGGCCTAGAGATACTATGCCTATGGATATTCCTCCTCCTCATAATGGACTTGGTATTCTTCCTACTCCTATTCCTCCTATATATGCCTCAGTCCTGCCTCCTACATTTTACAAAGGAAAGACCTTTGAATCTTCTATATCTCAACCTAGTGGGGTTTCTTCTATTCCTCCCCCTTTAAGGGAAGAAAAAAAGCCTATGTCCATTGATCCTCAACCTTTGCAATCCTCAGCTAAAAATAAAAGGAATTGTTGTGCGAGAGAATGTTGACGAAGATGTTGTGCCAAGGATCATGAGCTTGCTTCCCAAACCATTTCCTTCCCAAAGACACCAAATGTTGAATTGATTCAATTTGTCTAGCCTTTACCTCACCCTAGGGAGGAAGTTAAACTCAAACCACCAAAATTAAAAATGCTTAAGAAAAAAGATGGTTCATGTTCTTTTCATATTATAGATCCTATTTTTAATCTAGACGGTGATATGGATGATGATATTGTTCATGCTAACAATGTTGATTCTAATGATTCTAATGATATGTATGAGCTTGTTGATGTTAATCATGATTTATATTCATATTTTTAAAAAGCATTAACCCTAGCTCCCAATGACAAACAAAGTGACTCATCATTAGAGCATGTTCCTTGTTTACAACTTGCAATAGCTCCATCTACTATACTCGAGGTGGCTCCTATTGCATATTGTACACCATCACTAAATGAGATTCAACAAGATTGGGGGGCAAATGATTTTCTTGACTAGCATCATTCATACCGTAGATTCCCTTTTATGTGTTTGCTTATTTGTAATGTGCTTCCCCTGTGATGTGTTGGTTAATATGTTTGTGTTATGTTAGGTTATCTTTGGATGACCCTTGTTACTTCATTGGTGCAAGGTAATAGAGAGGCCAAATCCATTGTGACATTATTATATTTGTATCTCCTTTCTTCTATATGTTGTGCCTTGTTTTGTCTAGTTGGGGATGATGCAAAGCATTGAAATAAATTTTTCGTCTCTTCCATATTGACTAAAAAAGACACCTGTGCTATTCTTCTTCAATTGTGTTTTTAGTTCCACTACCTTTGGGGGATGAGGTCAATTCAATACATATATTCTTGATATACATTGTTTATCATAAGACCATATTGACCCCATAGCCAGTGGATCCCTTATGTTCTTTTTTCCCTGTATATTTTGTGACCATTATCCTTTGACTTGTCCTTTCTTGGGGGCATCTCATTGTGGTAACATGCTTGTCTTTTGGATGCATGCTACCTTAAAGCAATTTCTCCTGATAAGGTGTATGCAATCAATTTAATATGGGGGCATATACTCTTATGAATGTTACACATTTTGCACACACCATGACATATTTTTGACACTCAAGTTATTTTGCAAACTTATCCTTTCACTTTGTAATTTGGTATTTTTCTTCTCCATGAATCATAGTAAGTGAATCTTACTAGGATAGTACAATCATGCTCTCTCTTTCTCTTTCTTATGTTATCCCTTTTATCTCAATATTTGAGTGGTAAGATCCTAAAGTCCCTAGGGGCTTAGCACGTCTTGTCTCTTTGATGTCTTGATGAAAGTTTTTTAATGCAACTTTGTACTTTACCCTGAGTATGCTTAGTCTCATACTCCCACTAAAGTGGGAGCCATGTAGCATTATAAATTGTACTCACTCACAATTTAATCCTCATCTAGGCTTCACTTTGGCATTTTGACTTCCGATGCTTGGTAACTGTACTGATTCTGCTCACACCCCCTATCAGACTTACATTTTCATAATTTACCCTATCTCCCCCTCATTTTGAATCTTTATTTTTAGGACCAGGGCATTGGGAACCTTGATCCTCCTAATTAGGGCACAAATTTAGGCCCTACAATGACCATTTCATTTGAGTAAGAAATTTGATCCTGTGTTAGCCTACTCTAAAAATTTAATTTATTTTTGGGTAGTTAAGTATAAAAGGAGGTCTACCCCTCTCATTTGAAACCCAAAATTTTCAAGAGGCAAAAATTATGATCCTAATTCAATTCAAGTGAGCAAGCAAATAGTCATTCATCAAGTAGTGGGTAGAAGTGAAGTCAATTTCAAGTATTGAAGATTCATTCGTGATCAATATTTTATGAAGACATTCTACATGAAACCCTAAAACCTATGTGTGGAGGTCAAACAAAAATTCATCAAGGTATACATTATTGTTTCAACCATTTCATTTCAGATCTGGTCTTTCTCTCAAAAGGAAAGTATTTTATGGTCCTATCTTGTGATGGTTGGCACAAAGTCAATTTTGATGGTGTTTCATGTGGTAATCCAAGAAAAAATGGTGTTGATTATGTCATTAAAGACGATAAAAAAAAGGTTGTGGTTACTTGTAAATTAGTAGATGGAATTTGTAGGCATCTAAAAATGGTCAATTCTTGTGGCGCCATACTCTAACATGTCTGTGTGACCTTATTTTAGGGTTTTCACATCTTATTAACACCTCTTCTATGTCGTGCACTTGATCTTCATCATTTTTTGACATCTTGTCATTCTTTTGCGTGTTTGTCCTCTTCAATTGCATCTCTCGCATTTTCAATTGATATTGTTGACATCATTTTTGACTTGCAATCTTTAGTCGTAATCTAGTTGTCATATCAATTGGACATCGTCAATCCTTATTTGTGTCAAATTAGGGTTTTTGTCCTCAATATTTATCATTGTCAATCATCTTGTCATATAAATTGGACATTGCCAAACCTTATTGGTGTCAAATTAGGGTTTTGTCCCTGGTCTTTATGAATTTCAATCAATCTTTGATCAAACTTCTTTATTTGGATCATCTTATATCTTTGAGTTATCAATCTCTTGTTAGTTTGCGATCGATTCATCATCAGTCTTCGTCCATCTTGGCATCATGTTATTTGACATTTCATCAAGTCAATCTTTTATCAATCTTTTATCGATTTATCATCAGTCTCAATCAATCATCAAATATTTATCAATTTTGGATCAATTAGTCATTGATCCTTTGTCTTTTGTCATCAATCAATTTGGTCCTTTTGTTAATCCTTATCATTTTTATCGTTGATCTTCATCAATTAATCAATGTCGATTTTTGTCCTTTTGATTGCAATCTTTATCTTTATTGGCTTCAATTTTGTCATGACCTAATTGTTATTCTTTCATTTCTATTTCATCTCCTAGGGTTTTATGATTTAATCATTTAATCCTATTAACTTTTCCTTCTAGGTTAAATAAATTATTTTATTTATCGTAGGTCCTCTTGTCACAATTAAATGTTTCATTTAATTGGCTAATTATGTCCTCTTTGTGAATTAATTAATGAATGAATATTTGTTAATTAATATCACCTAATTTCTAATTTTCAATTTCCTAATTCCTAATTCCTCTATTCCACCTAATTTTCTAATTTCTTATTTCTTCTAATTCTTCCCTCCTAATTAGCTCCTCTTTTTGTGCTCAATCATGTCATATAATTTGAGGCTATTTTATCTCTTAATCATGTAATAATTGATGAGCAATTATTGCTCTCAATTTGTCATAAATCAAAGGGCTATTTTCCCTTGCGATCATGTCATAATTTGATGAGCACAAATTGATCTCAATTTGTCACATTTTCACATAGAAACTTGCCATGAACTTGGTCATTCAATTTGTCACAAATCATGCCAATTAATTTTGTTGCCCTTTTTGAATCCTCAAAAAATTATCTATAAATTCAACACCCTTTTCTCAATCATGGCTAACCACAATTCAAGTACCCTCATGCTATCATTTTCACTTTACAACCTTGCTTTCAATCACGCTTTGCACTTGTAGGTGACACCAACATAATTTGGAGGAGAAATAATAACAATGAAAATGTTATGGTTTGCATTTAATTTGTTTTGAATCTTGTCTTCATGCTTCTATTGAGTGTGATAGGATCATTTCTTATGTTATTAGGGTTTGTGGTTACCTAATTGATGGCTTTGATGTTTTCCATGATTCCTATGTACAAAATGAGTAATAAAGAAAAAATTTAGATCATTTTATTGGGGATCCAATTATACAAACAAGAAAAAGAATTAGGAGGATAAGTATCAAAGGGGTTTCTCTAATTACCATAAATGTGACTTGAAAACAAGAGACAATGAATTGGAATCTTGCTAAGTATACCCTCTTAATCTAGGAGTTTCTAACTCACTTTGAAGACTTCACAATTAGACATGAGTTAAATGTTATAGCAGATAGGGTGGCTAATATGCCAATAGACATGCAAGGTTCATTTTAGTTAAGATTTAGTAGTTAGACAAAATTTTCAACTTGGTATCCTTTGAAGAATTTGGTACAAATTTCATACATTAGGGATGTGTGGATGATTACTAGGAAATTTTATGATGTTTGAAGTAATGAACATTGAATGCTCATGTTATGTAGAGTTTATGCCTTGCACTCTTCTTGTGAGAGATCCCTTGCATAGATCCATTATTTTATTGCTTTGATTGAGGGAATTATGCACCATCTTTGGAATTATGGACACAATTTGTCTTCTTTCTAGGGTAAGAAAAATGGTCTTTTTGGTTGAAAAAAGTTTTTAGGTACAAATTTTGGTTTGCCCTTGCTCCTAGTAAAAATAATTTTGGGTTAATTCAGATATTAGCTCCATGTTTGTTGTTGTAATATTGGATATTTTTTTGGTATGTAGGGGATATGGTGTGCTAAGAAAATAATGAATTATAGATAAAAAATAAAAAATAAAAATGTAATGATATATCAATGATTTTTTGGCACTTTGCAGAGGTCTTTTTTTATTTTTTTATTTTATTTTATTAGTGCATTGGGTAGGAATCTCTCAACATCAAATTTACTAATAAAAATGTAGACATTTTGTAATAATAATAATCATTTATGACTTGTGATAATTTTTTTTTATAACATTTAATTTATTGCGTAAGATTTAACAAGGTTGTGAGTCATTACTAGTTATAAATGTGTCTTTGTGGTTAGGTATCATCATTATTTATAATTAGCATACTCAACTTGGTGCATATGATTCAATTTCTAGTTTGTAATTCACTTGAGCTCAAAATCATAATTATATTCATGACTTATTTTTTATTTAGATGACTTTTTATTACCACATTCATAGGGCTCATGACTTGTAATTGAAAAGGTTCCAATGATGGTTGAGTTTATCATTAAAATATTGTGGTCCATCATATATGAGTCTACAAGGCATTATTTTTCAATGTCTAACCATCAATTTTTAACTTTTTATGCCTTTGTTAATTTTTAGTAGAGGTCAATAGTGAAGAAAAATCATATCTATAGATACTAAATGCTCAAGATAACTCGCTCAAAAATTAGGATCACCCTAATCTTGTGTTGACATGTGCCCATGTAACTCATACAAAGTCTCATCATTTAAGTCTATTAGAGTTCATATAGACTCAATATATGTTGATACATACAATTCAGGTATAGCTTACAATAAAAAAGGTTCAAAGTTTTAGTCAAAATTCATGGTTTTAGTATAAAATCCATTTAATTGATTTATATCAAGCTCTCAATTATATTATAGTCCACTTTCAAGTTGAATTTATTAGTTGCATTTGTAGGTTATAACTTTTAACTCAAATTCTTCAAGATAGTTGGGTTTGTAGTAAAAAAACATGAAAGGTATGACTTTATTAAAAGGTAGATTTTTATCAAAGAGATAAATAAATGATGAAAGCTAAGTTGTGCAGTAGTACATCTAAATGTTTCACCTTGGTAGTGACACATGGATTTTTTAAGTTGAGGAGGTTGTAGACACTCAAAATTGGTCATCACTCCTATGTCACTAACATAATTTTTAACACGTCTTCTGTGTCACATTTGATCTTCATCATATGTTGACATTGTGTCATTCCTCTGGTTTTAATTCATTTCAAATCCAACCCTAATTAGTTTTGTTCAATCACATTTGGTCCTAAATCATTATAATTGGCATTTTATCATTTTCAAATCATACCAATTGTTCTTGTATTGACTATTAGACCTAATTCCCTCTTTGTTGATAATTGATCAGTCATTAATTATCAACCTCTATATCAGCCAATTTTAATTAGTCCTACATGACACTTTATCAATCAATCTTATCAATCCTTTATCAAGTCTTTGCCAATTGATCTTATCAATCTTATCAGTCTCTTATCAAAATCATTATCAATCTTGGGTCTTTTTCGATCCTTTGTCCTATTTTTTTGTCAACCTCAGTCAATTGTCATTAATTTTTATCAATTATTAGCCAATAAATCATTACTATTGGGACCTAATTCATCATTAGGGTTGGTATCTTAAATTATTCAAATCATTTCCCCTAGGTTGATTAATTAAATAATTATTCATCTCCTTTGTTAACATGTCCCTTTTTGAATAGATAAATTTATATTTATTTATTCACTCTCTTTGTCCATTTCACAATTAAATTTTTTATATATTAATTGGCTAATTTGAGTTATGAGTGGAATTAATAATTTTAAATTATTAATTCCACCTCATTTCCCCTTCTCCATTTGTCATAGTTTGTATCATAGTCTTCTATGACACCCATTCGAGTTTAAATGGAGTATTTGGAGTGCAAATAAAAGATTCCATTTTCTTTTTTAATTAACTCCATTTTCTCATTCACTTTGAAATGCAATTTCCCTTTTAATTGATTCTCTCAATCAATCTTGTCTGTTGATTTCATTCAATCTTAGCTATCCAATCAACCCCAATTTTTCTATAAATTGAGCTCTCATTGCTCATTTTTAACAACCATATTTTGAGTATCCTTAAGTTGTCACTTTCAAAAATATCTTCATGCAATCCAACTTGCTTTTAATCACTTGCATTTGTAGGTGGCATCCACAAATTTGAAGGAGACAAAAAAACAATGGAGGCCAATTGAAGGAGATGCTTTTGTTGGTTTGCATTTTTTAAATTTACATCTTGTCTTCAATTCTTCTATTGAGTGTGATAAGAGTTTATTTTCATTGCATTTTTAGGTTTTTGGTTCCCTAACTATTGTGCTTTGATGCCTATGCCTATTTCCTACATCAAATTTTCTAGTGAACCTTACGTGAAACAATTTGCATGCAGGTTTTAGATGATATATGTTTACATGCAGGTTTTATGTGTTGATATATGTTTGCATGCAGGTTTTTGCACTAATCCTTTATTGCATGTAGGGTTTTTGCACTAATCCATTGTTACATGTAGGTTTTTTGAACTAATTTATTATTGTATGCAATTTTTTTGCACTAATCCATTGTTGCATGTAGGTTTTTTGAACTAATTTGTTGTTGCATGCAGGTTTTTGTACTAATCCATTGTTGCATGCAAGTTTTTTTAACTAATTTGTTGTTGCATGTAAGTTTTTTTGCATAAACCCATTGTTGCATGCAGGTTTTTGGAACTAATTTGTTGTTGCATGCAATTTTTATGTGAGGAGCTATTGTTGCATGTGGGCTTTATGGAGTCTAAACAATTATTTATGCAAGATTTATTAACATGCAATGAACAACAATTCTCCATATAATTTAATTATGAGGTTTGATTGAATCCTACAATTCTCACATAGTCTTAATTAGGATTTGGATAAGAGAACAACAACAAATTTCACATTTCATGCATGCAAATGGTTTAAAATGAACAACAAATTGCATTTAATCATGGTTTAAATTGATCAAATCCTTTTCAAATTAAGGTGGAATTAACCTCATCTAGTCTTAACTAGATGCAAATGGATCAATGAACTCATATTATGCAAATTTTGAAGCAAGACTATTTTCCTTAATGTAGAGAAAATTTCATTTTCTAAAGCTTATTTAAGAATCATTGTTTGTCATGTCTTCGATTATTTTGATTGTGTTCTTTTAATCTTTAAAGGGCCTGCCTCTCGAGAAGCCCATAAGGTTGGGTGAGAGGGAACGACCCAAGTGGAAATAGGTGAAAGTCAAGCTCTTCGAAACCACTATAAACAAATGTGTTTGCGATGAAAGTTGCAAGCGACGAGTGCGTAACCTCTGCAGGCTATGAGGCCTCCTTTAACGGAGTGGAAAATACTACTGAGTATGGCCACTTGTACAGATGCCTTGAAAATGAGCCCTTGTGTTTAGAAACCCAAAACCTTCTATTTGTTGGCGTAGGAGGTCGAACCTCTAAGGATGTCCCTCACTTTCACTACTCAATGTAGAGATAGTAGTTCCTTGTGAAGTGATGACCTAAGCAATTGGGAATTTGGTATGCCCGAAGAAGTGAGTGTCATGGAGGGGAGCCAGTGCTACCAAGTTCCTAGGATATTCGCTACAAGTAGGTGTGGATGAGAGTAATTTGAAGTGGGAACCCAACAAATATTGTCCTGGCTTGCCATAGGATTTGTTGTTGAATGTGCACGAGTGTCTTCTTTGAAAATCAAACAAACATTCTGTCTTTCATGTTTGTTAAAAGTGAATCATAAACAAAGGACATAATCAACTTATCAAATAAACATTGGCAAACAAAACAACCTTCAAAAGCGATCATAATCAACCTTGGTTCTCAAGCAAAGTTTTAAAAAGGTTCAAACAAAGTCAAACTTGGTGCAAAACATTTCAAAGTATCCGTCCAACAATTGAAAAGATAATAATTAGCTATTTTCAAATTAGATTGTGTTAGATAGTTCAAATAACTGGAAGACAATTGAGAGGGGGGGGGGGGGGGGTGAATCAGTTGTCACCAGATTACCAGAACCTTAAGCAATTAAAAATTTATTACCGAAATAAGATCAATACCACAAGACTTAAATCAATTAAGGACAAGAAACAATTAGAGAATAAATACCATCCACATGACCCCAAGATTTGTACATGGAAAACCTGGTAAAGGGAAAAACCATGGTGGGAAGCCTACCCATAGTCAGATAATAATTCTACAATAAGTATGTGATTACAAATTGAGGGGTCTGCACTTGTAGGAATGGAAACAACCTAGAGAACACTGCTCATTACAAAAGGAGTCTCACTGACTACATAAAAATCCATACTACAATCCAAAAGGAAGAATGAATTGCAATAATAGCATCTCCTATGCCTGAGTATAGATCCGATTAAGCTCAATACCGAAGGTCTTAAACCTCTTGCATAAAACCAGCTCGATCATCAATGATTGACCAAATCCTCTGCATGAATGATTATTACATTATTCACTTGCATACCATATCCCCATTATCCATCATGATTTAGAATGAGATCATACACATATATATACAAACTCTTGACCATAAAAAATAAGGTCAACCACCAGATAATAAAATAATTACATAATTATAAAACATGTCAGCTTGAGACCAAATAAATATCATCCAACCCATAAGTCATCCCAGAAACACACCGAGAAGACCAAACAACACGTTACATTAAGCCGGTCCATAACCTAGATAGAACTAGACCCAATTTAGGTCCACACACGCTAAAGCAATGATCCTAATCAGCCAAGTATCAAACATGACCACCATCAGCATCCCGAATCTCTACTAGAAGCCGCACCAACACTACTTATGCATAACATCAACAGATCTTCAACAAAGCTCTGTCGGTGAAACCCTCACCAGATCAATAAACTAGGCTTACCAGCATATAAGATAGCATCCGATCACCAGATCAATACCAACTGACTAAACATGAATCTGAGTAGCATGAATAGCAGATCTAAGCCAATTCCATAAGCTAAAGCATATCGAAGTATACTAGATCAACATGATCTTACCAACCAGAAACCAATCAACCTACCAGGACCAACTAGATACTGGTAAACATCCAAAACAACTAGTGTTGACATCAATGACAAAACATCAATACAACACATAATCAATTCCTCCAAATTGCTAACAATCTCCCCCTTTGGCATTGACGGCAACACTAGATGTGAAAAACATCCAAGTGCCAAGAAATGCCAAATAAATCTCCCACACAACAATATAGCATTGAAGTTCTGATCCATACTCTCCCTATAGATGATATCTTTGTTAAGTTCTATAAATTTCTCCCCCTAATGTATATATCTCCTTAAGTTTTTCACATGAATATCTCTCCCCCTTTGACATTAATGCTAGAGATCTGACAAAAATATCAAAGAAAAATCATAAACCACTGAATCACAAGTCTAACTACTCCCCTTGAGTAGTAGCATTACCACATCAATCTTGAATGAATAATATCTTTGATAGTGCATACTGGACTGATGCCAAATAACATCAATCAGTTTCCTGCTAGAGGGGGAGAAACTCCTAATTTGTCTCTGAGGTACTCAAATGATTCTTTAGGCAAAGGTTTAGTGAAGATGTATGCAATCTGCTGTTTAGTATTCACATAAACCAATCTAACTTCATTTTCTTCCACCTTTTCCTTCAAAAAGTTATACTTGATAGATATGTGCTTTGTCTTAGAGTGAAATACCAGATTCTTTGATATGTCTATAGCAATAGAGTTATCATAATGAATAACTACTGGTCCATTGCAATGCACTTTTATGTCCTTTAACATTTGCGTCATCCATAGAATTTGTGTATAGTTAGTAGCAACAACAACATACTCATCTTCAATAGTAGATAAAGAAGTACATGACTTTTTCTTTTTGATCCATGAAATAAGTTTCTTTCCAAGAAAGAAAGCTCCACAAGAAGTACTTTTCTAGTCATCAACATCACCTACCCAATCTGCATCTGTATATGCACATAAAGTATAGTCATCATCTTTAGGGTACCACAAACCATATTCAGATGTTCCTTGTAAGTATCTAAAAATCCTTTTCATCACACTCTCATGATTTTCTCTAGGATCACTTTGATATCTTGAAGCAATGCAAACTACATTCATTACTATTGGCATTATAACAGACAAGAAGAAGGTTGGCATTCCAATTACAATGAGAGATTGTTGGCATTTCAATAAGGATATTGAGAAGGTTGCTGATGACTATGGATATAACTGATTAAGGATGTTTTACTATCTTAATATTATTATTTTGTCATTGATGTCAAGAAATTGATTTTCTAATTCAGTATGATGTTGCCATATCTTAAGAAGTATGATTTGATGAGTATAAAGATGTCGGTAAAAGACATAGAAAGAATATGATGAATAAGGGGATAAGTTATTCAATGGGCAACTATTACCGAGTTAGACAATGATGAAATCATGATGTTTAGATTGTTTTGATATCCTACATATGTTATTGTTTGAAAGGTTAATACTATACTATGTTATCGAGCAAAGAACCTAGTCGGTAAACCCTAAGGAACCTAGTCGGTAAAACCCTAAGGTTATCGCTATTGGTTAATGAAGGCGGAATGTCTACCGAGTGAAGTTTAGTATTTATCGAGTTATAACCGAGCTATAACAGAATGCATTAAATGTTTACATGTGATATTTAATGAAGGAAGCTGATGAGCTGGAGCGGATTAAATGATTGGTAAGCCGTGTATGAAGATTGTTAAAGAATTTATGGTAAAGAAAGATCGACAGGAAGATCTATAGCTCAGATTGAACCGCAATACCCTAACACAAGTTCCAAGGTGAAAATGCAAGTTCCAAGGCGGGGTAAAACATTTTTAGATCAAAGGATATATTGAACCTGGACAAAATTGAAGATCTGATGGCTATGATTGATCATGGGAAATGTGATCAAGGAGATTAAGCGGTTGGAAGATTGTTTATAAATAGGAAACTGTTGATAAACAATGTATGTGGGCAACTGTATGCACAGGGATGCTACATAGTGATTACCGAGCACAAAAGCTTGAAGACCTGTTTTGATAATAGAGTATAGAGCCCAACAGAGGGACAAGATAAGTCCTATGAATTGATTGTATTGAGTAAATAAGAATCTGCTTAAGCATTTTTAGATGTGAAGTTGCAGACATATTTAATTACTGTTATTTTGAGAAGTAGCAGAAAATCTCTTAACCGAGTGGACTTAACAGTCTTATTTGTAAAATCCTCTAGCAAGGTGACATTCTTATTGAGTGTTTGAAATCCTTTAACAAGGTCACTTCTAACAAGGTGAAGATCCTAACAGATTTGAGGGAAATCCCTTAACCGGGTCACATCTAGCAATGTGTTTGTAATCTTTAACATGATTTGTTTTTAACCGAGCATACTCTAGAAGAGTATATTTCTTAGTGGGTCCAAAATCCCACTGTGGTTTTTCCCTATTTGGGTTTCCACATTAAATATGGTGTTATGAGGTTTATATTGTTCATATGCTTTTGAGTTTGCATGTTTGATAGTTTTGGTTATATGACTGATATATATGTTACCGAGGTTGAATCCGATGTTTTTATGGATGATTAAGTTTGTATGATTCACCCCCCCCTCTGATCTTGTTGGCTATTAGATCTGTACTTATATTAAGTATCAGAACTATCAATTACATCCGGTCTAGTCTGAGTCAAATAAAGAAGACCTCCAATCATAGACTTGTATCTTGTAGGATTCACCGGTGCTGATTCATCTTTCTTTGTCAATTTCTCACATGTAACCATAGGATTACTAACCAGTTTAGAATTTTCCATACCAAATTTATTCAACAACTCCCTAGCATACTCAGTTTGACATATGAAAATACCTTTATCAGTCTGAGTAACCTGCAAACCTAAGAAAAATTTCATTTCCCCAATCACAGACATCTCAAATTCATTCTCCATATTGTTAGAAAATTCCATGCACAACTTATCTACACCTCCAAAAATGATGTCATCAACAAAGACCTCAATAATCAGTATATCATCATCATTGACTTTATAATATTGATTACTGTCAACATTACCTTTAGTGAAACCAAGTTTTAAAAGATATTTGTCCAACCTTGCATATCAAGCTCTAAGTGCCTGTTTCAATTCATATGAGGCTTTCTTTAACCTATAAACCATGTTTTTATCATCTGAAAGTGAAAAACCATCAGGTTGCTCAATATAAACTTCCTCATCAAGATCCCCATTTAGAAAAGAACACTTAACATTAATTTGATAAACCTTGTAGTTTTTATGTGCAGCATAGGCAAGAAATAATCTTACAACTTTAATCCTAGCTACAGGTGCAAAAGTTTCACCATAATCAATTCCTTCCTTCTGAGAATATCCTTTACAAACTAATTTAGCTTTATTCCTCACAACTTGTCAATCTTCATTTAGTTTATTCCTAAAAATCCATTTAGTTCCAATAACATTCTTATTTTTAGGCCGGGGAACTAAATTCCATGTGTTATTCTTTTCTATCTGATCTAATTATTCTTCCATAGCTTTCATCCAACATTAATCTTTACATTCTTTAGTTACTGATACCGGTTCAACTTGAGAAAATAAACATTCCTCATTAGCTACCAATCTTCTTCTTGTCATCACTCCATTGTTCTTATCCCCAATGATCTGATCTTCTAAATGATTCAACCTTACATACCTAGGAGTCTTGTGACTCTCTATTCCTCTTTCTTGTTCTTTAGTTACTGTTGAATTTTTGATACTACCAGAGTAACTGGTTCAACATTCTGTTGAGGTAAAGTTGTTACTGGTTCAATTATGATCATTTCTATTCCCGGTTCTTACTCAAATTTTTTGATTTGAGTTCTATTCAACTCATCCACCTTGACATTAGCACTCTCCATAATTCTCTGCAATATTTTGTTATAAAATATATATGCTTTGCTTTCATTAGAATAACCAAGAAATTTTCCTTCATCACATCTAGGATCAAATTCACCAATGAAACCATCTCTCTTGATATAACATTTAATACCAAAGATTTTGAAATACTTAACTGTAGGTGTATTGCCAAACCATAATTCATAAGGTGTCTTATCAGTTTGTCCTTTGATATGAACTCTGTTGAATGTATCAACTATTGTTCTCACTGCATCTCTCTAGTAGATATGATGTAGATTAGCTTCCATCATCATGGTTCTAGCAGCACCCAAGATAGTTCTATTCTTTCTTTCCATAACTCCATTTTGCTGAGGTGTCCGAGGAGCAGAAAATTGTCTCCTTATGCCATGCTTCTCACAAAAGTTACTAAACTCACCGGATGTGAATTCTCAACCATGATGTGACCTTAAGCACTTAATCTTCAATCTTGTCTCAGTTTCAACTTTAGCTTTAAATATTTTAAACTTTTCAAATGCCTCAGATTTCTTTCTTAGAAAAGTAACCCACATCATTCTAGAATAATCATCAATGATTAGCATAAAATATCTATCACCTTGAAAACTTTTAATTCTTGCAGGACCACACAAATCAGTATGAATAAGATCAAAAACATCCTTATATTTGTCTTGTATACTCTTAAAAGAGGTTCTGACCTATTTTCCCATTTGACATTCTTTACATACCAAATTATAGGGCTTCACAATCTTAGGTATATCTCTAACTGCTTTAGTTAAACTAATCTTTACCATGCAATCAAAATTCACATGACATAGCCTTTTATGCCAAAGCGAACTCTCATCAGTTTGTGCAATCAAACAAGTCTACTCACTAGAATTCAAATGAAATACATTACCTTTTGTCTGAGTATTGGTTGCAATCTCCAATCTAGATCTATTAATGATTTTTCATTTTCCATCCTTGAATTGTAATTGAAATCCCTTATTCACCAATTGTCCTACACTCAAAATATTATGCCTTAAACCTTCAACCTAATAAACATTATCAGTATTGTGCTTACCATCTAATGATATAGTTCCTCTTCCTTTGATCATGCATGCTTTGTCTTCTCCAAATCTAACCAGACTGCCATCAAATTATTGCAAAGATAGAAACTTCCTTTTATCTCCACTCATATGATGTAAACATCCACTGTCAATTACCCATTCATCCTTATCTTCAATTTTAGTAGCAAGGGCCTTTTATTCAGATACAATCTCTTCCAGTGCCAAATCATCTTCCTTGATAGCCAGGAACACCCATTACTTTTCATTGCTAGAACCACTAGTAGAGTCTTGTGTAGGTTCATCATCAAAATCAGTCACACCTTCCTCATCCGCAAAGTAACATGATTTATCTCTTTTTTTCCTGTACTTATGCTTGTTCTGATATCCAAGGTTAGGCTTAAAATATCTTCTAGCTCTTTCTTCAAATCTTGAATTCCTTTCTGGACATCTAGAAGCAAAATGACCTATCTTATTATATGCAAAACATTTAAAAGGTGATTTTCCTTCATACTTACTTTCTACTGGTCCTTTAGGTACTCTTCTAGCAAATAGGGCTTCAACTTTCTCAAATTCTTCATCTTCTCTCTTCATATTATCTAATTCCTTTTCATACAAAGCTTTCCAATCTTGCTTGCCAGTTGATGATGTAAATGCATGAAAAGAAAGTTCAGACTTCACAACTCCAGAAGGTCCAAATTCTTCAAGCTCAAAAGCAGATAATTTCCCAACCAAGGTATCCCTATTGACAGAAGTATATGCCATTGTTCTCAATTCATTAATTGCAGTAGCCTTCATCTTATAAGTCGATGGTAAAGCTCTCAGAACTTTAGAAAATATTTTATCTTCACTCAGAGATCCACTACAACATTGAATTCCCATGAAAATTTTATTTACCCTTTCCATAAATGCAGTAATCCTTTCATCTTCTTCCATCTTCAAATTTTCATATCTCACCCAGTAACCACCAAGTTTAGCAATCTTAACAGTTTTGGCATTCTGGTGCATTTTGTATAACCAATGAATGATATGGTTGTCATTGTTGGCAACATCATCTCCCAAGTCTTCACAATCTATCAATAGTAAGTAGACCGATATACAGAGGTTAAACAATTAAGCAATGTGTAGACAGGCTAAGCAGTGAGTAGACCGACACACAAGAGGTCAACTGACAAGTAGTGAGTAGACCAGAACAAAAGAGGTCAATAGGCTAAGCAATGAACAGATTGGTATACAAAAGGTAATTAGATAGGTAGATTTTGATCGATAAACCGATAGAGTCTGTAATCGATAGAATTGGTAACGTTTAGTTAACATCTAGTTAAATTGGCAGTCTTCTCCAGTCAATCGACAGACTTATTGGCATGAATGACTATTT
The DNA here is from genome assembly GCF_030272615.1 of Cryptomeria japonica. Taxonomy (NCBI): domain Eukaryota; kingdom Viridiplantae; phylum Streptophyta; class Pinopsida; order Cupressales; family Cupressaceae; genus Cryptomeria; species Cryptomeria japonica. The sequence goes on along the minus strand of NC_081412.1, from coordinate 307,609,708 downwards.
TGATAGAGATTCTTGCAATGATTTCTGGAGAGCGATTTATGGCGTGGTAACAAAATTTTGAATCTGATGTTTTGGAGGGAAAGTTGGTGACATATCGAAAGGGTAATAAATTCACATAACTCATTTTGATGAGGTTGTTGTTCATGTGAAAAGTGAAAATGTGCAAGTGAACACAGGGGAGTAGAACAAAGTGCAGAGCTGAGTGACAGAGGACCGATAGAGTGTAGAGCTGAGGATCAGTACATTGGCAGAGTGCAGAGCTGAAGGTATATTGAGGAAATTGGTGTTGTGTAGAGCAGACACAACCGATGCAGATATAGTATGATTTTTACTGTGATTTGATCAAGCTATTAGTAGCCACTCCAACAAATCATTTTTATGTTGCTTTCTAACCATTGCAACTAAAATCCCTTAATAGGGTGGACTTTAACATGTCCCATTGTAAAAATCTCTTAACCGTGTGTCATCTTAGTTGATGATCCTAAGAACTTTAACAAGGCTACCTTTAATAGGGTAAAGGCACTGATAAGACTTAATCAAATCCCTTAATCAGGTGGCACCTAATAGTGTCTTTGTAATCTCCTAACAGGGATGGCTCCTCACCGGGCGCACTTCAGAAAAGTACAAATTTTGTGAGTTCCCACTCACACCATGGTTTTCTCCCATTTGGGTTTCCACAAGATAAATCTTGGTGTCACTACGTATCTTTTCATGCATGCATATTATTTTGCAGTAATTATTTATATTGATGAATGTTAAGTTAGTGCAAACTTAAAGTAAAAGTTTTAATTGAGTTAAAACCGATATAGTGTTGATTCACCCCTCCCCTCTCAGTACCGATAGTGACTAACAAACAGTAGGGTCACCTTCATTCAGAGTCTCCAACTTGTCCCATATAGATTTTGTTGATGATTTGTCAGTCGATCCCATTATTTGCTGATTAGAAAGTGCACACAAGAGGGCTTCTCTAGCTCTACAATCATTCTCAAGTTCCTTATCCAAGTTTGTCAGAGGAGGATTTCCAAATGCCGGATTAAAAGGGGTAACCCTATTCTTTGTGATCTCCTAAATTTCCTTACCAAGACATCTCAGATGAGTCTCCATTCAAATCTTCCATACTCTATAGTTTGTTCCATGAAGCCTAGGAATTTCTTTCTAAAAGATAGCTGCAGCTAAACTAGATGAACTTGAACTGTTAGTCGCCATAGGATCTTCCTCAAGTGGTTAAGCTTCTGCAGAGAGGACCAGTGCTCTGGTACCAATTGTTAGACAATTCAAATAACCAGAAGACAATTGAGATGGGGGGTGGGTGAATCAATTGTCACCAGATTACCAGAACCTTAAGAAATTAAAACTTTATTACCGGAACACATAAGATCAATACCATAAGACTTAAACCAATTACCAAAATAGTAGATAAACCAATTAAGCACAAGCAACAATTAGAGAATAAATACCATCCACATGATAACAAGATTTGTACATGGAAAACCCGGTAAAGGGAAAAACCACGGTGGGAAGCCTACCCACAGTTAGATAATACTTCTGTAGTAAGTATGTGATTACAAATTGAGGGGCCTGCACTTGTAGGAAGGCCAACAACCTAGAGTACATTGCTAATTACAAAAAGAGTCTCACCGACTACATAAAAATCCAGACTACAATCTGAAAGGAAGAATGACCTGCAATAATAACATCTCCTATGCCTGAGTATAGTTTTGATTAAGCTCAATACCAGAGGTCTTAAACCTCTTGCATAAACCCAACCTGATCACCAATGATCGACCAAATCCTCTACATGAATGATTATTACATTATTCACTTGTACACCATATCCCCATTATCCATCATGATTTACAATGAGATCACACACACACACACACACACACACACACACACACACACACACACACACACACACACACACACACACACACACACACACACACACACACACACACATATATATATATATAAACCCTCGACCATAAACAATAAGGTCGGCCACTAGACAATAAACCAATTACATAATTATAAAACATGTCAGCTTGAGACCAAACAAATATCATCTAACCCATAAGTCATCTCAGAAACACATCGAGAAGACCAAACAACATGCTACATTAAGCCAGTCCATAACCTAGATAGAACCTGACCCAATTTAGGTCCACACATGCTAAAGAAATGATCCCAATCAACCAAGTCTCGAACATGATCATCAACATCCTAAATCTCTACTAGAAGCTACACCAACACCACTTATGCATAACATCAAAAGATCTTAAACAAAGCTCTATCGGTGAAACCCTCACTAAATCAATAAACCAGGCTTACCAGCATATAAGATAGCATCTGATCACCAGATCAATACCAATTGACTGAACATAAATTTGATTAGCATGAATAACAGATCTAAGCTAATTCCATAAGCCAAAGCATACCGGATATACCGAATCAACATGATCTTACCAACGAGAAACCAATCAACCTACCGGGACCAACCAGATACCAGTAAACAACCAAAACAACTAGTGTTGACATCAATGAAAAAACATCAATGCAACACATAATCAATTCCACCAAACTGCCAACAGATTGTGTGTGAATTTTTTGTATCAACGTTTCAGATCACGCTTTGTGATCCATCATTAGGATGAAAATAAAGAGCATGCAGAAGTGAAAAATGTCTAAGAAGTAGAGCATGGATGCCAAAAAGAGGCAGGGAGGAGACAAAAAGATCAAGGAAGGTTGACAAGACCAATAAAAAAGAGGAGAAACTAAAGAATAAAATAAGAAAATAAACTAAAAAATAAAAAAAGTTGTTTGAAAAAATATAATGAAAAACCAAGGAAGAGCCAAGGGACAATCCAAAACAAAATTAAAAAAATAAAATAATATATATATATATATATATATATATATATATATATATATATATATATATATATATATATATATATATATAGTCTCTTCGATGGTTTTGTTTTATGTTTAGTTGTAGTTATATATATATACCACTAAAATTAAAACAAAAAATAACAAAGAGAATGTGTGTGTGTGTGTGTGTGCGCGCTCTCTTAGTTGGTTTTGTTTTATGTTTATTTGATGTTGTTATATGTATGCATGTATACATATAAGAAACACAACTTAAAATAAAACAAACTAACTAAGAGAATATATATATAAATATATAACACCAACAACAACAAAATCTAAAATAAAACAAAAAAAAGAGAAAAGTAAACAACAACAAGCAAGAAATAAAAATATAAATGTGTGAGAGAGAGAATAAGTAAAGATGCAAGCTTATTCATATGTAAAAGTATATATATGTATGAATATGTATATATATGCAAAGTAATATATGTATGTATATATGTATATATACATATATAGACATATATATACATAATATATATATGTATATGTATATATACATATATAGACATATATATACATAATATATATATGTATATGTATGTATGTATGTATGTATGTATGTATGTATATATGTATGTATATATATATGTATATGTATATGTATATGTATATATGTATGTATATACATGCATATATATATTATGTACATTATATGTATATGTATGTATGTATGTTTGTATATATATATATATGTTGGACATTGCTACTGCTAGGATATGTTATTTTCATTGATGTCAACATATTCCTGCTCCAATGCTTGCAAATTGGTTTATTGGGATCATGGTTTGGTGTATGGAGTATTTGTAGTATCATTACATTTTTCTGTATAGGTTCAGTGATTCAGAAAGCCTAATTGATCATATCATATGATTTGGTTTTGCAGTTTGTTTTTCTGATCAATGCTTTGTAGAGTTTAGTATTTCCTCTGGTATATTCCGGTGTGATCAGATCTTGAGCTAAGATTTTGGGAGATTGTTCAGGATGGTCTTTTGCATCTTGATTTCATATGGTTCGTAATTTGGTACTCTGAAAGTTATTTTTCTTCATGATAGTTTTTGTTTGAGTACTCTTGAGTTTCAGATGTTGATCGATGAAGATTTGATAAGTGGTGTTGGTGAAATTGTTACTATTGATTCTAGCATACTTTTTGATGTTTCCTAATTGTGTCCTATTTGTCTTGATGATCCAAATTGATTGTTGTGCGAGTTCTTGGTGATTTTGCTGATCTGGTGATGTTCTTCATGTTATGAGGTTGATATTGGCATGATTACCGATGGTGATGAGCGTTTCAAAATTTTGTGTAGGACCATGTTATGTTATGTATATCATTATATTGGTTCGATGGTTGATCTTTGTATCATGATATGTAATTTTGTAATTGTGAGTTGAGGGTTTAGCCGACTTTGTTGTCAAGGTTGATGATTTGTATAAATAGGTGGTATAGTCATGTAATTTAGGTGTTGAGGTTGTGTCTGCATTATGAGAGAGTGGTGTATGTGCGAACAAAGGGACTCATCTTTTAGTTTGGTGTATTGAGAAGAGATTGTTGTTGTAGAGCATACAATTATGCTTAACCAAAACTATCATCAAACATTTGCAGATGCTATTATTGCACTTCATATCTTCCAGATTGTAGTCCAAATCTTGTTGTAATTTAGTGAGATTTATTTGAGGGTTGTAGCCTTCTGGGTTATTGTATCTTGAGCTGTAAGCTCTAGGAAGTGTGCCTGAATGCTGGTGCATTCCCCATTGTAATTATTTTCACATACTACTATAGAGTATCATCTTATTGTGGGTAGGTTCCCATCGTGGTTTTTCCCTCTACCGAGTTTTCCACGTCAAAATCTTGGTGTAGTTGTTAGGATAACCGGTGGAAAACTAAGAGGGGGGGGCTTGATTCAGTTGTCAACATATTATAAAACTTTAAGATCACAAAACCTTCTACTAGAATGTATAAACCAAATACTGGAATAGAAAATATAACAATTAAGCATAAACATAAATTACAGAATAATAAACCAACCATCCATAACACATAACACCAAGATTTGTACGTGGAAAAACCGATAAAGGGAAAAACCATGGTGGGAAGCCTACCCACAGTCAGATAATACTTCTGTAGCAAGAAGTTGATTACAATAAGAGGGGTCTGCACATGTAGGAAGGCACATTGCTTAGAGAACATTGGTCATCAGAAAAGGAGCCTCACTAACTACAAAGAAATCCATACTACAATTCAGAAAGATGAGAGAACTGCAAGAATAACATTTCCTATGCCTGAGTACATTTCCAGTTAAGCTCAATACTAGAGGTCTTAAACCTCTTTCACAAACCCAATTAGATCACCTATGATCAACCAAAACCTTTGCATATGATTACAACATTATTTGCACATAGATAATCCTATATCCCATAAACCCATGATCTACAAAGAGATCTTACATCATATTTATACCAACTCGGGACCTAAACAATTAGGTTGGCCACCTAAAGGATAATACAATAGATCTGTTACATAATCCCACAAACTAATGATAAACCAAGTCAACCTAAGACCAAAACAACATAATCCAAACAATAAATCCAACCAGTGACACATCGGGAGCATCAACCAACATGTTACACAAACCGGTCCATAACCTAGCAGAATAAGACCATACCTATAATAGGTCACCATAAGCCAAATGAAACACCACCGATCAACTAGAACATGAACTTGATAACCATCAACATCTTGATAACCTTCTAGAAGCTGAACCAACACCACTTAATGGATTCATCAAAAGATCTTCATCAAAGCGCTGCTGGTAAAACCCTTACCGGTGACCAAAAGGCTTACTAGAACAAATGATAGCATCCGGATCATCAAATCCTGAACCAACTAAATGTGATACACATCAGGAACACATGAATAACCAATCCAAGCCAATACCACAAGCCATACCAAATTAGAGAATACCAGAGATGGTCTCCAGATTAATTATCATAATCCAACCACTCTACGGGAAGCCGATAGACAACAAAACAATTGGTGTTGATATCAATGAAAAAACATCAATGTAACACATAATCAATTCCTCCAAATTGCCAATAGTTGTATGTTGTGCTATCAATTTGATTATCTTTGTTGTTGCTGCAATTTATGAGGTTTGTATTTGTGATTGAGTTTGTAGATCTGATGAAAACTAATACACGCCCCTCTCAGTTTTCCTTCATTGTTGTTACCAACAATTAGTATCAGAGCTAGATCCTCTAGAAAAAATTTAACCACTTGAGGAGAGACAATATGGCAACTGGAGGTGTTATCTTTAAGAAGGAGAGTCCAAGATTTGATGGAAGTAACTATGCTATATGGAAGAACTAGATGGAGGTGCACTTGAGATGTCTTGGAGAAGATTACTGGAAGATTACAAAGAATGCCTATTCTGTTCCTTTGAATGGAGTAGTTACTGCTGATGAGATCAAGGAAGTTGAGCATAAAATTAGAGATAAGGAAGTATTGTTGAGTACCTTGACTGATTCAGAGATGACTAATGTAATGTGACTTCAAATTGCACATGAGATTTGGGAGAAGCTTGAGACCTTGTATGAAGAAGATAAACAAGTCAAAGTTGCTAAGTTGTAGAGTTTGAAAGGGAAGTATGAGATGCTGAAAATGGGAGAAGATGATAATATAAATACCTTTATGGCTAAGGTGAATGACCTTGTCCTAGGTATCAAATGTGTCGATAGAACCCTTGAAGAATATGAAATTGTTGCTAAGGTGTTGAGATCATTGCCTCCTATTTACAAACATAAGGTAGCTACTATTGATGAAATACAAAGTGTGACAACTGTGATAAGAGATATGTTGGTTGGAAAGATTGTTGCATTTAAACTGAGAAAATTTGGTGAATCACATGGAAAGTCTGACACATCATTTAGAGTATCTGTGTCTGGAAAGAAGTATGATCCCGATGAATGCAAAATATCTAGATATGAAAGAGAGAGAAGAGAGATGAAAGAGAAATAAAGAGAATTGGATGAGCTTGAAGCATTGATTGCCCGAAGATTGCCTAAGGGAGTTGGTAAGTATGATGGAAAATTGCCTCTGAAATGTTTCTCTTATAATAAGATAAGACATTTTGCTTCTAGATGCCTAAAGAGAATGGATAAATATGATAGACATGATAAATTTGATAAGCATGATAGGAATGATAGATAGGAGAAGCATGAAAAGTATGATAAGCCTTACAAGCCCAACCAGAAGTATAAGCATCAAAAGAACTGTTACTATACTGTTGATGAAGGTGTTATAGATGATGAATCAAAAGGAGATGTAGTTGTTTTTATTGATATCAAAGAAGATGGATCGATACCTATTGATTCCACAAGCTGCACTATTGAGGAGAAAGCTTTAGCTGCTAACGTTGAAGAGAAAGATGAATGGGTGATTGACAGCGGCTGTTCACATCATATGACTAGTGATAAAAGCAAATTTGTGAGTATGAAAAGATATGATGGTGGAATAATAAGATTTGGAGATGACAAAGCCTGTGTGATCCGTGGTAGAGGTTCTATTTCCTTTGATGGTAAGCATAACACTGATGATGTCTTGTATGTTGAAGGTTTGAAGCATAATCTTTTAAGTGTTGGATAGATGGTAGACAAAGGTTATGATTTACAATTCAAGAATGGAAAATGCAAGATCCTAAATGCCTTTGGTATAGAGATTGCATTTGGAACTAAGACTGAAGGTAATATCTTTCATTTGAATTCTATTAAGAAAAGTTGCTTGATTGCTTAGATTGATGAAAGTTGGTTGTGGCATAGGAGAATGTGTCATGTTAATTTTGATTCAATGATTAAGATCAGTTCTACACAAGCTATTAGAGATTTGCCTAAAATTGTTAAGTCTGCTAATCTGATATGTTAGGAATGTCAAATGGGTAAGAAAACAAGAATTTATTTTTAGAGAAAGTAGTATACATTTGATGGATTGCTAGATTTTGTGCATACTGAGCTATGTGGACCTACAAACATTAGAAGTGTGCACGGTGACATATATTTTATGTTATTGATTGATGATTATTCCAAGATGATGTGGGTTGTCTTTTTGAAGGAAAAATCAGAAGCATTAGATAAATTCAAGATATTCAAAGAAAAGGTTGAGACTGAGATAGGACTGAAGGTGAAATGTCTGAGATTCGACAAAGGAGGAGAATTTTGTTTTGGTGATTTTGATTCATTCTATGAGAAGCATGGGATTATAAGATAATTATCTGCTCCTAGAACCCCACAACATAATGGAGTTGTTGAAAGAAAGAACATAACTATTTTGGATGCTACAAGGACTATGCTGATTGAAGAGAATGTTCGGAAAATCTATTGGAGAGAAGTTGTTAGCACTGTTGTTTACACATTCAAATGAGTTCTTATAAAAGGTGATACCGGTAAGACTCCTTATGAGCTATGGTTTGGTAATGTTCCTACTGTGAGATATTTCAGAATCTTTGGAAGAAAGTGTTAAATCAAGAGAGATGTGGATATAGGAAAGTTTTATGCAAGAAGTGATGAAGGAATTTTCTTGGGATATTCAACAAAGAGCAAAGCCTACTGGTGCTACAATAAGAGACTGGGAAAGATAGTGGAAAGTGCAAATGTGAAAGTTGTTGATAACTTTGGAAAATAAATCAAAGCATGCAGATATGATGATGGTCAGCATGTTGTTCTAACACCTATTTAGACTAAGGAATTGAAGCAGCATGATCTGGTAGAGACTGTTAATCCGGATATTGTTGTTTCCGATGAAGAGGTGCAGGAACTTGAAAATCAGAATAACTAGAAGACTCTGAGGTATGTAAGATTGAATTTTTTTGAAAATAAGATCATTGGAGATAAAAATAAAGGTGTGATGACTAGAAGAAGGCTCGATGCTGAAGATGTATGTTTGATTTCTAAAATTGAACCTAAAGATGCCATTGAAGCTTGCAAAGATGAAAATTGGATAAGGACTATGGAAGAAGAATTGAATCAGATTGAAAGGAACAACACATGTGAACTTGTGCCTAGACCTAAAGATAAGAATGTGATTGGTACTAAATGGGTTTTTAGGAACAAATTGAATGAAGTTGATGAAGTTGTCATAAATAAAGAAAGATTGGTATGCAAAGGATATTCACAGAAAGAAGGGATTGATTATGATGAGACTTTTGCTCTGGTAGCTAGAGTTGAAGTTGTTAGACTATTACTTGCATATGCTACCTATAAAGATTTCAACGTATATCAGATGGATGTCAAGTTAGCCTTTCTGAATGGTGATCTTGAGGAAGAAGTCTACATTGAGAAACCTAATGCATTTTCATTATCAGATGATGGAGACATGGTATGCAAACTGAAGAAAGCTCTTTATGGATTGAAACAAGCCCCTAGAGCCCGGTATGCTAGATTGGATAAGTATTTGTTGAAGTTAGGATTTAATAAAGGTATTGTTGATAGTAATATGTATTTTAAAATTGAGAATGATAACATCTTAATTGTTCAAGTCTTTGTTGATGATATTATCTTTGGAGGAGATGATAACTTGAGCATGAAGTTTGTTGGTGATATTCAGAAAGAATTTGAGATGTCTATGATAGGAGAGATGATTTTTTTCTTAGGTTTACAGATTTCACAGACTGGAAAAGGTATTTTTATATGTCAAACTAAATATGTGAAGGAATTGTTGAAGAAGTTTGGGTTAGATGATTCCAAACTGGTTGGAACTCCTATGATGACTGTTTGCAAATTGTTTAAAAATGATGAATCTCCGAAAGCTAATAAGTCTTTATATAGATCTATGGTTGGTGTACTTATATATTTGACTCAGATTAGACTTGACATTATGCATGTTGTGTGCATGGCAACTAGATATCAAGCTGATCCAAAAGAGAGTCATCTCACTGTTGTAAAGAGGATATTTTGATACTTGAAAGGGAATGTGGATTGTGGTTTGTGGTATCCGAGAAATGATGATTTCATGTTATGTGCTTATGCTAATATTGATTGGTTTGGTGATATTGATTATCAGAAGATTACCTTCGGTGGTGCATTCTTCTTAGGTAAGAAATTAGTTTCATGGGCTAGCAAGAAACAAGATTCAGTGTCCTTAACTACTGCTGAAGGTGAGTACATTGTTGCTGCTAGTAACTGCACTCAGGTAGTTTGGATGAAGAAAATGTTGAAGGATATCAGAGTTATCTATGATGAGCCCACTGTCATATATTGTTATAATTCTAGTTCTATTAACGTGTCAAAGAATCTGGTGCAACACTCAAAGACTAAAAATGTATCAATCAAATATCATTTCTTGAGAGAAAAAGTCAGTGAAGAGGAAGTAAAGCTGGAGTATGTGTCTACAAAGGAACATATTGATGATATTTTTACTAAGCCTTTACCTACAAATACATTTGTCTATTTGAGAGACAAGTTAGGGGTATCCACCCCTCTTGATGAGAACTAGATGCATTGAGTTGTATCAATTTGGTGGACTTCATAGTCTTATCTCTTTATTCGGATTGATGAGTTGGTGTTTCTCCTCTAGTGGAGTAGTCTATTGTGTGTTTATGGTAGAGAGAATCATGATTTTCTTATCTAAGTGGGAGAGTTTGGTTTTCTATTTTGAGAATCTTTGGCATTGCTGTCAAAGAGGGAGAGAAGCATGTGAAAAAATGTTTTATCTACTTGATCTTAGGGGGAGTTTGTTGGAGATGTTTTCTTTCTTTTCATTGATTGTTTTTCACATTCATATGCTGTCATCGATGCCAAAGGAGGAGATTGTTGGACATTGTTGCTGCTAGGATATGTTGTTGTCTTTGATGCCAACATATCCTGCTCCGGTGCTTGCAAATTGGTTTATTGGGATCAAGGTTTAGTGTATGTTTTATTTCTATTATCATTACATCTTTCTTTATTGGTTTCAATGATCCAGAAAGCCTAATTGATCATATCATATGATCCAGTTTTGCAGTTTGTTTTTTTGATCAGTGCTTTGCAAAGTTCAGTATTTCCTCTGGTATATTTTGGTGTGATCAAATCTTAAGCTAAGATTTTGGGAATTTATTTGGGCTGGTCTTGTGTATCTTCATTTTAGATGGTTCATAATTTGGTACTCCGCAAGTTATCTTTCTTCATGACAGTTGTTGCTATTTGAGTACTCTTGAGTTTCAGATGTTGATAGATGAAGATTTGATAAGTGGTGTTGGTGCAGATGTTACTATTGATTCTAACATACTTGCAAGTGTTTCCTAATTGTGTCCTATTTGTCTTTATCATTTGTATTGATCATTGTGCGAGTTCTTGGTGATTTTGTTGATCCGGTGATGTTCTTCGTGTTATACAATTTTCTTGATGGTGTAGCGTGTTGCTGTTAATCTTGGTGTGATTATCAGTGTGATGAGCATTTGGAAATTTGGTTTAGGACCATGTTATTCCATTTATATCATTATATTATTCTGGTGGTCGATCTTTATATCGTGAGATGTAATTTTGAGTTGAGGGTTTAGCCAACCTTGTTGTCAAGGTTGATGATTTGTATAAATAGGTGGTATAGTCATGTAATATATGTGTTGAAGTTGTGTTAGCATCATCAAAAAGTGGTGTATGTGCAAACAAAGGGATTCATCTTTCAGTGTGGTGCATTGAGTAGAGATTGGTGTTGTAGAGAAGACAAATATGCTTAACTGGAACTATCATCAGGCATTTGCAGATGCTATTGTTGAAGTTCATTTCTTCCGGATAGTAGTCTGAATCTTGCGGTAAGTCAATGAGACTTCCCTAAGGGTTGTAGCCTGGTGCAGGAGCACCTAAGACTTAGGCTTATAGATTTTTCTAATTTTGGCTTGTACTGACCTTAGCCAAGTCAGGTATTGAATAAGGAATCCAGGAGGTGTTGGCATTACAATAGAAAGGAGATTGTTGGCATTTCAATAAGGATATTGAGAAGGTTGTTTGAGATTATTGATATAACTAAAAAAGGATGATTACTGTCTTAATAATATTATTTTGTCATTGATGTCAAGAAATTGATTTTCTGATTCAGTACGATGTTGCCATATCTTGAGAGGTATGTTTTGATGAGTATTAAGAGGTCGATAAGTGACACAGAAAGAATGTGATAATGAAGGGGAGAAATAAGTTATTCAATAGGCAACTATTACCAAGCTAGACAATGATGAGATCATATTGTTTTGATTGTTTTGATATCCTACATATGTTGTTGATTATAAGTTTAATACTGTATAATGTCATCGAGCAAAGAACCTAGTCCGTAAACCCTAAGGTACCTAGTCGGTAAACCCTAAGGTTATCGATATCGGCTAAAGAAGGCAAAATATCTACCGAGTGAAGTTCAGTATTTACTGAGTAACAACTGAGTAATAACATAATGCATTGGATGGGTAAATACATTATTAAATGTAGAATACCAATGAGCTGGAGATGATCAGATTATTGGTATGTCACGCAAGAAGTTTGTTGAGGATCTACGCCAATGGAAAACCAAGAGGAAGATCTACAACACAGATTGAACCACAATAACCTAGCACAAGTTCCAAGGCGAGGTAAAACATTTTCAGATCGAAGGATACATTGAACCTAGTCACGTTTTAAGATCTGATGGCTAAGATTGATCATGGGAAATATGATCAAGGAGATTAAGCGGTTAGGTATTATTTATAAATAAGGAATTGTTGATGAACAATGTATGTGGGCAAATGTATGCACAATGATGCTACAATAATGTTTACTAAGCATAGAAGCTTGAAGATCTGATTGAAGAACAGATTGAGAAGCCCAACAAGCCCAACAAGGGAAAAGATAAGTCTTTTGACAAGATTGTTTTGAGCATATAGAATCTGCTTTAGCATTTCAGATGTGAAGTTGCAAATATATTTTATTACTATTATTTATTTTGTAAGTGACAGGAAATCTCTTAACTGAGTGGACTTAATAGTCTTATTTGTAAACCCTCTAGCAAGGTAACATTCTAAATGCTATGTCTGATATTTGAATTTGAACCGAGGATAGTAAAAGAGGCATTTAGTAATGAAGATTGGATAAATGCTATGACAGAAGAAATTGAACAAATCAAGAAGAATGAAACATGGACACTGGTCCCAAGACCGAAGGACAAAAATGTAATCGAAACAAAGTGGATTTTCAGAAACAAGCTAAATGAAAAAGGTGAGGTCATTCGGAATAAAGCAAGACTAGTTTGCAAAGGTTATGCTCAAGAAGAAGGAATAGATTATGGTGAGACTTTTGCACCTGTAGCTAGACTTGAGGGAGTGAGAACATTGTTGGCATATGCTGCTTACAAAAATTTCAAGGTATATCAAATGGATGTTAAATCTGCATTTTTTAATGGTATACTAGAAGAAGAAGTTTATATTGAACAGCCTGAAGGATTTATTGAAGACAAGAATAAAAATCAGGTATGTAAGCTAAACAAAGCTTTATATTGTTTAAAGCAAGCATCTAGAGCATGGTATGAAAGACTGCACTCTCATTTGATCAAGATTGGATTTATAAGGACAAGTGAAAACAACATGATGTATATGAAGAATGATGAAAACAATGGTATACTACTTTCAACCATATTTGTTGATGATATTATTTTTTGTGGTAATGACTCCTTATGCAAGAACTTTGGAAATGAAATGTGCAAAGAATTTGAGATGTCATTTATCAGTCAAATAAACTATTTTATAGGTTTACAAATACTGCAAATGAAAGATGAGATTTTCATTACTCAATCCAAGAACATAAAGGAAATCTTGAAGAAATTTGGAATAGAGGATTCTAAACCTGTAAGTACTCCTATGACTACCAATTGTAAACTATCAAAGAGTGATGAATCTGCATCTGTTGATGAGACACTTTATCGATCTATGATTGGAAAGCTGCAATATGTTGTTCACAGCAGGCCGGATATAGCACATGTATAAGGTATACTTGCAAGATTTTCTGTAGATCCCAAAGAAACCCATATGACAACAATCAAGAGAATTTTCAGATACCTGAGAGGCACTGAAGATTATGGCTTACTATATGAAAAGAGGAATGATTTTGATTTAAAAGTTTATACTGATGCTGATTGGGTAGGAAACATTGATGACAGAAAAAGCACAAGTGGTGGAGCTTTCTTTTTGGGAGAAAGACTAGTAAGTTGGGTTAGCAAGAAACAAGGATGCATTTCACAGTCAACAGCTGAAGCTGAATATGTCACTGCAACATTGAATTGTACCAATATAGCATGGATCAAACAACTATTGGAAGGTATGAATGAGAAAGTTACCGAGTCAGTCACTATATTCTGTAATAATACTAGTGCCATCAACATTTCAAAGAATCCGGTAATGCACTCTAGGACAAAGCATATGTCTATCAAGTATCATTATCTCAGAGAAGAAGTTCAAGAGAAGAAAGTTGTGCTGGTATATATTAGTTCAAAGGAACAAATAGCAGATATTTTCACAAAGCCATTGCCAAGGGACACTTTTGAGTATCCTAGAAGTCAGTTAGGGGTCCTACCCCTATCTTCTACTCACTGATAGAGTTCGGTGAAAGCATCAATTCGATGACTCTTTAGAATATTATTTGTGGATTGATGCTGATTTATGCACTTTAGGAGGTTTTCTAAAGTTGTACAAGGAAAAGTGGTTGAAGACAAAGATGCTCTGACCGTGAATGAAACTGCAAGGAAATTACTTCACAAAGGAAGAAATCATGAATTAGTTTTTTCTTTTTGGCACTGTTGTCAAAGGGGGAGAAGACTAATTTGTAAAGAACTAATAGAAGAAGCTGGGAGAAGACTGCAGGAGAAGGTTTAAACAGCTCAAGGATAATAGGAGAAGTCTAAACAATAATCTGAATCCGAATCATTTGGTATTGCCATCAATGCCAAAGGGGGAGATTGTTGGCATTAAAATAGAAAGGAGATTGCTGGCATTTCAATAAGGATATTGAGAAGGTTGTTTGAGATTATTGATATAACTGAAGAAGGATGATTACTATCTTAATAATATTATTTTGTCATTGATGTCAAGAAATTGATTTTTTTATTCAGTATGATGTTGCCATATCTTGAGAAGTATGTTTTGATGAGTATTAAGAGGTCGGTAAGTGACATAGAAAGAATGTGATAATGAAGGGGAGAAATAAGTTATTCAATGGGCAACTATTACCAAGTTAGACAATGATGAGATCATGTTGTTTTGATTGTTTTGATATCCTACATATGTTGTTGATTATAAGTTTAATACTGTACTATGTCACTGAGCAAAGAACCTAGTCGGTAAACCCTAAGGTTATCGATATCGATTAAAGAAGGCAGAATGTCTACTGAGTGAAGTTCAGTATTTACCGAGTAACAACCGAGTAATAACATAATGCATTGGATGGGTAAATAAATTATTAAATGTAGAATACCAATGAGCTGGAGATGATTAGATGATTGGTATGTCGCACAAGAAGTTTGTTGAGGATCTACGCCAATGGAAAATCAAGAGGAAGATCTACAACACAGATTGAACCGCAATAACCTAGCACAAGTTCCAAGGAAGGAATGCAAGTTCCAAGGTGAGTTAAAACATTTTCAGATCGAAGGATACATTGAACCTAGTCACATTTTAAGATCTGATGGCTAAGATTGATCATGGGAAATGTGATCAAGGAGATTAAGCAGTTAGGTATTGTTTATAAATAAGGAATTGTTGATGAACAATGTATGCGGGCAAATGTATGCACAATGATGCTACAGTAATGTTTATCAAGCACAGAAGCTTGAAGATCTGATTGAAGAACAGATTGAGAAGCCCAACAAGCCCAACAAGGGACAAGATAAGTCTTATGACAAGATTGTTTTGAGCATATAGAATCTGATTTAGCATTTCAGATGTGAAGTTGCAGATATATTTTATTACTATTATTTATTTTGTAAGTGACAGGAAATCTCTTAACCGAGTGGACTTAACAGTCTTATTTGTAAACCCTCTAGCAAGATAACATTCTAAATGAGTGTTTGAAATCCTTTGACAAGGTCATTTCTAACAAAGTGCAAGACTCTAACAAGTTTGAGGGAAATCCCTTAACCAGGTCACATCTAGCAATGTGTTTGTAATCTTTAACAGGATTAGCTTTTAACCGAGCATACTCTAGAAGGGTATATTTCTTAGTGGGTCCGAAATCCCATAGTGATTTTTTCCCTATTTGTGTTTCCACATTAAATCTGGTGTTAAATGTGTTATGATGTTTTAAGTGTATCTATTTATGAGTATTGAATGATTTACAGTCATTCAGTAAAGGCTACCAAGGTTGAATCTGTTGAATATATTAAAGATTAAGTTTTTATGATTCACCCCCCCCTCCAATCTTAACTAATAGGAGGGTCCAAGAGTGAGTGTGATGAGTGAAATGTAGGCCTAGATTGAGTTAGTTCTTCTTAGGTTTGCATTTTGTGCATAAGTAGTGGTTTGAGTAGGTAATTGACCTTCTTGATGGTCAAAAGTGTCAAAACTTGGTATAAGAATTAGGGAGGGTTAAAATAGTCTTAGGAATTCTTGAAAAGTCATGAGTAATGACTTATAATAGGTTTCATAGATTAGGAAAGCAAAAAGTGCAAAAAGTTGTCATGACAACTTTTGAAAGTTGTCATGACAATTTTTGTCCTAAATTGCTTAGTGATGGAGTTAGGGATATCCCAATGCCATAGAATTCCTCCACACATGGGGAAGACTATAAAACCTTCTCTTTCATGGTTACCAAGGTTGGAGTGTTGTTTTGGTAAGTTCAACAACTTGAAACTACTCATTTTCGGACTGTTTGACATTATTTTGGCTTATTTTGCTCATATTGTGTATACAAATGGATTGAATCCATTGATCTAGTAATGGATTGAGTTTCTTTGGTGTATTTTAGAGTCTTTTAATAAATTTCAAGCTTTCTAGGTAGGGTGTGTTGGTGTTTTCTTGGTTTGGTTTGCAAACAACTAGTTTTGGCTTGTAAATAGCTCTTTTGTGTAAAACGGTTGCCCCATGAATTCCCTCCGTGCTACCATCACGAACTATTGGGACATGGAAGGCAACCAATTGTACAATGTACATATGTAGGGACAAGTGCTGGAGATGGAGTTTGATATGACTATCACCTTGTTCTAGGCGAGTCCAAGAGCAACCCGGCTAGAGGAGACATGGTGAATTTGGAGTGTAAAGTGCAGGGGTGGATGCAAGACCACAAAATAACCTTTTGGAGGGGTCTATAGAGTTCATATAGAGTTTCCTATGCAAGGGGAATCCTTGACAAGACCATTTGATACCCATACACAAACTTGACCAGTCACTACCGGTTAGAAGGCCTAGAAACCCTTCAAAACCCTCATTTTTGGGTTAGGGCATTGTACGGTGGGTTGAGAAACCAAAACCACCTAAATCACTTGGGGTGAATTGGTAGGGTTCCTAGTTAAACACTTGAAGCAAACACCTTGAAATTGAAAAGAAGCAATCCCTAGAAGAGATTGAGAAGGACTTGGAGGTCTTAGAGCATAGCTAGGCTTGGAGAGTTGGTGGAATTGAGCAACACCAACTAGTTGAAGTGTGAGCAAGCTAGGTGAACCCAATCATAGCCTTCCAGGTTATTGTATCTTGAGCTATAATCTCTAGGCAGTGTGCTTGAAGCATTCCCATTGTGATTATTTTGACACACTACTACAAAGTATCATCTTATTGTGGGTAGGTTCCCACCATGGTTTTTCCTTAACCAGGTTTTCCATGTCAAAATCTTGGTGTTGTGTGTTGTGCTATCAATTTGTTTATGTTTGTTGCTGTTGCAATTTATGAGATTTGTATTTGTGGTTGAGTTTGTAGATCTGGTGAAAACTGATTCATCCCCCCTCTCAGTTTTCCTTCATTGTTGTTGCCAAAAATACATATACATATACATGTGTGTGTGTGACACACACACACACACACATATATGTATTTATGTATGGATGTATGTATGTATATATATAGATGTATAGATGTATATATATGTGTATATATATGTATATATATACATATACACATGTGTATATGTATATACATATACATATATATACATATACACATGTGTATATGTACATATGTACATATATACATATATAGATGTATATATATATATCTACATATCTACATGTATATGTATGTACATATATAGATTTATATGTATGTATATATATATATATATATATATATATATATTTCTTTGCATACATACATATTCATACATATATATATATATACTTTTACATATGCATAAGCTTGCATCTTTACTTATTCTCTCTCTCACATATTTATATTTTTATTGCTTGCTTGCTTGTTGTTTTCTTTTCTCTTATTTGTTTTGTTGTTTAAGGAAAATTTTCTCGTACGTGTATAAGTATGAGAATATGAGTACAAGGAAAAGATCATGAGAATATTCCTTTAGGGTTAGGGTTATTCTTTGTTAGCTGACTTTGTATGTTGCCCTAAAATTGTATGTTATAAGCGGCTAGAATGCATAAGGCATTGTAATGGTGTTGTACTGATTTACTGCATAATAAAAAAAGATTGGACGACTGTGTTCTGTGGATGTAGCACATCTTGGGTGAAGCACGTTAAATTTTTGTGTTATTTTGTGTTGTGTTTTTATTCATCTTTTGCGTATTCAAATCTGCATATAATTGTTAATTTTTATTTGCTCCAAATTTGCCTAAAACCTAACAAGAAGTAACAAAGTGTTCACCATGCTAGTTGGCTGAATATGTTGATGTTCTGTATTGATGAGAGAGAGAAAGTTAATGTGCACCAACTAGAGAAATTATGTGGATGTTCACTGGGGCCAATAGAGTGTGTGTTGGGTAACACATAGTGTTTGTGTTTTCAACTGATTCCCTAAGGATTCCCATGAAATAACCAAATTCAATCAACAAATCCTTAGATTAGTGGTCAATGAACGAGATTTTAATCAAAAGGCTGAAAGATCTTCTTATCTTTAGGCTCTGTAGGACCTAGGTGAGTGTACCATTGTAGTTTTAAAAGATATAATGCAAATATTGACAAATATTTCAATAATGTAGATGACTTTCTATGAAAATCAACTTGAATTTTTATATTTAACCTTGAATTAGCTACATCCATGGCTATTTGACACTACATTTCATAATTGTGAGTGTAAAAATAATGTCAATCATTAATAACAAACACAGATGAAACAATATGAAAAATAGGAAGCAAATGAAAACTAAAACAAATGCAAACTCCTAGCCTCCTTTGAGGTGTTCCATCCTCCTCTAATCTTGAGGACCTTGAAGGTTGATAGGTGGCTCTTAGCAGCAAGCAATGACCCTCAAAGTGACAACTCAAGGTGTGAGTAGCTACATGTTTCTAAGATGATGCAAGATTATGATGAAATGATCTCAAGTTAAGCTATGTTAATTATGCTAAATGCTCAAAGTAAGCTAGATTATCATGATTAGGATGCTCAAATTATGCTAAGTATGCTAATATGATATAATTACTAAACATGCTAAATGTTAAAAAGATGCTAATTTACTATAGTAACAATGCAATTAAGCTAGAATGCAAGGGATGTTTGATGCTCAAAATAGGAGGTATTTATAAGATTTCCTAGGCCAAGGCTGAGGTGGTAGGAATCAACAGTTAGGATTCAATTTGGAGATATCAAAGGCTAGGATTGAGGAAGTTGGAGAAGAGGTTGGAGGGAGGGACACATGTCATCTCTGTGGTGACAAGTGGCAAGAATCTTCAACCAATTTCTCATGAGAGGGAAAGTGTCAAAGAGGGGAAGACATATGGCCAAAGTGCCATGTATCCTCAAAGGGGTGTGTACACTCCAAATGGGTTAGAAAGAGGTTAGAATCTGCAAGTTAGGAAGGGATAGGTGATAGTTCTGATACTTAATATAAGTACAGATCCAATAGTCAACAAGATGAGAGTGGGGGGGGTGAATCATACAAACTTAATCTTCCATAAAAACATCAGATTCAACCTCGATAACATATACTTTAGTAATATAACCAAAACTGCTAAACATGCAAACTCAAAAGCATATAAACATCATAAACCTCATAACACCAGATTTAACGTGGAAACCCAAATAGGGAAAAACCACTGTGGGATTTCGGACCCAGTAAGAAATATACTCTTCTACAGTATGCTCGGTTAAAAGTAAATCCTGTTAAAGATTACAAACACATTGCTAGATGTGACCCGGTTAAGGGATTTCCCTCAGAGCTGTTAGGATCTTCACCTTGTTAGAAGTGACCTTGTTAAAGGATTTCAAACACTCAATCATAATGTCACCTTGCTAGAGGGTTTTACAAATAAGACTGTTAAGTCCACTAAGTTAAGAGATTTTCTATTACTTTCACAAAATAACAGTAATAAAAATCTATCTGCAACTTTACATCTAAAATGCTAAAGCAAATTCTTATTTGTTCATTACAATCTAGACATAGAACTAATCTTGTCCATCTACTGGGCTTCTATACTCTGTTATTCAAACAGGTCTTCAAGCTTCTGTGCTCAGTAATCACTATGTAGCATCCCTGTGCATACATTTTCCCGCATACATTGTTTATCAACAGTTCCCTATTTATAAACAATTAGCTAACCACTTAATCTCCTTGATCACATTTCCCATGATCAATCATAGCCATCAGATCTTCAAACTTTGACTAGGTTCAATGCATCTTTCGATCTGAAAACATTTTACCCTGCCTTGGAACTTGCATATATTTCTTGGAACTTATGCTAGGGTATTGCAGTTCAATCTAAACTGTAGATCTTCATGCTGATCTTCCATTGCCATAGATTCTTAACAAACTTTATTTACAGCATACCAATCATTTAATCAGTTCCAGCTCATCAACTTCCTTCATTAAATAACGCATGTAACCATTTAATGCATTCTGTTACAGCTCGGTTACAACTCGGTTACAACTTGATAAATACTAAACTTCACTCGGTAGACATTCTGCCTTCATTAACCGATAGCGATAACCTTAGAGTTTACCGACTAGGTTCCTTAAGGTTTACTGACTAGGTTCTTTGCTTGGTAACATAGTATAGTATTAACCTTACAATTTATAACATATGTATGATGTCAAAAAAATCTAAACATCATGATCTCATCATTGTCTGACTCGGTAATAGTTGCCCATTGAATACCTTATTCATCCTCTTATTCATCATATTCTTTCCTGTGTCTTTTACTAACATCTTTATACTCTTTAAATCATACTTCTCAAGATATGGCAACATCATACTGAATTAGAAAATCAATTTCTTGACATCAATGACAAAATAATAATATCAAGACAGTAAACATCCTTAATCAGTTATATCCATAATCATCAACAACCTTCTCAATATCCTTATTGAAATGGCAACAATCTCCCATTGTCTGTTATAATACTAAATTGCGAACAATCTCCTATTGTCTATTATAATGCTAAATTACCAACAATCTCCCCCTTTGGCATTGATGGCAAAACAAATTGATTTGACCTTAAAAGATTTGGATTGCTGTGATTCTGAAATGCTGAAATGCTCTCTTGCTGTCAACAGATCTGTCCCCCATACATTAGACTTCTCCTCTTTTCAGTCTTCTTTCCAATCTTCAGTCTTCTCCCCTTTCTCAGTTTTCTCCCCCTTTGACAACAATGCCAAAAAAGTAAAGAACTAAAACATAATTTCTTCCTGTATGAAGTGAATTCCTATTGTAATGTGTCAATTCAGTTTCGGTCAGAGCATTTTGTCTTCAATTCTCGTTCCCTATATGATATCCTATATTGTTTCTTGTAATATTTCCTGTACACCTTTAGAAAACCTCCTAAAGTGTGTAAATCGACATCAACTCCTAAAAGATATTCAATAGAGTCATCGGATTGATGCTTTCATCGAACTCGGTCAGTGAGTAGAAGATAGGGGTAGGACCCCTAACTTACTTATGAGATATTCAAAAGTGTCCCTTGGTAGTGGCTTGTTGAAGATATCTACTATTTGTTCCTTTGTGCTAACATACTCCAACACCACTTTCTTGTCTTGAGCTTCTTCTCTAAGATAATGATATTTTATAGAGATGTGCTTTGTCTTAGAATTCATAACAGGATTCTTTGAAATGTTAATGGCACTAGTATTGTCACAGAATATAGTTACTGGCTCGGTAACTTTCTCATTTATACCTTCCAATAGTTGTTTGATCCATGCAATGTTGGTACAATTCAATGCTACAGCAACGTATTCAGCTTCTGCTGTTGACTATGAAACACATCCTTGTTTCTTGCTAAGCCAACTCACTAGTCTTTCTCCTAAAAAGAAAGCTCCTCCACTTGTGCTTTTTCTGTCATCAATGTTGCCTGCCCAATCAGCATCAATATAAACTTTTAAATCAAAATAATTTCCTTTCTGATATACTAAGCCATAATCTTCAGTGCCTTTCAAGTATCTAAAAATTCTTTTGATTGCTGTCATGTGTGTTTCCTTAGGATCTGCAGAGAATCTTGCAACTATACCTACTGCATGTGCTATGTCTGGTCTGCTGTGAACAACATATTGTAGCTTTCCAATCATGGATCGGTAAAGTGTCTCATCAACAGATGCAGATTCATCATTCTTTGATAATTTACAGTTGTTAGTCATAGGAGTACTTACTGGTTTTGAATCCTCCATTCCAAATTTCTTCAATATTTCCTTTATGTACTTGGATTGAGTAATGAAAATCTCATTTTTCATTTGCAATATCTGTAAACCTATAAAATAATTTATCTCACCAATTAATGACATCTCAAATTCTTTGCTCATTTCATTTCCAAAGTTCTTGCATAAAGAGTCATTTCCACAAAATATAATATCATCAACAAATATGGCTGAGATCAGTATTCCATTTTCATCATTCTTCATGTACATATTGCTATTCTCACTTGTCCTTATAAAACCAATCTTAATCAAATAAGAGTGCAATCTTTCATACCATGCTATAAGTGCTTGTTTCAAACCATATAAAGCTTTATTTAATTTACATACTTGATCTTTATTATTGTCTTCAACAAATCCTTCAGGTTGTTCAATAAAAACTTCTTCTTCTAATATTCCATTCAGAAATGCAGATTTGACATCCATTTGATATATCTTGAATTTTTTGAAAGCAGTATATGCCAACAATGTTCTTACTCCTTCAAGTCTAGCAATAGGTGCAAAAGTTTCACCATAATCATTTCCTTCTTCTTGAGCATAACCTTTGCAAACTAGTCTTGCTTTGTTTCGAATGACCTCTCCTTTTTCATTTAGCTTGTTTCTGAAAATCCACTTTTTACCGATTACATTTTTGTCCTTTGGTCTTGGGGTTAGTGTCCATGTGTCATTCTTCTTGATTTGATCAATCTCTTCTGTCATAGCATTTATCCAATCTTCACTGTTAAATGCCTCTTTCACTATTCTCAGTTCAAATTCAGATATCAAACATGTGTTCTGTCTCAGTTTGTTCCTTGTCATCATTGGATCATCCTTATCTCCTATAATCTGACTTGGTGCATGATGTCTTCTGACATACTTGGCTAATATAGGCTCGGTAGGCTCTGTATGATCTTCTTCATCACTCGGTAACTGGATATTCTCTTCATTTTCTTCAATAGTCTTCTCGGTAAGACTTGTTGGTTGAACATAGACAAATTCATCATAGTCTTTTGGTTCCTTGGAATTTCCTTCATCATTTCTTTCTGCAAATTTATCAATTTTCACATTTGCACTTTCTACTATTTTGTTAGATGATTTGATCAGACATTTAAATGCTTTACTTCTAAAAGAATAACCTAGAAATGTTCCTTCTTCACTCTTCTGATCAAACTTGCCATTTCCATCATCTTTGTGAACATAGCATCTACTTCCAAAGATTTTAAAATAACTTACATTAGGTTTCTTATCATACCAGATTTCATATGGTGTCTTCAAAGTACCTTTCTTCAATTGTACTCGGTTCAGGGTGTAAACTGATGTGCTTATTACTTCTCTCCAAAATGTTTGTGGCACTTTCTTTTCAATCATTAGTGTTCTAGCACAATCCACAATAGATCTGTTTATTCTCTCAGCTATTCCATTCTGCTGTGGAGTTCTTGGTGTAGAGACTTGTCTTTTAATACCATGATCATTGTAGAATAAGTTGAATTCATCAGATGTGAACTCTCCTCTTCTATCTAATCTAAGACATTTAAGTCGTCTTCCTGTTTCATTTTCAACTCTTGCCTTGTACCATTTAAACATTTGAAAATCTTCTGATTTATCTTTTAAAAATATTACTGACATCATCCTTGAATAGTCATCCACAAATAATATGAAATATCTATCACCATAATAACTTTGAACTTTCATAGGACCACAAATATCAATGTGCACAAGATCTAAAATTCCCTTAGAAGTGTAAGACTTACTTGTAAATCTTGATCTTGTCATCTTACCCATCTGGCATCCTCGACACATAGCATTTTCAGGTTTTTCAAGACTCGGTAGACCTCTTACTCAGTGCTTCTTGCTTATTTTGATCAGATTATCAAAATTTACGTGACAAAACCTTTTATGCCATAACTAGGTATCATCTATCTTTGCATACAAACACTTGTTATGAGTTGAGTCAAGGTGAAATGTGTTACCTTTTGTTTGTGTCCGGGTAGCAGCTAACTTTCCATTCTTGTCATGAACTTTGACAATTCCTTTCTGAAATTCTATTCGGTAACCTATGTTGTTTAGCTGTGCTACACTCAACAAATTGGATTTCAAACCTTCAACCCAATAAACATCATTGCATCTTGCATTGTCAAGAAGTGTTATAGATCATTTACCTTTCACTGGACATGGTGCATCATTACCAAATCTAACATAGCCTCCATCATAATCTTCTAATATAACAAACTTGTGTTTATCTCCTATCATATGATGTGAGCATCCACTATCTATGATCCAAGAATCGTTAGTATTTATGTGAGATATTAGGGCTTTTTCTTCATACCTTTCTTCATCTGATCCATCTTTGATAGCCACATAAACTACTTCCTCTGTATCAGTTTCATCTGATTTATCATTGTTGGATTCCTCATCAGCTATTAAGAATGTCTTTCTATCTCTTCTTCTGAAGTCTTGGTGTCCTCTATAATGATTATCTTTCTATCTGTCATCTCGGTAATCTCTCTTTTCAGTAGAATCTTTGTCAGGACAGTTAGAAGCTATATGTCCTATTTTATCACAATTTAAACATTTCAAAGGTAGTTTTCCTTTATACTTACCTTTGCCTCTCGGTAACCTTTTGGCTAATAGTGCTTCAAACTCTTCCTACTTTCTGATTTCCTCATACAGTTTGTGTACTTCTTCCATGTTCTTACGAAATCTTTCACTTGCTCCACTGTGATCTCCTTCAGAGTACTTATACTTTCTTTGATTGTAATCATTAGATTCATCAAGATGAAAAGAACTAAATGCAGATTTAACTTTATTTACTGAAGATCCACTGTTATCAAAGTTACTTAACTCAAATGCATGTAGCTTACCAATGGTAGCATCTAAAGAAACTAGCATATTAGGTACAGACCTCAATTCATTGATTGCAGAGACTCGGATTGCATAAGCTGGTAGAAGGGTTCTTAACAACTTACTTGTTATATCCTTTTCTTCAATAGTTCCACCTACTCCTTTGATTTGATTGACAATCTCCTTTAGTCTTGTATTGTACTGAGTTATGTTCTCACCTTCATTCATCCTCATAGATTCAAGTTGTCCTCTTAGACTATCTACTTTTGCTCTTTGAACATGTTCATCTCCTCCATATACTGATATGAGCTTATTCCACATAGCCTTTGCATCATTGCAGCCTTCTAGGTTATTAAACTCTGAATCAGTCAATGCAAATATTATTTCAATCATTGCTTGGATATGTTCTTGCTTTGCCTTTATCTCTTCCATTGTTAATGGATAGGTGCTTGGTGTAACAAAATCCTTCTCCAGATAGTATACAACATATTCTCCAACTTCTGATAGGTGCAGCTTCATCCTTTCCTGCCATGTAGAGAAACTTGACTTGTCTAGCTTCGGTGCATCCCTCTTGTACATCTTTGGATCTTTAACTCAAGTGCCTTTAAACTTTTCTTCCGGAGTCCAAAGCTCTGATACCAATTGATAGTTCTGATACTTAATATAAGTATAGATCCAATAGCAAACAAGATGAGAGGGGGGGGGGGTGAACCATACAAACTTAATCTTCCATAAAAACATCAGATTCAACCTCGGTAACATATACTTCAGTAATATAACCAAAACTGCTAAACATGCAAACTCAAAAGCATATAAACATCATAAACCTCATAACACCAGATTTAACGTGGAAACCCAAATAGGGAAAAACCACTATGGGATTTCGGACCCACTAAGAAATATACTCTTCTACAGTATGCTCGGTTAAAAGCAAATCCTATTAAAGATTACAAACACATTGCTAGATGTGACCCGGTTAAGGGATTTCCCTCAGATCTGTTAGGATCTTCACCTTGTTAGAAGTGACCTTGTTAAAGGATTTCAAACACTCAATCATAATGTCACCTTGCTAGAGGGATTTACAAATAAGACTGTTAAGTCCACTCGGTTAAGAGATTTTCTATTACTTTCACAAAATAACAGTAATAAAAATCTATCTGCAACTTCACATCTAAAATGCTAAAGCAGATTCTTATTTGTTCATTACAATCTAGACATAGAACTAATCTTGTCCATCTGCTGGGCTTCTATACTCTGTTATTCAAACAGGTCTTCAAGCTTCTATGCTTGGTAATCACTATGTAGCATCCCTGTGCATACATTTGTTCGCATACATTGTTTATCAATAGTTCCCTATTTATAAACAATTAGCTAACCGCTTAATCTCCTTGATCACATTTCCCATGATCAATCATAGCCATCAGATCTTCAAACTTTGACCAGGTTCAATGCAACTTTCAATCTGAAAATGTTTTACCCCGCCTTGGAACTTGCATATATTTCTTGGAACTTGTGCTAGGGTATTGCGGTTCAATCTGAACTGTAGATCTTCATGCCGATCTTCCATTACCATAGATTCTTAACAAACTTTATTTATGACATACCAATCATTTAATCAGTTCCAACTCATTAGCTTCCTTCATTAAATAACACATGTAACCATTTAATGCATTCTGTTATAGGTCGGTTACAACTCGGTTACAACTCGGTAAATACTAAACTTCACTCGGTAGACATTCTGCCTTCATTAACCGATAGTGATAACCTTAGGGTTTACTGACTAGGTTCTTTGCTTGGTAACATAGTATAGTATTAACCTTACAATTTATAACATATGTATGATGTCAAAACAATCTAAACATCATGATCTCATCATTGTCTGACTCGGTGATAGTTGCCCATTGAATACCTTATTCATCCTCTTATTCATCATAATCTTTCATGTGTCTTTTACCGACATCTTTATACTCTTTAAATCATACTTCTCAAGATATGGCAACATCATACTGAATTAGAAAATCAATTTCTTGACATCAATGACAAAATAATAATATCAAGACAGTAAACATCCTTAATCAGTTATATCCATAATCATCAACAACCTTCTCAATATCCTTATTGAAATGCCAACAATCTCCCATTGTCTGTTATAATGCTAAATTGCCAACAATAGGGTTTGTTAGACCCATGGTCAAATGTAATGGGTTAGGTTAGAGGGTGGTTATGCTAGGAGGTTAAAGGTGGTTAAAGGTAGGAGCCAAGTGCTCATTTGAATATAGAAATTCAAATAAATTGGAAAATGGATAATTAAATTCAACAAATTGATTTAATTTAATTATGGGATTAGAAGAATTTAATTTGATAGGGGGAATTAATTAATTTAGATTAATTAATCAAAGTGGAAATGATAAATGAACTAAATGAATAAATCCTTAGACTTAGCCACAAGTAGAGGAATTAAAAGAGAATAATTAATTAAATCACTTGCAGATTTAATCAATTAGGAAAGGTCATTAATTAAATAACTACGTATTTAATCAAATATCTCCACCAGACCATTTTGGAGTGCATACATTTTGCTCCTCTTTGAAGCGA
This sequence comes from Cryptomeria japonica, assembly GCF_030272615.1. Lineage (NCBI taxonomy): Eukaryota > Viridiplantae > Streptophyta > Pinopsida > Cupressales > Cupressaceae > Cryptomeria > Cryptomeria japonica. Next base: position 307,581,602 of record NC_081412.1, on the reverse strand, counting down.
TGTGTGACGACATGTCGGTTCAAAGAAAATCGCTCGATGATGCTGATATGATTCAATATGATGCCCCAAATGCTGATTGTCGGATGTCAGATGTTGATTGCTAGATGATGATAGGAGGATGCCCCTCGGGAGATAAATTGATTTTTTTTTTTTTTTAAGATTTTCGTGCTTTTTGTAAAAAAAATGATTTCTTGGAATTTTTAAGGATTTTTTTAATTTTATAGAGATTTTTTAATTTTTCCAATTAATCTCCCAATAAAAGATTTTTGAATTTTTGCCCCAGTTGTGCAATTGTGATTAAAGTGATTAAATTGATTTATAAAAGGAAATGGGAGAAAAATATCCCATTTAAATCACCTTTTTAACCTCTCTTAAATTAAAAAAAGTGAAAGTCACTTTCACCATTCATTTTCATTTTCACCTTCTGAGATTTGAAATTTTGAGCTCTAGAGGAAAGATGGTGATTCCACATCGCGAGCATGGATTCGAGCAGGTTTAGTGACATAAGCATCCTCCAGTATGCTTCCCAAAAAACCCTACCTTTTTTTATTTTTGCAATTTTTAATGATTTAAATAGGATTTTAATGCTTTTAGCACCAATTTTTAGCAAATTAGCACTATTGTTTGAAAAATAGCGCTTTTGGTTATCATTTTAGCACTTCGGTTTTCTTGTTTAGGTTTAGCACTATTGATTAAAAAATTTGGGCTTTTGGCACAAATTTTAGCATTTTCATGCAGAATAGTGTTTTTGGCATTTTATTTAGCACTTTTGGTTAGTAAATTAGCGATTTGATTTGGAATTTGTTGATTTAGAGTTTTTAGTCTGTACTTTAGTATTTTTGGTCATTTAATCAACACTTAGGGTTTCAAAGTTTGGTTTTAGCATTATGGGTGAAACGTTTAGCACTTAGGGGTTGTCTTTTAGCGCTTGATGTTATTTTAGTGCTTTAGGAATGAGATTTAGCGCTATTATTTTTTTAGCGCTTCGTATTGATTTGTCAGCGCTCTTGATGGGCAGTATAGTGTTTAGGTTTAGCGCCATGATTGTGCAGTTTAGTGCTCCAATTATTTTAGCTTTTTGACACTAAAATTTACCTTTTTGATGATGTGTTTTGGTATTTTGAGTTAATGTGATGTCAATTGTTAGAGTTTTGATGTGCTAGATTATAGTGTGATATGAGAATGATGAAATTTATGATTTGATTCTCCTGTTTTGATTAGATTGATGATCAATTTTTTATTATCTCAATTCGAGTGCTTGATAGGATAAGATAGATGAGATAATGAACTCATGATAGATGAGAGTCGACAATAACTGCCCTCTGAGATTTGATAGAAATATCACATGGGCAAGATAGAATGATAGATTTGATAAATAGATGGATAGATAGATCAAAAACTGATACTTCGATTTGATATGAAAACATGGGCAAGATAGAATGATAGATTTGATAAATAGATGGATAGATAGATCAAAAATTGATACTTCGATTTGATATGAAAACATGAGCCTCTAGGTGTTCTCTAGTCTCAAAAGCACTTCTTGAAGACATGGAGTCTGATACCTCATTTGACTCAGGCAGAGCTAGACTTGATTGATCAATGTGGATTATCTTCTCTAATTGACATTCCCCGATATATGATTAACCATGGTTTGTTGACCATGTTGGCTGAGAGATGGCACAACCAGCACAAGAACTTCCATTTATTGACTGACAAGATGACTATGATGCCAGAGGACATCTACCAGATACTGGGGATACCTATCATTGGTCACATCATCTACTATGATCTAAATGAGTGGGGAGGTACAACCGCACTGAGGAGAGTTTTCCATGATAATCAGATTTGCGCATATGATTTCCCATGGCAGGAGATGCTTGATCTAGGTTATGCTCCTCTTCCTTCAATTCTGCCAGGGTTAGTCGGAGGCTTCCTTTGTCCTGATCACAGGTCAAAGGGACTATCAGTTGGATGAGGTTGCTTGCTTGAGCAGTTGATTACTCAGGGTACGAGGTTCTCATGGGGCTCTTGCATGTTATCCCACTTATATCATGATTTGCATAGAGTGGTATATTAGGGATCAACTGCCTTATCAACATGTGTGACTTTAATACAGATATGGGCCTGGGAGCACCTAGCCATTACACGTCCACTAGCAAATTGAGACTGTCCTGTGGGCAGGCCTTATGTTTATGGGTATCCAGGTGCAATTGTCTAGTGAAATTTGGGCAAATTTGAGTATTGGTGGCGAGCTCTTGATGAGCTTAATACAATTATATAGTGGCCATATAGGGATTGTGAGCCATGGATCAAGGATACACTTGAGAGAGCTTTGTTTTTACTTCCCGCTACCTACTTGGCTCTACACCATATATTATTGAGTGATTCATCATTACACAGGTGTTGCAATAGTATGGAAGAGTACATGGGCCACCACAGGGTATAATGATCTATGCACGATGCCAACAGGATGTAGTCTCTTGGGGGCCGACCATCTCGTATGATGTTTTTATGTTGAGTATCAAGTGCTCAGAGGACAAGATTGGGACTACCTAGTTGATGTTATTGATCCAGTGACTACTGTTGAGTATACCCAATATTTTCTGACATATCTATTCTCGCGATTGATTGCTTTGGATGATCCAGTGTGAGGATTTGATGATGGGGAGGATAGACCTCCATGTCAGGTTGCCAGACAAAGGAGAGGAGGAGATGAGGGAGGTGCAGGTGGTGGTATGGATGGAGGGGATGGAGGGGATGGGGGGATGGAGGGGATGGTAGAGATGGAGGGGATGTTGGGTATAGTGGAGGATAGGGAGGTGGAGGAGATGGTAGTGACGAGCCTAAAAGTTTGACAATAGGTGCAATGAGAGCTAGTAGCTCTAGGCCATCCAGAGAGTTGCATAGTGAGTGGGAGACCAGAGTGGTCAGATGGAGGAGATCGAGATAGGTATTACAAGTGCAACATGCACCACAATGGCAGGTAGAGACACCACAGGAAGAGAAGGTACAGGCACAAGAAGAGGCACCATGGTGGATACTCATCTAGATGTCTTCCTTGTAGCAACAAGTTTAGATCAGTGGTCTATAGAGCTAGGTGCAACAACTACAGGCTTAAATTACATAGTTACAGGATCAACTAGCATAGGCCTGGGGTCAAGTTACACAGATGCAGGCACAAATTTCCACTCTCACAATCAAGAGGGATGCAATGATAAAGGGGTGCAGGAAAGTAGAGGCATATAATGAGAGGATACAGAGGGTGGTCAAGGGTGCAATGATAGTAGACATTCTTTGAGAGGTTTGCCATTTTGCTCAAGAGATGAAGTATAGTCGTCAGTTATACTATGCCAGCATTCTCGTTGCTCAGTGAGCACCTAGTTATGTCGAGGTTTCTATTGCCACATCCAAACACAGTCAGACACAGATGGTGAGCCAAGGGGTTACAGGGCCACTTCAGAGAGACTCCCCAACTAGGGACCTAGGCACAGGAGCATCAGATGGCAGTGCTAGACCTATAGCATCAGGAGAGAGTTCCGTGCATTGTTTGAGTTGATACACTGATATGTCACATATTTGATTTTGTATACACTTTGTGATTACACATTGATGATTCATGTGATGTATTTTTGAGATGTATCTCAGATATTTTTGTTATATCATTGTACATTGGATATTGATTCTTTTTTAGTATTTGATATGCAGTCGAGATCCATTTTGTTCTATATGCTTTTGATGGATGGATGCATTTATTTACATGATTTATGCATTTACTTTCTATAAGATCTATGTGGATGACATGATGGATGTACACATTTTTATATGATGATGCAGTTATGTTCTATATGATGTATGCATTCTATATGTTTTATTGATGATGATATGTGATGCATGATTTTGATTGATGATGCAATGATTTAATATGCTTATGTTATATGAGGGATGCAATCATTCTATATGTATTGGATATGCAATGATATATACTATGTTTTTATGCTTATGATGAATGTAGATGGTTCCTAATGGATGAAAGGGAAATGATGCTATATGTGATGATGCTTGTATGCCTATCGTTAATGGTATATGTTCTTTATGATGCATATGAGATGAAATGAGATGTTGATCTATATGATATGCCTTCTTTTTATTGTTTTTATGATTTTGCATGCAATGGATATGAAATACAATGCAAATGATGCTATGATAATGATGTGCAATATGAGATGTATAGATTAACTAAATGAATGCATGATTTATTGTATGATGATGAAACTCAACGTAATGAAATACATGATGGACGGTTTTGTTTATTTTTGTTGCTTTCCAATGTACTCAATCACTTAATAAGAGAGATACCACCTGTTTGAAGCCTTCAACCTTGGCAAAGTGAGCACCTTTCCTGCTTATGCAAAATGCAATATGAATTGCAATCTACATTATTAATGCAAATTTTGATTAAATGCAATGTTGCAATTGAACCAGTCATTTGATCATGCTTTTTATCATCATTGAACCTTAAAAATATGGTAAGTGAGTGCAAACATTGATGGTATAATTGAACCATGATAACCCGAGCACTGCTTCCCTAGATTTTGATATTCCAAGTTAGCACAAGAATCTTGGTATAATTGAGCCAAGATGACTTGAGTGTTTCTTGTGTAAAATAGACAAGAATTAATCATTTCTACGTGCAAATTTGAAATGTCCTCGATGATGCCTTGCTGATCATGTCTTGAGATAAATTTGCACATTATTAATGATTAATTCAAAGACAACAAACAAATAAAATATCATGTTCCTTCCTCATTCCTCTAGTCCAAGACATCTTTGAGTCACTCAGGAAACATGATAGCAAAAATTAAGAATACCTCAGTTGAACCATCATGCTAAAGTATTTAAACCATTATTCAAAAGATATCATCCATTGATATGTGTTTTGAATGTTGTGTTTGATAGTGGATGGTTGATGTGTTAAGGTTTTTATCTTGTATTAAACCTTGGATGTCTTAGTTTTCGTTGTACAAGTGTTGTCTAATTGTTGCAATTGTCTATTTTGTTTAAGCTCATATTTGGCCCCTAGCTAGGTTCAAGATTTTTCTCCCAGTCTAGAAATAAATTTATTATGGATATATATGATGATCCAAGCCATGATGAGACACTAATGCCCGATTGCATAAAAAAGGCTCTTTATAATGGATATGTAAAAATGCAATGAGTGGAGGCAGAAAGAAAGCACAAACTCCTAGATGGAAGAGCCAGTTGATAGATAGTGCCTATTGCTAGGTTTTCACCATCTATTTTTATTGTACTTTTTCCCATATTTGATTTTTTATTTCACTATTTTTCACTTTTTTTGGATTTTCTACCTTTTAGACATAAACTTCTTTAGATACATAATGTTGATGGGATCATCAAACTAGTCACCTTCTGGTGTAGACAATTTTTATGCTCCAGACCCATATACATCAACCACAACAAAATGACCTAACCAGTTTGGTTCAAATTTTCCCTTTCTCTCTCGATCTTCCTGGTTGCGTGGATTTTCTCTTAAGATGAGATCTCCCAATTGAAACACTCTAGGCTTGATGTTGTGATTGTAGCTCCTTGTCATCCTTTGTTGATATGCCTTCAAGTGATCAAAAGCATTTTGGCGATGCTCTTGTAGCAACTCTAGTTCTTGCAATCTAGATACCCATTGTTCTTCATCTGGAATGAACCCTTTCAATGACACTCATAGAGAAGGTATCTCTACTTCAATAGGCAAGATTGCCTATGATCCGTACACAAGACAATATGGTGTTGCCCCAGTGGATGTGTGGATACTAGTACGATAAGCCCATAAAGAAGGATTCAGCTGAACATGCCAGTCCCTACTAGCTTCATTAATTGTCTTCTTCAGGATTTTTTAGGATAGTTTTGTTTGATGCTTCAACTTGACCATTCCCTTGAGGATAGTGTTTTTACGCCTAAATGTAATGTGTTATTAAGCTCATTAGCAAATAAGAATGAATCACCAATTCCTAACTAATTAACAAACAAACAAACAAACAAACAAACATAATCAATGAAAATCAATACGAAATAAGAAATGAGTTCAAATAAATGACTCCCTCATTCTGCATCTTTTCTTCCATTGCGCTTCTCCAATTTGAGTGGTTGATGGCTCCCAGGTATTGCACCAATTTCTTGCATACAAATATTTACTGTGATTCTGAAAAAGCTAGATACTGAATGTTGAATGCTAGATCAAATTGATGAAAATGATGCTTAATTTATAAATTTTCAACACAAAGGGGGTGAGAAATAGAACTCAAGTGTTGATTGATAGATAGCTGAAATTGATTGATTAGTGAACTAGTCATGATTGATTTGTTAACTCAATAGATTGATCTGTTAACAAGATTGATTAGAGAGTGAACTAAATACATTGGCTAGTATACTCATTTGATTGATCAATGAACTAAATAGACTAGGGAGATGATTGAATTGATGGATTAGTAGACTAAATTGATGGATTAGTCATAAAAAGTTGATTTTGAGTTAAAAAAGGATGATTGATGAGTTAACCGAGTTAACTGATTTGATCAACCAGTTTTGATTTTAGCATGTGTTGTAGGAATTTGAAATTGGATTTGATTTTCATTTTCAATTTGAATTTAAATTTGGTCATTCGAATGTTGAAATGCACATGAAATTAACTGAAATTCAGATTTGGTGAAATATGAATTTGGAAATGTGAAATTAGATGAAATGAGGTGAAATTCGAATTTGGGGAAAATGTGAAATGAAATTAGATGGAATTAATTGGAATTATAATTTGGGGATTGGAGGAATTTAATTAATTAATTTAAATAATTTAAATGAAATTAGATTGAATTAATTAAATAATAAAGATTATTTAACTAAGGAATAAATCATAATTAATTAAATAGTTAATATTTAATTAATAATTGAGATACGGTTAACTGATTAACATGATTTGAGAATATAAATAGAATAATTAGAAGTTTTGAAGGGCGATGATTAGAAGAAATAGTTAGTTTAATCAAATAATTAAAGAATTACTTAATTAAATAGACGAATAATTAGTGTAGGATTAACAAGACATTTTAAGGTGTCTACATTTGCCCCTCTTTGAGACAATGTCGGAACAATGTTGTTTCAAAGAAAATGAAAAGAAAACTGCCCTAGTATGCCCCGGTGACACTTAGGGTATAAATATGCCCCCTCAAAAAAAGTGGTCGAAAAATTGTGGAACGAAGACCATTTATTCGGAAATGTGCTAGATAGTGATAATATGAAGTTTGAAATGGTTTCGATCTCGTTTGCTATGTCTACAACTGCGTTGAAGTTGGAGGGGCCCATGGGCGTTATGTTGAGAAAAACCCTAATTTTAAGCTTATAAATAAGAATTTCATCAACCATTATATATCAATCAAGAAAACTATGAATTTGGAAGAATTGTTAGTTGTTAGACGTAGAATAGATATGAAATGATCAATCAATTGAATCAACCTTTGTTTATTCCAGATTTAGATATGATAGAGATAATCGATAAAATTTTGATGAGAAAGTCTTAATTTCTTTATTTGTAGTGCAATACATTATCATCATTGAGCCTTATTATGTAACAATGGAGCTTATTACACCAGGGTATGAGGAACCAAGATGTATAGATATCTCATTGCAAAGAAACAAACATGTAGCAGACAAGGAATGAACTCTCCATTATGGGAATTACACTAGGGGTCGAGGTATGTGTGGCATTCATAGGATGAATGCTCCTATCACAGACACCCACTAGAGAAATTGCCCTAGAACTTCATTGGTTCAAACCACAAACAACAAACAAAGAAAAGGATCATGCCCATCACGGCTCCTCTAGTCACTTTTTGGACATACTTGAGTAGCTAAAAGCATTGATCTTTGCCAATTTGATAAAAAGAGTCAACCAAAAATAGACAAAACTCAGCAGTTAGACTGACTGTGCCTTTGCTTTGATATGTTTGATGTGATTTTGATAATGTCTAGTTTCAGAATTTTTAGACCCCGTTTAAGACTGATCTGTCTGGTTTCGAGTGTACCAATTCTATTTAAGACAAGATGTTGATCAAGTTGATAGTTTGATAGTGATTCGATAGATTAGACAGTTGATTAGTTTGATTGTAGACATTTTGACAAGATAGTTGTATCCTTTTTTTTAACTTCGTGCAAAGTGTTTGCTGGGTATCTGCTAGGGTGTTTGATTCTTGTGAGACAATTTATTGCGAGTTTTTTGATGGTTTGGATTTTTTAGTTTGTTTTGATTGATTTTTTCAGGACTTTTTATGAATGTTTTTGTTTAATTTTCAATTTTTTGGTGTTTTTGTTTGATGTTTTTCAGGACTTTTATCGAATGTTTTGGTATTTTTATGGTTTTCAAATGTTTTTATTTGATTTATAAAAAAAAATTCAAGTCTTTATATGATTTTAAGAATTTTTTCAGTTATGCCCCCAAGTGCAGACCTATGATGATGATATTCAACATGTATGTGGAGATAGTGAATTTTTGATATGAGTTATGCTAATGCAGGATGTATGACAAGAATGCAGTTCCTATTCGAACAAGGATGATTGTGTGTTTCCTTCATTTGGACATGCACTAATTGGATTAAAGGTGTGAAATGTTTTAGAGATAGGAGTTCAATCCATTCTCAAAAGACTTAGATCATCCAACCTAACACACGATGCAACCAAGATTTATGAATGGAGGCGTGGAAAAATTCTCCATCAATTCTTGAAATGTTGATCTTCTTTTGCCCATGTGTGTTCAATTGAGTTTATTCTGACTCTTATAACCATCAAAGACCCTTAGAATCCTATGTGGCTAGCTACGTGAGTTATTCTGACTTCAAAAACATCTTGGATAGAGCCTCGTTGGCAGCAAGTTTTTAGGGCTCTGACGAGGTTATGCACTATAATCTCTCAAACATTGCTCCATTGCCAGTAGGCATCCATAACCTTGATGGAGTTACTTACATGTTCCCGTAGTCAAGCTTTTATCGCACATGATATTTTAGTTATATATCATTGTTTATGTTGCCTTGAGATTACATAACACTTTTTTCTTTTATTTTCTTGCCTTGAATTGGAAGTAATGAAACCTACTTGGGTATGACAATTACATCGTCGCTGAAGCAAAATATTGGATTTTTCACTAGCCACATGACCAACTAGGTATCTGTAATGACTTAGAGCTTTTGATTAATGTGTGAGATATAGAAATTGATAGATTTTGTGTAACAAGACTTGATAATGAAACTTCTATCCAACCATGGATAAAGCTTAATCACAAGGCAACATTGAAGATGAATGACTAAAATCCTCCTAAGAACTTCATGAACAGGTGTCTAGGAAATGAGACAACCTTTGTTCCTTTCAGTGCAGATAGGTGAATGACTTAGACAATCATCATGTTTTATTGATGCAACTATATGAGAAAGGAATAATGATATGCAACTATATGTTGTGAAATGATTGATCTAATCCAAGCATGTCTACATAAGACCATGCCAAATTGGTTGGTCTTTGTTTAAATAATTTGATAAATTTCTCTTTTTCTACTAGATCTAGCAATTTTTCTAGGTGAATGTTATGAACTTTCTCAGCATCGCCGATGTTGATTTCCTTAGTTTCTTCTACTGGTAATGTTGATTGTTCTTTATCAATAGGTAGAGAATCCATTATGTGTTCTACTTTATTATCATTGTTGTGATTAGGAGAGGAGCTTGCTTCTCCAAAATATGCAGTTCTGTCCAAATCTACTACATAGCCAACTTTGTGATCATTATAAGGGAATTTGTCCCTTGCACCCAATAATTCAGCTATGGCTTCTTCATTTTGAAACCAATCTAATTGTGGCTTTCCTTCTTACCCCCAGTCAATTAAATATGGATGCATAAGGGGTAAGTCTTTGTCTCCTGTTGTTTTAGGAGATCCTAATATCATGCATATCTGGTTATGATCTATTGTGTCTTCATCATAAATTGGTGGTGGGTTGTCTTCATTATCATATGGAAATTCATAGTCATGAGAATTTGTGACACTTTCTATGTATGTTTCACTTTTTGATTTTGTGTCACTCATTTTCTCTTGTTCTTTTAACTGGGTTTGTTGTAAATTAGTGGATCTTCTTTGTATTGTGGATACCCTTCTTAAGCCTGGTACCAGTCTTTGCAATCTTTCTTCATTTGACTCAAATGGAGGAGCTGAAGTTGTTTCCCTTGGAAAAAGTATTGACAGTAACCAAGGATTTGCCTCATCTGCTAGTGTTAAGCCTATATCTGTTACCATATTTGCTTGTGCAGATGTTTCAGGCACTGTACTGCTAGATGTCTCTATGCTAGGTTCTTGTAGAAGTTACCTCTATTGGCATTCTGGTGCATTTTTTTATGATCGGTGAATGATATGGTTGTCATTGTTGGCAACATCATCTCCTAAGTTTTCACAGTCTATCAACAGTAAGTTGATCCGTATACTAAGGTTAACTGGTTAAGCAGTGTGTAGACAGGAGATCCATCGGCAAGTAGTGAGTAGACTGACACACATGATATCAACTGGCAAGCAGTGAGTAGACCGATACAAAAGAGGTCAATCGACTAAGCAGTAAATAGATTGGTATACAAAAGGTAATCGGCTAGGTAGATTTTGATCAGTATACCGGTAGAGTCTGTAACTGACAAATTGGTAACGTTCAGTTAACATCTAGTTAAACTGACAGTCTTCTCTAGTCAACCAGTGGATTTATTGACATGAACGACTATCTTGACAGAGATTATGGAATGATTTCTGGAGAGTGATTTATGGCGCGGTAACAAAATTTTGAATAGGATGTTTTGGAGGGAAAGTTGGCGATAGATTGATAGGATAATAAATTCACATAATTCATTCTTGAGAAGGTTGTTGTTAATGTGAAAAGTGATGTGAAAAAGTATGAACACAGGGGGAGAAGAGCATAGTGCAGAGCCGAAGGTCAGAGGACTGACATAGTGTAGAGCCAAAGGTCAAAGGACTGACAAAGTGTAGAGTCAAGGATTAGAAGACTGACAGAGTGCAGAGCCGAAGGTATATTCAGGAAATTGGTGTTGTGCAGAGAAAACACAACCGATGTGGATATAGCATGAGTTTTAGTGTGACCTGATCAAGCTATCAGTAGCCACTTAAGCATATCATCTTTATATTGCTTTCTAACCATTGCAATTAAAATCCCTTAATAGGGTGGACTTTAATAGGTCCCATTGTAAAAATACCTTAACCAGGTGTCATCTTAATTGATGATCTTAAGACCTTTAACAAGGCTACCTTTAACAGGGTAAAGGTTCTAACAGGATTGAATCAAAATCCCTTAACCAGGTGGCACCTAATAGTGTCTTTGTAATCTCCTGACAGGGATGGCTCCTCACTAGGCGTACTCCAGAAGACTACAAAGTTTGTGAGTTCCTACTCACACAGTGGTTTTCTCCCATTTGGGTTTCCACGAGATAAATCTTGGTGTCACTGTATATATTTTCATGCATGCTTATTCTACTATGGTAGTTATTTATATTGATGAGTGTTAAGTTAGTAAAAACTTAAGTTAAAAGTTTTAATTGGATTAAATCGATAAAGTGTTAATTCATCCCTCTCCTCTCAGCACCGATTGGGATTAACAACCTCATGTCTTCACTATTTGATTCCATGATAGGAGATGTTGGTGCTCTCTTTCTTTTCCAAGGTGAAGAAAAATATAGTATGAGTTTCAGTGTGATCTGATCAAGATATCAGTAGCCACTTACAAAGATCATCTTTACATTGCTTTCTAACCATTGCAATTAAAATCCCTTAATAGGGTGGACTTTAACAGGTCCCATTATAAAAATCCCTTAACCGGGTGTCATATTAATTGATGATCTTAAGACCTTTAACAAGGCTACCTTTAACAGGGTAAAGGTTCTAATAGGCCTAAATCAAGATCTCAATGCCACCAAGGATAGGTGCACCCTTGTATTATAATATTGATAAATCTCAATGGATAAATAAGGAAATGTCAACACATTTTTATTTATCCTGTTTTCTTGTGAAATCTCTCAAGCTCTTGTGTGATCAAAGGCGATTGGAATATTGCTAAGTAATATTTGTGAGGAAAGTTCAAGCAAAGAGATAGTGGTGTTTTGTATTTCTAAGGAGAAGGTTTTCAACTTATTCTGAGAAAAGATTGTTTGAAGATCATCATGGCAGTGCCTATATCGACTCCTATGTTGGTTGAAGCTATCAAAGAACCCCAACCTGAGTTCAAGATGCATTCGATGAAAGACAGTAAGATTGACATGACTGGTGCCTTATCATATGTTCCCTCTGGTGTATTTTTAGTAGAAGACATTTGCTCCTACATTCATTGCAAGCTCGAATAACTTGGAGACAAGTTCATTTGAAATTAGTTTAAAGGGTTCCATGTTAATGATCAATTGAAAGCAAAATTTCTATCTTTGAAGACTAAGGGTTTAGCTAATGTTGTTGATTTTCCTGATCAGTTTCATGACGACTGGGTTAGGTATGTATTGAGAAGAGTTCATGATCAATAATTATGGCTAGAAGCTCAAGCATCGATCAAGATTCCAAAGGAGGTGATTCAAAGAGTGACAAGGTTTAGTGCAACTGGTGAAGCATTAACCCTAAGAATGATTTCATCATCTGAAGTCATTCAGTTAACCAAATCCCAATGTGATAGTAGAGAAATGACAATCACCCATATTGAGGATACTGAAGTAAGATTTGCCTCTGCAGTGCTAGGTTACAGGGTTTATCAATCAAGCTAGATGAATAGTATGCTGAGCGGTGCCATACATGTTGGCTATCAAATTATCAAGGAGGATGCAGCCTATGATATTTGTGAGATGTTTAAAAGTCAATTTATGGTGAACATAGAAAGAATTAAGAAGGACAAGAAACAATCCTTCAAATATGGCTCACTTCTGGTATGTATATTTTTCTATGTGCAAAAATTTTTCCCCGATAAGGGTAAGGTAGTATGGTCTGAAGAGAAACCTATCATGGTTCAAATAGGTGAAATGTCTAGGGATATAGGAGATAATTTTGGTGAAACAATGTGGGGATAGTTTAAGGAATTCCAAACTAGGATGCACAAGAGGGAAAGAATTCCAACCGGAATAGTATAGAAATACAAAGACAACATTTGTTTTCTTGTAGACATAGATTGTTGTATCATTCAAGCAATTCAACTCAGAACCTTTTGGGTTCCACCTATGGGCTATTTGGTTGCAACATCTATTGTTAAAATTCATGTCAATATGATACTGTCCAAACTGGTAGACTCGAAGGCAAAGAGATTTGGAACCTGTGAGGAGGAAAGCTCCAAAATAAAATAGGAACTTCAGGTGCCAATTATGAAAAGAAAAGTGAGAAGAATGATTGATACTCTTGACAAGAAATATGGAGGTGAAGAATCAAGTGCCACTACCTCCACCGGTGCTAGTTTACAATCTAGGCTCAACCCTAATAGAGATGAATGATTAATAGGTGAAAAGAAGAAAGTGACAAAGACAAAACCCAAGGGGATTGCAGCAACCAAGCCTGCAACATATACAAAAGAAAAGGATTTAGGTATTCCTGTATCTTCCCCAAGTAAAGATAGTCTGGTAGGAGTGACATATTCCAGAAAGAAGAAGAGCGAAGGAAAGGTTGATACAAAGCTCAAAAAGGATGAGAAAGGGGGTGATATCACTGATACCCAATTAGATGTAGAAATTAAAGAGATTAGAAGGAGTGGAAGAAACAAAGTTCCAACAGTTGATGAATTGGTCCATGGGATCAAAGAATTTGGAGGTTTGTCTGGTGTTGGGAGAACATATTCCCTTAGTAATGAAGAAGATAAAAGGAAATTTGAAGAAGCCCTGATCTGGAACTTGCAAAAGTTTTGTAGGACACCCAGTGAATTATATGAAATAATTCCATCAGATTTGTAAGATCAAATTGCAGGGAGATGGAAAACAGCTATGGCTATTGAGAAAGAACATTGAATAAAAGCACTCATGGAAGTGCAAAATGATTTAGACCTTGATCAATCTTCACTAGTGGCTGAAGCATGTATTCAACATTTCAAGATAAGAAATAGAACTATGAGAGTGGCAGTAGGTGAAGTTGAGTAGTGCACGAAGAAGGTGTTGCCTTGTGGAAGAAGATCATGAATCAACAAAAGGAAGCTGGAGAAGAAATAGAAAACAAAACAAAATGGGACCAAGGTGCAGTTGTCCTTGAAAAAGAAAAAGGTAAGGAAAAATACTCTTCTGAAGGCTTTGATGTCTTCTTAGTTAATGAGATTATAGGAAATATTGTATCAGACATTCCCAATTTGACAAAGGATGCCAAACAACTGGTTCACACTTCACTGGTGAAGGAAGCTGATCAAACTAAGCTTCCCAATCAAGATGAAGTGGTAGTTGAAGACATTCCTTATGAGGATACACCTCACAAGACTTCATTAGCACAAAATCATATTCTATCTGAAGAAGGAAAAGAGGAAGAGAAGAAAATAGAGGAAGGAAAAGAGGAAGAGAAGAAATCAGAGGATAAGAAAGCAATGATAGATACTCCTCCAACAAAGAGGAAGTTAGATCTAGAAAATGAAAGTGAGAAGAAGAAGGTAAGAATCATCACAACAACTAGTTCAGAAGTTGAGACTGTAGAAAAGGAAGATGAAACAGAGGAGGAAGAAGAGGGAGAATCGGTCATTGATATTAAGAAAATGACTCCCAAGAAGTTGATGAAGGTTTTAGAAAAGTTGAAAATGCAAGCAGAAAAGGATAAGTTAAGAGCAAGGAAAAAGAAGGCAAGAATTCTCAATTCTGCCAAAAAAATTATTTCTGACCTAACTCCTGACATTGTTGTTGATAATACTACCCCCATCATTGATCAATTGAATACTCTTTCTATAACAATCAGTTCAAAGGCAACTGATCTAGAGAAGGTTGTAGAAAGGCAATATGAATCAAAGAGAGGAGAAAATTTAATGGAACAAATAACAGTTGGAAAATTTGCCCTCTCCACCCTTATAGAAGAAGTCAGAAATATCATTCAGGAACTTGGTCAATTGTTGGTTAAATATTTAACTTTTACCTATTTCATTAGAGATCTAGAAGACAAGAGAAATCATACTCAAAAAGAAATCCAAGATCTAATAAGTTCTTTTGATCCTCTCACCAGTTCAACATCAATTTTCATTGGCAAGGTCAAACAACTCAATCAGGATATCAAAAGGTTGAAAGATGAAGAGGACAAATGAGGTCTTAGTTTGTTAGAGCTACAGTTCTATCTGGCACCAATTATTGAATTCATGCAAATTAACATTAAATAAGCAAATCACCTCATAAGTGAACCTGACTGTAGAGAGTTGATGATATGGAGGTTTTTATTGTAGTTATGCATGGGCACTTCAAAACCATGAAACATGTTAAATCTTCATGGGAATCCTCATTAAAAGTTGCTCAAGAAAATTTCAAGGATATTTTTTCTTTACTTTAAAAAAAAAAGTCCTTTTGTATAGTCTTTGCCATTGATGGCAAAAGGGGGAATTTTGGAGTCTTGTACAATGTGAGTTACGGGGTCAGAAACAGGGACTAGAACTGGCACAGTTTTGTAGTGTTTACCACCAATGCCAAAGGGGGAGTTTGTTGGAATTCTGATGCATTTTTTGTATGACCAGTGAATGATATAGTTGTCATTGTTGGCAACATCATCTCCCAAGTTTTCATAGTCTATTGGCAGTAAGTTGACTGGTAAAATGAGGTTAACTGGTTAAGCAGTGTGTAAATAGGACATCAATCGACAAGCAGTGAGTAGACCAGCACACAGGATATCAACCAACAAGCAGTGAGTAGACTGACACAGAAGAGGTCAATCGGCTATGCAGTAAATAAATTGGTATACAAAAGGTAATCAGCTAGGTAGATTTTGATCGATATACCTGTAGATTCTGTAACTGACAGACTGGTAACGTTCAGTTAACATCCAGTTAAGTCGACAATCTTCTCCAGTCAACCGACGGATTTATTTTCATGAACGACTATCTTGACATAGATTTATGGAGAATGATTTATGGCACGGTAACAAAATTTTTAATAGGATGTTTTGGAGGGAAATTTGGTGACAAATTGATAGGATAATAAATTCATATAATTCATTCTTGAGAAGGTTGTTGTTAATGTGAAAAGTGATATGAAAAAGTATGAACACAGGGGGAGAAGAGCATAGTGTAGAGCCGAGGTCAGAGGACCATCATAGTGCAGAGCCAAAGATCAGAGGACCGACAAAGTGTAGAGCTAAGGATTAGAAGACTGGCAGAGTGCAGAGTCGAAGGTATATTCAGGAAACCGATGTTGTGCAAAGAAGACACAACCGATGCAGATATAGCATGAGTTTCAGTGTGATCTGATCAAGTTATCAGTAGCCACTTAAGCATTGTAGCGTCCTAAAATTGCGACACTTGCAATTTCGACTGCATTTCGGTCTTCACGATGGCGACGCAACACGCAACCTGAATGGAGACCCCGAAACCTGATTATGACACTGAAAACTGCATTTTCTTGCACCCTGGCCTGAACCTCCTTTGCACCCTGCTGTCCCGGGAGGTGGGACCAGAGCGCCCAGCGCCCTGGTCCCCAGGACCATGGCGCCCAGCGCCCTGGTCCCTGGGTCCTATTTTGGGCCCGGTCTCTTTTGGACTTTGGGTCTTTATGTTTGCAAATTGGATAATTATCTTTCCTGGTCGGCCTAAGGTCGGGAAAATCAGTCTATCAGCCCTAATTGACAAGTATATAAATGACATTTTCCTCTTTCATTCGATATGATGAAAAAAGCGTGGAAACTATACTCAAGCATTCAAACATTCAAGCATTCATTCCAAGTCGCCATTCAAGGCTAAGTGTTGCATTCAAGTCAAGGATTCAACCATTGAAGAGGAGATCACATACTACATGCTACAACATACAACATACAACATCTATACCTTCGCACATAAGGATACAAACATCCTTAGAACAAGGTATTAGTACTTGTTTTACAGTCATTTACATTTACAGCACTTGCTCATTTCTTGGTTAATTCCAAAACCAGGGTTTGACTTAAAGGCAAACCCCTAATCCCTAACCCCCCAATCATCTTCGCTTTTCTGTGTGTATGTTGCAGGTACGCGGCTGAAATTGAAGATCTGGAATCCTTGTGCAGAGACGAACAGATTCCCCTTCGTTTCGCGGATTTTTCGGAGGACCGTGGCGCCGGGCGCCATCGTCCCAACAAATTTTGCTCAAATTTGTAGGACAGCACCGTATCGACATTTTACTGCTAATTCCAGGTCCGCAGCTTCATCCTATATCCATATCTCAGTTTATAAGCGAATCTTTGTCACTTTCTATGCATTCCTAGCTTAATTCTTTTATGCACATTCTTTACAAAAGAGGGTAGCCTTGCTTTCTTAACCCTTGAAACACATTTAGCATCCAATCTTGCATTGTGTGGGATTGGATCTTGTGGGTTTCAACCCCTCTTTTTGAATGTAAAGTCTCTCCCCTAAGTGAAAACCATCGAATCCTAGCGAACCTCCCTTCTCTCTCCTCGGAGTTGGAAGAGGGGAGTGCAACTAGGGTTCGATCGCGATTTTCCGCTTTACATTTTGGTGAACCCGACGTGAACATCCTTTCTGATTTTTCATGCTTAGATCTGAAAAAATTGATTACATTTCCATGTTTGATCTTTTGCAAAATTTTAGAGGTGATTGCATTAAAACCCTAAAATTTCTTTTTAGTAATTGAACTTGCGAAATGTCTAAATGTTAATGCTTGTTTCAGATCTGCCCTTCTATTACAAATTATCAATTCATATCTATGCTTTAATTTTGAAAATTAAGTGGTTAAGTGTCAAAACCCTAATTTTTGAAACCCTCTTGATTCAACCTTTGTCCGACAATTTCACTGATCAAAACATCTCCAAATCAGCTGTAACTTTGGATTCCGCAATAAAATCACAATATCTTTCATCCCTGAAAATTTGGAAAAAAGTTGCGAGGACCGTGGCGTCGAGCGCCATCGTCCCCGACATTTTTTCCGAAATTTCGGGAGCAAGATCTTACTGTATTTTCCTGCTAAAATCTAGAATTTTGGCTGATTTTATCAATTTTAACACCTTCAAAATTACAGTCAAAGTTGGTCTTGTGATTGCTTGGATTAAGGCTTTTAAACATTCAAAAAACATTGAAATTGAAATTTTGTGTCAAAATTGTGTTCTTACTGTCCTAAATCTGAAAAGTGTGTTAACATTTATTAAAAATTTCAGTGCTTTATTCAAATTCTTGCATTTTGTGACTTTTAAAATTAAGTGCTTAATTACAACAACTTTGATTTCCGCTTTCAAAATTGAATTTTGCATGAAATTGAGTCAATTTTTAAAATTCAAAGTTTGCATTGCTCTTGGCATTCCCTCTAAAATCATAACATTCAAAATTTTAGTTTCCCTCTTTTTTTCAAAATTCAAGTTTTTGCATTTTTCGACAATCTTGATAGGATTCAATTTTGAATTTGCAACTTTAATTTGGCCTATCTATAGATCGTAAAATCACTCAATTTTTTCAGATTAGCTTTAAAATCATCATACCTTTCATCCCTGCAAATTTTGAAAAAAGTTGCAAGGACCGTGTTGCACTCCGAGCACCACGGTCCCGGACATTTTTTCCGAAATTTCGGGAGACTGTCGTGATTGCATTTAACAACTTAAATCTAGAAGATTGGCTGATTTTACTGAAAATTGCTACCTCTAAATTCAAAATCTTCTCTCTCTTTCTAGTGCATGAGTTTTACAACAATAAGCCCTACCTACACTATTCCCGTTAGACGAAGCCGTAGAATTAAGTCTTTCCAAGGTTTAACTACTGAGGAGATGGAACCTAATTTGAATAGCCTTTTTAACGAGGACATGGGTAATTCCTCTAATCCTCCTAATGATGAAGAAGCTCTCCATGAGGTTTCTGTAGAACAACTTTTGAAATTGGATAACCAATTTGACGATTTTCGACAATGGATGTCTCAAGAATACCCTGATAGTCAAGCTCTTCCTTTAATTGAGGGTCTAAAACGTATGCTTCAAAGTGATAAGAATGGAATTGATATTTTGCATGGTATTGCACACATTGTGGATTCGAATGTGATGCCTATGAAGAGTTGTGCTGAAAATTTGGGTTATACACAACCTCCTACTCAAGTCAATCATTCTATTCCTTTGATGACTTCTATTGCTAGCATACCTACTTTTACATCAAACATAATGGCTACTTCTACACAAGACATTCCTCCTGTGATCACCAGTCATGGGGGCAACCCTTCTTCTTCAATTAACCCTCTTCCTTCATTCAATCCAACTTCTTCATTCATTCCTTCAATAAATGTTCCTATTATATCACCACAAATGAACATGACACAAGGGGGCAATTCGTTTTCCATTCCTCCTTGTAGTGTTCCTCCTGTCCAATCATCTCCCATGACTAACTATCATAGAGTTCCACCACCTTACTCTTTACCTTCTTTCAATAACATAACACCTCCATCTCAATCTAATACATCTAATATGAACTCTTCGACTGAAGCGACCATTAACAATCTTGCACAAACTGTCTCCTCTTTACAGCAACAAATTGCCTCTATGAATCAATCTAAGTTTAGTGTGCCCACATTTGATGTTGCGAGCCCACTTTCTCTTGACATTGTTCGAGCTATCCCTCCTAAACATGTTGAAATCCCGCATTTGGAGCTTTATAATGGTAAAGGTGATCCTCTAACACATGTTAAGACTTTTCAAACAATATGTACTGATTTTGCTTATGACCAAAGGTTGCTTGCAAAACTGTTCACTAGAACATTAAGAGACAAAGCCCTACAATGGTATTGCTCATTGCCTTCCTATTCTATTACTTCTTTCGAACAACTTGCAAATGCTTTCATTCAACAATTTCAAAACAATATAAGTCCTAAGGTTACTTTGATTGATTTAATGCATTGTAAACAAGGTGTTAAAGAAAAAGTGACTGATTTCATTGGTAGATATAAGCATTTGTATGCTCAAATTTCTTTTCCAGTGCCTGACAATGATATTCAAAGAATCTTTATTTCTAATTTACAAAAAGACATTAGAGAAAAACTCCTGTTTTCTGAGTTTACTTCTTTCCAATAGTTGTGCACAACTCTTCACAATTATCAACTGACTGTGAGTCAAATGGAACAATCACATCCTATGGCTCCGAGTGATAAGGGTGATAGTAGTCAACAACCATTTGGGAAGTTTAAACCAAATAGAGATTCCATCAAATTCAATGAAAACATCATCAACAACAATGTGAATGCAGCATCAGGTGTGCCTCCTATTTCTAAATTTTTCAAGAAAGAAAGAAAGTATACTCCTTTGAATGAATCATTGCATAGTATTATGAATAAATTATTGGAACAAAATGTGCTTACTCTTCCTCCTATAAGGCAAATTGATCCTGCAAAGATTACTTCACCTTATTTTGATAACAAAGCCTTTTGTCAATTTCATCGTCAGCCTGGGCATGATACTGAAAAATGTTTTACTTTAAAGGGTAAAATTCAAGATTTGATTGATAACAATACTATCTCTATTTCTGGAGTGAATGATAAAGGCAACACATCTGTAGCTCCTCCTAACCAAAATCTTTAGATTTTCACTGATCCATTACCTTCTCATACCTCTAATGCAATCGAGACTAATGATTCCTCTTTTTCATCTGATGGTCTTGTGTCTATGGCTCCGAATGTGATTAACTTTGTAGAGCAACAAGAAAACCCTAAAGAACCTTCCATCACATTTGATTCCAGTGAAACCATTAGGGCACCTGATGGTCCTTTATACATAGTTGCAAAAGTCAAGAATACACCTTGCCGTGGAGTGCTTATTGATCCTTCGTGCATGATTAATTTTATTACTGAATAATTTCTTTTTACTTTGCAATTGAATCAAGTGATCTATGACAAAACAGATGTGATTGTGAAACTATTTGATGCATTTTCTTCTCCCGCAATTGGTTCTATTACATTGCCTATTGAGGTCCATAACAAGTCTCTTGATGTGAACTTTACTATTATTCCATCTTCCGAACAATTTCGTGTGAAGCTTGGCTATCCTTGGCTATCTTCCATGAAAGCTATTGCTTCTCCTATTCACAAGTGTTTGAAATTTCCCCATAGTGGTGAAGTTGTTACTGTCAATCATAGTCTCTTTAAACCAGCTGAAAGAACCTCTAGCGTTCCTATTGATTACTTTTGGCCTAAACAATTCCAATCTCTTCCTCCGCGAAGTGATCATCTTTTCAAATCTTATCAAAAGTGGAAAACAGATATGATCCTATCTTTAAGTGAACCTAGAACACCTAAACTTGATATTCCTATCATTCTTGAGAAGGAAGTTCTTCCTTTGAAAGATAAAACTAATGTCTTTCCTCAAGAAGATTCCCAACCCATCCCTATGGATGTGACTATGTCTATGCCTAATAAACCTTCTAAAAGTAGACCTATACCTCCTCGTCATGATGGACTTGGTCTCCTTCCTAAACCAAAAATTCCTCCTCTATATGGAGCAGTTCCTCCTCCTTCCTTCTATAGAGAGAAGAGACCTTCTTCTTCTCCTATTGTCCAGCCTAAGAGACCACAACCTAAACACCCAAGTGATAAGGATGAGAACATTCCTCCTCCTCAATCTTCTGCACTTCCTACTAAGACTAGACGTAATCGTTCTACACGCGAACGTCAATGAAAGCATCATCTTAGAGCTCAAGTAGCTACTGCTCGAACTTTGCAATCCCCAAAAACACCTTCAACAAGCATTATTCCATTTTCTCCTCAGCCGGAAATTGAGCCTAAATCTCCTAAACATAAGATGCATGATGGTTTTGATCCTGTGCGAGTTAAAGATCCTATTTTTATAAATCTTGATGATGATATAGATGAAAATGTTATTCATGATGAAAATGCTACTTCTCTTGTTCATTCTGATAGTGAGTATGAACTTGTTGATATTGATAACCATTTATCTAATGAATTTTCTAAAGCACTTATCCTAGCTCCTAGACAAGAACAACGTGGCTTGGAACATGAGCATAGCCCTTGTTTGGATCTTGTGATAGCTCCATCTGCTGTGTTGGATGTTCCTCCTCTGGCATGTTCCCTACCTTCCCGAAATATTGATCAGCAAGATCGGGGGGTAGATGACGTGCTAGACTAGTTTCATTAGCATAGCAGATTCTCTCCTCCTCTCTTGTGTTACTTCTTCTATATGTTATTCTCATTCTTCTATTTGTTGTCCTTAGTGTTGTCTACTTGAGGACGATGCAAAGCATTGAGATCTCTCGATCTCTCTCATGTTGACTCAAAAGACACATGTGTTCCCTTCTTCTAGGTGACCTTCCTTGATTGGGGAATGAAGAAAAATTATGCATACATACATATGATATATATACATGAATTATCATACAGCATACTGACCCCAAGGAAAGCGAAGTCACCTCGTGCTTTGTGTTTTGTGTCTATTATCCTTGGGTTTATCTCACACTTGGGGGCTAAATCCTTGCGATAACGTGCTCCTTTCCTTTCTCATTCTTATATGTATCACTAAGTTAAAACAATCACTCCCGGTGAGGCGTGTGCGATCACTTTAACGTAGGGGGGCATACATCCCGTTCATATCTTTTCAAGATACTTGAAAATTTCTTGACAAATTTAACCTTGCCTTGAAAATTTTTGATATCTTTCTTGCATGACTCATAGTGAGGGAACCTTACTACTAACGGTCATGGTTCTCCCTCATGATCTTCCCTTTTACTTTGTCAATCGAAGTCGTAAGATCCTTAGTCCACTGGGGGCTTGGTGTATCTTGCCTCCTTGACGTGGTGAAAGTCTTTCAATGTTGTTTCCTTGTACTTTACCAGAAGTATGAGCATACATACTCCCGCTAAAGTGGGGGCTAAATGTAGCGTCCTAAAATTGTGACACTTGCAATTTCGACTGCATTTCAGTCTTCACGATGGCGACGCAACACGCAACCTGAATGGAGACCCCGAAACCTGATTATGACACTGAAAACTGCATTTTCTTGCACCCTGGCCTGAACCTCCTTTGCACCCTTCTGTCCCAGGAGGTGGGACCAGAGCGCCCAGCGCCCTGGTCCCCAGGACCATGGCGCCCAGCGCCCTGGTCCCCAGGACCATGGCACCCAGCGCCCTGGTCCCTGGGTCCTATTTTGGGCCCGGTCTCTTTTGGACTTCGGGTCTTTATGTTTGCAAATTGGAAAATTATCTTTCCTGGTCGGCCTAAGGTCGGGAAAATCAGTCTATCAGCCCTAATTGACAAGTATATAAATGACATTTTCCTCTTTCATTCGATATGATGAAAAAAGCGTGGAAACTATACTCAAGCATTCAAACATTCAAGCATTCATTCCAAGTCTCCATTCAAGGCTAAGTGTTGCATTCAAGTCAAGGATTCAACCATTGAAGAGGAGATCACATACTACATGCTACAACATACAACATACAACATCTATACCTTTGCACATAAGGATACAAACATCCTTAGAACAAGGTATTAGTACTTGTTTTACAGTCATTTACATTTACAGCACTTGCTCATTTCTTGGTTAATTCCAAAACCAGGGTTTGACCTAAAGGCAAACCCCTAATCCCTAACCCCCCAATCGTCTTCGCTTTTCTGTGTGTAGGTTGCAGGTACGCGGCTGAAATTGAAGATCTGGAATCCTTGTGCAGAGACGAACAGATTCCCCTTCGTTTCGCGGATTTTTCGGAGGACCGTGGCGCCGGGCGCCATCGTCCCGACAACTTTTGCTCAAATTTGCAGGACAGCGCCGTATCAACATTTTACTGCTAATTCCAGGTCCGCAGCTTCATCCTATATCCATATCTCAGTTTATAAGCGAATCTTTGTCACTTTCTATGCATTCCTAGCTTAATTCTTTTATGCACATTCTTTACAAAAGAGGGTAGCCTTGCTCTCTTAACCCTTGAAACACATTTAGCATCCAATCTTGCATTGTGTGGGATTGGATCTTGTGGGTTTCAACCCCTCTTTTGAATGTAAAGTCTCTCCCCTAAGTGAAAACCATCGAATCCTAGCGAACCTCCCTTCTCTCTCCTCGGAGTTGGAAGAGGGGAGTGCAACTAGGGTTCGATCGTGATTTTCCGCTTTACAAGCATGTCATCTTTATATTGCTTTCTAACCATTGCAATTAGAATCCCTCAATAGGGTGGACTTTAACAAGTCCCATTGTAAAAATCCCTTAACTAGGTGTCATCTTAATTGATGATCTTAAGACCTTTAACAAGGCTACCTTTAACAAGGTAAAGGTTATAACAGGATTGAATCAAAATCCCTTAATCGAGTGGCACCTAATAGTGTCCTTGTAATCTCCTAACAGGGATGGCTCCTCACCGGGCATACTCCGGAAGAGTAAAAAGTTTGTGAGTTCCTACTCACACCATGATTTTCTCCCATTTGGGTTTCCATGAGATAAATCTTGGTGTCACTGTGTATCTTTTCATGCATGCTTATTCTACTATAGTAGTTATTTATATTGATGAATGTTAAGTTAGTAAAAACTTAAGTTAAAAGTTTTAATTGGATTAAATCGATAAAGTGCTAATTCACCCCTCCCCTCTTAGGACCGATTGGGATTAATAGCCTCATGTCTTCACCATCTGATTCCATGATAGGAGATGTTGGTGCTCTCTTTATTTTTTGAGGTGAAGAAAAATACATCTTTGTTGATGACTGATTCTGAGGTATGTATTCTGAGGGTAACCTAGGCTTTTTCAGTATATCCAATGTACATTGTCTGGATTTTGTTATTTGTGGCACATGTTTATATCCCAAGCCTTGATTATTTGGGTTTTCATGTGGCAAAACAGGTTCTAATATTACTTGCTTTTGTAGTCCTAATCCTCTGGTGCCATCATACCCATATTTTTGTAACATCTTGAAGCTGTTGCCATATTGATGTAGAGGTATCCTAGGTACTGTCATGCCATCGTCTAGTTTATATATCTAGTGATTGATATCTTCATTTAGAGATTCTTCTTGTAGGTCTCCCCATCTAATGAAAGAGAAAGAATTTGAATACTTTACTATCTCTTTTCCTTTATCTTGCTTCATTTTTGTGTTCTAAGGCTTCCCAAAAGACATGGGAGAAAAAGATGATTGTTTGTCGTCTAAGGTACTCAAAATGGAATATTCTCCACAACCAACTTCTTTAACATGCAAAGAAGATGTGCTTGGTGTATTTTTCTCTGTTTCTCTAATTGATAATGTTTCCATTTGTAAGTGAATAGGGGCTTCCTGATTGTTTGGTACTTGATTGTCTGTGCTTGCCCTTAAATAATTACAGTGTTGAAAAGGGTTTGGGTCACCATGGATAGTGATTTCTATGCCATTGTATGGGAACTTTACACATTGGTGAAAAGTTGATGAAACTGCTTGTATTGTATGTATCCATGGGCGACCTAATGACATATTGTACCCCAATTCTCTGTCTAGGACTTGAAAGGTGATGTTTGTTGTAGCTGGTCCCACTTGTACTAGTAAAATCACCACACCCTTAGAGGGGTGTTCCTCGTCATCATAGGCTTTGATATTGATTCTCTTGGTAGAATAAATATAATATTCACAATATCCTAAAGCTTTGATCAAATATATAGTGCATATGTTAAGGCCAACCCCATCATCTATAAGTACTCTTTGAACCTTTTTTCAGTCAACCAAAGCTTCCAAGTGCAAGGGATCATTATGCATGGGTCAGTTTGTAGGTACATCCTATTCAGTGAATGCGACCTTGGAAGCTGCCAAGTTTCCAACCATGGATTGGAATGTGTTCTCATCAATATCTCTAGCAACAACTGAATCTTGTAAGGCATTATCCAGGACTGCCTTATGAGCTGGCAATATGCACAATAACTCAAATAATGGAATTTGGGTTGGAGTTCATTTCAACTGATCCACCATATTGTAGTTGTTAGTTATTGAAGGGGGTTTGAAGGCACCCCTTTTAATGTGACCTTTGATCTTCTAGTGATGACAACATAATCTCTTCTTTTAGGATTCACCGTGATTGTAGCTACCATTTCATCTCCTGCAATTAGTGTGTTGATGGTATAGTAAAATGCGACATTGGTATAATTGGTAGTATTATTTTGTGCATTAGAACTATAAGCCTTTCCTTTGTCATGTTTGACGAAAGGACTTTTAAAAATGGTATGATCTGTGTTTGGTGCCTTATTGGTATCCACAGTAATGTCACCTTGATCAATGAGATCTTGGATGAGGTTCTTCAATTTGTAGCAGCTTGTTGTCTTGTGACCCTTATTACGGTGATACTCATAGAAATCATTTTCATTCCACCAAGCAGGCTAAAATGGACCTGGTTCATATGGCCTAGCTTCTAGTAAAGTTATGGCATTTCTTTGCATCAACTTTTTTAGTGTTGATTCAATAAGTTCTCTGAGGGGTGTAAAGTTTATTCTGGGTGCGCAGATTCTTGGTGGCCTTGGATTGTTTTACTGTAGTGCATTGGTGTTGTTTGTCTGAGACTGGTTCTTATTGGTAAAATCAATTGGTCCTTATAGAGATACTGGTGGTTGAGCTTTGTTTACAACATGTGCATCAACAACTCCATTGTTTGTGACATTCTTGTTTCTAGACCAAAATTTTGGCCTTTCATTGTTTGTGCTGGTGGTTTGTCCACTATCCTTGTGGTGTTTCAATATCCCTTGTTCTAATAGGCCTCTCTCACATTTGATGCCTTTTTTCTGTTATGTCTTTAAAATTGTTCAGGCATTGCATTTGTAATGGATATTTAATTGGAGGCATAAGATTTTCATTGAAGATGTCTACTTGCTCCGCTTCAGGGATGTGACTAAGACATCTGCGATATAGGTCCATCTTTGCAAGAATGTGGTGAAAGTTTCACCTTCTTTTTGCTTTGTTGTACATAAATTTATTAAGGTAATTGGATTATCTATGTTGAAGGCAAAGTTGGATTAAATAATTCAGCGAATTCTCCCCATGAAGTAATTTTGGGTGGAAGGTGTGAAAACCATTCCAATGTTGTCCCTCCAAGACTCTTCGAAAATAGCTTCATTAAGTATGTATCATTGTGAGCTACTTCAATACATGTTGTGAAGAATTCTTTGATATGATCTTGAGGATCCCCTTTCCCTCTATACTTGTCAAACTTTGGAGTTTCAAAATGTGGGGGAAATGGTGACATGTATATTTTTTTGTCGAAAGGATATGGACATAGGTCCTTCATTGTGTAACTCTTTTTATCATTAACTGCTTGCATGCTGGCCATTTTCTTTTGAAGGTTCTCCATTTGTTGGGTCATAATATTTGTTTGGGTCAATGGTGTATTGATTTGATGAGTGTTTCCCACAAAAGGGATAGTATTTGAGTACCTTTGAGCTTGTTGAAATGTGGACAGACCAGGTAACTGTGCACCATAAGTTCCAGTAGGTGGTGTGAAGTATGTAAACTATAGACTGACATTTGACTAAGCCAAGTTAGTTGTCTCTTGATTCACATTCTGACTACTATGGGTCAAACCAACCTAAACTGCAGGTTGAGTTATATTTGCCAAGGTAGCATTGTGAGCCATTGGAGCTTGCATCGTCATGTTGGGCATTGTCAGCGGTGTAAGAATTGTACTTGCTGATGTCACTGTTGACTGTGCTGAGGTCGTAGCCATATTGGCATTTTGAGATAGACCTTACGTTGATGTATCAACTGCTTCTTGTGTTTGTGTTGCAATAGGCATTTGAGGTATATTTTGATTTAATGTCACACCTTGTAGTAATATCGTTGAAATTTCTACTCTTGGAGGTAACTTGGCCCCATCCTGGACTAAGAGAGTGAGATATCTGTCTCTATCATTATTAATGAGAGCGTTGAGAATCATTAGTAACGCAGGACCTTGTTGGGTTGCTTCTAACTCTTTTTTTGTCAAATTATGTTGTATTTCATCAATGTAAGGCATCCTGTATGTGTTTGTTGACAGTGTTGCGGGTGTGCAACCCTATGTTTGTTGTTGTGTGGATAGATCCATATTCCATGTTGGGTTAACCAAGGGATCATTGTTAGGATCTATTTGGTGTTTTGCCTTTTGAGCACACGTTAATGACTTTAATATTGTTTTGAAGTGATCCTGACTCTCTAAAATGTGTATGCAAGACTCGATGAAATGCAACTAAATATGTTTCTATGACTTCCTAAAAACTAAAGTGAAGACAATGCAATCTATGAACGATGACTTGCTATCGAGGATTTTGAAATTCGAACACAATATTTTAGCATATTGTCAAAAAGCTTCAAATTATGCCTCTTCTTTGATTTGATTTTTGAGGTCTATGTCTATTTGAATTGATTTATGAACTTCTTCATCTATGATAGCTTGGACTATGTCGTATTGGTTTTGATCAATTATTAATTCCTCAGCAAGGATATTCAAACCATCAATTATTTTTAATTGAACATTGTTTGACCCAAGATTGGGTTGTTCAAATGGGAATTTATCATTTCCTTTTAGATCCATATGTTGAAAACTACTATGTAGACAATGCAGATCCTATAAATGATTGACACCTAAAATGATTGATACCTTGCTCTTTTAACATGGTTTGAGAAATGTTGCTATGGTCTTTTCTACCAATTATCTAATGGCTTCTTTCTGAGATTCTCTTTGTATCTTTTTTCCTTTGTTTCTCATCAAGACGAACAGACTTCCAGATTTCATCATCTATGACGGCCTCAACTATATCATATTGGGCATGATTGACTCTTACTTCCCAAGCGAGGTTATCTAAACCATCAATTATTTGTAATTGGTCATTGCTCAGTCCAAGATTGGGTTGTTCGAATGGGAATTCTCCATCTCCTCTGATACCCATGGACTTATGTATGATTCCTACACTCTAATGCAACACTAAATCTTAAGTGAGTGAAAGACAATTTGGTGAAATGACTTGTGTGAGGACTTTGTGTGATGATTCTAATGGTAATTTTGCATGAGTTTAATGCCTAGGACCTAGGATCACTTGACAGTAACATGCATATCATCTTTGAATTTGTGCAAAAGGTTTGGATCTGACGTTGGTGTTAATGTTGACACTTAACTTTGTTGAGGTTTTGTTTGATCATGTTGAACATTGAAACTTTGACTTTGTTGAGGTTATGATTTGTTTCTTGTAATGTTTTAAATTTGTCGAAGTGTAGCAAAGGACACATCAGTCATATTAAAAGAATAAAACCATGTTAAGAACATTTATTTAAGGATTTTTTTCAAATTTCCATGCATGTTGGGATCTTTCTCAAGATCGCATTTTGTTCTCGACATATTGGGGCCATTCGATATCACATCAAACATACTCTCCTAAGGTCAAAAGGTCACAAGTATTACCACAACCCACATCTTGATACTCTGTCATCTCAAACAGCCTTGTCACACCCTAAGGTGCGCCCGTTTTTTTGCCTTTTTCTGGAAATTAGACAAAAGAAGATTGCTCCTCAATTGGTCTGTTATCCTAGGAGATATATGGTGAGTGTCTTGGGGTGGATTCCTCCCCACCCTTGCTCTGTGATAAAACAAGTGTTTAGTTACTAACTCAGTTTGGCTTCTAATTTCTATGGTGTTTAGTTAGGGTTCCGTTTGAATGGTCACAATCAACAACATTTAACACTCTATTGAGGGAGGTCTCCCAGTTTGTAGAGGTTACTCTCTATAGATTTTAACGTACCATATAGGCAATGAGGGAGGCATAACATCATTGTGATAGCCTGTAACACTCGTCGCATATGATTTTCATCACATACGCATTTATTTATAGTGGCTTGGATTACTTAGCTTTAGCCATTGCCACTTAGGTCGTTCCCCTCTCACCGGCCTTAATGGCACCCTAAGGGCAACTCGGGAGGGCAGGCCTTCTAAATGATTTAATTGCAATAAATAAATAAAAGCATGAAAGAAAAGAGTTTGGTTTTCTGATCACCCATTGAAGGGGAAAGCATAATACCTATCCCTTCGAATTCATGAAAAACAAGGGTTCTTTTTAACTTTTCATTGCAATGATTTTCTATTCTATTTGGAGATGTTGCTCCAAAAAAGCATGGGGTTCAATTTTAACCTTCATCATAATTATGAAATAAAAGACAAGTTTGTTTGTGGTTTATTTTACTTGCACCATATTGAAGTGTTTCTAAGATACCCCTGTAGAAAATTATGTTAGTAAGCACACGGTGGGCTATCCAGCCTAATTTTCCAATTACAGAGTTCTTTCTTTTTATAGGCAGAAAGATATTCTGATAAAAACCAGAACTGAAACAAAACATAAAAAGAAAAACTAAATCTAACAATTGTGAATTAGCTACACAACAAATACAAATTGATATCAAATCAATTGCGAATTGATGTATCATCAATTGCGAATTACTGTTTAAGCAATTGCAATGTGATGACTGCTCAATTGCGAATTGATATAAGATCAATTTCTCACAGTAATTTTTTTTATTTTTTTATTTTTAAAATTTAAAAAATAGAAGAAAAGACAGAAGATAGAAGGGTTATTCTGCAATGATATTGTACCACACCACGTGAGCCATCATATCAATCTCATCAAAAAATTTGTACTTGGTTAAGAAATGGTGGATGTTTCTGTGATATTGAGCAATCTCCTCTTTTTCTTCGATTTCACGGAGCTCCCTTTCTGCTTTTAAGAGTCTTTGATATGTCTTTTGTTGTCTCATATATTGTTTTACCTTCCTTGCACTTGAAATTCTGAAAGTCACCTTTCCTGCCATTGTATTAAATACATCTTAAATGCAGAAATTGAATTTTCCAGAATTTGATGAAATTTTTGGGTTAGGTGCACAAGATTAGATAATAAAGAAACGACAAAAGATTTTTTGAATTTGCAACCCCCTAGGGAAATTGCGATATGTTTTTTCAATTGCGGTGCAACTACTGAGCAATTGCAAATTTCTGCTTAGGCAATTGCGAAATCAGGATCCTGTTTCAGGTAT
Organism: Cryptomeria japonica; assembly: GCF_030272615.1. NCBI lineage: Eukaryota > Viridiplantae > Streptophyta > Pinopsida > Cupressales > Cupressaceae > Cryptomeria > Cryptomeria japonica. The sequence continues at coordinate 307,550,436 of NC_081412.1, read as the reverse complement.
GGATCTACAAAATCATTCAAAACAAAAAATTAAGGTTAGCATGCTTCACGTCGGGTTCACCATTGTTTCTACGCCTCAATGTCATGTATTATTAAGCTAATTAGAAAATAAGAATGAATCACCAATTCCCAACTAATTAACAAACAAACAAACATAATCAATGAAAATCAATATGAAATAAGGAATGAATTCAAATAAATGGCTCCCTCATTCTGCATCTTTGGTTACATTGTGCTTCTCCAATTTGAGTGGTTGGTGGCTCTCAAGCATTGCACCAATTTCCTGCATACAAATACTTTGAAGACTGTGATTTTGAAAAAGCTAGATACTAAATGCTGAATGCTAGATCGAATTGATGAAAATGATGCTTAATTTATAGATTTTCAACACAAAGGGGGTGAGAAATAGAACTCAAGTGTTGATTGATAGATAACTGAAATTGATTTATAAGTGAACTATTCATGATTGATTTATTAACTCAATAGATTGATCTGTTAACAAGATTGATTGGAGAGTGAACTGAATGGATTGGCTAGTAAACTCATTTGATTAATCAGTGAACTGAATAGACCAGGGAGATGACGGAATTGATGGATTAGTCATAAAAAGTTGATTTTGAGTTTAAAAAGGATGATTGATGAGTTAATTGATTAGACAACTGATTTGATCAATTAGTTCTGATTTTAGCATGTGTTGTAGGAATTTGAAATTGGATTTGATTTACATTTTTAATTTTAATTTTAATTTGGTCATTCGAATGCTGAAATGCACACGAAATTAACTGAAATTCAGATTTGGTGAAATATGAATTTGGAAATGTGAAATTAGATGAAATGAGGTAAAATTCGAATTTGGGGAAAATGTGAAATGAAATTAGATGGAATTAATTGGAATTATAATTTGGGGATTGGAGGAATTTAATTAATTAATTTAAATAATTTAAATAAAATTATTTAAACTTAGGAGATTGAATTAATTAAATAATAAAGATTATTTAACTAAGGAATAAATCATAATTAATTAAATAATTGATATTTAATTAATAAATGAGATAGGGTTAATCGATTAACATGATTCAAGAATAGAAATAGAATAATTAGAAGTCTTGAAGGGCGATGATTAGAAGAAATAGTTAGTTTAATCAAATTATTAAAGAATTACTTAATTAAATAGACAAATAATTCCTGTAGGATTAACAAGACATTTTTAGGTGTCTACAGATAGTATAATGAGTGGATTGGTGGATAAAATTCTGCTTTTGGTTTCTTAACAGGCCAGGAAGAAGGATATTATCTTTTAGGTACATGTACGTTTGGCCATAGTAGGAGGAATCGGGTCTGTACATTTGACAAACAAGTTGGGTATCAGAGGAGTCATGAGCTGGGTAAAACAATTCTTCCACTAGGAATTCATAACACTCTTGATTTTCTTGTGTTTGCAAGAGAGATGCAATGGTAGCCATGAAATTGAGTCCTTTGTTTTCATTCCTTGGGATTTATGTGAAATTGATATGAACAAAGTACTTTGTGAAGTCATCAATCAACTTTTTATAAGGCATGAGTTTATCATCCTTAGTTTGATATTCATCATTAATCTGATTAATCACTAATTAAGAATCTCCATAGACTTGTAGCTCTTTGATGTTCCATTCAATAGCCATTTTGATTCCAATGACTAATGCTTCATACTCTATTGTGTTGTTGGTACATGGAAAGCTCAATCTGTATGATTTTGGGATTGTATGTCCTTGAGGCATTATGAAAAGTATGCCGACGCCTGATCCATGCTGTGTGTAGGAGCCATCAAAATATAGTTCCCATATTTTCTTGTTGTCCATGAGAACATCTGCATTAGGAAATTCAATCTGCAATGGAGTATCATCATGTAGGGGTTCTTTTGCTAACTGATCAATGATCACTTTCCCCTTTATAGCCTTTCTATCAACATACTCGATATCAAATTCACTAAGCACCATGACCCATTTTTCTAATCAACCCATCAATGTTACCTTATTGAGAAGATATTTCAGAGGGTCTATTTTTGCAATCAACTTAACTAAATGTGTGAGCACAACTTTTGGGATGCGAATAGTACTACTTGTTGGCAACAAAAATGAAGGAAAATTGAGAGGGGGGTGAATCTATTTTCACTGGATCAATAAAATTAACCTCAAATACAAATCAGTAAATAGATCAATAAAATCAACCTCAAATACAAATCAAATTAACTATAGCAACAACAAAAATATAATTGAATCAGAACACACACCACCAAGATTTTGACATGGAAAACCTGGTTAATGGAAAAACCACAGTGGGAACCTACCCATAATAAGATGATACTCTGTAGTAGTATGCAAAAATAATTACAATAGGAATGCACATGCATTTAGGCTGACTGCCTAGAGCTGACTGCTCAAAATACAATAACCTAGAAAGATACAACCCTTGAGGAAGGTTCACTACCTTACAAGGAAGTCTCACTGACTTACAAAATATTTAGATAACAATCCAGAATCAAATGAACTGAAAGAATAGCATTTGCAAATGCCTGATGATAGTTCTGGTTAAGCAAATATGTCTTCTCTGCAACACTCCAATCTCTGCTTAATCACAATGTCGAAGGATGTATTCGCTTGTTTGCACCTTTACCATTCTCTGATAATGCAAACACACCACTGATACATAATTTACATGACTATACCATATATATATATCGATCATCAACCTTGACTACAAGGTCGATGAAACCCTCAACTCACAATTACAAAATTACATCACACGATACTGTTGGCATTCTACACTCTAATGAGAAATGATGGTGACCTTCTGGCAACCACCTGGCATTCATCTGGTAAAGCCACCGGTAGGCACCAGTATCGACATAGACATCTACATACAGTGGCAAACACTTCACCGGTAGTGGCTACAATGCATACCGGCACTCCAGATGATAGGGAATAAAATTTTGTTTATTATATTTAATGTAATTATCTTTTGTAAAGCTGACATGACATATTGTAAAAGAATCATATATATGTATGAGATCTTATAGGTCATTTTGTGTAAGTAAGAAATATGGTAGAAGGATAGCATAAATGAATAGTATTTTTGTATAAGGAGATATAAGTTGACAACAAGGTCTTGGTTATACTATGAGCTTAAACTAGTACTAAACTTGACATAGTTGATGCTGATTTGAAGCAGTACATTGCATTGGATTTTTATAATCCATTTTGTAAGTCAGTGAGACTTCTATCTTGTAGATTGAGCAGTGAGCTCTAGGCAGTTGGCCTTCTTGCATGTGCAGGCCCCTCATTGTAAGTAATATTTATTCATTGGCCAGTGAGTGAATATTGTGGGTCACAAATCCCACCGAGGTTTTTCCCACACTGGGTTTCCTTGTTAAACATCTTGTGTTATGGTGTGTTTTCTATGATTTCTTTATTGTTCCTGTTTACTGCATTAATTATTATTTACCGATACATTGTTTAGGAATGCATAATACTTAATAAGGTTAAATATTCTATTAACCGGTTAGATACTGATTCACCCCCCCTCTCAGTATCTTTGGGACTATCATTAATCCTAACAAATGCAAAGATCGACCACTGGACCAATATAATGATATACATGACATAACATGGACCTAAATCAAATGCTCAAACATGCAACACCACTGGAATCAATTCTAAGATCAACAACAACACACTACGCCATCAAATGGGTCTCATATAGCATGAACAATACCACTGGATAAACAAAACACAAAAACCATGCACAATGATCAATTTAGATCATGAAAACAAATAGGACACAATTAGGAAACACTAGCAAGCACGTTAGAATCATCTATAACAGCTACACCAACATCTGAAACTCAAGATCACTCAAACAACAACAACTATCACAAGGAAAGATAACTTGCGGAGTACCAAATCATGATCCATCTGAAATGAAGATACACATGAACATCCCAAACAATCTTCCAAAATCTCAACTCAAGATCTGGTCACACCGAAATATACTAGAGGAAATACCAAACTCTGCTAAGCACTAATCAAAAGAACAAAAATGTCAACCGGATCATATGATATGATCGATTAAGCTCTCGGATCTCTGAAACCAATACAAAAAGATATAATGATACTATAAATATTCCATATACTGAACTATGATCCCAATAAACCTATCTGCAACCACAAGAGCAATAAATCATAGGAATATGTTGACATTAATGACAACAACATATCCTAGAAGCAACAATGTCCAATGCTGCTAATCATGTTTTCTCAACTAATGTGTAATTAAGATTGTAGCAAACTACGGTCCTACTAATATAATAGATGGCTTTCTCTTTTCCTTCTTGATCTTGTTATACTAGGAGAGCTCCCAATGATACTTCTATTGCAAAAATGTAGAGCAACAAAGGCTTGCCTTCAATTGGCAAGGCCAAGACAGGTGGAGTTACTAGATATTCTTTTATTTTATCAAAGGCTTGTTCACATTTGTCATCCCACCTGAATGGAACATTGTTGTGCAGCAAGTATGTAAATGGATGACACATATCAGCCAGTTGAGCAATAAATCTTCTTATAGACTATAGCCTTCCTTGGAGAGATTGTAGCTGACTGATGTTCTTAGGTGATTCCATTTCCATTATAGCCTTCACCTTAGTTGGATCCACTTCTATACCCTGAGCTGAAATGATATACCCCAGAAGCTTACCTGATGTGACCCCAAATGCACATTTTTTTGGATTTAATCTCAACTTGTATTGCTCTAGCCTTTGGAATATTTTATCCAGGATTTTCAATTGTTCTTCTCTTGTGTGTAATTTTTCTAGTATGTTGTCTACATAATCCTCCATGTATGTATGCATCATATCATGGAAAATAGTTGTCATAGCTCTTTGATACGTAGCACCTACATTCTTGAGCCCAAATGGCATGTCGTTCCAATAAAAAGTATCTTAGGGACATGTGAAAGTTGTTTTCTCTTGATCTTTAGGTGCTATTTGTAATACCCTAAAATTGGTCATCTAAACCATGGGCCCCTAATCTCGACAACATCACCAAGGTCCTACCCACAGACAATTAAATCAATCTTGAGCATATTATTACTTCTTTAATCATCAAACATTACATGGCAAATCAAATACTCAATATTAATTAAATATTTATTTAATTAATTAAATCATTCCAAGAATATCTTTTTGATCAATTATCCTATTTAATTTATTAAATATCCTTGCATATTTAATTAACTCATAAATTTGCCATTTAATCATAAAAAAAGGAATTAATTTATTACAAAAGAGGAATTAATCACAAAGCAAGAGTTAAATTGAAAATAAAATAAAAGAATTGAATTGAGAGAAATCAAACTTGAGATATTATTTCTTTTTTTCTAAATTGAGATTAAATTGAAACCATAAAATAAAATAAAAGGAATTTAATTGCTTTCTCTAAAATTAGAACTCAAAGCTTTTGAGAAAAAGAAGTTCAGTTGCATTGAAAAGACTCTTTTTTGGAATAAATCAAAGAATTATCTATTTTTATCATAAATGCATGAAATTAATTAAATCTTATTTCTAATGCAACTTGAACTTCTTATTTAAATGCATTTCAATTAAACTATAATTGGAATCTATCTCAAGGTTAACTGAATCTGATTTCTCAATTATTTCAATTAATCCTAAATTGTTCTTTTTCTTGAACTCTCTTGTGATTCTCTATAAATTCAGCCTTCAACTCTCATTCAAAACACCCTGGAGATTTTATTATTATACACTTTTTGCTCTGGAGTCATTGAAAATATTGTGCTTGCTTTTTGACATTATTGCATCTTAGTTTAGCTTTTTGCATATTTAGTTTACTCATATTGCTTGAACTCATATTGCTTGAATCCATATTGCTTGAATTCATATAGTTTATTATTCATCCATCTAGCATAATCTTGCATCCATTTAGCTTAATCTCATGCTCATATAGATTAAATCCTTCGTCTTGGTGTAGTCTAGTCACTGGTATTGCTTATACAAATCTGAGAGCAATCTTATACTCGCATCTTTTAGAAGGCAATTAGTTGATTTGTTGTGGTTTTATTATTCATGCTTATATCTGTCTAACCATACATGTAATGACTTAATTGAAGTGTTGTGTCTTGCAACTTACAAACTTATTTCACTTTTTCACACACACATTTTTGGTGCCCATCGTGGGGCAAAAGACTACTTTTTTTTTGGCCTCCAAGACTAATTGTTTATTTTTATTTTTATTTTCAGATTTTTGACTTTTTTGGATTTTTTTCGTACAGTTTCTGTGTATTATCGTATGACATTTCCTATATGTTAGAACGACAAACTTAAATTATCGTACGATCCTGTATGAATTATCGTATGAGTCAGTGAGAATTGTCGTATGATTCTATATTTTTTGGGTTAAAAAGCAAGTTTCATTCTTCAAGTTTTCTGTTCAATTTTGATTACACTAACGCTAACCCTGGCTAGTTGTCTCTTTATCTAAAGAATTTTCATAGCCTAATCAGTTTTTGTAGAATGCTTGTCGAAGACTATGCTTGTCGCACAAAGACAATATGACTATTGATTCATTGTCTTTGCAGGTTGCCTGAGGAGATTCAAGAAAACATTATGTATTCATTAAATTCATTTTTCTTAGGCACCTAACTTGCTATCTGGTTAAAGAACAAATCTGTATTTTGTGTTTTAAGAAAATTCTAAGAGGTAGGAGAGTATGCTCTTATCTGTATAGACAATCAGAAATCCAGACCCTTGAGGCATTTTCTTTAAGTTTGAGATTTGTACATCTTTAGTGGGTTTGCCCTCCCGAGGAGCTAATAACTCTATAGCCATTACGATTGGTGAGAGGGGAATGACCCAAGTGGGAATGGCTAAACACAAGGTACTCCAACCCACTATAAAATAAACGTGATTTGATTAAAATCAAGTCAACGACAGTGCTGGGGAATAGCTCTGCTCTGTACCCTCGGGTATATTAAACCTTGGTTTTCAAGGCTGGGAGACCTCTTAATTGAGTTTATACCTTGACGCACCGAACGGATCCCTTACTAGTTCCAATTAAAATTAGAAGCTACCCGGTTCACCTCCGAAAGGGGGGGATAATCATTTTACAAGAGAGATAGTAACTCTCCCAAGATACTTGTCATTTTGTACCTCCATTAGTGTTTGGATTCGCCTAATATGGTGTTGAGAATCCATTGCGTGAGACTCAACGACCATATTCTGATAAGCTATTGGGTGTGTACCTGAGTCTACAAGCAAATATTTTCTTCTCTCACCAATTTCCATAGGGTTTGCATGTTGTGATTGGAGTCATTTTACATATTGTGTGTCTATTGTGTTTTCATCCCTAGAACTGAAACTGAAATACCAAAATTGGAGAAAACAATAAAATAACTCAGTGATCAAAACTTTATTTGTGTCAAAACTAGTCTATCCTAGTCAAAACTTTGTCTGTGTCAAAACTAGTCTATCTTGGTAAAAAACTCAGTCCGCCTCAAAACTGGTCATACTCAGTCATTGAAAACTCAGAATTTAGTCTCTGCCTAGTAAATAGTTGCACGAGTCTTTTGATTTATCATCCTGCTAAATACATATTTTTGTATAATATTAAGATGAGAGGGGGGGGGGGGGTGAATCATAAAAACTTAATCTTCAATATATTCAACAGATTCAACCTCGGTAGCCTTTACTGATATGCAACTATGACTGTAAATCATTCAATACTCATAAATAGATACACTTAAAACATCATAACACATTTAACACCAGATTTAATGTGGAAACCCAAATAGGGAAAAAACCACTGTGGGATTTCGGACCCACTAAGAAATATACCCTTCTAGAGTATGCTCGGTTAAAAGCTAATCCTGTTAAAGATTACAAACACACTGCTAGATGTGACCCGGTTAAGGGATTTCCCTCAGACTTGTTAGAGTCTTTCACTTTGTTAGAAGTGACCTTGTCAAAGGATTTCAAACACTCATTTAGAATGTTACCTTGCTAGAGGGTTTACAAATAAGACTGTTAAGTCCACTCGGTTAAGAGATTTCCTGTCACTTACAAAATAAATAGCAGTAATAAAATATATCTGCAACTTCACATCTGAAATGCTAAAGCAGATTCTACATGCTCAAAACGATCTTGTCATAAGACTTATCTTGTCCCTTGTTGGGCTTGTTGGGCTTCTCAATCTGTTCTTCAATCAAATCTTCAGGCTTTTGTGCTCGGTAAACATTACTATAGCATCATTGTGCATACATTTGCCTGCATACATTGTTCATCAACAATTCCTTATTTATAAACAATACCTAACCGCTTAATCTCCTTGATCACATTTCCCATGATCAATCTTAGCCATCAGATCTTAAAACATGACTAGGTTCAATGTATCCTTTGATCTGAAAATGTTTTACCTCGCCTTGGAACTTGCATTCCTTCCTTGTAACTTGTGCTAGGTTATTGCGGTTCAATCTATGCTGTAGATCTTCCTCTTGATTTTCCATTGGCGTAGATCCTCAACAAACTTCTTGTGTGACATACCAATCATCTGATCATCTCTAGCTCATTGGTATTCTACATTTAATAATGTATTTACCCATCCAATGCATTCTGTTATTACTCAGTTGTTACTCAGTAAATACTAAACTTCACTCGGTAGACATTCTACCTTCTTTAACTGATATCGATAACCTTAGGGTTTACCGGCTAGGTACCTTAGGGTTTACCGACTAGGTTCTTTGCTCGGTGATATAGTACAGTATTAAACTTATAATCAACAACATATGTAGGATATCAAAACAATCAAAACAACATGATCTCATCATTGTCTAACTCGGTAATAGTTTCCCATTGAATAACTTAATTGTCCCCTTCATTATCATATTCTTTCCGTGTCACTTATCGACCTATTAATACTCATCAAAACATACTTCTCAAGATATGGCAACATCATACTGAATCAGAAAATAAATTTCTTGACATCAATGACAAAATAATATTATTAAGACAGTAATCATCCTTCTTCAGTTATATCAATAATCTCAAACAACCTTCTCAATATCCTTATTGAAATGCCAACAATCTCCTTTCTATTGTAATGCCAACAACTCAGTCATTGAAAACTTAGAATTTAGTCTCTATCCAGTAAATAGTCGTATGAGTCTTCTGATTTATCATCCTGCTAAATACATATTTTTGTCTAAAATTTCATCAATCCTAACAGTCTATCATTTTAGCCTTGATTCCATGTCGTACAATAAATCATTGTATTGATCAGTTTGTCATTTCAGACTTACCCATCTGTCGTATGGTACTAGGCAACAACTCATATGAAATACTATTTTTGTCATCCTGAAGCTATTAAACTATCGTCTGGTCTTGTAAAACATGTCGTACGGATCTCTGATTTTGTCAGTCCAGAACAGTAAAACTTGCCTAAAACAGTCTACAACAAGCATTAAACTGGTTATCATCATCTTGAGCATAAAAAGATCAAAATAGTGTACTTTTGCTATTTGTGTTGCACGATTTTGTCAATAAGCTTTCAGCTAGTTCAATCAACTACTTATCAAACTTAAGTCACTTAGATAACGTCTTACACAAGATAGATTGTTCCTGAAACTAGACTGAGTCTTAGTCACTTCTCTCAAAGAAACTAGGTAACTTAGATCACATCTTACACAGGATAAATTGTTCCTGAAACCAGACTAAATCTTAGTTGCTTCTCTCAATCAATACGTTAAACGAACAACTAGCTTCAATTTGATCTTGACTTCTGCATCACATCTAGCTATCGGTCCGGTCAGTTCCAAATGCCTATTCAAACTAGAAGCTCTTCTAATAATTCTGACAAAAGTAAGAATCCCATTGCTACCTTAGCCCAACAAATTCAAGATCTCAAGAAACAAATATATGACATTCAAGCCCAACAAAAATATTCAATGACCCCTGTTAAGATGAAAATTCATGATATTAAGAACACTAGACTTCAATAAATGCTAAAACAATTACATAAGATGGAACAAAATGTAATTGAAAATCAAAAGCCAAATCTCATACAAAATCACAAGACATATTCACCAAGATAAAAAGACATATATCCCCTAGATAGATAGTTTACACCTTTGGGGAAATCTTATGAGTCAACTTTAGAAGACCTTCTTAAGAACAATCTTATCATATTGCCTAAAAAGATCACATGGGGATGTGAAGTTTTGAGTAATTACTGTGTAAATCATAGGCATAACAAAAATAAGACTTCAATGTGCATGGAATTAAAACATAAGATTAAAGATCTCATTGATAATGGTGTCATTGAAATTGAAGATCCTAATGACTCACCTAAAGAAAGAAAAGGAACTACCTCCAAGCTTGATCAAAATTATGAACCTATATCTAGTAAGGCTCCATATGTGGCCTCCATCTCTTCCATGATGCCTCCATCTCCTAAGGCTTCTCAACAATAGTCCATATCATATCCCTCACACAATGAACCTAATGATGAAACTTTTCATGTTGACCTTCAGGGTTTATCTCCTATGGAAATTCAAGCTAATCTCAATCTTGATATAAGTTCCTCACATGATTTAGAAATCCCAGATCCTATGTCATCATGCAGTCCAATTCCAAACATTCCCACTCAAGAGAATCCCACTCAAAATGCTTCCCCATCATGCCAAAATATGGAGACCTTCCAAGAATCCCCTACGCCTATGCAAAATCCTATCCCTTCCTTAGAAGTGGTTCCATGCCAAGAGGATAATTTGAAGAATGAAGAAACAAGTCCTATCATAAATCAAGATCAAGACATCAAAACTCATCAATCCCATCCAATGGTTGAAAAGTATCTTACCTCTCTAGAATCCCATGAGGATCCCATTATGCCTTTCCATTTCTTCCAAGATGATCCCCTTCCATCTCAAGAGAAAAGCATCCTTCCTAAGCCAGATCATGATGCCTCTTCCACCTTTTCAGATGATCCTATTCAAAATGAAGAGTCAAACACCCTTTCTATTCTATCCAATGGTCATCTTCCATGTCAATATCAAATTATCTCTTCATCTCCTTGTCATAATCCTCCATGTTCACCTCAAGGATCCATCATGCCTTCAAAGCCCTCTCATGATCCTACAAGTCAAAATATTTATAAATGCAAAGGGGTAGACCTTCACAAGCAACAATACGTCCATGTTAAAGAAACTATTAAGAATCATGGTCTCGGTGACATTCCTCAATATAGTGGTATCCCTACTAAACCAAAATCCAGGTATACACCTTCCCCTTCATTTATTCCATCCATTTTAGGACCCTATATTCCTTCATCCCTTGTGCGGGATCAACAAAGGTGTACATCTTGGCATACCTTCCATCCATCTAAAAGGACACAAAGGTTTACTAAGAAAAAGAAAGAAAAATCAAAAGCTATATGGGTTCCTAAGGAACTTGTAGAATCAATGTGTTCCAAGAAAGTGAAAAAGCATGAATAACTAAAAACCATGTGGATCCCTAAGCGTCTCCTTGAAGCACAACTGTCTAAACAAAAATCCAAATCAATAGCCAAGATTGTTGTTCCTCCATATAAACTTTCCAAATCTATTTCTCCATCATCTCTTTCATCTATTTTGGATTCTCATGTCCCAAAATCCCTAGTTGTTCCTCAATCCAAATCTCAAAATTTGAGATCCACTTTTCCTCCATCAATCCACCATCCCTCAAGATGTGTGCCAATGGTGATACCACAAACATTTCCATTCACTCATGCACCAAACTTTCAATATCTGATCCATTATCCAACACCTCTTTTTCATCCTTCATACTCCTTATCCAATCCTTTGCATAAGACTTTACCCTAGTTTCATCGCAAAATCCCAAAACTAAGGAAATCAACATTGGAGATGTTGGACATGTACACTTAGCTGAGTCCTTCTTGGAAAGACATCTTTATGTTAGACCAATGAACTACCTACACAAAACTCCCTGACCCTATGAACAACATGCACCTTAAACGATACTATATCTAAGGGTTGGGTTAGTTTAGATTTTGCTTCTACATTGCATATTATTTTATTCAAAGCATTGCATCACATATAGTTTTTCAGATGCATCGCATTCATAAAGTTTTCGCATTTTCATATAGCAACATTAATAAAACAAGGCAACTGTCCACGTTTATTATTTGTTTGCATTCAAGGCAAACAAGGGTCATCTCCTTTCTTAGATATTCAGACATGAAGTCCTTGAGGTCATAAGGTCATTCATTTTCAACATTACCCTGTGATGACACTTTACTTATGGTTGGGTAGTTATTTCACTATTTGAGAATTATTAACCCAAAATCTATCAATTGCTATATCTCAAACACATTAACAAAATCTCTAATTCATTCGAGACACCTAATTGATCATATGACTAGTGAAAAATCTAAAATTCTACTTCAGCACCGCTGTAATTGTCACACCCAAGTAGGTTTCATTACTTACAAGTCAAGGTTAAAAAAAAAAGGAGAAAAAGTGCTATGCCAAATATTCATCTCAAGGCAAAAGAGAAATGATGTATAACTGAAATATCATGCATGCAAGTGCAACAAAAAAGCTTGACTATGGGAACATGTGAGTAACTCCATCAGGGCTATGGATGCCTATTGGAAATGGAGCAATATTCGTGAGATTACAGTCTATAACCTCATCGGAGCTCTAAAAGGTTGCTAGCAGCGAGGCTCTATTCGGGATGCTTTTGAAGATAGAATAATCCATGTAGCTAGTCATATAGGATGCTAAGGATACTTTATGAACACAAGAGTAGGAATTAGCTCATTTGCACTTACATGGGAAAAAGAAGATCAAAGTTTCAAGAACCAATGGAGAATTTTTCTGCATCTCCATTTGTAAATCCTAGTCACTAAGTGTGTTAATTTGGATGTTCCAAGGGACCTTAAGGATTGATTGACCACTTATCTATGAAATGTTTTGTACCTCCAATTCAATTGCTATATTAAAAAGTGATAAACAAACATGGTTATCCTTGTTTGAATAGGAAATACATATTGCATTAATATAGGTCATATCGAAAATCATTGTCTCCATATGCATTCTACAGATCATCATGTCATATAGGTCTATATACTAGGGCATAGCTGAGAAAAAATCATAAAATGTCCTGAACAAAATCCTAAAAATTAAAAAACTCACAAAATCAAAAAAAAAACTAAACGAAAATCAAAGCAAGAAAGCATAGAATATCCTTGAAACCAAATGAACCACAGACAAACTCTCAAAGTCTGCAATCACGCTTATCACATGTATTGTTAATCAATCTATCAAACTCTATCAAACATCAACATGTCTTATACAAGGAAGGGTACACTCAAAACTAGACAAATTGGTCTTATACCAGGTACTTACTCTTTGAAACCAAACATTCCTATCAATGATCTTCAAATCAAAACAATGACATCGATCAGTATGGCTGCTGGATTTTATCCAGGTTTATCTTATCTCTTGTACTGAAGTGTTGCATCTACACTTTTGCTTATACATATTTCAGTCACTTTTGTGACATCCTGATTCATTGGAACCCTCATGGCTTGAAATTGATTAATGTCCTAGTCTTAGGTTAATTGACAGAGCACATTACATGTCCTAAGAAGTGTCAACCGAGTCAACTTTATGTCAGTGAAACCTGGTCATCCAATTTGAGTCAGTCACCTATCTCCTGACTAATGAAGAGTTTTATCACTGAGTACACAAGCAAAACAACATTACTAAAAACAATCACTAAACGGTTTGAGCTATGCATGGAAATTTTCTTTGTGTGTTGTCTTTTATATTGGTTTTCGATTATTATCCCTCTGAGTAACTCGAGGAAGTCTATCTTGACTAAGAGGAGCAAGGATTGGGGGCATAATATTTTCTTTGTTTTCTACTTGTAGGAATGATTCTGATGATCTGGAAACATCTAATAACCTGGGTGTCTATGATAAGAGCCTTCACATCAAGGTGAAATCACCACACATACCTTGACTCCACTTATTTGTATGCTATAGGGAGGTTCACATCATTTCTTTGTCTGTTTTGAGGGAATTTCTTTATCATGCAATACGGGTCCCTGCGAAATCTGTCGAAGGATATGAACGAAAAAAGGGACATTGCAGACAAGATAATTAATATTGCACATTAAAAGAAAGGAACTCTAATCTACCTATTATGTTTGTTAACGCTCAGTGATGAAACTTAAGCATTTCAAATCGAGTGACTAGGTTTAGGTTGCATTTCATTTTGCATCTCATCTTGCATTTCATTCTGCATTTTGTGAATTTAGAGCGATTTCGGTATGGTAACAATGATCTCTTTATCTTATGAATGAGAGTTGGAAGCATCATCATTTCTTAGCTAAGTGGTCTCTTCTTCATCACTTCTCTGATCGAGTACTTGTGTATTGAGATGTTTAGCTACATACATAAGAATTTTATATAGATTCATACATTCATTATCACTCATTTACATTTATCTTATTGCATAGAAAAATGAAAAAAATTGCATTACTCATTACTCATTTTTATTTATTTATTTGCATATGAAAAGAAATAAAAAATAGACATCCATATTCATTTGCATTACATCCATACTGAAAAGATATGCATACATATAGAATAAAGAATATAGAAAAGCATCTCATAATCGATCGACACAAGTGCAATGAAGTCAAATCAAGATCTCGTATATATAATCATCAGTATCTCAGGGTATAAAATAATGTCAACTGACATATACAAACTCCCATCAGAGCAAGAATCATAAGGGCTACAAAAAATGGGCGTGTCTACAAAAAATCTCAGAGCTACAAAAAGAAAATCTAACTCTCTACCTCTCTCTCATCATCAAATGGTGGAGGAGGTGGAGCCTGCTGACTCGGATCCTACCTAGGTGCCCGAGCTCCCTCCAATCGAGCCATATACTGAGAATATGATACAACCTATTGCGCTACTGGAACTGCTACGTTATAAACCACAACATAATAGGTTGCCTGACTCGTCTGATGAAGTTCCTCCTGCCACAAAGCGTCTGTCTCTGCCCTCCTCTCTACGATCTGACAATCGTGCTCAGCCCTCATCTTTGCTATTTTTTGGTCTCGCTCTACCAGTTGTGTCTGTGTTACTATCAGTTGTGACTATAAACCTGCTAGGCGTTCTCTCATCAACCACACTGTGTCGGCCCCCTTATCCCTCGCAAGCTCTCCGCCTCCATCTCTGCCTCCATCGCCTCCTCCATCTCCGCCTTCGGCTCCCCCTGCTCCTCCCTCCTTTGTCTGACCTATCTCATAGATACTCTCTCCTCCCCTCCACCACCCTCCATCACCCTCACTCCACTAAGTCTCATGCCAATAGTCCCTAGGGATCCACCCTCTCCTCTCTGCTACTTCCTACCACCAACTGGAACCCTGCTACTGCTAGTGCTAGGATCACCACCTATCTGCCTCAAAGCCTCGACTCTCGGTACCTGCCTCTATCCTTGTCTTTGTGCCTATGCAGGAGCATCATCCTCATCCTCCTCTATACAAGGTGCCTTCTTTGCTGGATCAGTAAATCTCGAGAAAGGGTTCTACTAAACCAATCCCTATATTGGGGCAATACCCCCGCATCTGTAATATCATCTAGGTAAGCCCATCTCAACTATTGTAACCCAGTCAACTCCTACATGCCTAAGGCATATTATAGCCTCAGTCGCCATCCCTGCCTCTCCTCATCTGCATAACACGTGTATGCAGTAAACTCCTGCAAGATCCCCTAAGGTCTACCATACTGCCTCATCACTTGAGTAACAACAAACCAATCAACCACTATCTATGATCTGCCTATGAGAGGTCATTTTATAAATAGGTCTCTATGAACAACTCTCCAATCATCCCAAGGCTTCAGACCCCTATATGGTCTCCATATCATGACTATCAAGTCATCTAGCTATCGTCTCCAATAATCAGTCTTGCCCAGATGGGGTTGCCTAATGTATCCACAATATTTGTAAACAATAGGTTGTTGTGGATCTTTGGTGTCATCCACAATCGGTCTGCATACTAGGAGATGCTCCTAGGCCCATACCTGCAAAATCAAAACTGTTGCAACCATACGCTTCCCCTCCCGGTAGACAATCTCATGCATCTCACGAAACATGTGTGCCAATATACATGAGCCCCATCCTAACCTCTGGGGGTTCTCCACAAGTCTCTCCTACATCCTGCCCCATCCACATAAAAACCCCTGATGTCCCTTGTCTAGCTTAAGAAAGTAGCCGATGAAACCTGCCAAGGCACAAGCTAGTGGAAAGTTCTTACTATACCTGGTCATCATCATGTCCCAACTGATAGAACATGTCAAAATGTATGCATCTCTAATTACCTGTCTCACAACTAGTAGCCCAGGACATTGTGCTGCATCATAATCTACCTTACCCCCATCAAAAGGGATACGAAGAATCTTGTATACATCCTCGAGAGTGATCATCATCTCCCCAATTGGTAAATGAAATGTATTATGCTCTAAATGGAACCTCTCAACTAATGCAGTGAGCATACCGTGATTCACATGGATATTAGGCAACTTGAGAAGATGAGTCAGTCCGCACAAATCTATATGTGCCTGGTCAACATCTGATAACTTACGAACTAATGTCATCGTAGGTGGATATACACATATGAACAACACATGGGGCAATCGAACCTACAAAAGTCAAACAATGACGTATCAGGAAACATTTCAAATTAGCCTATAAGAGAAGAAAAACATCATGCAAATCCAACCACATCAATTGTAAAATCAAAATTTCAAGTTTGCACCTTTAAAAATGCTTACTATTTTTCAAACGACAAAACATCACAGAGGCAGCA
This sequence comes from Cryptomeria japonica, assembly GCF_030272615.1. NCBI lineage: Eukaryota > Viridiplantae > Streptophyta > Pinopsida > Cupressales > Cupressaceae > Cryptomeria > Cryptomeria japonica. The sequence goes on along the minus strand of NC_081412.1, from coordinate 307,533,516 downwards.
ACTCGTACGAATAAGGAATTGGTCTAATATGACAAAAGACTCTGATACGACACATGACTAGCCCTAGAATGACAAAATGGTCTCTTTTGAAGGTATTTGTACGACATAAGGGTAGTTGCAGTATGACAAAACTAGTAACTTTAAATGATAAAAGACATTCAATCAGTTTGTCGTATGAGACAAGATCCTATCTCGCACAACAAAACGATAAAGTCCAAATTCAACATGCCAAAAAAATGAAAAATTCAACAAAAAAACTCAATTTTGAAATGATTAACAGGCTTAAGATCGATCACTTACTATTGGCTCATAGTTCTGAGGTCAATTATGTCATCTCTGGTGCTCGAATCGATGCTCTTGTGTGGGAACCACCATTTTTCTTCACAAAAGGCTTTTTGAATTTTCAAATTTGGAGGGTTAAAATGAATTGAAAATGACACTTTTACCCAATATATAGCCAAAACCCTAATTTTTCAACTTGCTCAGACGGACATGAAATCTGTACCCTTAGCTAATTTATCCGTCTTGATTCCATTTTTGGGATCGAAATCAAAATCTGAGATCATTCTTCTAGTCAATTTCAATACAATTTGGACCACTTAGCGCTTTTCATTAAAAGCTCACTCTTTCTCCAATTTGCACTCAATTTCTCAGTAATCAATGCTAAATCTCAAATTTATTCTATAAATCAAATTTATGCTCACTTTCTCATCAGTCAATGCTAAATCTTCAAATGTTCCTTCGACTCAATTTATGTGCTCAAGTCATTGTCATCGCCAACAATTGCCTATAATCATCATGTACCCTTGCTATCTTTTGATTTCGCTCCCGATGGGGCATACTCATGACCTTATGACCTCATATCTTCAAAGTCAAGAATTTTTTTGAATCTTCATCAAAAGTCGAGCAAAAATCTTTTCAACTAAACAAAATCAAATTCTTATTGCTAAGGGGCATCTCAGCTTTATCGCTTCATATCAAGTTGAGATCTCTCGATCATCTGAATCGAATCAATCACTAGGGGCATATCAGTTTCATCGCTTCAAATCAAGCTAATATTTTCCTTCATTTGAATCAGTCTCTTAATGTTAATCAGTTTCATCGCTTTTCATCAAGCTGATTATTCGTTTAAACTCAATCAAAAGTTTAAAGAGTATCTTTGATCACACGCTTAATCTAAGAAGGTGTTCAGTTTCATCGCATCAAATCAAGATGGATAGTTTATTTTTGCTCATCATGTCTCGATCCATCAAGTTCAAGACCGATTTTACCTTCACTCACTGTGTCTAGTTCAATCAAGTTCTAGATCAGTAAGATCCGCTTCTTGATCAATCAAGTTCAAGTTTGGTATCTTTGCTCTTTATCGTTCCTAGTTCAATCAAGTTCGGGATCGGTTTCGCTTTAATCAACTCTGTTCAGCTTCATCGCTTCAAATCAAGCTAAACACCTTGCTCTTCATCTAGTTTGTGATCAATCAAGTTTAGAACTGGTATCTCCTAGACATCAACTATTCTTTGAACCAACGCGTTGCTCGCACATTAATTCAAAGAGGGGCAAATGCAATACCCTAAAATTAGTCATCTAAACCATGGGCCCCTAATCTCGACAACATCACCAAGGTCCTAAACAAAGGCAATTAAATCAATCTTGAACACATTATTAATTCTTTAATCATCAAATATTACATGGCAAATCAAATACTCAATATTAATTAAATCATTCCAAGAATATCATTTTGATCAATTATCCTATTTAATTTATTAAATATCCTTGCATATTTAATTAGTTAATAAGTTTGCCATTTAATCATAAAAAAAGAATTAATTTATTACAAAAGAGGAATTAATCACAAAGCAAGAGTTAAATTGAAAATAAAATAAAAGAATTGAATTGAGAGAAATCAAACTTGAGATATTATTTCTTTTTCTAAATTGAGATTAACTTGAAATCAGAAAATTAAATAAAAGGAATTTAATTGCTTTCTCTAAAATTACAACTCAAAGCTTTTGAGAAAAAGAAGTTCAGTTGCATTGAAAAGACTCTTTTCTTGAATAAATCAAAGAATTGTCTATTTTTATCACAAATGCATGGAATTAATTAAATCTTATTTCTAATGTAACTTGAACTTCTTATTTAAATGCATTTCAATTAAACTATAATTGGAATCTATCTCAAGGTTAATTGAATCTGATTTCTCAATTATTTCAATTAATCCTAAATTATGTTTTTTCTTGATCTCTGTTGTGATTCTCTATAAATCCAGCCTTCAGCTCTCATTCAAAATGTCTCGGAGATCTATTATTATACACTTTTTTCTCTAGAGTCATTGAATATATTGTGCTTGCTTTTTGATATTATTGCATCTTAGTTTAGCTTTTTGCATATTTAGTTTACTCATATTTCTTGAACTCATATTGCTTGAATTCATATAGTTTATTATTCATCCATCTAGCATAATCTTGCATCCATTTAGCTTAATCTCATGCTCATATAGATTAAATCCTTCATCTTGGTGTAGTCTAGTCACTAGTATTGCTTATACAAATCTGAGAGAAATCTTATACTCACATCTTTTAGAAGGAAATTAGTTGATTTGTTATGGTTTTATTATTCATGCTTATATATGTTTAACCATACATGTAATGACTCAATTGAAGTGTTGTGTCTTGCAGCTTACAGACTTATTTCACTTTTTCACACACACACTATTTTGATTTGGTTGTACCCAAAAAAACTATCTATTAGAGAGAACATCTCATGTTTGGTTGTTAGATCGATGATATCGATGCTTGGTAGTGGAAAATCATCTTTTGGACATGCTTTATTCAGGTCCCTAAAGTCAGTGCACACTCTGATACTCTTGTATAGCTTGGTAATAGGTACAATATTGAACACCCAGTCTGGATATGTGACTGGTCTTATAAATCCTATGTCCAACAACTTCTTCAGTTCTACTTTAATGAGAAGAGCTATGTGAGGATGCATCTTTCTCAGTTTTTGTTTGACAGGTTTATCTCTGGGAGCAATGTTTAGGTGATGCATTGTGAGTTCTGGATCTAACCCTAGAATGTCTACATATGACTAGGTGAATTTGATTTGTATCCTCTTGAAGAACTCACTGTAGTCTTGTCTCTCTTACTCTGATAGTGATATTGTTGGATGTAAGATCTTAGGATTCTCTAAGGTACCAATGTTAACTGCTTCTATCATCTCAATCAATACATAATATCTTTCTTGAAAATATTAGGGTAGAGTGTCAAATCTCCCATATTTTGGCACCTCAAGGAGGTTTTCACCATCACATACACCCTTTCTTTTTTCTTTTGATTGATCTAATGTTGCCATTAAATGTTTTTCAGCATTACACCTGATATTTGATTCTTTTATTTCAGTTATGTGACTGAAAGGTTCGACACCCCCTTGACTAGATGAAGCACTATCAAATTTACTAGTGGAAGATGCATTTGCGGTTTTAGATTCAACAACATTGAGATACAAAGCAATGGCATGATCATTCGAGAAGGTCTCTATCTCCATCAGTCCAATGGTTTTCCAATCAATTAGTTCTGGGTGTATTAAGGGTAAAGGATCGTCTGATTTGTTGGTTTCAAAGATCTCAATGGTCATAATTGTGTGTGTGAAAAGTGGTAATCTGCAAGTTGTAAGGCACAAACACTTCAATAAATCATTGCATGCATGGTTAGACAGATATAATCATGAATATAAAAACCATAACAAATCGATCTATTGCCTTCTAAAAGATGCAAGTATAGACTTGCTCTCAAATTTATCTAAGCAATACCAGTTACTAGATTACACCAAGACAAAGGATTTAATCTATATATGAGTACAAAAATTGAGCTAAATGGATGCAAGATTAAGCTAGATAGATGTAAGATTAAGCTAGATGGATGCAAGATTAAGCTAGATCGATACAAGCAATCATGATTAAACTAATATGCAAAAATCTAAGATGCAATAATCTCAAAGCACAATATTCTCAATGACTGTAGAGCAAAAACAACATAATAACAATAAATCTCCAGGGTGTCTTGAATGAGAGATGAAAGGCTGAATTTATAGAGAATCCAAAGAGAGACCAATGGTCAAGATCAATTAATGATGAGCAGTTGAGATTCCTCAAGAAAAAGAACAATCTAGGTGAATTGAAATGATTGGGTGCTTTAATTCACTTTCAGAGGAGATTAAGATTGAGTTGATTTTGACATAAATTCAATTAAAGCTTGATTGAATGCAGATTATAAGTTTGAGTTTGCATTGGAGATAAAATTAGTTGATTCCATGCACTTGAGATAAAATTAGTTGATTCCATGCACATTCCTCTTATTTGCTCAAGATTTGCTTTGAGTTTTAATTTTAGAGAAAATGATTTATTCAATTTAATTGATTTTCTCGCTTTTCTAAGATTTCTCAAGTTGTCTCAATTTTAGAAAAAGAAATATCTCAAGCTGATTTCTTTTCTCAATTTAATTCCTTTTTGTAAATTAATTCCTTTTGTAAAGTAATTCCTTTTTGATGATTTAAATGGAAAATTGATTTATTAATTAAAAATGCTAGGATATTTAATTAAATAAATAAGATAATTAATTAAAATGATATACTTGGAATGATTAATTAATTAAATAAACATTTAATTAATATAGAATGATTTATCTGCCATGTGACATTGATGATTGATGAATTAATTAATTAATTAGGTGCTCAAGATTGATTTAGTTGTCTTTGGTTAGGACCTTGGTGATGTAGTTGAGATTAGGGGCCCATGGTTTAGATGACCATTTTTAGGGTATTACATTTGCCCCTATTTGAATTGATGTGTGAGTAGTGCATTGATTCAAAGAATAGTTGATGTCAAATAGATATCAGTTCTAGACGTAATGGATCAAAAATCGATGAAGAGTGAGATGTTCAGCTTGATTTGAAGTGATGAAACTGAACATATTGATTAAAGCGATATCGATCCTGAACTTGATTGAAGTAGGACTGATGAAGAGCAAGATAGTGATCTTGAACTTGATGGATCAAGAAATGGGTACCGATCTAGAACTTGATTGAGCTAGAATCGATTGAGAAAAGAGATAATACCAATTTTGAACTTGATTGAATAAGAACTGATTAGTGAAACAGAATGTCCAACTTGAGTTGATGTGATGATTACTGAACACCGATTTGAAGATTGATTGAGATGAGGACAAAAAATGATATGCCCCTAGAGATTGTTTTTATTTGACATCAAATAATCTCAACTTGATATGATGCGATGTAGTTAAGATGCCCCTAGTAACAAGGTCTTAGTTGATTTGATTTGATTGATATTCGATTAAAAAAGATTGAAAAAATAAAATAAAATAATTTCTGCTCAACTTTTGATGAAGATTTGAAAAATTTCTCGGTTTTTTGATGATGTAATCACTGATAATGTTGATGTAATGAGTATGCCCCCTTGGGAGCGAAATCGAAAGATAGTGAGATCGCAGTGATTTTAGGCAATTTTGCTTAATAAAATGATTTAGCGATGATAATCTGAGAACGCAGATTAATGTAAGAATTAATTTGAAATCAGAGTTGATTCAAAAAAGATTTGAGCACAAAATTATGTAAAGATTGATGTCAAGTGGTCAACATTGTGAGATTTTGACTAGAAAAGTGACGTCAAATTTCAATTTTGTTCTTGAAAATGGACCCAAGATGGTCAATTTAGCCAAGAGTACAAATTTTGTGTCAATCAGAGTAAGTTTGAAAAATGATGATCATTTAAGATTCAAGCTTCATTCAAAGGACAAAGAGAACAATGTTATCATGCTAAAATCACTTGAAATGCACAAATCTTAGTATGAATGTAACCTAAAACTTAGTCACTGGATTTTGGTATGCTTATTTATCATCACTGAGCATTTTACAATGTGGGAGATAGACATAAGCACCAAGGCACAAAGAGCCAGGATGACCTGAATGTCACGTCCTTTTGATTTAGCAAGTGAACATGAGCACCAAGGCATGAAGAGCCAGGATGAACTTAATGTTACTTACATGCAAACACACCAGACAAAGCAGAGTTCCTTCCTTTTCATATGCAATACTGATTATCTTGTCCGCAATGACCCTTTTATCATTAATATCCTATGACATATTAAGCATGTATCCAGATTGCATGATAAAGAAATTTACTCAAAACAGACAAGGAAATGATTCCCACCTCCTTGTAGCATACAAATAAATGGAGTTGAGGTATGTGTGGTGATTTCACCTTGATGTGAAGGCACTTATCATAGACACCTAACTTATGAGATGTTTCCAGATCATTAGAATTAATCCTACAAGAAGAAAACAAAGAAAAGTATTATGCCCCCAGTCCTTGCTCCTCTTAGTCAAGATAGACTTCCTTGAGTTACTCAGAGGAAATAATAATTGAAAACCAGTTTAAAATACAACACACAAATAAAATTTCAATCAAATCTCAAGCAGTTTTAGTGATTGTTTTCATTGTTCTTATTTTGCTTGTTTACTCAGTGGTAAAACCCTGCAATGGTTAGGAGATAGGTAACTGACTCAAATTGGGTGGCCTGGTACTACTGACATAAAGATGAATTGGTTAAGACCGCTTAGGACATTTAGAATTTTCAATCGATTACCCTACGACTAGGACATTGATCGTTTTCAAGCCATGAGGGTTCCAAAAAGAACCAGGGTGTCACAAAAGTGTTTGAAGGATATGTACAAGCTAAATCAAAGATGCAAGAAAGTGGGAAATAAAATAGGAAATTCCAAATTTGCATTGATAGATGGAGCACTTCAGTACAAGAGGCGCCTGTTTACTAGGTTTTCACCTTCTTGGCATAGATTCTCTTTTTTTAATGACTTTTTTTTAAAGGACATTTTATAATTTAAAAAAAATAATTCTGAGCTATGCCCCCAGTATGCAGACCTATATGACAAAATGATCTGCAGAATGCATGTGGAGACAATGAATTTTTTATATGACCCATGTTAATGAAATATGCATGATAAAGATGCATTTCCTATTCGAACAAGGATGACTATGTTTGTTTAGCATTTCATAATACACCAATTGAATTGTAGGTACAAAAAATTTCATAGATAAGAGGTCAATCGATCCTTAAGGTCCCTTGAAACATCCAAATTAACATAATTAGTGACTAGGATCTACAAATGGAGATACAAAAAACTTCCCCATTGGTTCTTAAAACTTTGATCTCTTTTTGCCCATGTGGTGCAAATGAGTTCATTCCTGCTCTTGTGTTCACTAAAGATCCTTATCATCTTATATGACTAGCTACATGGATTATTCTAACTTCAAAAGCATCTCAAATAGAGCCTTGCTGCCAGCAAGCTTTTAGAGCTCCGACAAGGTTATAGATTGTAATTTCTAAAATATTGCTCCATTGCTAGTAGGCGTTCATAGCCCTGATGGAGTTACTCGCATGTTCCCATAGTCAAGCTTTTTGTTGCACTTGTATGCGTGATATTTCAGTTGTATATCATTGCTCTTTTGCATTGAGATAAATATTTGGCATAACACTTTTTCTCTTTTCTTTTTCTTGCCTTGACTTGTAAGTAATGAAACCTACTTGGGTGTGACAATTACAGTGGCGCTAAAGTAGAATTTTAGATTTTTCACTAGTCATATGATCAACTAGGTGTCTCAAATGAATTAGAGATTTTGTTAATGTGTTTGAGATATAGAAATTGATAGATTTTGGGTTAACAAGTCTCAAATAGTGAAATCACTACCCAACCATAAGTAAAGCGTTATCATGGGGTGATGTTGAAAATGAATGACATTAGGATCTCAAAGACTTCATGTCCGAATATCTAAAAAAGGAGATGACCTTTGTTTGTCTTGAATGCAAACAAATGATAAACTTGGATAGTTGCCTTGTTTTATTAATGCTGCTATATGCAAATGCAGAAATTTTGTGAATGTGATGCACTTAAAAAAGAAACTATATGTGATGCAATGCTTTGAATAAAATTAGATGCAATGCAAAAAGCAAAACCTAAAATAACCCAGCCCTTAGATATAGTATCGTTTAAGGTGCATGTTGTTCATAGGGTCGGGGAGTTTTGTGTAGGTAGTTCATTGGTCTTTGTTTGAAGAGTTGGATAAAGATGCCTTTTCCAATAGGATATAAAGACTCAACTAAGTGTACATGTTTAGCATCTCCAATATTGATTTCCTTATTTTTTGGATTTTGTGATGAAACTAGGGTAAAGTCTTATGCAAAGAATTGGATAAGGGAGATGGAAGAGTGAAAAAGAGGTGTTGGATAATGGATCAGATATTGAAAGTTTGGTGCATGAGTGAATGGAAATGTTGGCGGGATCAACATTGGCACACATCTTGAGGGGTGGTGGAGTGATGGAGGAAATGTGGATCTCAGATTTTGAGATTTGGATGGAGGAACGGAAGAGGGAAAAAATAAGCAAGGCAAGATTCAATGATAATATTCAACTAAAACACATAAAAACACAAAATGACTATTTATACCTTGCAAATCTATAACTTCTCCTTTGGATTGAGCCTTTGATGAGTCCAAGGATGTGCCCCTCCTTGAATTGATTGGATTGACTCCCTTGTTAAATGTGGATGGCTCTCCAAGATTGTGCACAAGATGATGAGATGGGATGGATGAAGGGATTTGGCTAAGTGATGGATAAATGGAAATTTGAGTAGAGCTTGGATGCTATGGATGATTTATTAGACTCAATTGGACAACATAAACTTAGCTAACTTGGAGATGTGAAATAAGGGGATGGAGTCCTCAATTTATAGGGGAAGAGGAGAATAAATGGAGGGCTAGGATTGATCCAAGATGAAGGGTTAGGATTGCATGTGAGCCCACACATGGCCCAAGAGGAGATGACAAGACAAGTGTGGAGAACAAGAGATATGCCATAAAGGCCTTTCTTGTCTCCACACTCCTCAAGGTTCATTGGGAAGACTTCCCAATGTACCTAGGGAAGAGAAAGGAATAAAATATTCCTTGAGAGATGGGGATGTGGAATTGAAAATTCCTCAAAAAGGATAATCATAGGGATTAGAGGAATAAAGAGGAATTAAAAATTCCTCCGAGGAAGAGATACCTAGAGCAATGTGAGATTTTGAAAATCTCACATTCACCTAGGAAAAGGGCATTTAAGGAAGGTGGTTGGATGGAAGAGACAAGGAGTTGACTTTGTGGCTAATCATGAGGATTAACCACTAGCAACTCATTAGGAGAGGGATTAGAAGAATGATTAGGTGGGATTAGGGCAAATGGGATTTGTCAGAGGATTTGACCAGGAGAGAGAATGAGTGGAGGGAATTAAAAATTAGAAGAATAATGATAAGTGAGATTAGGGAGGCTTCTAGAATAATTCATTATTTCAATGATGGATTAGGAAAAAGGTGATTTGTAGGAATCACCTGGATCAATTAATTAATTAAGATTAATTAAAGGGTGGGATTTGGAGAGAATTAATTTTAGGGATTTTTAAAAGAATAAAGGTAGATTGATTTATTAAATAAATCAATCAATAGACTATAGTGACAATATTAATTATATTTAATTAATATTGAGTAACTATAGGGATTGGCATAATTAATAAATTAATTATTTAGAATAATTAATTTAAGTGTCTATAAGAACAACTAGGGATTCTAGGACATAAGGATCCAAAATGGATGAAGGAGGTGGTGGAGGAATAGATTTGGAAGGTTTGGATGGAGGAACAACAATTTTGGATGCCAATTTGTATTTTTCTTTAGCCTGTTGTGCTTCAAGGAGCCACTTAGGGATCCACATGGTTTTTGATTTCTCATGCTTTTGTAGTTCCTTGGAACGCATTTCTTCTACAAGTGCCTTAGGAACCCATATAACTTTTGATTTTTCTTTCTTTTGCTCAATGGGCCTTTGTGTCCTTTTAGATTTTTCTTCTTATTTTTGGATCATATTTTTCTTTTTTCTGACATGTCGATTAGATGGGACATGTTGATCCTTGTGTACATGTGGATTACTTGACTTATGACTTTTATGCTTGGCATCCAAATTGCTTGGAGAAGGAAAATAATGAGTAGATGGATAAGAATTATATGGAGGTATTTTGGATGGATGGAAGGTGCTCAAAGATGCATGCCTTTGTTGATCCTGCATAAGGGATGGAGGGATATAGGGTCCTAAAATGGATGGAAGGGATGAAGGAGAAGGCGTGTATTTGGATTTTGGTTTAGTAGAGATACCAACATCTTGAGGAATGTCACTGAGGCCATGACTCTAAATATTTTCTTTAATATGGAGGTTTTCTTGCTTGTGAAGGTTTATCAAATTGCCTTTATAAATATGTTGACTTGTAGGATACACTTTTCTTTGGGAAGAAGACACGAGTCCATTATGAGGTGGAGGTGGAATGTAGGGGATGATAGGATCATGAGAGGGCTTTGTAGGCATGATGGATCCTTAAGGTGAACATGGAAGATTATGACAAGTAGATGAAGGGATACTTTGATCTTGACGTGGAAGAGGACCATTGGATAGAGTAGGAAGGGTGTTTGACTCTTCATTTTGAATAGGATCATTTGAAAAGCTAGAAGAGGCATCATGATCTTGCTTAAGAAGTGGATTAGGAATGAGATTTGGAAGGATTCTTTTCTCTTGAGATGGAAGGAGATCATCTTGGAAGAAATGGAAAGGTATCAGGGGATCATCATGGGATTATAGGGAGGTAGGATCTTTTTCAACCATTAGATGGGATGGCCATTGAGATAGACCTTGAGGGTGAACATGAGAAGTTTCATCATTAGGTTCATTATTTGAGGGATATGGTATGGATTTTTGTTGAGAATCCTTAGGATATTGAGGCATAATGGAAGACATGGATGTGACATGTGGGCCATTGCTAGACATAGGTTCATAATTTTGATCATGCTTGGTAATGACATCTGGTTTCTCCTTAGGTGAATTATTAGGATCTTCATTTTCAATAACACCATCGTCAAGCAGGTCTTGAATTTTATGTTTCAATTTCATTCACATTAAAGTCTTATGTTTTTTATTCCTATGATATGCACAATAATTACTTAGAAATTCACATCCCCATGTGGTCTTGTTAGGAAATATGATAAGATTGTGCTCAAGAAGCTCTTCCAAAGCTAACTCAATAGATTGCCCTAAAGGTGTAAATTGTCTATCTAGGGGATAGATATCTTTTTGTCTTGGTGAATATGTCTTGTGATGTACCATGAGATTTGGCTTTTGATTTTCAATTACTTTCTGTTCCACCTTATATAATTATTTTAGCATTTCTTTGAAGTCTGGTGTTCTTGATATCATGAAATTTTATCTCAAGAGGGGTCATTAAATCTTTTTGTTAGGCTTGAATGTCATATATTTCTCTCTTGAGATCTTGAATTTGTTGAGCCAAGGTAGCCATGGAGATTTATGACTGTTTTGATTTGCAAGAATGGATTAGTTTGTGATGAGTAAGTTTGTTCTTACTTTTGTCTGCTTTCTTATGAGAACTTTTGGTTCGAACAGACATTTACAATTAATGTGACCGAGAGCTAGAAGTGATACACAAGTCAACATCAAATCGAAGCTAGTTGTTCATTTGAGGTAATGATTGAGTAAAGTAATTGAGACCGAGTCTGGTTTAAAGAACAATCTATCCTTTATAAGATGTGATCTAAGCAGATTAGGTTGATCAGATTGATGTAGGATGATTGAACTAGCTGATATATAATCGACAAAATTGTGTAACATAACACTAGGGGTACACTATCAAGATTGTTTATGCTTGGGATGAAAAAGACCAGATATACGCTCACTGTAGACTGATTAGGCAAGTATGATAGATCTAGAAAAGCATGCAAAAAGACAAGCTTCTAGACTGACAAAATCAAAAACTCGTACGATAAAATTCTATGACTCAGACGACAGTTTGAGGAGTCCTAGACGACATAGACATATATTCGTACAAGTTGTTGTTTGTACTCAAACAAAAATACAAGGCTTATAAGATGACAAACTATCAAAGATGATGATAACTCATACGACGGTGTATTTATGGCTAGACAATAATTCCTAGTAGGTGATACGACAAATTGGCAAAGATGAACCTCTATAATGATGACACGTACGATAGTTTTCTATTAAGTAGATGATAATTCTCATAGACCAGGATGACAAAGTAGAAGACTCGTATGACATAGGACTGGACATGGATGAGTTTCTGACAAGGACAGAGTTTTGACCACTGAGTTTTTTTTTATGTTTTGATCATTTTCTCATTTCAGGGTTTCAATTTCTGTTTTGAGGACAAAGACACAATAAATACACAAGATGTAAAGTGACTTCAAACACAACACACTAATCCTAAGGAAGTTGGCTGAGAGATAAAACCTTTGCTTGCAAGCTTAGGTACACACCCAATAGCTAATCAGAATACAATCGCTAAGTCTCACACAATGGATTCTCGACACCGTATTAACTAACTCTAAATGCTAATGAGGGCATGATATGGCAAGTATCTTGGGAGAGTTACTAGCTCTCTTGCACAAAGATTATCCCCCTTTCAGAGGTGAATTGGGTAGCTTCTATCTTAGATTTCTTAGTAATGATTTCCATTCGAAATTACCCCTTGAAGTCATGTAAGTGTGGTTGAGGCCTATAGCCTGACAAGGTACCGAAACAAGATGTAGTCATGCAAGCATGATTGAGACCGTGAGACCCTACAAAATGCTCGATATGAGAGATCTGAAAGAGAAAACTCAAATAACTCTGTCCTCTGAGACTTTAATCCCGAAAGACCTATTTATTAAAGTGAGTCAGAATGCTTGGGTCTAGCTGTACTCACTTGGGTTATTCTTAGAGGGTGATTACTTTTTCCCACCGTGACAGGTTCTCTAAAGGAACACAAATTTAAAACTAGAAAAGCTTCAAGGGTCTAGATTTTTGATTGTCTGTACAGACAAGAGAATACTCTCCTACCTTTTAGAATTTTCTCAAACACAAAAAACAAATTTGTTCATTAACCATATCGCAATTTAAGTGCCTAGAAATGAATTAAAGAATACACAATGTTTACTTGAATCTCCATAGGCAACTTGCAAAAACAACAAATCAGTAGTCATATTGCTTTTGAGCGGCAGGCATGTTCTTCGACAAACGTTCTACAAAAACTGGTTAGGCTGTGAAAAAAATCTCTCAGGAAGACAGAAAACAAGCCAGGGTTAGCATTAGTACCATCAAAATTCAATGAGAAAACCCTAAAAATCACTCTTCCTTTTGATACGAGAAAACAAAATATCGTATGAGTATTCTCACCAAACAATATGACAATTTGCCACAGACCATACGAGAAGCCATAGATTATCGTGCTACCCCTTGTAAAAACTCATTTTAGTAGCAATTGTATGGACAAAATCCAAAAAATAAAAAGTGAGCTGATTTGCAAGGCCAAAAATTATAGTCTCGAGCCCCATGGTGGGTGCCAAAAATGTGTGTGTGAAAAGTGGTAATCTGCAAGTTGTAAGGCACAAACACTTCAATAAATCATTACATGCATGGTTAGACAGATATAATCATGAATATAAAAACCATAACAAATCGATCTATTGCCTTCTAAAAGATGCAAGTATAGACTTGCTCTCAAATTTATCTAAGCAATACCAATGACTAGACTACACCAAGACAAAGGATTTAATCTATATGAGACAAAAATTGAGCTAAATGGATGCAAGATTAAGCTAGATAGATGCAAGATTAAGCTAGATGGATACAAGCAATCATGATTAAACTAAATATGCAAAAAGCTAAGATGCAATAATCTCAAAGCACAATATTCTCAATGACTGTAGAGGAAAAACAACATAATAACAATAAATATCCAGGGTGTCTTGAATGAGAGATGAAAGACTGAATTTATAGAGAATCCAAAGAGAGACTAACGGTCAAGATCAATTAATGATGAGCGGTTGAGATTCCTCAAGAAAAAGCACAATCCAGGAGAATTGAAACGATTGGGTGCTTTAATTTAGTTTTAGAGGAGATTAAGATTGAGTTGATTTTGAGATAAATTCAATTAGAGCCTAATTGAATGCATTGAGATTATAAGTCTGAGTTTACATTGGAGATAAATTTAGTTGATTCCATGCACTTGAGATAAAATTAGTTTATTTCATGCGCATTCCTCTTATTTGCTCAATATTTTTATTAGAAAAAGCCTCTTCTATGCAACTAAACCTCTTTCCTCAAGATTTGCTTTGAGTTTTCATTTTAGAGAAAATGATTTATTCAATTTAATTTCTTTTCTTGGTTTTCTAAGATTTCTCAAGTTGTCTCAATTTTAGAAAAAGAAATGTCTCAAGTTGGTTTCTTTTCTCAATTTAATTCCTTTTTGTAAATTAATTGTTTTTTTATGATTTAAATGGAAAATTTATTTATTAATTAAAAATGATAGGATATTTAATTAAATAAATAAGATAATTGATTAAAATGATTTACTTGGAATGATTAATTAATTAGATAAACATTTAATTAATATAGAATGACATATTTTCGATGTGACATTGATGATTGAGGAATTAATTAATCAGGTGCTCAAGATTGATTTAGTTGTCTTTTGTTAGGACCTTGGTGATGTAATCGAGATTAGGGGACCATGGTTTAGATGACCATAGTTATTTTGTTCAAGTTAAGGATGTCACTCTCCTTAGAATAAACTCTCTCGACTACTCTCTGATTGTCCTTGGTGAAGTTAGAATCGATAAATTGTGATTCTAATTCAACTGGTTTGTAAGCTAACGTTTGTCCCTCACATGAAGGAATTACATAAATGTCAATATCCTTAATAGAGAAATATTTTTTAGAAGATTTTTCAAAACATGTGTCCCACTCCCACTCATGAGAGTCAGTTTCACTAGAAGCTTGAAATTTGAAGATTTGCTCATAAAGGTTATGAGTAGCTTCTTCTATCTTTTTAGCAAGTTCTTCTTGTTGTCTTTCCTCTGCTTCTTGTTGTTGTTTGTGAGCTACTTCTTCTTGTTTCTCATGAATGGTTTATTATTCCCTCTTAATAGAAATCTCTTCTTGTCTTCTCATTTTCTTTCTCTTCTGGACTGGATGTTACTTCTGCTTGTCTTACCATTAGATTTGCTGGCCTTTTATCAGATTTTTGTCCTTGCTGGGTGGAATTCACTTCTTTTATTCTTGTTGTATACTGACCAAAACCTAATCCTAATTTGTCCTTTATAGATATAGGTTGTATGGGCTCTACAATGCCTTATTTTCTTTTACCCATGTGCTAGAATATCCCATTATCTGTAGGATGTGGAATCCTTTTCCATACTTATATGTAGGTATGTTAACATTATTGATTTTTTGTTGAGCCTCATCATCCTTATAGAGACATTTTAAAACATCTTTGTCTTCCATCTCTTCGGATAGGGTTCCTGCTTTGAAAAATGCTCCATCAAATATTTCAAGAGTATTTTCTACAAGTCGTTGTTGTGAAATTGACGGTTTACCATAAGATCGAGGAGAGAGTGGCAATCTTGTAAAGAATATTCTCCCATTCCATTGGTGTTTAGTTGTATCTTTTTCCCAAAACTTGTCAAAGTTGTTGTAAACAAGTTCTCCTTAGGTGATTTAGGAGACGAAGACTCTTTGTTATAGGGAACTGTTACATCCTGAGCTGGTATCAAATTACTACAATGTTGAAAAGGATTTGAATCTACTAAAATAGTGATCTCTTCTCCAACATAGGGGAAATTTACACACTGGTGATATGTTGAAGGAACTACCTACATATCATGGATCTAAGGCCTGCCTAGGAGTATGTTGTAGGATACATTAAGGTCTAATACTTGACAAACTGTGTCTCTTTGCACTAGTCCTATTCTGAGAGGTAATATCAATGTTCCTTTAGAAGAGCGCTCCACTTAGTCATACACTTTAATGGTGATCTTCTTCCTAGGATCCACTGCTTCAAAAAAAAACCTAAAGCTCGAAGTAAACTTAATGCACAAATATTCAAGTCGGCTCCTCCATCTACAAGGACACGTTTCACACATTTTATGGATAAGCACTTCAATATGCAACGAAGTGTTATGAGTATGTTGCAAGGAGATGTCATTTTCTATGAAGGTTAAGTAATGAGGCATTTTTAGATGTCCTACCATGGCCTGGAATTGGTCAACCTGCAAATCTTTAGAGACGGTGGTCTCTACTAATTTTTTTTCTAAAATCTCTTTGTGTGTTGGTGAAAGTTTTAACAGCTCTAGTATTGATATTTGCATAGGGGTTTTCTACAATTTATCTACTAAGTTATATTGTCTGGAAGTGGATGTTGTGTTAGTTATAAGACCCAAGAATGTCACTTTAGCTTTGCTTCTAGTAATAGCATGTGTTGGCTCTTGTTGTGCTTTTTGTTTAACATTGATAATGTTAACCACATTGTCATATGTGTGAGCATAGTTAACCTTTTCTTTCCCTTTTCCATCATGTGTGTTTGATGGTTCACCCTTCTCATAGTTTGGAAGTGGAGTTTTGAATGTTGTGTGCGATTCATTTGTCTTATGTCCATCCACTATTATGACCTCATTATCAATCAAGTCTTGAATGATATATTTGAGTCTTTGACAATCATTTGTTTGGATGATAATAAAAAAAATAGTTGTCATTCCACCACGATGGTTTCACTTTAGGTTCAAATTCTCTTTCTTCTGGCAACATGATCAGTTTGTTTGTGAGAAGTGTCTTTAATGCCAATTTTAATAGTTCACCAATGTTAGTGATTTTCTTACGAAATCTAGGAAAAAATGGTTTTGGTTTGTTGTTATCTTGATTAACCACTAGTACACAACTTGATACAATGAATATGGGTTTCTTTGGTTGCAAATTGTTAGCAGAAGCCAAGAAGGAAGACTGAGAGGGGGGGTGAATCATTCTTCACTAAAATACAAAAATTAATCACAAAATACAAATCTAATAAACTGTAGCAATAAAACAGGTAAGAAAATTAACAACACAACACACAACACCAAGATTTTGACATGGAAAACTCGGTTAAGGGAAAAACCATGGCGGGAACCTACCCACAGTAAGATGATACTCTGCAATAGTATGTGTAAATATTACAATGGGGAATGCACATGCATTCAAGAACACTGCCTAGAGATCACTGCTCAAATATAATGGCTTGAAAGGATACAACCCTCAGGGAAGTTTCACTGACTTACAATAAGATTCAGACTACAATCAAGAAGAAATGAAATGAAAGAATAGCATCTTCAAATGCATAATTACAGTTCTGGTTAAGCACAAATGTCTACCCTCCAACACCAATCTCACCTCAAACTCAACACCGAAGGATAAATCACTTGTTTGCACATAAACTTCTCTCTATTAATGCAGACACAACAACGACACCCAAATTACATGAATATATCACTTATATATACAAATCATCAACCTTGACAACAAGGTCAGCTAAACCCTCAACCCTCAATTACAAAATTACAACACACAATACACAGATCGACCACCAGATCAATATAATGATTTACATAGCATAAAATGGTCCTAAAACAAATTCCCAAACACTCAACTCCACTGGAAATCATGCCAATATCAACCGCAACATGCTACACAAAATCATCACTGGTTGATAGAAACCACCAAAAACTCACAAAATGATCAATGCGGATCACCAAAAAAAATAGGACACAACTAGGAAACACCAAAAATCTTGTTAGAATCATTAGGAACAACTGCACCAATACCACTTATCAAATCTTCATCGATCATCTAAAAGCTCAAGAACACAACCAATCGACAACTGTCATGAAGAAAGATAACTTGTGGAGCACCAATTCATGAACCATCTAAATGGCAGATACACAAGGCCATCCCAAACAATATCAAAGAATCAACATAGGATCTGATCACACCAGAATATACCAGAGGAAATACCAAACTCTGCAAAACAGTGATCAACAAAACAACACTACAAACTGGATCATAAGATCTTCCCAAAATGCAATCATCGGATAAAATCACAGGAATATGTTGACATCAATGATAACAACATTTCCTAGTAGCAGAAATAACCAACAATATCCAACAATATCCCCCTTTGGCATTGATGGCAACATATGAATGTGAAAAACAATCAATGAAAAGAAAGAAGATGTCTCCAACAAAATCCCCCTAAGATCAAGATAGATAAAGCAATTTTTCACATGATCTCTCCCCCCTTTGATATCAATGCCAAAGATCTCAAAATAGAAAACCAAACACTCTCCCCCAAAATAGAAACATGAATCTCTCTCCAAAACACAGACTACTCCAACAGAGGAAAAGTACCAACACACCAATCCAGATAAAAGGATAAGACTGTGAAGTCCACCGGATTGATGCAACTTAATGCATCTAGTTCCCATCAGGAGGGGTAGATACCCCTAACTTGTCTATCAAGTAGATAAATGTATATGTAGGCAAAGGCTTAGTGAAAATATCAACTATTTGTTCCATTATAGATACATACTCCAGCTTCACCTTCTCTTCACTGACTTGCTCTCTCAAGTAATGATATTTGATTGACGCATTCTTAGTCTTTGAATGTTGCATCAGATTCTTTAACATGTTAATAGAACTAGAATTATCACAATATATAATAGTAGGCTCATCATAAACAACTTTGATATCTTTTAACATTTGCTTCATCCAAACTACCTGAGTGCAATTACTAGCAACAACAATATACTCAGCTTCAACAACAGATAAGGACACTGAATCTTGTTTCTTGATAGCCCATGAAACCAACTTCTTACCTAAAAAGAATTCTCCACTAGTAGTGCTCTTTCAGTCATCAACATCACCAATCGAATTTGCATCAGTGTAGGCATATAACACGAAATCATCATTTCTCGGATACCATAAACCATAATCCATAGTTACCTTTAGATATCTGAATATCCTCTTAATAGCAGTGACATGACTCTCTTTTGGATCAGCTTGATATCTAGCAACCATGCACACAACATGCATAATATTTGGCCTAGTCTAAGTAATATATAGCATTGTGCCAATCATAGATCTGTACAAACTCTAATTAGCTTTTGGAGATTCATCATTCTTAGACAATTTACAATCGGTCACCATAGGAGTTCCAACCAATTTGGAGTCATCTAACCCAAACTTCTTCAGTAATGCCTTCACATACTTAGTTTGTGATATGAATATACCTTTTCCAGTTTGTGCAATTTGTAAACCTAAGAATAATTTCATCTCACCAATCATAGACATCTCAAATTCTTTATGCATATCACCGACAAACTTCATTCTCAATTCATCATCACCTGCAAAGATAATATCATCAACAAAGACTAATCAGGATGTTATCATTTTCTATCTTAAAGTACAAATTACTGTCAACAACACCTTTAGCAAATCCCAATTTCAACAAGTATTTATCTAATCTAGCATATCAGGCTCTAGGGGCTTGTTTCAATCCATAAATAACTTTCTTTAGCTTACACATCATGTCTCCATCATCTGACAGTGAAAATCCATCAGGTTGCTTGGTGTAAACTTCTTCCTTAAGATCACCATTCAAAAATGTAGATTTGACATCCATCTGATATACCTTGAAATATTTATAAGCAACATAAGAAAGCAATAGTCTAATAGCTTTAAGTTTGTCAACCAAAGAAAAAGTCTTCTCATAATCAACTCCTTCTTGCTATGAGTATCCTTTGCAGACCAATCTTACATTATTTCTGACAACTTCACCGACTTCATTCGATTTGTTCCTAAATACCCATTTAGTACCAATAACATTTTTATCCTTAGGTCTAGGCACAAGTTCCCATGTATTACTCTTTTCAATCTGATCTAGTTCTTCTTCCATAGCTCTCATCCAATTTTTATCTTTACAAGCTTCAACAACATCTTTAGGTTCAACTTTTGAAATCAAGCATACTTCTTCAGCAACTAACCTTTTTCTAGTCAATACACCTTTATTCTTATCACCAATGATCTGATTTTTAGAATGATTCAATCTTACATACCTTGAAGTCTTCTAATTGTTCTGATTCTCAGGTTCCTGCACTCCTTCACCAACAACAACAACATCTCGATTAACTGTCTCTACCAGATCATTCTTCTTAGGCTCTTCAAGCTAAATAGGGGCTAAAATGATATGTTGTCCATCATCATAACCACATCCTCTAATCTCTTTCCCAAGGTTCTCATCCACCTTCACATTTGCACTTTCTACTTTCTCAGTCTCTTATTATAGCATCGGTAGGCCTTTCTCTTTGTAGAATATCCCAAGATACCTTCATCACTTCTAGCATCATACTTTCTTTTATCCTCATCTCTCTTGGTATAACATTTTCTACCAAATACTCTGTGTAGACGTATAAAAATGACCATATTCCTAAATGAATATTTTATGTTCATTTCTATGTTTAATTAAATCCAATTTAATTAAATTATCCGCATTCCTCTATTTAATTAAGTAAATTACTCAATTAAATTCACTATACCATTTAATAGGATAATTCATTTTATTCAATTAAAGCCCCTATCCACTTTTTAATTAAATTCAAATTTAATTAAAATAGTTATCCTAAATTAAATAAATCTAATTTATTTAATTGCAACCTGTAGCGTCCTAAAATTGTGACACTTGCAATTTTGATTGCATTTGGGTCTTCACGATGGTGATGCAACACGAAACCTGAATGGAGACCCCGAAACTTGTTCATGACATCAAAAACTGCATTTTTCAGCACCCTGGCCTGATCATCCTTGCACCCTGCTGTCCCTGGAGGTGGGACCATGGCGCCCAATGCCCTGGTCCTTCAGGAATAGGGCGCCTAGTGCCCTAGTCCCCCAGGACCATGGCGCCCAGCGCCCTGGTCCCTGGCCCTATTTTGGGCCCGGTCTCTTATGGGGCTTCGGGTCTTTAAGTTTGCAAATTGGAAAATATTGTTTCCTGGTCGGCCTAAGGTCGGGAAAATCAGTCTATCAGCCCTAATTGACAAGTATATAAACTACATTTCCTCTCCCATTTTGGGAGAGAGGAAAAAAGGTGGAAATGATATTCAAACATTCAAGCATTCAAGCATTCCTTCAAGCAATTGATCATTCTAAGTCTCCATTCAAGGCTAAGTGTTGCATTCAAGACAAGGATTCAACCATTGAAGAGGAGATCACTTACAACACATTACATACAACATACATTACACCTTCGCATGTAAGAATACAAACATTCTTACAACAAGGTATCAGTACTTTTTTACATTACAAACATTTACATTTACATCATTCTCATTTCTTGGTTAATTCCAAAACCGGGGTTTGACCTAAAGGAAAACCCCTCATCCCTAACCCCCCAATTGTCCTCTCTTTTCTGTGTGTAGGTTGCAGGTACACGGCTGTAATTGAAGATCTGGAATCCTTGTGCAAAGACGAACAGATCCACCTTCGTTTCGCGGATTTTTCGGAGGACCGTGTGCACGCCGGGCGCCATCGTCCCGTCAACTTTCACTCAAATTTGCAGAATAGCACCGTCTTGACATTTTACTACTAATTCCAGGTCTGCAGCTTCATCCCGTATCCCTATCTCTATTTATAAGTGAATCTTTCCTACTTTACATGCATTCCTAGTTCAATCTTTGTATCTACATTCCTTTACAAAAGAGGGTATCCTTGATGTCTTAACCCTTGAAACTCATTTAGAATCCAATCTTGCATTGTGTGGGATTGGATCTTGTGGGTTTCAACCCCTCTTTTGAATGTAAAGTCTCTCCTAAGTGAAAACCATCAACCCTAGTGACCTCCCTTCTCTCTCCTCAGAGTTAGGGAGGGGAGAACGACTAGGGTTCGATTTTTCCGCTTTACACAACCAAATTGAAATAAAGCAATTTATTTTAAATAAAACCTATTTTCCCTCACCCACTTGCATTTTCCTACACCTCCCACTTGCATCCTAAATCCCATTCCTAATTCTTCTAGAATTCTTCTAAACCTAATCAATTAACCCAAAACCCATCCATTATCCCTTTCCCCTAAATTTGAGGTCACTTCTCAAATTTGGAGTAAAGTCTTCAAAAGACATTAAAGCCTTTATCCCTAACTTGTTGAATGCCCCCAAATTTGGAAGGACTCTTACAAATTTGTCCCCAAAGTATTCATAACCATTAATGGTTAACTCAAACCCTCTTACATGGTTAAAGAATTTCCATAAACTCAACCTCCATGTAACCCAAGGGTCTCATCAAGCATTTATTGCTTTGACCATGGTTATCCTTAAACCTTTGCACAAGAGTTTATCCTTTGGGTAAAAGCTTTATCCAATGGGTAATCTTAACTTAACCTTAACCTTTAACCCCTAGGGTAACCATGAGGTCTTCTCAAGCATTTAATTCTTCCTACCTCTCCTCTCAACCCAGTCTTATGTTGACAATTGTCACCATTTCATTGGTGCCAATTGAAAACATGGGTTCTCAACTTTCAAACTCAACCCTTGATTGCCTCTTTCAATCCTGGCCATCCATTGCGCTATTTTTGCTATAAATAGAGCTCTCATTCCTCCATTTTAAAATCATCCAAGACTTTAGCATCTCACTTATACTCAAATCCATTCAAGCTTTCATATTTTATATGCTCATCATTTAGCTTCTCTTTTAAATCAGGAATTAATCTAAATACGCTAATTTAGAGTATGTTCCTTATCATTTAGCTTAAATCATGAACTAATATAGCATGCTAGGATAGTATTGTTTACTAATCTTGTCATCTTATAGCTAGTTTATTGCATTTCTAGAATCATGCATAGCTTAGGATGCATTTCATCTTAAAATCAACAAAAGAATCCCTCGTTCTTGCATTTTCCATCCCTAAACCATTTTGCTCAGTGATCTGAGAGCAAAAACATTGGTTTGAGGGACCGTGCAAGATAGAGAACCATGGAACCATCCTTGGGAAGCTGAGTTATACTTCATGACTCCATAGCTTGCACCAAGAAGTCCTGTGGGTGTGTGAGCAAGGCTCCATAGAGCTCCATTTTCCACATTTTGAGTTCTATCGACCCGCTTTTCCCGCATACATTTCTGGCACCCACCGTGGGGCATTACCCCATATATCTAATTGGTTTTGAAATATATCCACTTTTGCAGGTCCGCAGAAGACGAAAATCAGTGCGTGGAAATCATTCCCTAGCGCGTCTGGTTAACAGCCTAGTGCATCCAGTTCATTGTTTAGCGCGTGAAGTCCATCACCTAGCACGTCAAGTCCATTTATTAACACATAAGCATATTAAATTTTTCCTATAGGTCTTGGCGTGAGAGAAAAATAGAGTAGCGCTTTCAACACACAGAGTAGCGCATCCCAAAAATAGTGTAGTGCATTGAAGACTTCTTTTAGCGCATCACGGCTATTATGTAGCGCGTGCAGTTTGTTTTGTAGCGCATCAAAAACAGGCAGAAATCAAAGTTCAAAAATCAATAACCGGGAATAAGAAAATAGACTTGTTGAAGTCCACCAACCATCTAACATTTTCAACTTGTCTTCTTGCAAGATTCTAACAAAATTTGTTGCAGATGGAAGCTTAAACTTAAAAAATTTAAGATAGTTAGGATTTTCACTAACTTAGTTAAGTTAGTTTAAATTTTTAAACTTCTTCTATTCTTAAAAGAATTGAACTCACTTATTTCCTTTGGGATATAAAAAGAATCACTAAACCAAACATTTCTTGCTTTCATAGGAGAAAACCTATTTTGGGCTCTAAAAAGAACAAGACAAAAATTTCTTTTTGCAAAAATAGAGCTATAAAAGGATTCATCTTCAAATTTTTGTGCAAAGGAAAGAACCTCACCTAAAAAGTTGTTGCAATCAAAGAGGGAAGTAATTCCCCTTTTTTTTACCAATTTTTTTGTTGTTGACCAAAATGAACCTTTTGCTTTGTTGACTCGATTATTTCCTTAGATTAAATAATCACTGATTTGGGGAAGTAAAATTAACACCATGCTTTTCTGAAGCAACATCTCCAGGTAGAGGTTAGCAAATCATTGAATTGAGGGCTTAAAAGGAACCTTGTTTGCCTTGTCTCGAAAGTGGAAGGTATATGCTCTCCCCTTAACTGGGTGATCAAAAAGCCAGACCACTCTTAAAAGCTTTCTTTACTTCAAGCATTTACATCCTTTAGCAGGCCTGCCTTCTCGAGGAGTTGGAATCAACTCTTAAAGCCGTTTATGGCTGGTGTGAAGGGAATGACCTAAGTGGGGAATGGCTTTGACGCAAAGTGTTCCAACCCACTATAATCAAAAGTGGAAAGTGACGAAAGTCCTTTTCAATGATTGCATGCAGCGATTAGCCTTCCCCCAGTATCCTCGAGATACGTAAAGCCTTTGTTCTAAAGGTTGGGAAGCCTCCTAAGGGAGTTTATCATTGACGGCAGAGCAAAAAGCCTGATTACGAGCCATAGAAATAGAAACTTTGAACCGAGTCAGTAACCAGACATTTATAACATCATAGTGCAAGGGTGGGGAAGAATCTACCCCCAAGATTACTCACCATATATCTCCCAAGATAACTACTCAATTGTAAAGCAATTCACTTTGGGTTAATTTCTGGCAAAAGGCAAAAAAATGGGCGCCCTCTAGGGGGTGACACGGTTGTTTGAGCTGACAGAGTATCGAGACTAGTGGGCTATGATGTTATTTATGACCTTTGAATAAAGAGTCTTTTTGAAGTGTATTTTTCGTATCCAAACCTGTTAAAACATTGAGGATTTGAACACATCCTCGCAGAACATACACTTTTTGTTAGATTAAACAAAAATGGTTGTCTTCTTTGTGTTGTACTTGCATTTAGTACTTCAGAAAATCATCCATCAAAGCTAAAAAACTCACAATCAAATCCAAAAATTGCAGAAAAACCAACCAAAGGAAAAATCAAGGTAGATTAGCGCGTGGGGACAACTCCTTAGCACGTAGAGTATTTCTGTTAGCGCATCCAAGCATCAAGTTAGCACATCTGTTCAAAATAGTAGCATTTTATCTAGAGTCCAAAACAATGCTAAACAATTAGCGCATCGGGAAAACAGTCTAGCACGTTGAAGCATCAGCTTAGCACGTGGAAACCAAACTTTAACGCATCAGGTTTAACAGTTAGCGTGTCACAGACCCATACTAGCGCATAGCTTTTCAAAACAAAGAAAACAAAATTTTAAACAGTCAAAACTTTAGTGCGTGTCTGGGGGCAGCCTAGCACGTGTGGTCCTTATTTTAGCGCGTGAAGTAAATTTGGTAGCGCATCCTGTCTCTGTTTTAGCATGTGACCAAAATCAAAAAGGTAGGGGGCAAAATAGTGAGGAATTTAAAAAAATTTGAAAACATTTTTAGAAGCCTTTTTTTCATCAGCATCATTTTTCATCAAAGCGGAGTAGCAAAAACAAAACTTTAAAAGCTATTTCTTGAGCCAAGTTTGTGTCAAAACAAACATTGTAAAAATCTGAAACTGATCACACGGTAAAACATATCTATCCTATCATAATCCGGAAACCTCATCACGAGTGTCAAAAGAATCCTTTACCATCTCACGGATTTCATCTCAAAAACACTTGTTTAAAATATTTTAGGTTGTCAAATCAAGTCTCCATATCGGGAGGCTTTTATCCATATCATTTGACACACTTTGTAGTGAAGGGGCATCTAAACCTTCATTTTGATAGAGTAAGACTTGAATTTTCAAAACAAGATCAATTGAATCCAAACAAATCAAAGGAAACCATTGATCACTCATGCATGACTAATCCCCATATTTTGAGAAGAAAGAATCTTTATCGTAACATCACGTTGAAGAAACAACAACCTAGTTTTTCCAAATTCATCAAGAGAAATAAGTTTTTATACATCAATTGTCAACTCTTCAAATCTCATCGAGTATTCCTTCATCACGTTAAATGTTATATCCAAAACAAATCCAATGAATTTGACAAAAGAGCCTTTAAAGACTAGGGCATATTGTCAAAAATCCACTTTTAATCAAATCATAAACCGTGGAGGAAGGATCAATCCGACATTCTTACCCGATGAGTGTATCACTTATAACACACCCTGAGCAGAACCACCAACCCCCGAGCAACATATTGAAGAGGATTTTGTCCCCTTCGTCACTGAAAGTTTCTACTAAAATGCCTGTTACTTGCTCTCAACAAAACCGACAAAGCGAGACACACATAGAGTCTAGTATGAATCGAAGGTTGTCAAATCCTTTTGAGGGTCCACAATTAGAGGATACTGAAATTTCTGAAGAGCTTCTTCAGGAATGTCAAGAAAGTGCTTCATTCCAAAAGCTTGTAGAAAGGCTCATGGAAAATGATAGAAAAATATTTGCTCATGCTCACAAGTAAAGGAGTAAAACTCCCTGAAAACCTTGACGCAGATGTGTTTAGAATGCAACCTCAGTATTACGAATATCAAGAACGACAATGGGAAAGGGAAGCACATGACCCTGAACAAAACATCCCAAATCAAAACATACCAGAGCAACATACACCAATGCAAAACATCCCAGATCAAAATGTACCAGAGCAACATACACCAAGACAATACATTCCCGAGCAAAACATACCATTCCAAACACCATTTCAACCCAGGATCAATACAAGGGAAGAACCTTTCCCTCGACAAAACAATGTGCCTTTGGTTGCCCTTACTCAACAAATGCAAATGTTGCAAAGACAAATGCAAGACATGCAACAAGGGACAACAATACGGTACTCTTTAAACAGAATCTGTCCTTATCCTTTTGACAGGAGATTGCACATGATCCATTTTCCTCCAAACTCAGACGTGCCTAAATTTGACAAGTATGATGGAAAAAGTGATCCCCGTGATCATGTTAGAGAATTTTGTACCATGAGTCTTGAGTTTTCTCATGATGACACCTATCTGATGAGGTTATTCCCAAGAAGCTTGGGAGGGAAAACAATGGAATGGTTATCCAAAATTATGCCACCTGTCAGATCAATTGATGAATTGGTTAACAAATTCATAACACAATACTCCTATAACATTCAACATGCTATAACCATGCTAGACGTATGCAACACCAAACAAAAGAACAACAAAACATTCATGATATTCCTTCAACGCTGGCGACATATGGTATCACGATATCCTTGAGATATTCCCAAAAAGGAGAAAATGGAAATCTTCATCAATAACTTGAATGGTGAAATGAGTTACAGGCTCAAACTCCAATGCATACCATCTTTCGCTAAATTGATTGAAAATGGCATTCAAGTAGAGGAAGCGTGTGTCAAAAAGGGAACACTCAAATTCTTCAAGGAAGGAACAAACTCATCAAACTACAATAACTAGAACAACAACAACTTGGATAAGTTTCGATTCTGGACTCGAAACAAAAACGAAGGCAACAATGAAATGCATGATCCAAAATCTAAGCAACTAGTGCTTGCATTATCCGGAAATCCTCAGGCTACGAAAAATCATAAAGGTGCTAATCCAAACGCTAACACATATGCACCAAATACCAATCAAGGACAACTCAACACAAACAACACCAACAATACTCAAAGCAAAAACACGAATCCAGGACCTAACAACAATTCACGCGACAAATTCCAAAAGCATGTCTTCACACCAATGGGGCAGTCACTAGGATCAGCATTCAGAGAACTTCTGGCAAACAAGATTCTCTCCTTGCCTGCAATCAGCAACTATGAACCCCAAATCAAACCACCTTGGTGGAATGATTTGCACTATTGTGATTTCCATCGCAACAAGGGTCATTGGACGAACGATTGCATGAGATTGAAAAACATTGTTCAAGACATGATTGATCAAGGTGACTTAACAGTAGATGGTCTCAAAACAAATGGTGACCATGGAGCCTTTAAAAATCCCCTTCCAAATTACAACAAAGATGGAGCTTCAACCTTGAACAATACACGCGGAGCTCATATCAACCATATCTACAATAACACCATAAATCACATATCAGCTGAAGATCATCAGGTAAACATCATCACCATCCAAGATCAGCGTGATCATGAATCCGTCAATGTAATAACCCGAACTCAGAAATATGTCTTAAAAGGACATACCACACCTACAACTACTACACCAAAGATCCAATATGACTTGGTTAGCCAACTACGCAAAACTCCACCTTAGATATCTATACTAGAATTGCTGAAACTATCGCCCAAACACAAAAACATATTGGAAAAAGCGCTATTGGAAACCAATGTACCTAAAGATCTAGATGCAGATAGATTTCAAGCCATGGTCGCTCATATGATAGGACCTCATAATCTCACCTTCTCAGAGCATGATAATACTTCCTTGAGTCATCCGCATAACACTCCTCTCCATATTAAAGTCATCATTTGTAAACACCAAGTAAAAAGAGTCTTAATAGATGGAGGAGATGGACTAATATATATACTTTAAATCTTATCCATGCATTAGGCTTCTTGGAAGAGTGTATTGATCTCCGTAAGAAGATTACCATAAAGGCATATGATGATGAGGAAAGGTCATCTAAAGGAACCGTGATGTTACCCATTCAAGTTGGACTAGTGCAAAAGGATACTACATGTCAGGCCTTAGACATAGATCTCACCTACAATATTTTGTTAGGGTGACCTTGGATACATGAAATGCAAGCAGTGCCTTCTACGTATCACCGGTGTGTCAAATTTCCTTATAACGGACAAGAGATCTCCATATCTGCTGATCACAACCCCTTTCAACATTGCAACGCAATGGGGGCAGCCCAAGATAGTTTAGTTCCTCATAATAGAGAAAAGCAGCAATCCTCAACATCAGATCTACAGACAGTAAAGCCCGACTCATTATCTGGAGATTTCAAGCAACAAATGCAAATCAAAGACCAAGGTATGGGAGAATACTTTTTGGAGCCCTTGTGTTTGGCCAAATTACCAACATCACCCAAATCTCATGGA
The DNA here is from genome assembly GCF_030272615.1 of Cryptomeria japonica. Classification (NCBI taxonomy): domain Eukaryota; kingdom Viridiplantae; phylum Streptophyta; class Pinopsida; order Cupressales; family Cupressaceae; genus Cryptomeria; species Cryptomeria japonica. The sequence continues at coordinate 307,504,491 of NC_081412.1, read as the reverse complement.
TTGCCTACTACGTCAACGCATTTGGTAACTCAGCCCATCACCAAATTTGATGGTACCTTCATCCAACTGGGGATTCTAGCACATGAATCATAAGATAAGGACATTCTTAGCTGGTTATACAAAGATGAGGAAGAGGATAATAGAGCAACTGCTCTGGACATTATTCTACCAACACACCTATATAGAAAAGGATACTTAATCATGTAGCAAATGGGATATGATGGTAAAGGGCCTATTGGAAAACGCAAAGAAGGAGTCACTGAACCCATAGATCTTCCTTCATAGCCCAGTAGGGACAAAATAGGATTGGGTTGTAAACTCACTTTCCTATTAAGAAAGATGCCACGCATAACTGCAAAACCTCAATGGAAAGCAAAGAAGAAGTACAAAGAAGAATCCTAGCAGGAAGCACTATTTGAGTCAGCAGAAACAATCCTCAAAGCACGGGAACGTCAAGAATAGAAGTTACATCAGGAAAAGCTTCTAAACCACAAGAAGGCCATATCTGCAGTAGTAGCTCATATTCAAACACCAATATCTCAAGAACTGATAATATCATCTCCTGATACCATTTTTCCTCCCCAATGAGGCACAATCTATGAACAAATACAGAAAGTAGAAGCAGGATCTGAAACTGAATCAACAAAAACTATCAAAATGGTATCCATCATCAAAGATCTATTTTCACCATACAACATACTTGTTTACAACACTGATAGAATCTGGGATGATGCCTCAGAGACTGATTCAAATGAATATGAATGGGGTACTTTCTCAAATGCTACTACAGATATTCCTAATAATACTAGCACCATACCCCTTTCTCAGGAAGAACATAACGCAGAAGATAGACCTCTTGAATTTGGATCGCAAAATATCTATGATGCCAAGGAAAAAAAAGACCTTGATGAAATCCTTGACTTATTTAAAAACAAGACCAATCATTATGAAACCTCTATCTTGACACTTACAGTAGCAGAACTTGATCCACCGAATGATTCCTTACCGCTTGTCTTTCCTGACCTCATTGACTGGGACGAACCTGAAATACATGATATACCAATTTTCCCAGATGATGAATCTATTATCCATTACCTATGTACCGTTAAACCAGAGAAAGGCTCTACCAGCAACCAAAGTAATGATGTCTGCAAACCATGGAGTACCAAGTCTCTCAGTTGCAAAAATGATCCAAGAAAAAGATCTGACGCTGAAAACCAATCAATGGCAGCTCTAGATCACAAAAAAGTAAAAATAAAGGATGCATCTGAGGGTGAAAACCTTTTTAAGGTACCTAAAGATGGGAGACTTGAAACTCTTCCAGAGCACTTTCATGAGCGATCACCCATATTGATTGAGCCCACTCAATCAATCAACATTGGTACCACAGAAGCAGTCAAAAACATACACCTTGCAGAATCTCTGACAGAGGAGGAAAGATCAGCATTTATCATTTTCTTTAAAGAAAAGCAAATTAACTTTGCTTGGTCATATGCCGATATGGATGGAGTAGATCCACACTTAATCATGCATCACTTGTCCATCTCTCCAGGAGTTAAACCAATCAAACAAAAGCTATGAAAGATGAATCCCCAGGTGGCACTGATGGTCAAAGCTGAACTGAAGAAACTATTAGATGTCAGATTCATTCGACCCATTGACTATGCAGAATGGATTTCCAATATAGTACCAGTATCAAAACCAGATGGCAGTATCAGAATCTACACTGATTTTAGAGATGTCAACAAAGCCTGTCCAAAAGATGACTTTCCTCTTCCCAATATCGACATAATTGTAGACCTCACAGCAGGCCATGCAATGCTCTCACTAATGGACGGTTTCTCAGGCTATAATCAAATCAAAATAGCCCCGGAAGATCAAGATAAAACTACATTCACATGTCCTTGGGGCACATACTGTTGGAATGTTATGCCTTTTGGCTTAAAGAATGCAGGGGCTACTTATCAGAGAGCAATGACAACAATCTTTCATGACATGATGCACACATTTATGGAAGACTACGTGGACAATTTACGAGCTAAATCCTTCACTAGAGCAGAATATCTTGACATCCTAACAAAGATCTTTGATCGATTGGAGAAATTCCAAGTCAAGCTCAACCCTAAGAAGTGTGTCTTCGAGGTTACATCAGGAAAGTTACTAGGCTACATTGTCTCAGCTAAGGGTATTGAAGTAGATCTAGCAAAGGTACAAGCCATTATGGAAATGCCACCACCACATAATATCATCAACTCAGATCTCTACAAGGATGACTTCAATCAATCAGGCGATTCATCGCTCAATTAGTTGATAAAAGTCTACCATTCAATCATTTGCTCCATAAAAATGTACCTTTTAGATGGGAGACCAAGTGTACAAAATCTTTTTATGAAATCAAACAGTACCTGATGAATCCACCAGTTCTAGTACCACCAGTCATAGGAAAGTCCCTTATACTATATATCTCAACAACAGATATATCGTTGGGGGCACTATTGGCACAAGAAGATCAATAAGGAAATGATCGAGCTATCTACTACATCAGCAAGACATTGAATGGCTATGAACTCAACTACACATTCATTGAGAAGGCTTGTCTAATAGTGGTCTTCGCATCTTAGAAGTTCTGACATTATATGCTAGCACACACCATTAAGCTAGTAGCAAAAATTGATCCTCTCAAATATTTACTCAGCAAAGCAACTCTTACTGGACGATTGGCTAAATGGGTCATGATTCTCAGTGAATTCGACATCCAATACACAAAAAGAAGAGCCATCAAATGACAAGCAATTGCAGATCAACTAGCTGAAGTACCGCTACCAGGAAAACAAACTATGGAGATTGAATTTTTGGACAGGGACGTTCTTGCTATTTCTAGCAAACAATGGACCCTATACTTTGATGGATCCTACACCCAACACGGTTCAGGTGCTGGCATTCTATTCATCACTCTCGAAGGACACACTATACCAAGATCATATAGGCTTATGTTCCCATGCACGAATAATGTGGCTGAATATGAGGTATTGGTTATAGGCATCAAAATGGCCGTAGAATGGAAAATCACAGAGTTAATGGTCTATGGAGATTCACAACTAGTCATCAATCAGATCAACAATGACTATCAGACAAAGGATGACAAAATGCTAGCCTACAAGTGAATGGTGGATGAATTCAAGAAATATTTTGTACACATCACCTTCGAGCAAATACCAAGGTTGAACAACAAAGCAGCCAATGCCATGGCTACTATCGCTTCATTACTACAAATTCCAGAACAACAGAGTCATTACGAGTTTTTGGTAGAGCAACTATTCTCCCTAGCCTATGACCACTCTGAATCCCATGTCGTCTATGCCTTAACTGGTTTGGATTCCCCTTTATATGGACCGATATATGATTATCTAAAGAACAACATCTTACCCATTGACCAATCCCATAACCAGAAATGTAATTTTATCTGACAAGCTGCCCGTTATACCCTTACTGCTAATACTTTGTACCATCGAGGTCTAGATGGTACTCTTCTTCGTTGCCTTGGTCGTAATGATTCTGATTCCACTTTACATGAGCTTCACAAAGGTATATGTGGAACACATTCAAGTGGGACTACTCTTGCTAAAAAGCTTCTAAGGATGGGATACTAATTGCCTACAATGGAGAAAGATTCTTACCACTTCACCAAGAAGTGTCCTAAATGCTAGATCCATGGCAATCTGATACATGCGCCAGCATAGGAACTGCAGCCATTTACAATATCCTGGCCCTTTTGTCAGTGGGGGTTAGACTTGCTTGGCAAAATTCATCCTTCATCTTCAAATGGACACAAGTTCATTATAACTGCAACAAAATACTTTACCAAGTGGATAGAAGCAGTCCCAATGACCACAGTGACTAGAAAACAAATTGCATCTTTTATCCTAAACTATCTGATCTGTAGATATGGTATTCCAAGTTCCATCATCACCAATAATGGACGCCCATTCAAAAACCAAGATGTCTGAGAACTATGTGAACAATTCAAAATACAACATCGGTTCTCTACACCATACTACCCACAGGGAAATGGTCAACCAGAAGCATCCAACAAAACAATACTGAAGATTCTCAAGAAAACAGTCAATGATGCAGGCAAAGATTGGCATATTCAACTCAATCCAGCACTTTGGGCATATAGAACTAGCATCCGTACACCTACAGGAGCAACACCTTTCTCATTGGTCTATGGATCTGAAGCTATTTTACTACTAGAGGTAGAAATTCCATCTCTCAGAGTCTCTCTAAAAGGCTTAATCCCAGATGAAGAGTATCGAGTCAACCGACTGCAAGAACTGGAATAATTAGATGAAAGACGTCAGCATGCTTACACTCATCTCAAAGCATATCAATAATGCATGTGCAGGAGCTACAATCACAAGGTCATCCCTCGCAACTTCAAAATTGGTGACCTAGTTCTCAAAGAAAATCCAAGAAATCAGCAAGATCGAGAAAAGAAAGGGAAGTTTGAACCTAACTGGTTGGGTCCCTGTATCATCATATCAGTCTATGGATCAGGTGCCTATTAGCTCACAACCTCAGAAGGAGATGTGCTCGAAGAACCAACTAACAACATTCATCTGAAGAAATACTACACTTGAGTGGTCTAAATGCATAGAAAAAGCAAAAACTAGCAAAAAATAAAAATAAAAAAATCCAAAAAATGCAAATAAAAAAGGTACAATAAAAGCAAATGGTGAAAACCTGGTAACAGGTGCTATTGTGAGAAGATGGCTCCTCTATCTATATCCACATCCTTATCTTCACCGTAAAACACTATCGGCCATCGCCTGACACTTAGCAAATATCCATTTAGGACATACTTAGCGTAGTCACTATCCTGATCTATCCATATATATACTCTTACCACATTCCACCATGGCTTGGAAATCACTGAACATATTCACATCAAGAGGCACACTCAGCTAGAGGCAATGAATCTTTAAAACTTGCAACACATTCAAGACATCAAAACTATTTGCAAAACTCAGAAACATCACATCCAACGACCAAAGCTAAACTTCATCGCAAAAACAAAACAAAGCATCACAAGAAATACCAAAGATGGATGATTTTCTGAAGTAATAAATGTTGCATTATAGCATAAAATCTTGACTATTTTTGCATTTGAACTTTTTCAATTATTGGATTCTTTGCATTTTCTCACTAAAAGCTTCAAAGTTAGAGATCATGGGGAAACTCCAATATTTTCTTAGTCTTCTGTCTGGGAGGTGATCATTTGTACTATGTGAATACTTGTTTGGAGACGTGATACATCGAATATCACTGAAGGCATGATCCCACTTCACGCATACAAATGGTTTAATCTTATCTGTTTATACGCAATACGCACTCAGGTCGTTCTGGTTCCATTATACCTTGACGCTTGTGCTATCTTGCAAAATCAAAACATCATGTAAATTTTTCTCAGGTCATTATGGTTCAATTATACCATTGTGCTTGTATAAATTTTCAACATATCCCAAACAAATCAATTCTCAATGATGATACTTGTCTCAAAAGCAAATAACATATAGTTATATCAGGATGGAAAATGCAGAATGAGGATGCTCCAAAAACATAGTTGCATTATCATTTTACAAATAGTTACATATCATTTTGCATTAGCTACACATCATTATCATACATCTTATTTTCAAGATACATCTCACAGCACATCATTATCATACATCTCATTTTCAAGATACATCTCATAGCATATCATTATCATACATCTCATTTTCAAGATACATCTCACAGCATATCATTATCATACATCTCATTTTCAAGATACATCTCACAGTATATCAAAGCATACATCATACATCATGCATCATATCATCTATCTAAGCATTACATTATCATAAAGTAAAGAAAGAACACATAGAACATGCATCCACATAACACACCACATGATCAAAGAAAATGGTGCCACATATATATATATATATCTCAAAAATGATCAAAATGTACAAAATCTATCATATCTGTGCCCAGTACAAACAAATACAATGATCAAAATACAACGGCGACATCATCTCTCAAGTATGACTATCTCCTGACAAAGACGGTCTCGCTACAAAAGTCCCTGCCCTTGGATCTCTAGGAGGATCATGTCTCGATGGCCCTGTCACACCTCGGCTCTCTGACCGCGACTCGGTCTCTCGAGATCGACTAGATCTCAACTATATAAAGCTCTATACTCAGCGATCCCTAAGTACCACATCCTCATAATGATGATGGTAGTACTCCGCCTCCTAAGCTCTCAAAGAAAGCTCTCTCAAGGTGTCTCTCATCGGACCACCTGCTGCTGCTCTCTGCACACTTGCTGCAAGCTCCTTTGCTCGACCCCACTGCTCTATCTCCATGTCTTGCTCAGTGGTCAGCTGAGCAATCTACCATTGATGCATCAATAGCTGTGCCTACAGTTGCTATACCATCATCTGTAGGGTCCTAATTTGTGCATCCTCCACATGAGTAGGGATCCTGACCCATAGGGGTACTTGCGAAGCAGTATCCCCTCTCCCTCTACCTGTCCTCGTTGCTGGGGGCTGTAGTCACACAAATCTGTCCATTTTAATTAAATGAATATTTTGTATTTATTTGATTAAAAATCCACTAGCCATCAATTAATTAAATTAATATTTAATTAATTCATCCCCAAACATTCTTCTATTAATTAAATAAATTATTTAATTTATTTTAATTAATTCATTAAATCCAATTCAAATCAATTAAATAAATAAATCAATTTATTTAATTAAATCCCCCTTTTCCTCTTTTAAATAAATTAAATAAAACATTTATTTAAATCATTATCCCCACCCCACTTGCATTTTCCTACAAATGCAACTTGCACACATTTATTGAAATAAATGAATTTTTATTTTAATAAAATCCTATTTTCCCTCACCCACCAAATCCACTTGCAAAATCTAATCCCCTTCTAGATTCTTCTAACCCCTTCCTAATTAGCCTAATCCATCCCCTAATTATTGTCACATTCCTAAGCAAAATGGAGTCACTTCTCAAATGGCCCAAAGTCTTGGATAACCATTGAAGGTTTTCAACCTTCAACCACCAAAAACCCCAAAGTCTTTGAAAACCATTAAAGGCTTCCAAACTTTCAACCACTTAATCCACAAAGTCTCCAATAACCATTAATGGTTAATTCAACTCTCCCACATGGTTAAAACATTTGTTTTGACTCAACCTCTATCCAACCACAAAGGTCTCATCAAGCATTTAATGCTTTGACCATGATTATCTCTTAATCATTTGCACAAAGGTTTATCCTTGGATTAATTCCTAATTCAGTGGGTAATCCTAATTTAGGCTTGACTCTTAGCCTTTAGATAACCATGAGGTCTTCTCAGGCCTTTAATGCCTCCAACCTCTTCTTTCAACCCAACCCTATGTGGACATTTGTCATCATTTCATTGGTGCCAATTGTGCACATGGATCCCCAACTTTCAAGCTTGACCCTTGATTAAACCCTTCAATCCTGGCCATCCATTGCTCCATTTTTCCTATAAATAGAGCCCATTCCTTCATAATCCAGATCCTGAAAACTTGTAAGCATTTAGACTATAGCCATTTTAGAGAGCATTTAGCATAGCATAACTAAATATTGTCATTTTAGCATTAAAATAGCTTTTCATTTCATGTTTGGAGCTATTCTACAATCTCAATCCTCCATAAGCATCCATAGTGCAAAAAGCTGCTGAGAGCTACACTATTTTGGAACTTGGAGAGGAGAGGAACAAGGGAGAAGGAGCTAATCTCATGCTAAGAGACAGTTGGAGATGTCTCATTGTCTTACTTCTTTAGTTAGATTCATTAGTATGTGTTTTTAGTATCTCTCTTGGAATGCCTTCGTATGTTTTGGTTTTTGATTGATTAACGCTAACGTCTTGTGTGTTTTGTGTTGTTTGATCTTAAGCTAACCTTGTGCCATTTAGGAGGGCATCATTTGGTGAACCCGACGTGAATCGAACACGCAACCTTCTGATGTTTTTTTGTTAAAATTAACATTTTGCTTGTTGAAATTGCCACACAGGTCGTGCTTCAGCGCTATTGAACGCGTTTTAGCGCTTTTGCAAAAATTTCTTTTAGCGCTATTGACCCTAAGATAGCGCTATTGAAAATGTTTCAGTGCTATTGACAACATTTCAGCGCTATTGTCCCAGTTTCAGCGCTATTGACACAATTCAGCGCTTTTGTCTTCTCGGATTTATTTCTTCTTTCAGCGCTACTGTGTATAATAGCGCTTCTGATACCGCAGATTAGCGCTGTTGTATAAATTAGCGCTTTTGTATAAAAAGCAGAATAGCGCTATTGCGACAGAGTGTTGTCCAATTCGCTTTGTAACCCAAAATCAGCATTTAGGCTTGTGTAAGCCCACACTAACATTTTGACTATTGACCAGGTGCAGGTTCTAATCTTTTTGTGTGCAGGGGAAGGAGTTAGTAGATGCTTTAAAAAAAAAATAAAAAAAAATCTTTCTTTTTACGTTCTTTAAAAAAGTTGGTTAAAAAGAATTCATTTTTCCCTTATTGCACAAGCTAAAATAAACCTCACATCTCATTTTGGAGTGCATAAAATGAACCTCAAATTTGTTTTTGGTGCTTAAAACAAAATTCATCTTTCTTTATTGCAAGGTAAAAAGAACAACAAAATTCAAACATTTGTTTTCTTGCAAGTTAGGAAACACACTTTATTTGGTGCTTAAAACCAAACAATTCCATTTTCTTGCATCAAATCTAAAAATCACAAGCCACACTTCAATTTTTGGTGCAGTAAAAAGAACAATCCACTTGTCTTGATTTTTTTGGCAAAAACAAATTTTCCTTCAAGCAAAAACGTGTTTTTCATTAAGTTGACCAGAATTTCCAAATTCTAGATTACAAAACACATTGCCTTTGGAGTTAAAAAGAACACCATGACTGTTGGAGCAACATCTCCAAATAGTTAGATCATATTGCCATGATGGATTAAAAAGAACAAGTGAATTTTGTGTTTGGCACGCTTGTGCACAAAAGTCAGTCGAGTGGACCTACTTCTAACACACACTATCCTCTCCCTTGGCTCTCGTGGTCCTAGGTGCAAGAGAAAAGTGTTAGTAACACTCAAAATTTTATTTTTTAAGAGAGGCCTGCCAAGGGATCGATACTCTTGGGAACGACCTCGAGCGGTAAATCCTTCGAGCCGCTATAGAAATCAGGTGAGAGCGAAAGCTGTAGCCTTGGGTATAGCTGTTCCTACAGTGTAACTGGCCGAAAGGACAAATGGGCCCCACCACCAGTTACAAGGCTCTTAAGTGAGTCACTGCAGAATGAACTTATGTCCAAAGCCATCGAACATGACTAAACACCTTTAAGTAGTAGCCCACCTGTTCTATTGATTGAGGATATTTGAGGTATAATTTAGTGCAAGAGCATAGATGGTTTTTCTCCCAAGATACTCACCATACATATTTCCTTGAGTAGAAACATAGCTTTTTGAAAGGTCACTTGTGGCTTGATAAAAGTGGTGACTCCCCCATCATAGGGATCATCTATTTGTTATGCTCATGCAAGACTTAGTATATCACATCCTTACCTGCCACGGCGGGATTCATAAGGTATGTAGTACCAAAGTCGAAGAAATATCAAGATGTGGGCTAAATTTATCACAACTGGCCATTTGACCTTAGGGATAAAGAGTGTTTGAAGTGTGTTCGTTTTACAGACCTAGTGCAAATTGAGCCGACTTCAGGCTTTGGAAATACATCTTAAAATACATCTAAAGGAAGGGTCAAAAACAAGTCCAAGGATTGGGTTGATCTAGACCCATACTCATTTGTGCCTTTTTAGGCAACATTCTTGTGTTTGTGTGCTTGCTTTGTTTTCTTGTCAAAGAAAAATCAGAAAATCAATTCCAAAAACAAAGTATTCATCCAACATCTGTCAACACAACCAAAAACATCAAAATCAAGGTACAAACAAACAAAGAATCACATTTTATGACCATTCTTCACATCTTGCGAAAGAAGAAGTGTCATCAGAATATTACCTTGAAAAGAAGACCATTGAGCTCAAAGGCTTTAATAAAAAGGAGGAAATTCTTCTATCTCAATAGACAAATCTTTGTCTCACATAGAGTCTTTCTACATCGCATGCGTCTGTACCTTCAAGGTAAAACAAACGAGTTTGATTCAGAATCACTGAACCGTAGAGCTTTTATGCAATATAGAGCTCTGAGTTATCACAAAAATCAAGGAGGAAAGATTAATCCCAACTTCTTCCCAAACATCTGTATCACCTACAACACAGCTCGAGAAGTGCCACCAACACCTGAAAGGGAAGGGATAGAGTTTGTTCCATTTGTAACACAAAGTTTTTATTGAAGTCGAAAACAAAAACATCCATCATCTCACTCATACATCATCACTCCATCATCAATCCATCCCAAAAAACTCTCAAAACATTAAGAGGTTCTTGTCCCAAATTCTCTTTTTACATATTGCTTGAAATCAAACACATCACATCACTTTTTAGATTGTTTCTACATCTAGGATAAGCTCATCCTAAGAGACACATCTACGCAGGATAAAACTAGTTCATGAGTGAATCCTCTCATTGCTAGGTAGTTAAATCTGTAACACATCTCAGATTTCTCTGCACCTTATCACATCCAAACTTATCAAAGAAACAAGCAAATCAAAGAAGGAATTTCGGTTACATCTACCTTAAAGTGCTAGAGATCCCCATACAACACAAATCACCAACCAATCAATCTTTCATTTCATCACCACTCATCATCATCTTCAATCAACTTCAAAACAAACTTGCAAACAAAAATGGCTCAAACCCGATCACGATCAAGGCAACGAGAAATAGAAATTGAGGAAGAAGAGGACAACCTCAATGAATTTCAAGAAGCACTTGGAGGAAATGGGAATGATGAAAACCCAGGTACACCCACTCCTTCAACAATCGAAAGGGTTCAGCATAATCCTCATTTTAACAGATTATTTGATGAAATACTAAGGAGCAATGCGGATGCTCACTTTTTAAGACTCGCTCAAGAAGGAGCCAAACTCCCCTCTGACTTTGATCTTGCCCAATTAAGACAAGCATCAGAAAGACAAAGTCGCCATGAGGAGGAAAGGCGTAGAGATCCCATCAGATATAACATCCCTCGAGGTAACCCACCACCTCCTCCTCCTAATGAAATGGAGATGTTGCGGCAACAAGTTGAGAATCTTGCCCAACAACTTCATAGTGGTGTTAAAACCAATCAATTCTCACTTAACGACATCTGTCCCTATCCGTTTGATAGGAATCTTTATATGCCACCCTTTCCACGCGGGTTCGAAACACCAAAATTCGAAAAATATAGAGGAAAGGGAGATCCCCGCGATCATGTCCGAGAATTTCATTCCGCTTGTCTCGAAGTTGCATATGAAGACACATACTTAATGCGCCTTTTTCCCCAAAGCTTGGGAGGAACAACCACATCATGGTTTTCCCGACTACCAGGTGGCATAAGAACATTTGAGGAACTCATCCAGAAGTTCCTATCTCATTACTCTTATAATATTGAACGCGACATCACCATGGCTGATCTATGCAACACCAAACAAAAACCAGGTGAATTATTCTCAGTATTCCTGCAACGATGGCGCCAAATGTCTAGCAGACGTTCTCTTCAGTTACCTGAACGAGAACTAGTGGAAATTTTCATTTCCAACTTAAACGAAGAAATGGAATTTCACCTGGATGTCAAAGATACAGATTCTTTTAACGATATGATCACCAAAGGTATAAAGTGTGAACGGGCACTCATCAAAAAAGGACTCATCAAAATCTTTAATGAACCTAAAGATGGTCCTCGCCCGCGCTTCAATAGCGATAAACCGAACTTCTGGAACAAGAACAAGAATATCGTCAACGATGGAGTTGTGGATGCTCGGACTGTCCAAAATGCACAACCTGTGGTTCGATTTGCAGGACAAAATCCTCCACCTCAAAATAACACAAATGTTCCTCTTAATCAAGGTCGCATCAAATCTCATGATGAACCAAGACCGCGTCCACAAAAACAAAAACGCACATACACTCCCTTAGGGGAACCCATTGAAACAGTGATGCGACAACTCATTTCTCAGAATTTGATCACTCTACCTAAGTTATCGAATTATGAGCCTCAAGTCAAACCGGCATGGTGGAGAGATACTGAACATTGTGAGTTCCATCAAGGAAGAGGACATAAGACAAGTAATTGTCATCGATTGAAAGATCTCATTCAGGATCTTATTGACCGAGGAGAAATTGAAATTGAAGGACATGACCCAAAAACAACCAATAATGATCATCAGATGTTCAAGAATCCACTTCCATCGCAAGATCAAAGGGGTCCTTCCACTTCCAGACAAGGTCCTGATACCACTGATTATACGCAGGCTGCGTATAATTACACTGTCAATCACCTGTATGATGCCAGTGAACAAATTGCAACTATCACCTTCAAAAATCCCACCTCAAATTGCAATGTTGTTACACGTCGTGGCAAGGTCACCATAAAGGCAGCTCCACAAGGCACCACCTCCATCCCAAAGCAGTACAATCTTGTGGAACAATTAGACAAAACGCCTGCGCTTATATCCATTTTAGAGCTATTACGCCTGTCACCATCTCATAAAACTATCTTGGATCAAGCACTCCAAGAGGCGTCAGTCCCTGCAAACCTGAAAACGGACCAGTTTCAAGCCATGGTTGGAAATCTAAAGTCATCACCTTGTCTCACTTTTTCCGAAAGTGACAACTCTTCGTTCCAACAACCTCATAACGCCTCACTACACATTGAAGGCTTTGTCAACCAACACAGGATCAAGCGAGTCTTGATCGATAATGGAGCAGGCCTAAACATTTGCACACTACAATTGGTCACAGCATTGGGAGATGCAATAGAATCAGTGGATCCTCGTAAGAAGATCACCATCAAGGCCTATGATGATGCAGAGCGTTCATCCAAAGGAGCTGTGGTACTACCAATCCGAGTGGGCCCTGTGGTAAAGCATATCATTTGTCAGGTTCTGGACCTTCCTCTGCCATATAATCTATTATTAGGGAGACCTTGGATACATGCCATGCAAGCCGTTCCATCTACCTACCATCAATGTATCAAGTTCCCACATAATGGTGCAGAGGTCACAATCCTGGGCGACGCAAATCCCTTTGCATTTTGCCATAATATTAGCCATCAACCAGAGATTACTGTTCCTAATAATAGGGAAGCCATTTCCTCCACATCATATGTAAATCCCGCCTCTCTTGCCAGTTCAAACACCCCTATACCCAAGCAAGAAAAGCTTAAGATGAAAGTGGCAGAGGAAGGACCTGGAGAATACAACTTGAGTCAGCTCTTTTGTGTGGGACAAATGCCCACTTCTCCTAGAACACATGGTAAACCACAGCAGTTACTCCAGCAACCACTAATCACGCCAGCACGTGCCTTGACGCCTTTCGTCCTTGGAAAGAGTCAAGAGGAAGAAACACAAGATGAGGACCTAGCGGACTGGATCTATAAAGATCCCATCACCACTGACAGACCGCAAGTTACACTTCCTACAGAACAATATGGCAAAGGCCTCCTCATTATGCAAAGAATGGGGTATGATGGTCAAAGTGCTTTGGGATACTGCAAACGAGGACGACATGAACCTCTGCTGCCAGAGTTCAAGCCCAAAGATAATACAGGCCTAGGCTTTGAAAAAGAGATCCTTCCTAAACTCAAATTCAAAGGAAAACCCAGCAAACCATTTTGTCCACCTACTGCAAAGAGGACACCTTTCATAATCAAAGCACCATCAAGCAATATTCCCACTGCCCCATCGAGGCTCACAAACCCACCGTAACCATCATCAGTGCCAAACATACCACCAATCGCACCAGTAATCCCATCAATAACACCAATAGCAGCAGCAACTGTATCAGAATCCGCAGCAGCATCTATGGCCCCAGCAGTTCCTGCAGAAGCCACTGAGGCAACACGGCCGATACTTCCTGTAACAAATCCTTTAAACCCCATCACGGTTCCTGCAGCACCGATCACCTCAAAACTACATAAACCAATCACGCCTGCCGTGTTTAACTCCAAAGACATCCCAGTATGGTATAGCAATCAGATGCTGGAAAGTGATTCAGAGACCGACTCACATGAGTGGGAATTTGATTCTGTACAGCTTAACACTTCAGATGAGGAAGACATGTCACCACCCCTGCCACGCAATGACATTCCTGTTTACGGAGAAGCACAGATAAAGACCACTTGGGTACCTGAGCTGGAAACATCTTCCACAGACCCTACGTCTCATCCTATGCCTGATTCTGACAGGGAAAGTACCATCAATGACCTTCACCATAACATCTTAACCCTCACTGATACATCTCCCGCACTTAACTTAATTGATGAAGTAATGCCCATTGTCCACCCTGAACTCATCGAATGGAACCAACCAAATCCCCCATGTCTTGATCTCTTCCAAAACGATGAGGCTATCATTGACTTTTTGGAATTACGGGATAATCTACCAAGCGGGGATCACAAAGCTGGATTTGCCATTGAACTTAATAGCGCAGCATACTTCGGGGTGGATGCCAAACCTTTCAGCTGCAAAAACATAACAATAAAACATGGATCTTCCAGTGAAAACCACACTGTGGCGCTGTTTGATCCGACAAAAGTAAAAAGAAAGAGCATATCCAACGGTGAAAACCTCTCTGAGGCGCCTAAGGATGAAGGGTTTGACATTCTCCCTGCTAGTACACAACAGGAATGATCCACGATTCTTATCGAGGAAACCAATGAATACAATGTGGGGACTCCTGAAAATCCTCGTATCATACATCTGGCATCTCTTCTCACTCCAGAGGAACAGCCTAAGTTTATCAAGTTCTTCCAGCAGCGTCATATCAACTTCGCATGGTCATATGCAGACATGCCTGGGCTTGATCCTAATTTAGTCATGCATCATCTCACAGTAGCAAAAGGAGCCAAACCTGTCAAGCAGAAGCTTCGTAAGATGAATCCCCAGATTGCAGTGCTAGTCAAAACAGAGCTCAAGAAACTCCTAGATGTTGGTTTCATTAGGCCAATTGATTATGCAGAATGGATCTCCAACATCGTGCCAGTCGGCAAACCAAAAGGGGGCATCCGCATTTGTACTGACTTCAGAGATCTGAATAAAGCTTGTCCTAAGGATGACTTCCCCCTACCAAATATCGACATCATAGTGGACTTGACAGCAGGACATGCCATGCTTTCACTCATGGATGGCTTTTCAGGATACAATCAGATAAAGATCGCACCAGAGGACCAACATAAGACAACCTTCACATGTCCATGGGGCACATACTGCTGGAATGTAATGCCTTTTGGTCTAAAGAATGCAGGAGCAACCTATCAAAGAGCAATGACCACCATCTTCCATGACATGATGCATACTATGATGGAAGATTATGTGGATGATTTACTAGCAAAATCACTTACTAGAGAAGGACATCTTCACATCTTAGATAAAATCTTTGATAGACTGGAACAATATCATGTTCGACTCAACCCAAAGAAATGTGTCTTTGGAGTGACCTCCGGGAAACTTCTAGGATACATTGTCTCAAGCAAAGGCATTGAGGTCGATCCAGCAAAGGTTAAGGCAATAATGGACATGCCACCTCCAAAGAATATCAGTCAGCTAAGGACACTACAAGGACGGCTTCAATCCATCCACAGATTCATTGCACAATTGGCTGATAAGTGTCACCCATTCACACACTTGCTACACAAGAACATCCGCTTTCAGTGGGATGACAGATGCCAACAAGCATTTCAGGAACTTAAAGACTATCTCATGAATCCACCATTGTTGATGCCACCAGATCCAAGTAGACCATTGTTACTTTACATCTCAGCGACAAGTACAGCATTAGGTGTACTACTGGCACAACATAATGCAGAAGGTAAAGAGTGTGCTGTATACTACATCTCTCGTACACTGGTTGGCTATGAACTCAATTACACACCTATTGAGCGAGCTTGCCTAGCAGTAATCTTGGCAGCCACTAAATTGCGACACTATCTATTGACACACAAGGTACAACTCATTGCAAAGATTGATCCACTCAAGTACTTACTTAGCAAAGCAGCATTGACGGGTCGCTTGGCCAAATGGGTAATGATTCTAAGTGAATTTGACATCGAGTATGTGGACCGTAAAGCTATCAAAGGTCAAGTTATTGCAGATCAGTTGGCTGATGCACCACTCATAGGCGATCATCCTCTCATTTCCAATTTTCCAGATGAAGAGATATTCATGATCACAGAAGCACAACCATGGAAACTATACTTTGATGGTTCATACACTAGGCACGGCTCGGGGGCAGGCATTCTGTTTATCACACCTCAAGGTGATAGCATCCCGAAGTCTTACAGGCTCACATTTCCATGCACAAACAACATAGCAGAGTATGAGGCTTTGATCACAAGACTCAGGCTAGCCATACAATGGAAATTAAAAGAACTACAAGTATATGGCGACTCCCAACTAGTCATTCGACAAGCAACAGATGAATATCAGACCAAAGATGATAAACTCATGCCATATAAGCAAATGGTGGACAATCTAAAGACATCATTTACTACTATCACTTTTGAGCAGATACCAAGAGATCAGAATCGAGCTGCTGACGCTATGGCTACCATCGCATCTCTCCTAGATCTTCCACAAAATTCAACATGCTACGAGTTCTTGGTAGAACAGCTTTGGATCCCTGCTTATGATATCCCCGAATCTGAAATGATATGTCACCTTGTCGGTTCTGAATCCCCATGGTACGGTGAGTTCTACACCTATCTCCGCGATCACACCCTTCCTCCCAACCAATCAAATAACCAACGAAAAACCTTCATTCGCCAAACTGCTCGATATACCATTATTGCCGAAATCCTATACCGACGTAGTCTTGATGGTACTCTCCTTCGATGTATGGAACAAGATGAGATAAAAAAGGTTTTGGAAGAGGTACATGAAGGAATTTGCGGGACTCACTCAAGTGGTCCATCACTAGCCAAGAAGATCATGCGAGCTGGATACTATTGGCCATCTATGGAAAAGGATTCCTACTACTTTGTCAGGAAATGCAAGAAATGTCAAGTTCATGGCGACCTGATACATGCACCGGCCCAGGAACTGCAACCAATCACGACACCATGGCCTTTCTGTCAATGGGGCCTTGACCTTGTGGGTAAGATTCATCCATCTTCATCCAACGGCCATAAATTCATTATTACCGCCACCGAATATTTCACAAAGTGGATCGAAGCTGTTCCACTTACCCAAGTCACCGGCAAGCAGATCGCCTCATTCATCCTCAATTACATCATCTGCCGGTATGGTGTACCCATGTCCATCATCACAGATAACGGTCTTCCTTTCAAAAATCAGGATGTCCGTGAGCTTTGTGAGAAATTTCATATCCAACACCGCTTTTCCACCCCCTATTACCCACAAGGCAATGGTCAGGCCGAAGCATCTAATAAAAACATATTGAGAATCCTAAAGAAGACAGTCAATGATGCCGGTCGTGATTGGCATGTTCAATTGAATCCAGCATTATGGGCATATCGCACTAGCATTCGAACCCCTACAGGTGCAACTCCTTATTCATTGGTCTATGGTGCAGAAGCTATCTTGCCTATTGAGGTCGAGATACCATCATTACGAGTTTCCTTGCATAATCTCATCGATGATGAAGCATACAGAGTATCCCGTCTTCAGGACTTAGAGTTACTTGATGAGAAACGACAAGCTGCATACAATCACCTCAAAGCCTATCAGCAGCGCATGAGCAGAAGCTACAATCACCGAGTTAGACCTCGTACATTTGAGGTAGGTGATCTTGTTCTACGAGAGAATCCTCGCAACCAACCAAACAGAGAACATCAGGGTAAGTTTGAATCAAACTGGCTGGGCCCATATGTTGTCACTGCTGTGTTCGGGTCCGGGGCATATCAGTTGGCTACACCAGAAGGAGAACCACTTGCAGATCCAATCAATAGCATGCACCTCAAACGGTTTTATACCTAAGGTATACAGAGCATCAGGCTCCCCTACATATCAAGAAAATATCCAAAACATTCAGAAAATGTCCGGAAGAAAATACAAAAACATTCAAAAAAGTAAAGAAAAATCATGCATCCAAACGGTGAACAAACACTCCGGTGACACCTTGGGTAAGTGCGATGGTGAAAACCTGGCAAACAGGCGCCACTCGTAAAAGCAATGGCTCCAGTATCTTTCAGGCTCATTGCGATCACATTCATGCACACACACATCCATCCATCCAAACTATGGCTTGTTATTTGATCTGCAATTAAGAAAGTACTCCACGCGTCTAGCATCCCACCTTTTCATAGTCCGGTCTACAAACTGGGGGCAATACCCTTACCCTCGTGATGGAAGTAGATTCTACATTGTCTTATGATTCATTAAGTTCTTCATTCAAGCAATCATCAGAATACCAAAAACATTCAAAAATGTCTCAACACAAAATACCAAAAACATTCAAAAATGTCTCAACACAAAATACCAAAAACATGCAAAAAAAAAATGTCTCACAAAAATCCAAAAAACATTGAAAAACCATGGAAAAATCACACAAAAACATGGCAACACCTTGTACATATTTATCCGATCAGATACAAAATAAACATTGACAACTACTCTCACACTGACCATTTACCAATCAAACCAAAACAATCGACATCAACAATCCAACCTGTCTTTAAAACAAGGATGCATCCTTCCTTACCAAAACAAAGACAAAAGTGATGTTTTCTTTGACAAGAAAATTATGTTAAGCTATCAAATACTTGGTTGATTTGTGAGTACAATCGTTTGTTTATCTGTATCGGGATCTTTCAGCATTGTTTTGTATCGTTTGCGCATTATTTCCGATGAAGTTCTGGGGCATGTACTAATGGTGTCTACGTGGGAAGTTCACTAAGCTACGTAATCTTATGCAAAATGCAGTCATAGATCACTACGGCTTGCTGACTACAGCGTATACCTCGACCATATGGGCATGAGCCATTACCAAGGATCCTTATTCTTTATTCTTTATGTAAATATGCTGTTTGGTTGCAGGTACAATGCTCATTCTTTGGTTCCTCTTCCTCCAAATTGGATAAAGGTTTTATTCTCTTAGTACGGTATGCACTTGTCTCAGGATCTGATCAGCCTAAGGTCAAGGAGGACGATCCAAGTCATGCACGAAAGGAGATAATCCTTGCCTGTTCCGCAAGCAATACTCTGGTCGACTTGACCCTTATATCAAGTCGCTTGTATTAACTTGCTATATCAAAATCCATGAAAGAAATACTCAGGTCATCTTGAATCATTGTGTCAAGATGCTTGTATTCTCTTCCAACATTTTAAAGCTCAATGATGAAAATAGAGCACTATGGATCGTCATTTCACCTCATCTATTTATATCTTGCATTCCGTTGCATATCACCCATCCACTCATTCATTCATATGTAGGCTTTTACATGCAAAAATGACTAATAAAAACTGGTCTTGGATACAATCACGACCGAGTACTCTGATACATCATCAATGCATCATGCAAAGTCTTAAAAACCTTGAATTCCTCATGATCATATCATCCTTGCATTTAGGTGCATCTTGCATTACGTCCATTCATGTCATTTTTCAAAACATTGCATATAGTTCATTATTGACATTACTTTTCATTTAAAAATCATTTTCATCAATCATAAATAATTAGATTCATTCATGGGATCAAATTGTCTTTGGTTGTATTACATCATTTAATAAGCATTCATTTCATATCAATTATCCATTATCATTTTATTAAACTTTTCATCATTTATTATTTGCATTCATTTCTTTATAGTAAAAGGATGCATTCATTCATTACTAAGTATCTTATAATGCTCATGTTAGGATTCATTTCACATTGCATTTATTATCATTACATTAAGGAGCAGTTATTATCCCCATCAGTTATCGTATCATCCCATTATCATTTGTACTTACAAACATATTTAAAATGCATTTAGAATCATTCATTTAGGCATTATCATATAAACACTTGTACTTTACATTTGTTTATCCATCTGCATTCATTTTAATATCATCATATAAACACTTGTACTTTACATTTGTTTATCCATCTGCATTCATTTTAATATCATCATATAAACCTTTGTACTTTACATTTGTTTCTCCATCTGCATTCATCATATAAACATTTGCACTTAAAACATTTTGTTTATCCATATTACATTCATCTAAAAACACATCTAGATGCATATTTATACATACATATCATTCATTCAAAACTATTGCATTAACCTCATCACATAAATCATCACATCATTATATTACATATATAAATCATCTCATCATTGCATCACAATAAAATCCTGTTCATACATCAAAACATAAGCATATATCATCATAGCATTCCATACATAAAGCATTACATCACAAATCAAACAAATCAAATCCATCATACACATATAAACCTGCATTCATATGTCAGTATCTCACATCATAAATCATCATAAAAACATGCATTAAAGAAACATCTCATCAAATGCATACATATACACATATACATCTAAGCAATAAATCACAAACATGCATAAACATCCATACATCATCACATGCATCTCATCACAATATGGGATCTCCTCATATATATCATCTCATATATCAGAGTACAATGAAGTCTACAAAATCGGCTACCAAGAGCCATCCAAGATACAGTCCAAAAACTAGACAAAGATACAATACATAGATGCAAAGATGCTCTCTCAAATGCCGCTCTGGCCAGATGCTGTACCTGCACCACCCCTACCTACTCCACCACTGGTACCAGCCCCACCTGATCCATCTCTCCGTGGAGGCCTCATCGAACCCCCGCTCCCTCCTGCATCTCCTGATCTATCCCGCCTCAAAGGACCCATCACTCCCCCACTGCTCTGCATCCTCTGTGATCGCTCGGATCTCGACTGTCGCATCTGGGTATAACTGAGAGCTCGCTGACTGAATGGCACCACCTGCTCATATAAACCTCGCCAGTACTCTATCTCAGCCTGTGCTTGCCCAAACTGCCTCATAGTCTCCCCTGAAGGACTCTGTGCTCCCGCTCGGACTCTCTCCTGCAGCTCCGCCAATCTCTCCACTGCCGTATCTCTCTCCCGCAGCACCACTGTCAGCTCTGCCTCACGTGCAAATAGCTGCACATCCCTAGCTGCTACCTCCGCCTCTAATCTCTCTACCCGGGTCTGCAAATAACCTATCATGTGCTCCCGCAGATCCCCAGTAGCTCCCTCCCCCATGGCCATGGCTGCTGCACCTATATCATCCCCTCCACTAGGTCCCTCCCCTGCACCACCCTCTCCTGCACCTGTATCCATAGGGATCTCTCTCTCCATCCCCCTCCCACTCAGCTGCACTCCTCCCTGCATCAAAGGACCCTGTGATATCTGCAGTGGTAACCCCCCTCTCCCTCTCCGCTGTCTCGGCATCCCCATCCCTCCTCCACCTCCTCCTCCACCACCAACACCTCCTCCTCCTCCTCCACCTCCTCCACCACCTCCTCCACCACCACCTCCTCCTCTCCGTCCCCGTCCCCTCTCATCCTCAAACGGTGGGATCGGCTCAGCTGGGTCTGATATCCGTAGAATCGGGTGCGCCGCCCGATACTGGGTATACTCTGCTGTAACCCCTGCATCAACGACCCTCGGTCGTAGATCCCATGGCCTCGCCTACAGTGTCCGGAACTCTGCCAATGCCTGATCATACGGTAACACTGGACCCCATGCATACCGCTCTCGGATCACTCGTGCATACTCCCCTGATCCGGTAGGCAGTCCCTGCTGCCGTCCAAACTGCCTCATCACCCGTCCCGGCACCTGTCTCTCTACATGATACGAGGTCCTCCCAATGAGGAATCGGGTCATAAAGCAATACGGCAGTGCCTCTGCATCATCCTCCCATGGCTCACACTCCAAGTATGGCCGCCAGATCACTGCATCCAAATCATCCAATGCCCGCCGCCACCACTCTACCTTCCCCAAGTGGGGCTGGCTCATCATACCACTATACATAAACATATAGGGCTGGTCCACGGCTCGGAATCTCAGACTCACTGGTCGAGTCACTGGTAAGTGCTCCCATGCCCACACATGCAGCAGCGTCATGCCCACTGCAAGAGACCCCCGCCCTCTGTACACTACCTCATGTAACTCCTGATACATGTGCGCTAACACGCACGGCCCCCAGGCATATCGGGTCCCCTCTGTCACCATCATCTCTATCACCTGTCCCCATCCAACCGCCAAACCATGTGACCGCCTGTCTGGACACAGAAGTCCTCCCACGATCCCTGACAATACTGCTGGAAGGGGCTCATATAGTGCCGCTATATCCTCCCAGGCGATCGAGCCATCATCAATGTATACATCCTCATCAAAAATCCTCTGGCAAGACACTGTCCCCCAAGATCGATCATACGTCACCAACTGCCCTCAAATCGGAATCCGCAGGATACGCCACACGTCCTCCAAAGTCACCGTCATCTCGCCCTGAGCCAGATGGAACGTGCATGTCTCACTGTGCCATCGCTCTGCTAAAGCTGTAATCAGGCCGTGATTCATCCGAATCATGGGCATATGCATCACCTCATAGAGCCCAGTAGCCGCAATACAATCTATCTCAATCTGAGTCAAACGATCTCGCAACCCCTGTGTCGCGGGGTGGCGCTCGCGTAACTGCAACACGCGTAAGTCCTCCTGCACATAAACATTCATCAAACCACCATCAGTTGTTTTGTTATCAAACTTTCTTAAGTTTAAACCTAGACTATCATCAGATACTTTGATCAAGTATCTTCGAGTCTCAACAGGTAAGCAATCATGGCCGCCTAGACTTCAACAGGCATTTCTCCTAACAAATGACCTAAGTCTCATCGGGCTGCTATGGTTCAAAACAACTCCCACTTCACCTCGCCATCCATCAATCGTTAGGCATCAGGAGATTTGTTTTGTCCGAAACTGGGGCATCTTGTATCCTAAAGCAAAAGCGCTATTTAACCTACAAAAGTGCTATTTAACCTACAAAAGCGCTCATTCTGAACAATAGTGCTCCAACAAATCAATAGCGCTCAAACAGCCCTACAATAGCGCTACAAAAACAAAAGCGCTAAAACCACTCTACAATAGCGCTATTAAAATACAATAGCGCACAATTAACTATTCCGTAGCGCTAATTTATCAAAAGCGCTCAAACTTGCCTACAAAAACGCTAAATACATTCAAAAGCGCTACAACTAGCCTACAAAAGTGCTATTGCGGCACAATAGCGCTAATTAATGGAGCAAAAACGCTAAAAACCTAGTTCCAACGCTCTTGCTCCGACTTGACTTGGACTTAGCTAAAAACATACCAAAAATGCATAAAAAGTGGGTTTTCAAATTTGCGTACCACTGGTCCATAGTCGGCTGGGCGCTGGTACCGGCGGACTCGCTCAAATCGGTGCTCGGTGATCGGAAACGGCATCGTCGCTCCTCGTTGCTCCTCCAAATGTCACTGTCAGAGCTCTAGTTTTCAACTGGTCGCGGTCACAAATGATCCTATTTTACCCCCTTTCACCCCATTTATACCCCCCCCCCCCGTCATCGTAACTTCGCCCCGATCATCGCCGTGGTCCCCGTGAACTTCCCGAGCCCCCCATTTCTCCATGTTTCCCCCGATTTCTTCTATTTTTAACCAGTATACCTAACTTCTTCTCTTCTATCACCCTGCCAATTTTCATTCTTTTTCGAGAGATCGCCCGATTTTTCGAAATTTTTCGGCCCATCTCTCGAGGGGGCATACCACCCATTAAATTTACATTTTATGGGGCATTTCTTCACACCAATTTTTCTTTCTTTGAAACGATGCGATAAACTGCACCGTCTCAAAGAGGGGCAAATGTAGTCACACAAATCTGTCCATTTTAATTAAATGAATATTTTGTATTTATTTGATTAAAAATCCACTAGCCATCAATTAATTAAATTAATATTTAATTAATTCATCCCCAAACATTCTTCTATTAATTAAATAAATTATTTAATTTATTTTAATTAATTCATTAAATCCAATTCAAATCAATTAAATAAATAAATCAATTTATTTAATTAAATCCCCCTTTTCCTCTTTTAAATAAATTAAATAAAACATTTATTTAAATCATTATCCCCACCCCACTTGCATTTTCCTACAAATGCAACTTGCACACATTTATTGAAATAAATGAATTTTTATTTTAATAAAATCCTATTTTCCCTCACCCACCAAATCCACTTGCAAAATCTAATCCCCTTCTAGATTCTTCTAACCCCTTCCTAATTAGCCTAATCCATCCCCTAATTATTGTCACATTCCTAAGCAAAATGGAGTCACTTCTCAAATGGCCCAAAGTCTTGGATAACCATTGAAGGTTTTCAACCTTCAACCACCAAAAACCCCAAAGTCTTTGAAAACCATTAAAGGCTTCCAAACTTTCAACCACTTAATCCACAAAGTCTCCAATAACCATTAATGGTTAATTCAACTCTCCCACATGGTTAAAACATTTGTTTTGACTCAACCTCTATCCAACCACAAAGGTCTCATCAAGCATTTAATGCTTTGACCATGATTATCTCTTAATCATTTGCACAAAGGTTTATCCTTGGATTAATTCCTAATTCAGTGGGTAATCCTAATTTAGGCTTGACTCTTAGCCTTTAGATAACCATGAAGTCTTCTCAGGCCTTTAATGCCTCCAACCTCTTCTTTCAACCCAACCCTATGTGGACATTTGTCATCATTTCATTGGTGCCAATTGTGCACATGGATCCCCAACTTTCAAGCTTGACCCTTGATTAAACCCTTCAATCCTGGCCATCCATTGCTCCATTTTTCCTATAAATAGAGCCCATTCCTTCATAATCCAGATCCTGAAAACTTGTAAGCATTTAGACTATAGCCATTTTAGAGAGCATTTAGCATAGCATAACTAAATATTGTCATTTTAGCATTAAAATAGCTTTTCATTTCATGTTTGGAGCTATTCTACAATCTCAATCCTCCATAAGCATCCATAGTGCAAAAAGCTGCTGAGAGCTACACTATTTTGGAACTTGGAGAGGAGAGGAACAAGGGAGAAGGAGCTAATCTCATGCTAAGAGACAGTTGGAGATGTCTCATTGTCTTACTTCTTTAGTTAGATTCATTAGTATGTGTTTTTAGTATCTCTCTTGGAATGCCTTCGTATGTTTTGGTTTTTGATTGATTAACGCTAACGTCTTGTGTGTTTTGTGTTGTTTGATCTTAAGCTAACCTTGTGCCATTTAGGAGGGCATCAGGGGCAGTAGCACATCAGTCCTCCTCCTCTGAACTGGCCATGTCACCTCGTCAGTCCCTCCTACTATAGCTATAACCTCCCCCACCATCCCCTCACCACTTGCTCCAATGGTCAACCTGCCTCTCCCTCTGTCCATCATAGCTCATCTAATTGCCCTCTCCAACCCTCTGTCTCCTCTCCTCCCTCTATCTCCTCTCCTCCCCCGATCTCTTCTCCCTCATCATCCTCCTCCACCATCTCCATCATCCTCATCATCTCCACCTCCCTCGTCCTCATCATCATCAAATGAAGGTCGCATCTCCTCCGGATCTGATATCCTCGCCACTGCCTGCACAGTGAACAATCTAGCTAACTCATCTGTCATCCCAACATCTAAAATCTCTGGGGCATAATCCCATATCTGGCCCGCTAGGCTCACAAACTCCTCTACAGCCGCCACACTATCAATAGTTGGATCCCAATCTGGTATGTCCTGCCTTCGACGTGCATACAAGCAGGCCCCTTGTGGTATACCCTGCTGCCGACCAAACTGCCACAAAACTCTGGTGACCATGAATCTCTCGATCACAAATAGGGTCCTCCCTATCAAGTATTGAGTCATAAAAACATAAGGCATCTCTAGCCCGTCCTCTACCCATACCTCACAACCTGTATATGGTCGCCAAGTGACTGTATCAATATCGTCCAAAACCCTCCTCCAATGCTCCAATTTGCCCAGCTTCCGCTGGACAACTAGACCCCTATAACTAACGAGCCTATCTTTGTCTACTAATGGCCTAGCTGCAGGAATGTGCTCCCAGACCATACCTATAGGAGTGTCATGCCAGCTGACAAACTATTGTAACCTAGGTATACCACCTCGTGCAAATCCCTATACAGATGGGCTAGCATAGCCGATCCCCACGCGAACCTATGACTCTGTGTCACCATATCCTCTAGTACCAGCCCCCATCCCATAGATAGTCCCTTCAACCTATGGTCGAGACATAGAAAACCACCTATAAACCCTGCCAGTACTGATGGGAGAGGTGCATAATCCAAGTCCAAGAACTCCTGCCAGGGGATCTCATATCCATAAACTGTCTCATCCTGGAATATATGGCAAAGTGCCTCTGTCTCGCCCTCCTCTGACTGCTCGTAAGGTAGTAGTGAACCTACTACTGGTATGCATAGGATTTTGTAACAGTCCTCTGGCGTGACTATCATCTCACCCGTGGCAAAGTGAAAGGTGTTCGTATCGCTATGCCACCTCTCTGTGAGTGCTGTAAGAAAACCTTGATTCACAGTGAACCGAGGCATATCCAATAGGGAAGTAAGGCCGTATCTCTCAATAATGTCAAGGTTAGCCTGTGCCAACCATGGTATCAATGTCCAAGGTCTAGGAAACTGCTTGCGCGACTGAACCACTCCCAATCGCTCCTATCAAACAACAAACCAAGTCCAATATCTGTTTCCACATCAAACCAAAGATATCCAAATCAAAATCACATCAAAAACATGAAACAATTTGCTCATCTAATCAAGTTCAACATCATATCATTCCATATCAACTTGTAAAACAACTCAAGTTATCAAAAACCATATCAAAACTTGTAAAACAACTCAAGTCTCCACATCGCATAAACTTGTAAAACAACTCAAGTTTCCCACCCATATCAACTTGTAAAACAACTCAAGTTTCCAACTCATATCGGCTTGAAAAACAAATCAAGTTTCCAATCCATATCAACTTGTAACACAAATCAGGCTTCACACAATGAACTTGAAACATAGTGCAAAAACAAATCATGCTCTGATCAAAACAACACAATAATATCTATGCATAACTTGAAATATCGCAAATCAAAACAAGTTATATTGGACAAACTAACAAACACCATGACAACAGACACAACAACACACAAATTACACCTATCCTGGCAAACCTGGCCTTGTCCTATCACTTTTTATCATTTGCAAAATCGCCCCACCTCACAAAATCTTCTCGATGCGCTAAAACAAATTGTCTACGCACTGAAACCCCTCCACGCGCTAAATTGTTTTCTGGACGCGCTATCCTATCTGCCCTATGCGCTAGACTAACTCTATGCGCTAATTTATCCTATGGCCGCACTACTTATTTAACCCTATGCGCTAGATCTAATCTATGCGCTACTTCCCCTTACACATGCGAGCCTCTGAGCGGCCTATGCGCTAGGTTAACCCGATACGCTAACCTTTTCACTTTCTGCGCTACCCTGTGTCCCTAATGCGCTAATCCAATACCATGCGCTAACCTAGAAACTTAAGGCACTAACCTAGAAAATAGATGCGCTACCCTAAAAGTTCAGATGCACCCAAAATTTAAAACCCCATGCGCTACAATAGTTTTCGTATGCGCTAATCTAAGACCCCTATGCGCTAAACCGTGAACCCCGCGTGAAAAATTCCAAAAAAATGACCAAAACAACAAAATAAAAAATCAAGAAAGGGTCAAAAAGGTTGACTTACTGGTGGTCCATATGCGGTAGGTCTCTGATACCTCTGAACACGCTCAAAACGATGCCTAGAATACGGAATGGGCATTTTGACTTCTCTCCAAAATCTCTTTCTCAGAAGTCAACAATGCACAAATGAATCAAATCAAAGCACTTTTCCCCTCTTATAGGAGAAAAATAAAATTAGTGTTAGAGAAATGGGCATGTAATTTGCTCGCGGTCTCCCCTATACCCTAAAGCGTGTAAATTATCGGGAGATGAATCAATTTAAACGTTTCACATAGCCAAAATCATACACACCAAACGCAAATCATCCAATCAAATCAAAATTTTCAAAATATTGATTCATCTCTCGAGGGGGCATCACCATCAATTATCGAATCTGGGGCATCACACATCAAATCTGGGGCATGACTTAAAAATCATTAAAACAACATCGATCATAAAATCACAACGACACACCATTTTCTTTGAAATAACATGTGCACACATGTCACTTCAAAGAGGGGCAAAATGTAGACGTATAAAATGACCATATTCCTAACTGAATATTTTATGTTCATTTCTATGTTTAATTAAATCCAATTTAATTAAATTATCCGCATTCCTCTATTTAATTAGGTAAATTACTCAATTAAATTCACTATACCATTTAATAGGATAATTCATTTTATTCAATTAAAGCCCCTATCCACTTTTTAATTAAATTCAAATTTAATTAAAATAGTTATCCTAAATTAAATAAATCTAATTTATTTAATTGCAACCAAATTGAAATAAAGCAATTTATTTTAAATAAAGCCTATTTTCCCTCACCCACTTGCATTTTCCTACACCTCCCACTTGCATCCTAAATCCCATTCCTAATTCTTCTAGAATTCTTCTAAACCTAATCAATTAACCCAAAACCCATCCATTATCCCTTTCCCCTAAATTTGAGGAGGTCACTTCTGAAATTTGGAGTAAAGTCTTCAAAAGGCATTAAAGCCTTTATCCCTAACTTGTTGAATGCCCCCAAATTTGGAAGGACTCTTACAAATTTGTCCCCAAAGTCTTCATAACCATTAATGGTTAACTCAAACCCTCTTACATGGTTAAAGAATTTCCATAAAATCAACCTCCATGTAACCCAAGGGTCTCATCAAGCATTTATTGCTTTGACCATGGTTATCCTTAAACCTTTGCACAAGAGTTTATCCTTTGGGTAAAAGCTTTATCCAATGGGTAATCTTAACTTAACCTTAACCTTTAACCCCTAGGGTAACCATGAGGTCTTCTCAAGCATTTAATGCTTCCTACCTCTCCTCTCAACCCAGTCTTATGTTGACAATTGTCACCATTTCATTGGTGCCAATTACAAACATGGATTCTCAACTTTCAAACTCAACCCTTGATTGCCTCTTTCAATCCTGGCCATCCATTGCCCTATTTTTGCTATAAATAGAGCTCTCATTCCTCCATTTTAAAATCATCCAAGACTTTAGCATCTCACTTATACTCAAATCCATTCAAGCTTTCATATTTTATATGCTCATCATTTAGCTTCTCTTTTAAATCAGGAATTAATCTAAATACGCTAATTTAGAGTATGTTCCTCATCATTTAGCTTAAATCATGAACTAATATAGCATGCTAGGATAGTATTGTTTACTAATCTTGTCATCTTATAGCTAGTTTATTGCATTTCTAGAATCATGCATAGCTTAGGATGCATTTCATCTTAAAATCAACAAAAGTATCCCTTGTTCTTGCATTTACCATCCCTAAACCATTTTGCTCAGTGATCTAAGAGCAAAAACATTGGTTTGAAGGACCGTGCAAGATAGAGAACCATGGAACCATCCTTGGGAAGTTGAGTTATACTTCATGACTCCATAGCTTGCACCAAGAAGTCCTATGGGTGTGTGAGCAAGGCTCCATAGAGCTCCGTTTTCCACATTTCGAGTTCTATCGACCCGCTTTTCCCGCATACACTCTGAAATATCTCATAGTAGGAACATGACCAAACCAAATCTCATAAGGGGTCTTATCAGTGTCACCTTTGATGTGAACTCTATTGAATGTGTAAAAAACAATACTCATAGCTTCTCTCTAGTAGATCTTCAAAACATTTCCTTCAATCAACATAGTCCTTGCAGAATACAAAACAATTATGTTCTTCATCTCAACAACTCCATTCTACTAAGGGCTTCTAGGAGCAGATAATTGTCTTCTAAACCCATGCTTATCACAGAATGAATTGAAATCACCAGAAAAAAATTATCCACCTCTATCAGATATCAAACATTTCACCTTCAATCCAGACCCAGTCTCCACTTTTGCTTTAAATATCTTTAATTTATCAAATGCTTATGATTTCTCCTTCAAAAAGACAACCCACATCATCCTAGAATAATCATCAATTAGTAGCATAAAATATCTATCACCCTGCACACTTCTAACAATAGTAGGTCCACATACGTCAATATGCACAAGATATAGCAGTCCATCAGATGTATACTATTTGTTTTTCAAAGAAATCCTTGTTTTCTTACCCAACTGACATTCCTTACATATAAGGTTAGCAAGTTTAACAATCTTAGGCAGATCTCTAACAACATGTGTAAAACTGATCTTAACCATTGAATCAAAGTTCACATGACACATTCTCCTATCTCACAACAAAATCTCATTTATCTGAGCAATCAAACAACTTTTCTCACCAACATTAAAATGAAATATGTTACCTTTAGTCTTAGTTCCAGATGCAATCTCTATATCAGAGGCATTCAAGATCTTACATTTTCCATCCTTGAATTGTAGATCATAACCTTTATCAACCATCTGTCCAACACTCAAAAGATTATGTTTCAAACCTTCAACATACAAGACATAATCAATGTTATGCTTACCATCAAAATAAATAGAACCTCTCCCACAGATCACACAAGCTTTGTCATCTCCAAATCTAAATTTCCACCATCATTACCTTTCCATACTCACAAATTTGCTTGTATCACTAGTCATATGATGTGAACAACCACTGTCAATTACCCATTCATCTTTTTCTTCAACTTTAGTAGCTAAAGCTTTCTCCTCAATAGTACAGCTAGTGGAATCAACAGGTAGAGGTCTATCTTCCTTAATGGCAAGGAATACAACTTTATCTCCTTATGATTCTTCATCTATAATACCTTGATCAACAACATCGTAACAATTCTTCTGATTTCTATACTTCCAGTTAGTCTTGTAAGGTTTATCATACTTATCATGCTTCTCATATCTATCATTCATATCATGCTTATCAAACTTATCATGTCTGTCATACTTAGCCATTCTCTCTGGACATCTAGAAGAAAAATGTCCTATCTTATCACAAGAGAAAAATTTCAAAAACAAC
The DNA here is from genome assembly GCF_030272615.1 of Cryptomeria japonica. Taxonomy (NCBI): domain Eukaryota; kingdom Viridiplantae; phylum Streptophyta; class Pinopsida; order Cupressales; family Cupressaceae; genus Cryptomeria; species Cryptomeria japonica. The sequence continues at coordinate 307,473,131 of NC_081412.1, read as the reverse complement.
TTTCCATCATACTTATCGACACCTTTAGGCAATCTTTGGGCAATCAATGCTTCAAGTTCATCCAACTCTCTTTCTTTCTCTTCCATCTCTTTTCTTTCTCTCTCATATCTAGATATTCTACACTCATCAGGATCATATTTCTGCTTACCAAATACAGATGCAGATTCTCTAAATGCAGTCTCAAACTTTCCATATGATTCTCCAAACTCACTCAGCTCAAATACAACAATCTTTCCAACTAGGGTGAACCCATAATAGTGGGTTACATTTTTTTGCCAACTTTGACACTGCAATATTCATTTTTAGAAAAAACTTCAGATTCAGACACCTATTACTTCTAAACCGTAAGGAATTTGTAGATGATGTGAACTAGTGATTTGTGTCATTTTGTATGTAGATTCTAAAAATATTTTTTTGATTTTGGAATCAATTTGCTTCCATTTTTTTATCTCCCCCCAAAACTAGTTTTTTTCAAAAAACAACATTTTTAAAGAGTGATACTCACTCTGTATAGCATAAATTTTTTTTGTATAATAGATATGAACATGATTCTTTCAAATTTAGTTTTGTAACATCCATATCTAGTGTTTGCAATTGGTTTTGTGACATTGTATTCAATATTTCATATTTTATTAAGATTTGAAGTCAAGTTAACTGTAATTTTGACATATGTCCATTTGATATTACATAACTTGTTGTCTATGTAATGAAAAACATTTTTTATATTTTTGTTGGAAAGGACTTCAATACCTAGTGCATAAATATTTTTCATAATTTTTTGGGTGACGTTTACTATTTTTCCATAAGCATTTAACAAAGAAGTTCATGTTCGGTGAAAACCCTACATTCATAAGAAATAAAATTAAAATATATTAAAAATTATACTATTTGGAAAGCTTATAATAAGGGCTAAATACTTAAAAAAATAAAACTTCTAAATGAATTCATTTGAACCCCCAAAAGATAATGTAAAATTAGTTTTTTATCAACATTTGATAGATGCAAAGGAGACTCCATTGCAAATATGATTTAGAAGTAGAGACTTTGTATCTAATCAATAGAAGCAACTTTATGTTTATAAGCATGAGGCAAAGATCTCAGCACCTTAGCAACAATTTCATCTTCCTCAATGGTTCCACCAGCACATCTGATACCTAGGACAAGATCATTCACCTTAGCCATGAAAGAGTGTATGTTCTCATCATCTCCCATCTTCAATGTCTCATACTTTCCTTTCAAACTCTACAACTTAGCAACCTTCACATGTTTATCACATTCATATAGAACCTCGACCTTCTCCCAGACCTCATGAGAAGTCTGAAGTCCCATCACATTTGTCATCTTAGAATCAGTTAGGGCACTAAGAAATGTTTCCTTCGCTCTAATATTGTGTTCAACTTACTTGATCTGATCAGGAGTAGACGGTCCATTCTGAGGAAAAATATAGTTATTGTTTGTAATCTTCCATTAATCTTCACCAAGACATTTCAAATGCACTTCCATCTGATTCTTCCATATAGCATAGTCACTTCCATCAAATCTCAGACTATCCTTCTTAAAGATAACACCTTGAGTTGTCATCCTGAATCTCCCCAAGTGGTTAAGCTTCTACCAGAGGATCTATCTTTGATACCAATTGTTAGCAGCAGCCAAGAAGGAAGACTGAGAGGGGGGGGTTAATCAGTCTTCACTGAAATACAAAAATCACAAAATATAGATATAATAAACTTGAACAATAAAATAGGTAAGCAAATTAACTTCACAACACACAACACCAATATTTTGATGTGGAAAACCCGGTTAAGGGAAAGACCATGGTGGGAACCTACCCATGGTAAGATGATACTCTACAGTAGTATGTGTAAATATTACAACGGGGAATGCACATGCATTCAGGAACACTTCCTAGAGCTCACTGCTCAAATATAATGGCTCAGAAGCCTACAACCCTTAGGGAAGTCTCACTGACTTACAATAAGATTCGGACTACAATCTGGAAGAAATGAACTAAAAGAATAACATCTCCAAATGCCTGATTACAGTTCTGGTTAAGCACAGATGTCTGCCCTGCAACACCAATCTCACCTCAAACTCAACACCTAAGGATAAATCACTTGTTCACACATAAACCTCTCTCTGATAATGCAGACACAACACCGACACCCAAATTACATGAATATATCACCTATATATACAAATCATCAACCTTGACAGCAAGGTCGGCTAAACCCTCAATACTCAATTACAAAATTACAACACATGATACAAATATCAAACACCAGAACAATAAAATGATTTGCATAGCATAACATGGCCCTAAAACAAATTCCCAAACACTCAACTCCAACGGAAATCATGCCAAGATCAACTGCAACACGCTACACCACCAGGAATACCGCATAACACAAAAATCATCACCAGTTGATAGAAACCACCAAAAAATCGCAAACGATCAATGAAAATCACCAAAACAAATAGGAAACAACTAGGAAACACCAGAAAGTACATTAGAATCATCAGGAATAGCTGCACCAATACCACTTATCAAATCTTCATCGATCAACATCCAAAAGCTCAAGAACACAACCAATCGACAACTGTGCGAAGAAAGATAACTTGTAGAGAAACAAATCATGAACCATATGAAATGAAGATACACAAGACCATCCCAAATGATATCCCAAAGACTTAGCATAGGATTTGATCACACCGAAATATACTGAAGGAAATACCAAACTCTGCAAAACAGTGATCAACAAAACAACACTACAAATTGGATCATAAGATCTTCCCAAAATGCAATCACTGGATAAAATCACAGGAATATGTTGACATCAATGACAACAACATATCCTAGTAGAAACAATAACCAACAATATCCAACATGAATTATTTGCATCTACCACTCCATTATTGACAATATTTCTATTTTTGGTCGAAAGTTTGGGTTTATCATTGTTATGATTGCTATTGTTGTTGTTATTGTGGAAAGAATTATTTCCTTCTTTGTGAAGTTTTAATTCTCCTTTTTTAACCATAGCATCTTCTATCTTGATCCCATTTTCAACCATTTTATTAAAACTGGGAAGACATTGCAACTTTAACCTATAGTTCATCTTTCTTGTGAGATTGTCAATGAAGATATCTATTTTTTTCATTATCTGGCACAGGGTGAGAATATATAGCAAACAAATGTCTCCATCTTTGTAAGAAAGCCATAAAAGGTTATCCATTTTTTTGTTTTATGTTGCACAAGTCCAACATTGTAATCTCATGTTGTATGTTATAGGAGTATTGTGATATGAATTTATCCACAAGTTCTTCAAATGATCTAATTCCTGGTGGTAGTTTTGTGAACCACTCCATAGATTGTCCACTTAGACTTCTTGGGAATAAATGCATGAGATATGTTTCATTGTGTGCAAACTCCATGCTCATGGTGCAAAATTCTCTGATATGATCTTGAGGATCCATTTTTCCATCATATTTTTCATATTTTGGTATCTCACAATTGTGGGGAAAAGGCACCATGTTTAAACTCCTATCAAAAGGGTATGGACAAATGTCCTCCAATGAGTATCTTTTGATGGTTCCTCATTGTATATATTGTATTTGCTATTGGAGTGTTTGAATTTGTTGCGTAAGTCTCAAAAGAGGATTGTCAACATTATTGTTTGTTTCATGGTTGTTTCTTGTCCCCTCGTTAGTTTCATTACAAGTGTGATTTATTGTATCCTCAAGTTGGTCATTAGTATGTTGGGTATCACTTGATTCTGTATTTTGTCTTAAGTTTTCTATGTCAAATTTTTTAGGTAGTTTAGCACCTGAATTAGCTAGCATCAAGAAATATTTCTCCTTTTTAGTTTCTAACATCTTTTCCATAAATTTCCCAAATTTGGGGTCTTGTTGTATTTCTCTAAGTATTTCATCACTCATTTTCTCCTCCTCTTCATGTCCAAATCTATGAAAGGATTCTCCTCTATCATTGTAGGTATTTTTATTTCCTTTCTTTTTTTTTTGCTTCTGAGCCCTAGTTAACATGAGAATACAAGTGATCCAAAGATTTAGAAAGGTTTTAATTTTTGAAAATGTGACTCAATAGGTGATTAGTTGCTAAAGTAAATACAACAAGTTGATTTGATCACTTCTATTGAGATATTGAGATAGTCCCGATCTTTGATCCAAGGCACATGTTCTTAGAGGTTAGTTGTCAAACTTTTATCCATAGCCGCATAAATAATCATGAGAGCAATGTAGGAATATGTGATGTTTCAATAAGAGTTTGCAATTTATGTAAAGAAATTTTCTCCTTTTCAAGATTGCTTTCTGACTAAGCTTCCTCTTTTTCAAATGACTAGAAATGGTCATGCAAGTATTTTGAGAATTTACAAGTTTTTGATCCTTGTTGGGAGTGCCAAATTTTGATCTGATTTGACCAAGTCTAATATGAAAGATATATCCTATTAAGAGAACTAGGTTAAATCTGATCTAGCATTGTAGTTTTGTGATAAAGGATGATAAATCCTGATGAGAAACTATGTCTGAGAGATTAGTTATCAAAGATATTTGATTTTGCACTTTGAGATGTTTGGATTCTAAACTTGTTTGAGAAGAATACTTGTAAAACTTGGTTTTGAATTTATCTTGATAAAGATAGACTGAGAAATGTTTCAAAAAGATCCAAAAACTGTTTAACTTCTTGAAAAAGGGTTGTTTTTGTTCTTTGTTTTTTATGTAGTTTATGAGGAACACTGAAATAATGACTAAACAGTTGATTCTAAGACCAAAAACGTCATTTTTAAGACCTAGAACTCTACTTTGTTGACTAGAAATGCTAAAGGTTAGACTGAAAAAGCTGATGCTAAGACTGAGAACGCTGAACTTAGTACCAGGAACTATGTTTGTAAGACCCAGAACTCTACTCTATTGATTGAAAAATGCTAAAGTTTAGATTGAGAAATTTGATGCTAAGACTAAGATCCATGATGTTAAGACCTAGAACTCTAAATTTAGGACCAGGAACGTTGATGTTAAGACCTAGTACTCTAAAGTTAGGACTAGGAACGTTGTTTTTAAGACCTAGAACTCTACTTTGTTGACTGGAAATGCTAAAGTTTAGACTGAGAAAGTTGATGCTAAGACTGAGAATGTTGATGTTAAGACCTAAAAATCTAAAGTTAATACTCATAATGGTAATGTTTAGACCTAGAGTACTAAACTTTGGACTGAAAGAGCTAATGTTTAGACCCAGAGAGCTAATCTGTTGTGAAATGTGTAAATCTGACAATTTAAAGTTTCAGTTTGGAATTTATGTTTAGATTCAATGGATGATATTTTGATTTTATTTAAAAACACAGAAGCCAGATTTTAAATAGACAACTTTTCTTTGTTTCAAAGAACAACATAAATTCTATGTTTGAGGTCTTAAAGAAAGCCCAAGTTTTCACTGGTATATAGCATAAAAGACAAACCAATCAGTTCTATCCTAAGGAAATTGGCTTCATTATTATTTATCATCCCACATCTTGGTACCCTGTCAACTCACACAATCTTCTCACCCCCTAAAGGGTGCTCGTGTTTTTGCCTTTGCGAGAGCTAGTGGAGTCTCGTTATGAGCCTAGCAATAAGCACTTAAAAGGGAAGTGATGCAGAGGCCTACCCAAACTCCTAATGACAAGCCCAATCAAGGTTATGCTAGTGAAACCCCTAAATACACACAAGGGTCCTGCAAGGAAGGACTCTACACCTTGAATAAAACTACACACACATTCACCAAGCTTAGGCTTACTCAAGATGAATAAAAGGCTTCAACTCCTCAAACATTCTTTACCGGTGACCTCTACTCCTTGGGATTTTTAAATTGGCCAACACATATCATCTAAAGACTCTTTCAACACTAGTTTTGGTTTAGGGCACCAATTCCTTATACCTCCTTTGTAAACCTACCCCCTCAGCTTGTAGCCCTATTTGACAATAGAATGGACCTTAACTAAAAACTATTCCACACACCCATACAAAAAATTTATCATTTCATACACCCTTTTGGAAGTTATACTAATCCCCGAAATGGTTTGGCCAGATTTGCAATTACAAGGTCCGCTCTCTTTAGAGGCTAAGAGACCTAATAGGGGCAATTAGCCCTATTTTCCAAATCAACTACCTTTACCGGTACACCAAATGAAAAATAAACATAATGGGAATGTGGGGTATAGTTAGAAACCTCTAATTATAGGGTTACATGCTTGGAATCCACTGCTATGACAACTTAAGATGACTATCCTAAATCTTGTCCTAGGTAGTCACATAGAGATGCCTACCTCATCTTGCTCTTTTCTCGACACAAAAAAGTTTCCCCTGCTACACACCATGAAAAAACTAAATTAAAAAGGCTTATCTTTCATCCCTCCAAAGGAAGAATCTTCTAATGGACTGGAGTGCAAGATAAAGCCATATTTCTTCAAAACCCTCTCCAAACCCTCAATTTTTGGGTTACAGTCAGAAGAATGGAGGGTTCTCTCTACTCTAGAATAATTAATACCTCAAAACACCACCAAAAGAAATATATTTCATCTCTCTATCTACTCCATGGATGGTGGGGTTCCAATGAATCCATATAGACATGTACAACTCCTGAAAACACAAAATTTTTGGGGAAACTATAGTATTTTGTGTATTATTGATTCTCAAACCCCAACTACAACATCAACAACCTTGGGAATAATTCCCACAAGGCTTATACAACTCTCCAATTTTTTCCCACAAAATTTAGAGTAGGTTGGAGCTATTGAAAGGCTTCCCCCAACTGATTTACAAAAAGTTGCACTTTTGCACTCAAAAGTTGCATTTTACAAAAGTTGCATTTTTGCAATTTTATACAAAAAGTTGTCATACTCTCTAAGGTTAGGATCCACATACATGGACCAACCAAACACACATAGAAAATGTCTAAAACCTATCAGACATAAATCTAGACCATCTATTACCCCTTTTTATCACATTGTCCCAGTTGACTTCTCAAATTGCCTAATTGGTGACATGGGCTTACATGGTGGGGTTTATTGCATACATGAAACACAAAACACACTAAGACACCCCAATTATCCTAGTATTCATCCTTAGGGTCATCAATATCTTGTTGGTGAGGTGCTCCTGCACCAGGAAGTTTGCACATACACTCAAGAGGGACATATGGTGAGCGTCTTCAGGAGAGATTTTCCCCCCTCCCTGCATTGAGAGAATAATAATGTTCGGAGGTGAATCAGGTAGCTTCTAGTTAAAAAGTGGTATTAGTAAGGGTATTGTTCGATTGGTCATAATCAGTAGCGTTTTCCACTCCATTAAAGGAGGCTTCCTCGCCTGTAGAGGTTACACTTTAAAGGTTTTACGCACCATATAGGTATTAAGGGAAATATGATGCCATTATGATAGCATGCAACACTCGTCATTTGTAACTTTTGAGACAAATACATTTATTTATAGTGGCTTGGATTGCTTGGCTTTAGTCATTTCCACTTGGGTCGTTCCCTCTCACCCAACCTTATAGGCTACTCGAGAGGCATGCCTGCTATGGATATGCACTAATGAAATGAAATACTATCAGTCTAGATTTTTGATCACCTAATGAAGGTGAAAGCATACTCACCTATCATAAAAACATGTAATACATGTTTGTTCTTTGCCTTCCTAATTAGTCTATGTGCCCATTTTAACAAAAATAAATGCAATATGTTAAAGGTTTTGGGTCCTTAAAACCTATTTTTCATATTAATCAAAACAAAAAGAAATGCAATATCTCATGGTTGCACACAAATTTAGTAGTTTAACATTCAGTATTTGGTGGCAAAAGGGTTTATATCTTCGGTCTTTGACATTAAAAAGGTACCTGCAAATCAGCAAACTACAAATCAAATTCTGGAAAATGACACTTTATAAGAAGAACTAAAGAATGCAGAACACAACATGAAAATACTAAATCAATTACTCAAAATGTTGTTCTGTTTATTAGAAACGTTGTTTTGTTAAACAAAAATGCTGTTTTGTTTACCAAAAATGTTGTTCTGCTAACCAGAAACACTATTTTATCAACCTAAAATGTTGTGTTGGTAAACAAATTTGTCACTGTGAATTCTCCTTCAAAATTGACCCTGTTCACCCTAAGAGCAGTGACAACCGTTCCAATAGTTGGAGAGATTGCAATTTATCTGCAATCTTCCTCTGCGTTTAAGAGGGGCAGCTCCCTTGTATGATGGGGGTATTTGTGATTTTTGTGTACTTTTGACCTGAAAGTACAAAAGGAAGGAAAACACAAAACTAAATAAAGTAGATAACAGAAACCCCAATGGTAGACACATGAATACACACTGAGATTCCACAATTGAATACCATTACAAGGGGGTTTAAGCACAAAACAAGTTTTAACTTGCAATGATGATGAAAGAAGGGTGACATATCTCAACATACGAAGAGATGGGTAACTCTAGCACATCCAAACCAAGATACCAAGGTATGATTGGGTTTCATCATATACATATATCATTTGAACTGTAGATAAATAGATTGAACAAGTACATAAACATATTATCAATTTAGCATACGAGAAATTGATAATAATAATTGAGAAGTACATTCAAGACACACGAATTAAATGCATTCTTAATTATTCTTTGAAAGTATACAAGTTCAAATATCTGAGTACAAAAATGTAAAATCCAAAATTTCTCCAGCATCTCCCCTTCCGTAAGAGTCTCCCTTTCATTGAATTACTAAGAAGTATATAAAAGTGAGTCTAGTAACCACTTAAGGTAACTACCTTAACCACTTTTATAACTACTTATAATAACTAACTCTTTAAGTGCACCAACTTGAAACAACTAACTTTCTTTTTAGAAAAATAGTTACTTAGACTAACTACCCAACTTTGACACTTAAAATAACTACCTCACAACTACTTATTCTAACCACTTAGGAGAATCACTTAAAATAACTACCTAACTTAATCATTTGGGATAACTACCTAAGCCAATGCTTAGAATAACTAACTTTTTTGAGACAAGTTAGGATTTACCTAACTTTTACAAAGTTAAATTCAAAAGGCTAATTTTAATTACAATAAGTGACATAAGTCACTTTTTCAAAAGGCAATTTGAAATCCACTACATTGAAGAAAGAAATCGATGTTGGTTTTGTCGAGGTGACCTCCATGTCTTCATCCGCATCTTTTATATTTGTAATCATTTCATCATCAACTCTCTTCTTACACTGTGGAGTGTAGCTACATGCTAGAAAATACTTGGCATATGTTTCTATATGATCTACCAACACCAAGAAAACATGTACACATGACCACCACTGGTTTCACTGATCAATCACATAAATGTTGTAGTTTATGCAATTAAAGAATTGTCAGCTCTCATCCACTACTTAGAACACAAACAAAACTTATAATGTTGAGTTGCATTAATTCAATGATTTTGAGAGCTTCCTTTGCAAAATTCATTTTGTGCACTCACTACTGTCATTGCGGTTCATGTGGTATCATTTCTTTGAGGCTGACTGTCAAACAGTTTGCTTGTGTCTCATCTATGCTTCGATGTTTTTCACTCATGTTGGCTGCAACAATTGGAACTCTAATATCTAACAAAAATCATCCATCCACTATGCTTTGATGAACATTTGTGACCTATTCCAAAGCTTGCATTTTGGCACAAGGGGGAAGGATGCTAGTGAAAGTTGTAGAATTTGGCTTTAGACCTACCAATTCTATTCACCTCAAGTTTCTAAGCCTTTTCATCAAATTCATATTCTATATGTCTTGCTAGCATAGGGGTCAATGGGGCCACATTCCTTTCTGAAGTCTTATGTCGCCATTCACAAGTCATTTATATGCTTTTGCATATCGCATGCAAAGCAAAGGATGCCAATGAAGATGCTTTTAACAGAGCTTTTCCCCCATATTGTGTTCGAATACCATCTCTTTATGATGTTGCCAAAGTTTGTGTAAGGATATGTCCAGATCCTTGGAAGGCAACCTGCACTGATGCTTGAGATCACCTATGGAATCGATTCTCATGCAATCTTAGCTATTGGCCTGACAGAGTTGTTTGTATTATGACTTTCAAAAGAGATATGCAGAGAAGGAGTTCAAGAGTTAGTTATTAAAACTAACTTTGCATTCATTTGTAGGCCACGTGGTGAGTTCCTTGCACCAACAAGAGATTTATGCAAGCTTTGTGGAGGTGTCACTTTTCAAATAGAAGAGTATCGGCATGTTGATCATCTTTTCCAAGTTGTCGATAACTACCAATCCATACTTCACTCAATCACTTTGATTGCTAGTCGACTCAAGTTTGAAAGTTGGTTGTTGATATTTGTATTTGGCTTATTTATCTTTTTGGCCAACTTCACTGATATCATCTCATGCATTGGTAAGTTTGATGCAACTACTGGTTTGAGTGGAGAGAAGTTCGAGTTTGAATGTGAATTGGATACTCACCATACGTATCAGCCAATGTTCAACACTTTGCAAATTTGATAAGTCGCTAAGTGATAAAAGAGATATATCACCACTTTCTTGCAACTTCATATCAACCCCCTTTATCCATTTCAAAACTTGCCAACTTTAAAATTGATGAACACTCAAACTCTTTGAATGTACCCGAAAAGAGCCTATCTTTGATTCATCGGCCTTCACTAATCTTATTCAAAACTAGTGTCGAGCATTGTGAAGAATCAACCAACTTGAATATCTGAACAAATCATCCCAACTATTTTCCCTTCATGAATCATGATTTGAGATTGATACCTATGCAAGGTTTATAATCTCACAAAGACTAAAAATTTCAACTGTCAAACTCATGAGGCTAACAATTCAATATTGGATGACAATTGGACAAATTTCTATCTAAGAGGCTCTTAATACAAGATTCAACACAAAGCTTAAATTTACAAAGTTTTAAAATTAGGGTCAATAGCTGGCTCTGACTAGGGATAGGGACCATAAGGGACGAAGGAGGTACCCATAATCTTAACCAAAGATCGGTGTGTTATCCAATGGGAAACATACTCAATGAGAAGAGACAAAGGAGACAAACTAGAGAGACCAAACACACACAAAAAATGGGATGAACATAGAAAAAACTTCTAGGGAAAGCCTACCTCAAAATTCTCCAAGAATGTCATACAAAACCATTCACAGGCTGAGAGAAATAGACACCTTTATAAAAAAGTGGTGTGCATCCATGTAACACCTGTAAGCTCAATATGTTGGAAACGTTGACAAATATGAGTTGTGGAATAATTTTGAAGAACAAGTCGAGTGACCATATCTCATCATAAATCATTGAGCTCTCTTGAAAGATTTGGGTACCACTTTCTGTGATATTGATTATGTGTTTTGGCATCATGTTAAGCATATCAAATTTCTCCATCTAAAGATCCTTCTGTTCATTTGGATTGGAAGACATTAACCCACAAATTGGACAACCTTCATATAGTTTGTGAAATGAAGAAACTTTTTTCAATGCAAATACTAAATTTGACTTTTGAAAATCAACTTCCAGGAGCATAGAATCATCTTGTGTGATGGAATTTTATTTTTCTTCTATTGGGAGGACTTCAAAGAGTTATTTATCCATGGAATGCAAAATTGAACAAGACACCACACTTCTAGATTTTTGTTCCATCGAGATAGAGACATTTGTTGAGATATCTTCATATTTTTCATCTTCAACCTGTTCATAGATATTTGCATAACTTTTTATTCTATTTTGTCCCAATGATTCATCTTCATCACACCCTTCATGAAATTTGAAAACTTCATACTCAAATGGCATGTATGATAAAGAGTGGATTCTTGATGGTTCATCTTCTTTCATTTGGGGCTGATCTGGAAGATCATCAATATCTTCAAAAGTAAAGGTCTCCAATTCTGAAGGAAAAGAAGATATCTGTAAAGTTTCACTTGTATTTTCCTCTCTATTGGTCATCGTAGTGAAAGGTTGCTCAGAAGTTACTGAAACTTTGACATCATCAATGCTATTGTCATCTCTATTGATTTGTGATGGAATAATAGGAATGTCTTCTACACAAAGAAAGTCATCATCTGAAGTATTGAGAAACCAACTGGGAATAAAGACTACTTGAGACTCATCTTTATGCATCACTTCTTCACCATTCTCTTCATTCTTGGGTTGCACGCATGCCCTGAAATCATTTGATACCTTTTCTTCAAGCTCCTTGTTTTCAAATTGATGAAATATTTCTTCTTTGTTGTGGTAATCTTCATAATGCTCATGGCATCCATGGATGCGATCTTCTTTTTCTTCCTCACTCACTTCATATTGAAATTTCTTTTGACATGTATCCTTATGAGCTAATATAGCTTCATCTTCCTTGACACATGCATATTGTGGTGGGTCATTTTCAAAACTTGGATCACAAGACATTTCATCTAGAATGTGTTCATCATCAAGAAAATAATTATTTCCCTCATCTTTTTGTTTAATCTCTTGCAATGTTTGAAGCAAAGAAGGATGCACTTTGTCATGATCAAGTTTCCTATTTCCATAGAAGCTTTTCAAAAAATTGATATGTGAATCATTAAGAATTTGATTTTGTTGAGAAATAGGTGGAGGAGAATGATAATCATCATTATTATCCATTATTGATTCAAGAATAAAATCACGAGCAAGAATTTGGTTCTCTCTTCCATCTTTTTCCTCAATATTTTGCAGAGTCTGGAGTAGAGAAGGATTAATTTTATGAGGATCAAGTTTCTTTCCACTGCAGAAACTCTTCAATAAATTGACTTGTTTAGGATTATCAAGACTTTGATTCTATTGAGCAACTGGTAGAGAGAAAGATCACTTTTGTCTTCATCTTTCTTGATTGTTGTTGATTTAGGTAAATGATCACAAGCAAGAAAACCAATCTCTTTTCTATGCTTTTCTTCAATATCTTGCAACACTTGACATAAGGAGGGATGAATCTTATCAGGAGTAAACTACATGCCACCATAAAAGCTCTTCAATAATTCAACTTGCATGGGCTCATCAGGAACTTGCTTCTTTTAATATAAATAGACTTCATCGTTACTTTCACTGTCACTTTCCAACTTTCCTTTCTGCCAAACCATTGTTCTGAATTCGATCTTTCAGATAGAGTTGCCAACCTTCATTCTGAAGAAGGTACCTTGAAATTTCTGAGGAACAAAACACACTAGTATTTTGATCCCTAGCAGAGTCGCCAAAAATTTATTGGTAAACAGATTTCTCACTGTGAATTCTCCTTCAAAATTGACCCTATTCACCTGAAGAGAAGTGACAACCATTCCAATAGTTGGAGAGATTGCAATTAATTTGCAATCTTCCTCTATGTTTAAGAGGGGCAGCTCCCTTGTATGATGGGGGTATTTGTGATTTTTGTGTACTTTTGACATGAAAGTACAAAAGGGAGGAAAACACAAAACTAAAGAAAGTAGATAACAAAAACCCCAATGGCAGACACATGAATACACACTGAGATTCCACAATTGATTACCATTACAAGGGGGTTTAAGCAAAAAACAATTTTTAACTTGCAATGATGATGAAAGAAGGGTTACTTATCTCAACATACAAAGAGATGGGTAATTCTAGCACATCCAAACCAAGATACCAAGGTATGATTGTGTTTCATCATATACATATATCATTTGAACTATAGATAAATAGATTGCACAAGTACATAAATGAATTATCAATTTAACATATGAGAAATTGATAATAATAATTGAGAAGTACATTCAAGACACATGAATTAAATGCATTCTTGATTATTCTTTGAAAGTATACAAGTTCAAAATCTCTGAGCACAAAAATGTAAAATCAAAAAGTTCTCCAGCATCTCCCCTTCCGTAAGAGTCTCCCTTTGATTGAATTACTAAGATGTATATATTAGTGAGGCTAGTAACCAGTTAAGGTAGTTAAGGTAACTACCTTAACCACTTTTATAACTACTTAGAATAACTAACTCTTTAAGTGCACCAACTTGAAACAACTAACTTTCTTTTTTAGAAAAATAGTTACTTAGACTAACTACCCAACTTTGACACTTAAAATAAATACCCTGCAACTACTTAGTCTAACCACTTAAGATAATCACTTAAAATAAATACCTAACTTAATCACTTGGGATAACTACCTAAGCCAATGCTTAGAATAACTACCTTTTTTTGAGACAAGTTAGGATTTACCTAACTTTTACAAAGTTAAATTCGAAAGGCTAACTTTAATTACAATAAGTGACATAAGTCACTTTTTCAAAAGGCAATTTGAAATCCATTACATTGAAGAAAGAAATCGATGTTGATTTTATCGAGGTGACCTCCATGTCTTCATCCTCATCTTTTATGTTTGTAACCATTTTATCATCAACTCTCTTCTTACACTGCAGAGTGTAGCTACATGCTAGAAAATACTTGGCATATGTTTGTATATGATCTACCAACACCAAGAAAATATGTACACATGACCACCATTGGTTTCATTGATCAATCACATAATGTTGTAGTGTATGCGATTAAAGCATCTTCAGCTCTCATCCACCGCTAAGAACACAAATAAAACTTATAATGTCGATCTGCATTAATTCAATGATTTTGAGAGCTTCCTTTGCAAAATTCATTTTGTGTATTGACTATAGTCATTGAAATCCATGTGGTATCGTTTCTTTGAGGCAGACTGTCAAACAGTTTGCTTGTGTCTCATCTACGCTTTGATGTTTTTCATTCATGTTGGCTACGGCAATTGGAACTCTAATATCTAACAAAAATCCTCCATCCACTATGCTTTGATGAATGTTTGTGACCTATTCCAAAGCTCGTGTTTTGGCACAAGCGGGAAGGATGCTAGTGAAAGTTGTGGAATTTGGCTTTAGACTTGTCAATTCTATTCACCTCAAGTTTCTAAGCCTTTTCATCGAATTCATATTCTATATGTCTTGTAGGCATGGGGGTCAATGGTGCCACATTCCTTTCTAAAGTCTTATGTTGCCATTCACAAGTTATTTATATGATTTTGCATATCGTATGCAAGATAGAGGATGCTAATGAAGATGCTTTTAACAGAGCTTTTCCCACATATTGTGTTTGAATATCATCTCTTTATGATGTCACCAAAGCTTGTATCCAGATCCTTGGAAGGCAACCTGCACTGATGCTTGAGATCACCTATGGAATTGATTCTCGTGCAATCTTACCTATTGGCCTAATAGAGTTGTTTGTATTATGACTTTCAAAAGAGATATGTAGAGAAGTAGTTTGAGAGTTAGTTATTAAAACTAACTTTGCATTCATTTGTGGGCCATGTGATGAGTTCCTTACGCCAACTAGAGCTTTTTGCAAGCTTCGTGGAGGTGCCACTTTTCAAATAGAAGAGTATTGACATGTTGTTCATCTTTTCCAAGTTTTCGATAACTACCAATTCATACTTCACTCAAAGATGTTGCTTGCTAGTCGACTCAATTTTGAAAGTTTGTTGTTGATATTTGTATTCGGCTTATTTATCTTTTTGGCCAACTTCACTGATATCATCTCATGCATTGGTAAGTTTGATGCAACTACAAGTTTGAGTGGAGAGAATTTCAAGTTTGAATGTGAATTGGATACTCACCATATGTATCGACCAATGTTCAACACTTTGTGAATTTGATAAGACACTAAGTGATAAAAGAGATATATCACCACTTTCTTGCAACTTCATATCGGCCCCCTTTATCCATTTCAGAACTTTCCAACTTCAAAATTGATCAACACTCGAACTCTTTGAATGTACCTGAAAAGAGCCTATCTCCGATTCATCGGCCTTCACTACTCTTATTCAAAACTAGTGTCAAGCATTGTGAAGAATCAACCAACTTGAATATCTGAACAAATCATCCCAACTATTTTCCCTTCATCAATTATGATTCAAGATTGATACTTATGGAAGGTTTATAATCTCACAAAGACTAAAACTTCCAACTGTCAAACTCATGAGGCAAATAATTCAATATTGGGTGACAATTGGACTTCTATCTAGGAGGCTCTTAATACAAAATTCAACACAAAGCTTAAATTTATCAAGTTTTAAAATTAGGGTCAACACACTGAAAAAGATACCAAAAATGCTATAACAAAGACCAAAACTACCAAAACAAAGAAAAGACAAAATTAAGGGACAAATCCTCTGTGTTGCACAACTGAAGATCATGATAATGTCATTTCAGTTGACGAAAACACTAGAGCGGTGACCAACAACGCGAAATTGCATTCGGATAGTGCTATTATGTGAGAACCTATCCAGAAAATTTTCTAGAAGATTTGTTAGAAATCAATGGGGTCCAGCGCCACGATGGGTGCTAATTAATGTGTGTAAAAATAGTGTCAATCATTAATAACAAACACATAGATGAAACAATATGAAAATATGAAGCAAATGAAAACTAAAACAAATGCAAACTCTTAGCCTCCTTTGAAGTGTCCCATCCTCCTCTAATCCTGAGGACCTTGAAGGTTGATAGGTGGCTCTCAGCAGAAAGCAATGACCCTCAAAGTGAAAACTCAAGGTGTGAGTAGCTACATGTTTCTAAGATGACACAACATTATGATGAAATGATCTCAAGTTAAGCTATGCTAATTATGCTAAATTCTCAAAGTAAGCTAGATTATCATGATTATGATGCTCAAATATACTAAGTATGTTAAAATGATCTAATTACTAAACATGCTAAATGTTAAAGAGATGCCAATTCACTATAGTAACAATGCAATTAAGCTAGAATGCAAGAAATGTTTGATGTTCAAAATAGGAGGTATTTATAAGATTTCCTAGGCCAAGGCTGAGGTGGCAAGAATTGATGGTCATGATTTGATATTGAGATATCAAAGGCTAGGATTGATAAAATTGGAGAAGAGGTTGGAGGGAGGGACACATTTCATCTCTGTGGTGACAAGCGGCAATAATATTCAACCAATTTCTCATGTGAGGGCAAGTGTCAAATATGGAAAGACATGTGGGCAAAATGTCATGTGTCCTTAAAGGGGTGTGTACACTCCAAATGGGTTAGAAAGGGGTTAGAATGTGCAAGTTATGAAGGGATAGGGTCTGTTAGACCCATGGTAAAATGGAATGGGTTAGGTTAGGGGGTTGTTAGGCTAGGAGGTTAAAGGTAGGAGCCATGTCCTCATTTGAATTTAGAAATTCAAATAAATTGGAAAATGGATAATTAACTTCAACAAATTGATTTAATTTATTTTATTTAATTATGGGATTAGAAGAATTGAATTTAATAAGGGGAATTAATTAATCAAAGGGGAATTAATTAATCAAAGGGGAATTGATAAATGAACTAAATGAATAAATCCTTAGACTTATGCATAAGTAGAGGAATTAAAAGGGAATAATTAATTAAATCACTTGTGTATTAAATCAATTAGGAAGGGTCATTAATTAAATAAATACATATTTAATCAATTATCTCTAGACCATTTTTTAGTGCATACAGTTTCTAATCTAATCATATTCCTACGAACAAAAATTTAACAATATTTGTATATTTAAATAAAGTGGTATCTGAAATTGAACCAAAGCATCACATATCAATGCCTAGTCTTGGGTAACAGAGTTAGAATATAAAACCTTAAAATGACTCATGAATATTCAAAGATTTGACCAATGGACCTAAACATTCATGCATTACATAAATGTTTGACTGCATCTCACTTCAAAATCTACTTAGAAATCACTGTTCCATTTCCTAATTCACTAAAACATATTTACATAATTTAATCATCTTCTTGAGAAGAACCTGCATACATATTTCACATTCATAGTAAACTGCAAAGACAAAGTACACTATCCTTGATAGAAGAAATCCATGTGTATCAGAAAACACAAGTGGGAGACAATCTGAAACAGATTTTCATTAATTCATTCAAAATGGTGAATACAATCCATGAAAACTTGCTAAGTTTCTACAGAAAATGACCTTCTATTACTCAAACTGAAATTTCTTATTCTACCCACCCAGTTACAATATTTTAGAACACTTTGTTGGATCTCAAATGAACAAATTGGATGGGTTCTAAGGAAATGCCAACTCCTATGATTAAACCTTCCAATTTGACTTGGCCAACATATAGAGTGAACCTATTTGGTTACTAACTCTCTCACTTTAGGCTCTGCAAGACCTAGGCGGGTATACCTATTCACTAGTGGCTTTCGATGAATAATACTTTTTATAGCATATTGAGTATCTTGATCTAAATTGATTGTTCCCTATCTCAGAATAGCATAGGTTCCTAGGATAGGTGGCTTTTAGATGAGTTCAAAAATTATTGTTGTGAAAACTATTAGATATTTGTACATGAAATTTATATGTATACACTATTGCTAATTGATTCTATATACATCCTACTCAACTATTCCTATTGCTTTAAAGTAAAGGTAATTGATATGGTAAAAAGTTGTTGTTTATGAATGACCAGTGTCTTTCCTGTTATTTGGGCTACAGAGTCTTATATTTCCCTAAGACTTAATGTATGATTTGTGAGACAATTTTTAAACCTAACCCCTTTGGTAAATCTATCAGTTACTGTTTCTTATGAGATCTGCTAAATGTTTATATCATAAACCGCCTGAATGAATTTAACCCTAACCTTAAGGGACCATTCAAGGAAGAACTACAAGGAACAATTACAATCCACAAGTAGATCTTTTTAATCCAAATTTATAACATAGGAACATAGACTTCACTATAAGAATACGAATAACCTTATCTCCTTTAGATAATATCACAAACAACTGCCTACAGAAAATGAGATAATCTGCAGCACAACAATTGATTGAATTGATGGTTCAAAATTAATATAGTATCATGTCAAAGTCTCTATTATATTTCTTCTCACTCTCTCCTTCTTCTTTTTTCTCCTCTAATTTACATTTTTTAGCCACATATAACTTATATATGTGTTTGAATGGGCACCATACCCCTTTTGGGGTGAAAAGTCACCATTTTACATTAAAATTAACAAAACCCTTTGAAATTAATATACAAACTAGTTAGTCAATAACCTTTCTTTAAGCTATCTTTCGGGTTTTTGTTTGGTCGGCAGCCTTAAACTATAGATACAAATCTGGATTTTTTTGTGGTGGTAGGAAACATCCACTTCTAAAATGGGTCTTCATCAAATTGGAAATTTGCATAGATTTTCATTCCAAGTCGTCATCTTCTTTCATGCTGGTCGAAATAATAGGCTTTTCAACCTTCTTACGGTCTTCTGTATGGTCTACAACCAAAAACACATTGTACAGATCTAATATTTTTACTGGAGCTTGGAAACATGATTTTATGAAATGGGTATTTCTTATATTTTCATTTTTTATTTATTTTAATTCTCTGTTTATATCATCGTTTCTATAGATCAAAAACACTAGTCTTTCATGGGGTCAATTGGAATTAATTTATTCATATCCTCCTTTACTCTAGTTCAAATCATTAATCATCCATTATGTTTCATTTTCATGAAGTGACCACCATTTTTAATAGTAGGGTGCTTGAAATTATTTGGAAATTTGAAGCCCCAACACACTTTACAAATGATATTGAATTCTATTTTATAAGAATTAAGGGAATAAAACAAGCTTCGAATCATTTTCATAGGTGTCAAAATTTCATTTGATTACAAAAGAATATGCCCATGGTATCTATAATACTCCTCGTCGACCCATCATTGGTCATTGGATGTGTAAGATATTTATGCATTTGTTTGTGCTCTTGATATTCTCTTTAACATTGGTAGATTCATTATGATTTCTTTGATGATGTTGATTCTATGTTCTAGAATGATTTTTGAAGTAAGTTTATGTGTGATACCCCTTACATGTTTAGACATTTATTTTGTTCGGATGCACTTTTGGTGACCTCTTTGGTTTTATAAGTGGTTTTGATGATTCTTAATTTTAGGGCTAATGATGTTAGGGCTACTATTCGGTGAAATTGGTGATAATGCATGTCTTAGATGATATGGCTTATTTTATGAGACCTTGTTATGATTTTAGGATTGATATATGCCATGATTTATGTTTATGTTGCAGTGAATTATGAATATGTTTCTTTATGAACATGTAATATAGGTGATGCATATAATTACTAACCCATGTACTAACAAATCTATTTAGACTATGAGATGTGATTGATTATGATAGTTGAAGTATATAGAGATTTTTTTTTATGTATCATCTGTGTGCTCCTGATTGTGGTGCAAGGGGATGATGTCTTATCACTCTCTTTGGAGAGACATATGATGTCACAAATTCCCTTCACTGATGTGAGTATATTTATTATATATATGTTATATTGGTATATGCATTCATCTGTGATGCAGGGTTGTTGGTACAAGGCATCAACTTCACTCGATTCCACAGGTCTGAGCGTGCCTAAATAATCCCGATGGTGGTTGTGGGAGATAGCATATTGGCCCCATTGACCTAACCTTTAACTTTTTCTCTATATCAGGACAATAATCCTTGTCTTGTGTTTACTTGATTGGAATGCCATTTATGCAATATCCAACAATCGGGTTTGAGTATGTGTGTGTTTGTGTAAAATATTAATTGCCCATGTCTTTTGTATTCATTATTAATTATAAAAATTAATCTAATGGTTTGTATTTTAATAAGAAATAATATAATATATAAATGTAAAATATTTATGTATAAACTTTATAACCTTATTAAAAATTTAATTAGCAAAATATAAGTAATTAACCAAATTTATTAGTTCAATAATGTAAATAATTAAAAAAACTTAAACAATAGTTAGAGGCAAATTAATTTAATGAATTGTTTATTGTTCATTAATGGTTGGTTTGGGCGGTTGAGAAAGTTGTAATCTCTTAGAAGCATTCTAAGAGGAGAGTTCGGGTTTTTAAAAATAAAGTTGGAAAATTTGGAGAAGATTGGGGTGAGGCTAGTGCAGAGGAGTTTTGGACTGGATTGATAGATTTCAAACTTTTTCAAGCTTGGGTTATTTGCGTTTTCTAGGTTGGTCAAATTGTTCTCTTGAGCAAAGTTGTTGAAAACAAAATTCTCTAGATGTGTACTTGCTTTAATTCATTTCATCTGTTATATTTGCTTGCATACTCAATGTAGCATTCTTATTTCCTGTTTCGTTTACTAGATAGTTAATTATCCATAGGAAATCACATTTTGGTTATTGGTGCAAATGCCTGGATAATCTCCATGTG